>NC_083695.1:12706606-13331606 GCF_033118175.1 Dama dama | reverse complement strand
GATCCTTGCTGGGTACAGTAATCTGGGCTGTAGGTTATTTTCTTTCATCACTTTAAGTATGTCCTGCCATTCCCTTCTGGCCTGAAGAGTTTCTATGGCTAGATCAGCTGTTTTCCTTATGGGAATCACCTTGTGTGTTATTTGTTGTTTTTCCATTGCTGCTTTTAATATTTGTTCTTTGTATCTGATCTTTGTTAATTTGATTAATATGTGTCTTGGGCTGTTTTGCCTTGGGACTGTTTGGGACTGTTTGGGACTCTCTGGGTTTCTTGGACTTGGGTGGCTATTTCCTTCCCCATTTTAGGGACGTTTTCAACTATTATCTCCTCAAGTATTTTCTCATGGCCTTTCTTTTTGTCTTCTTCTTCTGGGACTCCTATGATTCGAATGTTGGGGCATTTGACATTGTCCCAGAGGTCTCTGAGGTTGTCCTCATTTCTTTTAATATTTTAAAATTTTTTTCTCTCTACTTCATTTATTTCCACCATTCTATCTTCCATCTCACTTATCCTATCTTCTGCCTCAGTTATTCTACTGTTGGTTCCCTCCAGAATGCTTTTGATCTCAGTTATTGCATTATATATTATTGATTGACTCTTTTTTATTTCTTCTAGGCCCTTGTTAAACATTTCTTGCATCTTCTCAATCCTTGTCTCCAAACTATTTATCTGTAACTCCATTTTGTTTTCAAGATTTTGGATCAGTTTTACTATCATTATTCTGAATTTTTTTTCAGGTAGACTCCCTATCTCCTCCTCTTTTGTTTGGTTTGGAGGGCATTTATCATGTTCCTTTACCTGCTGAATATTTTCTGCCTTTTCATTTTGTTTAGATTGCTGTGTTTGGGGTGACCCTTCTGTATGCTGGAAGTTTGTGGTTCTTCTTTATTGTGGAGGTTCCTCACTGTGGGTGGGGTTGGACGAGTGGCTTGTCAAGGTTTCCTGGTTAGGGAAGCTTGCGTTGGTGTTCTGGTGGGTGGACCTGGATCTCTTTTCTCTGGAGTGCAATGAAGTGTCCAGTAGTGAGTTTTGAGGTGTTTATGGGTTTGGTGTCACTTTGGGCAGCCTGTATATTAATGCTCAGGGTTATGTTCCTGCATTGCTAGAGAATTAGTGTGGTATGTCTTGCTCTGGAACTTGTTGGCCCTTGGGTGGAGCTTGGTGTTATTGTAAGTATGGACGCTTTTGGATGAGCTCTTGTCAATTAATGTTCCCTGGAGTCAGAAGTTTTCTGGTATTCTCAAGTTTTGGATTTAAGCCTTCTGTCTGTGGTTTTCAGTCTTATTCTTACAGTACCCTCACACTTCTCCATCCATACCACATTGATGATAAAACATCTAGATTAATGGTGAAAAGATTCTCCACAGTGAGGGACACCCAGAGAGATCCACAGAGTTACATGGAGAAGAGAATAGGGAGGAAGGAGATAGACGTCACCAGGAGAAGAAGAGGGGAAGTCAAAAGGAAAGAGACAGATCTAGCCAGTAATCAGTTCCGTAAGTGTTCTCCACAGCCCAGAACACCCAAAGAGATTCAGAGTTGGGTAGAGAAGAGAAGGGGGAGGGAGGAGACAGAGGTGACCCAGGGGAGAGAAAGAAGAGTGAAAAGGGGGAGAGAGCAATCAAGCCAGTAATCACACTTCTAAGTAAAAATGGGTACTGAACATTGGATTGTTAAAGGTACAAAATTGATAACAAATACCAAAAAGCAAAAATTAAAAATCTAGAGTAGAGGTTAGACTCTCAAAAATACAATATTAAAAACAAACCAAAACAAAATGACAAAAATTATAAAAAATATATATGAAATTTGCTTTAAAAATAGGGTCCTTTTTAAGGCAAGGTAATAGTAGGTTATAAAAATGAAAATTAAAGGAGCAATAAAGGACTTAAAAAATTTAAAAATGATAATTCTAAAATATATCTAGGAATTTCTCTGGAGCTATTGCGGGCCATGTGGGGTCAGTTCAGTTTCAGATAGTTCCTTGTTCCAGCTTACACTTCTTCTCAAGGTCTATAGGCCCCTTCCAGTGTAGTCGGTGCTAACTGCAGGGTTTTAATTTGTTGCACCTGTCACTTCCAAAGTGGTTCCCTCTGTTTATTTTGGCTTCTTCTGTTTGCTGGTCTCTTCAGTGTCTAGTTTCTGCCCTGACACAAGGGGCGAAGGTGGTCACTTTCTTAGGCTCACTTGTTCAGTCGTGCTGTGGGGAGGGAGGAACTCTGCAAACAAATCTCACTGGCGTGTGTGGGGAGCGCTCGCAGTGTCTCAGTCACACTGGGTTTGTCGCTGCTTATGGCGTGTGTGCTTTCCCCATCTACACTGCTCAGGCTCCAGGTTGCTCTGCAGGTGTACTGTCTAAGGTGGGCCCTGGGTTCCATGCACTTCCCAGGCCTAAGCCACTCGGTTCAGGTTCTCGGGTACTCCAAAAGGCGCAGACTCAGTTGGGCCTGCGTTTTGTGCCCTTCCCAGGTCTGAGCAGCAGAGGCGACCAGGTGCTTGGTGAGTGCACTCTCCCCGAGTGGGGAGTGCGTCTTATTGCCTCCCTGTCCCAGCCGCTCGGGAATGCCGCCTCAGGTGTGCCGTGTGTCTTCTCTGGGGAGCTGATCTCTGGCTGTGACCCTCCTGCTGGATGTCAACCGTCCAGGATCCCAGGAAGACTTGGTTAGCAACTGGGAGCCTGCTCACAGTTTGGTAGAGGATGCCGTCTCTGGGACTGAGATTGCCCCTTGCCTTCTGGCTCTGGCTGTCACCCACCTGCCTCTCTGCCTCTGGCGGGGGATGGGTTGGTCTGCAGCCTGCTAGCTCTCCTCTGGTATTCGCTCAGTTCTTTGTTCTGTGAGTGGGCCTGGCAGTGCCTTAGGTTAGATCTTTTCATGGGAAAGTTCTCTCTCTGTCTCTCTGTGGCTATCCCACAGTTTGGGTTGCTGTCTCACATTAGCTCCCTCAGATTGTCCTCAGGGCATTCAGGCCTGGTCCTTACCCTAAGCAATGCACCCCGCACCACCCTGTTTAGCCCCTGCTTGCTAGTGGCGGACGCGAGTGTCTGGGCTACTTCTCTGCTGGGAGTTGCGGTTAGGCGTGTAATCTGTGGGTTTTATTTATTTATTTTTTCCTCCCGGTTATGTTGCCCTCTGAGATTCCAAAACTCCCCACAGACCCACCAGTGAGAGGGTTTACTGGTGTTTGGAAACTTCTCCTCTTTCACGACTCCCTCCCCGGGATGGGTCTCCATCCCTAACTCTTTTGTCTCTCTTTTTATCTCTTATATTTTCTTCTAACTCCTTTCAAAGTCAGAGTCAATGGGCTCCCTTTCTGGGTGTCTGGTGTCCTCTGCCAGCGTTCAGAAGTTGTTTTGTGAAATTTGCTCAGCATTCAAATGATCTTTGGATGAATTTGTGGGGGAGAAAGTGGTCTCCCCGTCCTATTCCTCCGCCATCTTAGGACTGGCCCTGGACTCTGTTTTTTAAATTGTATTCTGCTTTTTAAGGAGCATAAGATCCTTAAAGAAAAAAAAAAAAACAACAACAAACAATTGTTGTTGTTGTTAAGTCGCTCACTTGTGTCTGGCTCTTTGTCACCTGATAGGTTGTAGCCCACCAGGCTTCTGTAGTCCTCCTGTCCATGGGATTTCCCAGGCAGGAATGCTGGAGTGGGTTGTCATTTCCTTCTCCAGGGCATCTTCCCAACCCAGGGATCGAACCATCATCTCCTGCATTGGCAGGTGGGTTCTTTACTGCTGAGCCACCTGGGAAAAAAACAATATCATATCCAAATTAGGAGACTGCCTTTCCCAATAAAATGATTAATTATTCACCATTACAGAGCCAGAAAGGGGTGAGTCAAGCAGAAATTTAGTGGAAGGAGAGAAACATTAGTCTGGGCTGCATATCTTTGTCTTACTTATCTTCTTATCATTTGTGTTAGATCTGTAGTAGGAGTAAAGACTTACTGAATTGCATTGGTTTGAGCTAACATGCATAATTTGGCCACCGTGGCATGCAGGAGAGTTGCTTTCCAACCAGTGGTGGGTCCAGAAATGTCGCCTGGGGAGGCTTAGGTAGCATCTGGGTTAGAAAAGGCAGGATGCAGCATGTGTCTTAAAAAGTTGCTTCTACATGCAAACACACTATATAGACAACATGTTCATTTTTTTTTTTTTTTTGTTTTTTTGGCCAGAGTATGCAACATGTAGGATCTTAGCTCCCTGACCAGGAATTGAACCCATGCCCTGTGCCTTGGAAACACAGAGTCTTGACCACTGGACCCCCACAGAAGGCCTTCAGTTCAGTTGCTCAATCGTGTCCAACTCTTTGCAACCCTATGGACTGTAGCATGCCAGACTTCCCTGTCCATCACTAACTCCCAGAACTTGCTCAAACTCATGTCCACTGAGTTGGTGATGCCACCCAACCATCTCATCCTCTGTTGTCCCCTTCTCTCTCCTGCCTTCAATCTTGCCCAGCAGCAGGGTCTTTTCCAGTGAGTCAGTTCTTCACATCAGGTGGCCAAAGGATTGGAGTTTCAGCTTCAGCATCAGCCCTTCCAGTGAATATTCAGGACTGATTTCCTTTAGGATGGACTGGTTGGATCTCCTTGAAATCCAAGGGACTCTCAAGAGTCTTCTCCAACACCACGGTTCAAAAGCATCAATTCTTTGGTGCTCAGCTTTCTTTATAGTCCAACTCTAACCTCCATACATGACTACTGGAAAAACCATAGCTTTGACTAAATGGACTTTTGTTGGTAAAGTAATGGCTTTGCTTTTTAGTATGCTGCAGGTTGATCATAGCTTTTCTTCTAAGAAGCAAGTGTCTTTTAATTTCATGACTGTAGTCACCATCTGCAGTGATTTTGGAGCCCAAGAAAATAAATTCTGTCACTGTTTCCATTGTTTTCCCATCTATTTGCCGTGAAGAGATGGGACTGGATGCCATGATCTTAGTTTTTTGAATGTTAAGTTTTAAGCCAACTTTTTCACTCTCCTCTTTCACTTTCATGAAGAGGCTCTTTAGTTCTTCTTCACTTTCTACCATAAGGGTGGTGTCATCTGCATATCTGAGGTTATTGATATTTACACCAGCAATCTTGATTCCAGCTTGTGCTTCATTCAGTCTGGCATTTCACATGATGTATTCTGCAGAGAAGTTAAATAAGCAGGGTAACAATATATAACCTTGTACTCCTTTCCCAATTTGGAACCAGTCCATTGTTCCATGTCTGGTTCTAACTGTTGCTTCTTAACCTGCATGCAGATTTCTCAGGAGGCAGTCCAGGTGGTCTGGTATTCTGATCTCTTCAAGAATTTTCCACAGTTTGTGTGATCCACATAGTCAAAGGGTTTGGTGTAGTCAATAAAGCAGAAGTAGATGTTTTTCTGGATTTCTCTTGCTTTTTTGATGATCTTTGGTTTGATCATTTGATCAAATTTGATCTCTGGTTCCTCTGCCTTTTCTAAATCCAGCTTGAACATCTGGAAGTTCTCTATTCATGTACTGTTGAAGCCTAGCTTGGAGAGTTTTGAACATTACTTTGCTATTGTATGAGATGAGTGCAGTTGTGCAGTAATTTAAACATTCTTTGCCATTGCCTTTCTTTGGGATTGGAATGAAAACTGACCTTTTCCGGTCCTGTGGCCACTGCTGAGTTTTCCAAATTTGCTGGCATATTGAGTGCAGCACTTTCACAGCATCATCTTTTAGAATTTGAAATAGCTCAGCTGGAATTCCATCACCTCCACTAGCTTTGTTCATAGTGATGCTTCCTAAGGCCCACTTGACTTTGCATTCCAGGATGTCTGGCTCTAGTTGAGTGATTAACACCATTGTGGTTATCTGGGTCATGAAGATTTTTCTTGTATAGTTTTTCTGTGTATTCTTGTCACCTCTTCTTGGTATCTTCTGCTTTTGTTAGGTCCATGCCATTTCTATCCTTTATTGTTCCCATCTTTGCATGAAATGTTCCCTTGGTATCCCTAATTTTCTTGAAAAGATCTCTCATCTTTCCCATTCTATTGTTTTCCTCTATTTCTTTGCATTGATCACTAGGGAAAGCTTTCTTGTCTCTCCTTGCTATTCTTTGGAACTCTGCATTCAGATGGATATGTTTTTCCTTTTTTCCTTTGCCTTTAGCTTCTCTTTTTTTCTCAGCTATTTGTAAGGCTTCTTTGGACAACCATTTTGCCTTTTTGCGTTTCTTTTTCTTAGGGATGGTTTTGATCACTGCCTCCTGTCTAAGGGAAGTCCTTAGACTGCATGTTTAAGATCAATACAAGTGACAAAATTTTCTAAAGGCTCTGGAATTCACATATTTCACGAGGTAAAAATGTCAGCTGCCCATGTTGAAGCACGTCATCATGATTTTAGTTGGAGTACCTTTTTTGGAGGGCTGAGGAAGCATGTGGGGGCTGAGGACCCCAGGCTGACTTTTGACACTGCTCCTTTCCCCCTCCTCCCACATCTTGTCACCCAGGATGTTCATCACTTATCAAGATGTATTGTGAATTTGTGAAACATTGACCAATGGATCTTTTAATTGAAGTGCAGATACATGGAAGTACATGGCAAGTTTCATTTAAATTGTCATCAATTGCTTGTCCTTGTTCTGGGTAAACCATGGTTAAGCATGGCTGACTTTGTGGCTGGATGGATTGGGGGTAAGGACCCTGGGCAAATCCTTTAACATCTTTGGATCTAGTGTCCTTCCTTGTGGAATTGGGGATAAATTTATCAGCCCTCAATGTAGAATTGTGGTAAAGGTCTAATAGAATATTTATACGAGTGCATCATAAACTGTAGTATTTGTGTGTAAAGCATTGTCTTGATTGTAAACTTGCTGACATTGTCTCTAACAGCAATCCTATCTGTGATCTCACTTTGCCTTAGAGCTTGTCCCTTGTACCCTAATCCAGGTCCCAGATCCCTTATCTGAATCTCATTAGTATTTCTGCAGCAAAATCAATGCTTATGCCCTTAACTCAGAGGGATAAATAAGCTGTCCATCACTTTACACCTGTGCATGTGAGGATGCATGGACTCCTGCAGGTTGTTTGAAGGGAAGCCTGTGGTTCTCGACAGGGACTTCCGAGTTTGGAATTTTAGATGCTTAATCAGGAGCCTGTATTTCATAGTTGTTATTCTTGTTCTGCTGCTTCTCCCCTCCCCCTCGTTTCCTCCCTCTCATTTCCAATTCTTAGCCTTAGTTGCAGTTGTATCATCTCTGTTGTTTCTGAGATGGGCCCTTGATAGTCTGCCTTTGTTGAGACACACAAGCCAGCTTTCATCTGGGGTGAGCAGAGGGACAGAGGCATGTCCCAGGGGAGATGGGAGCAGGACCCCGTGGAGGGTGGTATTGTTCTGTTGAGCTTCAGCAGGTTTCCAGAACAGGAAAGCAGTCTGACTCCTCTACAAGGCAACACTGGCAGGCAGTCTGCTCTGGGGGGTCGGGGACTCTCAAGCTCAGCTTCCAAGATGGTGTGCTCACCAGGCCTCTCCAGGTTTTGGTCCTTGGTCTGACACCTGGATTCTCTGCCTTTGCCTGGCCCTTTGGGAGGGCTGGGTTGTGGAGACTGTCTTGCACTGGCTTTGACTCTTCTCTGGATGCTGCTGCCTCTTGGATTCATCCTTTGGGGTCACATTTTGCAGCCTGAGGGCAAAGGATACCCTACCTTCAACTCTTCCTGGGCTCTGGAGCCCCTGCTTGTCTTGGAGGGAGTCTGGGACAGCTTCTGTCATTGATAAGCTGGAAGGAAAAGGGGTTGGAGCTGTCATGGTGCTTCCTTAAATGCCCACCACCACCGACAGTCAACGTGGGCAATTCCTTTGGTTCTTATATTGCTGTCTTGGGCTGTGAGTGCTCATGGGCTGCTTGTGGTAGGGGGGCTTCATGTGACTGATTGACACCAAATGATCTTAGGGAGTGAAGGTGTAACAACACACGTGGGTTGACTCTGGGGAGGAAATTCTGGAACTCTGGTTCTAGAGCCAGTCAATCTTCCCGTTTTCAAGGTGTCATTTTTTAAATTCTAAAACTGTATGTACGTATATCTATTTAGGTTCATTTTTAATTGGAGGATAATTGCTTTACAGTGTTGTCCTGGTTCCTGCCATACACCATGAATCAGCCAAGTATACATACATCCAGGAGGAGGAAATGGCAACCCACTCCAGTATTCTTGGCTGGAAAATCTCATGGACGGAGGAGCCTGCTGGGCTACACTCCACGGGGTTGCCAAGAGTCAGACACCACTTAGCAAATGAGCGTGCATACATATATCCGCTTCCTCTTGAACTCCTTCCCAACTCCCCCATTCCACCCCTCTAGGTTCAAGGTGTAATTTAATTGGTGTTTGTCCTTATAAAATTTTCACCCATATGAAATGTACACTCTGTAATTCACTGTTTGGCTTTTGGTTTCTCAGTATCCCCTCGGATAGCTTGCCTTTCCTGTTGCAGAAAATTCTCCGCTCTTGCTGGTATCATTTCACACCCAAAGAGGGCATTCTAACCTTAGAAGAGGTTCAGCTTAGCAGTGCACCTGCCCTTTCTCTCTAAGCACGGAGTCTGGCCTCTCTCTTGGCTTCCCAGGTGTTTTGGCTGCAGGGAGGAAATCGTCATAGCCCACACTTATTTAATAAGACTGTGATGGAAATGAACCCAGCCTGAGTGCAGGAGGGGACAGAGTGGGGCCTGGCTGCTTGCTCTGCCACCAAACCTCACGGGCTCCCTGTGAATTCTGGAGCTGCTCCTTGTGGACTATTTTCACCGAGGGAGAATTGTGACTATTTTCTGTGAGGCTGGGGACTTGGCAAGTCAATTGGCTAATCCTTTGGGTGTTCTTTCAGCGTTGTGTGCAGTGAGCGTGGGAGTCAAAGACCCTTCAGTGCAAAGATAATGCCAGCTTGTTCCCTGGAAACCCACGGGAGCCAGAGTCAAAGGGACTTTTTGTTTTACCAGGAGAAAAACCTACAGGACATCTCAGCTTGAGCTATTCCTCCGCAGTCTCGTTGTCCCATCAGAGCTGGCTGTGCTTTGGCCTCCTTTGTGGGAGGCAGTAACTTGAACAGAAAGTAAAGAAACGAAAGGATGCTGTTTGCAGTGGCCGGAATGGAGCACACCTGCTGGGCCCACTGATACGCAGGTGGGGGCTTCCCCTAGGGCCTCCCAGCACCCTCACTTCATGCTGTTCTGAGAACCAACTGTGGTCCTAAGAGTAAGGTTATGAGCCCAGCCTCTGCCCTGTCATAGACCATCTATGTTATTATTGAGGGGCTAATGTTAGATTTCAAATTTCTACCAGCAGTTCTGTCTCTTACTAGGTATATGACTGGGAACAAGTCATTTATTAATAATTTCTCTTCCGCTGTAAACTGAGCAATAATAATGCTTATTTCATAGACCTGTTGTGGGGATTTTATGAGACACATGCAAAGGGCTTAGAAAGTAGTAGCTTATTAAAATAGGTGAGCTGTTCCTCTAGCTGTGCTGGCCAGGTCCCTCCAGGAGTACAGGTGGAGCCCAGGGGAGAGTGGGGCCGAACCCCAGCCTGGGCTATGGTGCTAAGGAAGGCATGCCTGCTTCTAGTTCATCATCTCAGAGGGGTCACCTTTTTCTAGTTTATCCGCCCAGAGGGAACATGTTTTTATAGTTCATCACCCCAGAGGGGGTAACTTTTAAAAATTTTGCATACAGGCACCATATCTGCTAGCTGCAGCCCTGTTGACAAAAGAAATATGCTGTTATTAGTGTAGCGGACAGACCCTCCTGGAGAGAGGGCATGCGAAGCATGCTTTTCCTGGCTCCAGTCGGCTCATTTCACTTTAATTTCAAAGATACGATTACCACAGGCAGAGGAGCAATTTTGCTATTTCCTCAGTTCTAAATTTTTTCTAGAATTTTCCTTGAGGCCAAGGACAATAATCTGCCTCCTAAGGCCCCCTCCTTGCCACTGCCTTGCCCCTGTCCTCTGGAATGCACACCAGTTAACAGGCTGGAAAGAATGAGTGAGAGCAGAAGGCGGACGCTGGTTACTGACTCGTGATCCCACACCCAGCCTTCTGTGCTTTGCTGCTTTCTGTTGGGGCCAGGAATCAGACACATTTCTGGCTCTCTTGCCAGTGACCTTCCTGTTAAATTCTGCCAACAGGAGGCAGTGATAGGGAGACCAGAGTCAGGAGAAAGAGAAAACTTCCTGATTCTAGCTTGATGCTGGGGCAGGTGCAGGCAAGGACTAGTAGTCCTGATGGGTAAGCCCTTTCCCCAGACTCTAAAACCAATGGGCATAACCTCTTCAACAGTGCAGCAGACTGAACAGGCTAGGGATGCAGCCCAGAGCATCAGTGTCTGACCTCTAGCTGCTCTCCTTTTCATCTCTCCTTCTTTCTCCTCCAGTTCTTCCCATACCTTTGTGACTAACTCCCTGTATTAAATGTCCTCTGTTTGGCATACCTGGAGTGGGCCTAGTTTTCCTGCACTCTCTGTGTGGTCTCTGTGGATCTGTTGGGTGCTTAGGGGCTGGGCCCATTCCCCAGGATCTCTTCCTTTGTTTCCATCTCCATCATGCCTGTCGGCATCATTGCCATAGCCTTTACAATAGGTTTTCAGTTAGCCTCTTCCTAATCATGGTGTCATTATAGTCAGATTAATTTTCCTAAAACTTTAGTTCACCTGGCTCACACATCTCAAAACCATAACTTTCCAGCCATTTGGTAAAGGTATAGTCATCTGTGACCTAAACCACAGTGGTGAGAATCATAATTATGGACACCGCCTCTGCAATCCTAACAACAGATCTGTATAGTCAGAGCATAGTTATTTGGCCCTGGCTGGAGGCAGGGTGTTAGTCCAGTGGCAGACACACCAGCAGTGGGTGTGAGGAAGCTTGCAGACCCTGGCCCCAACTCCAGGGTTGCACCTCCTTCCCACCTCCCCCTCTGCCCAGACCGGGGCCTTGAGGACAGGGCCCTGGGCTGCACTGGCATCTCCTCCTCTCCTAGAAGACAGCCTCAGTGCACTAAGTCTGTCCGAAGTCCTGGGATTGGGGAGGACAGAGACTGGGAAGTTTAAACCATGACACTTCTTATAAACTGATGGAAATTGATGTACTGTCAAAAGCACAGATGAGCTATGAGCCCAGATAAGAAGTTATTGTCTTGGGAGGGGGGAGCCTGTGTTTCTCACCCCCACAGATTTTCTCACTTCTTTGAAGTAATGTTTTTAGGAAATTCCAGAGTGAAGGGATTGGCAAGAATCTCTTAAGGGAAATAAAAGGGACATTATAGGGTTAACTGGAGGAAAAATAATACAGTTAATGTTCAGACATAGCTTTATTGTTTTCATATAAAAACAAAACATAGGCATTATAACAAGTCAAGCAAACCTGAAAAATACACTGTGGAAGAAGTGATCACTGAAGCCCCACCTTCTTCACTGAATTCTTTAGTGCTCATCCTTCTGAAGGATTCTCAGGCCTGTGTTATACACACATGCAATTTTACAGAAGTGGGATTATGTTACCTTGTTTTATTTTTTAAAAAAATTTGTTTATTGGCTGCGCTGGGTCTTCACTGCAGCAAGTGGGGGCTACTCTCTAGTTGCGGTGCTTGAGCTTCTTCTTGCTGTGGCTTCTCATGCTGTGGAGCACGGGCTCCAGGTGCATGGGTTCGTCAGTTGTGGTTCATGGGCACTAGAGCACCATCTCAGTAGTTGTGGTACATGGGCTTAGTTGCCCTGCGCCTTGTGGGATCTTCCCGGACCAGGAATCAAGCCCATGTCCCCTTCATTGGCAGGCGAATTCTTCACCACTGAACCACCAAGGATATGACCATGCCTTGTGGCATGTGGAATCTTAGTTCCCTGGGCAGGGATCCAACCCATGCCTCCTGCATTGGGGGCCTGGAGTCTTAACCCCTGGACTGCCAACGAAGTCCCTATGTCACCTTGTTTTCTAATCTAATTCTTCCCACTTATTAGTATAGCAGAAAAACATTTTCATGTCAACAAATACTGCTTTACTTCATTATTTATAATGACTGCACAGTATCCCGTGTTTGCACCATAAATTACTCACCCAGCCACACTAAGCTGGAGTGTTTACAGCTGTCTCCCTTTAGAGCGTGCTAGCTTGTATTAAGTTCCTGTGCTTTCGGTGATGCTAAGGCTCTAAGAGGAATTCTGAGGTATCAGTGCTTAGAATGTCAGACGGGTGTTTCTTTTCTGGGTGAAGTTTACTGCTCCCTCCTTTTACTGGTGGTTACCCTGAAGCACTGCTCAGATGAACGGGATGTTCTGCCTTCTGTGGCCATCCAGGGACTCAGGCTGACAAAGGCCCTGCACCTTTAGCATGTGGCTTCCAAGGTTGTCCTGTCCTTTGCTATCCAGCCAGCAGTTAGTAGAAAAGAGAGAGCAGAAGATTTCATGGGGGGCTTTATAAGCACCAGAACCGGAAGTGGCAGACTCCACTACTGCGCACATCGCGATGGCCAGGTGAGTCACATGGCCACACAGAGCTGCAAGGGAGGCTGGGAAATTCACTTAGCTGGATAGGAAGGAGGAAAAGACCTAGGTTTGGCCAACAGAGCTCCTTCTAGTGCTCACCAAATCCTGGCTCTTGTGGCGCTAGTAGTAAAGAACCCGCCTGCCAATGCAGGAGACATAAGAGATGTGGGTTCAATCCCTGGGTTGGGAAGATTCCCTGCAGCGGAGCATGACAACCCACTCCAGTTTTCTTGCCTGGAGAGTCCCATGGACAGAGGAGCCTGGCGGGCTACAGTCCCTAGGGTTGCAAAGAGTTGGACACTATTGAAGCGACTTAGACTGCACCCCGCCCAGGAGGAGACACCTTGAGGCCTATGCAGTCATTACAGATGACTTTTCTCCTATCTGAGGACCCTGGTTTAATGATCCTCAGTAAATGAGGTTCCGTGGTTTATGAACTAAAAGGGAAAACATTTTATTTACCTCATCCTTAGCCCCTCCCAGTTTTTAGTGGTGGAGCAGAGACAGAATGACACAACAATAAAAATTCTCCTTTGAACTGGGTAAAATAAGAGGTTCACCATAGTCACATGCATCTCCAGGTTCAAAGCAAATCCTAGAAGCCAGTGGGTAGCCAAGGTGAAGGCTGTCAGCCAGGAGGTGAGAGAACTTTCTCCACTGGCCCTTGATTCTGTCCTGAGAGGACGTCTCTTATTGATTGTCTCCGTGGCCCCTGGTCTGTCCTGCCAGGTTCATCCTTGGTCTTTCGTTTCCATGGCAACATCTGAAGTGGTTGCTGGGGAGCCTGCTATCTTTTTTTTAATTAAAGAAATTTTATGTATTTGTTTATTGATGGTTGCGCCGCGTCTTCACTGCTGTGCTTGGGTTTTCTCTAGTTGCGGTGAGCGGGGCTCCTCTCCAGTCACGCTGCATGGGCTTTCATTGTGCTTGGCTTCTCTTGTTGCAGTAGCTTGGGCTCTAGGCTCTTGGGTCCCAGTAGTCATGGTGTGCAGGCTTAGTTGCTCCGCGGCATGTGGAATCTTCCTAGACCAGGGATCAAACCTGTCTCCACTGCGTTGGCAGGCGGACTCTTAACCACTGGACCACTGGGAAGTCCCATGAAGCTTGATTTATTGCATGACTTTATCACCCCATGCCCTTCCCTCTCAGCTAAACGGAGCTTACCTTGAGGTCCTCAGACTTACACAGGAAGGTGTCACTCTTACTCAGTTTTTTGCCACAGGGCTGAGTCTTTGGGCCTTTGTCACTCATAAGCTTTTTCAATCTTGTTTCTTACTGTTTGAGACTTAGAAGCAGACAGTTTTTACAACCCTTTAAGCACACAAATTTCTGAATTCTATCCTCTTTCGTTTATGCCTGCAAAGCAACATATTCTTCACTGAGTATTTTTTTCCTCTTCAATATTACTTTAATATTATTTTAGTATTGCTTTTTATTTTATTAATAATTTTCTACTTTTCAGATTCCCCCCCTGGAGCTGCAAGCTTGGTAGGCCCTAGGTCTGCTTTCTTAGTTATTGCAGATGATGATTTGACCAAACATTTTGCCATTGCATTACTTGGATCTCCATTTTTCCAGGCTCTGATATCAGTTCGCTTGCTATTCACTTCTTGGTTATTAAGTCAGTACCACTTATTTTATTGGTGTCTACTTTAAGGCACCAGTTTTTGCAGTAGTTAACCCCTGCTGTTGTAATATAAAACCTAAATTCTCAGTAGCATATCACTTTCAAAATTTGTTTCTTGCTGATATAAGTTACATTTTGAGGCAAGGTTGGTGGTGGTGGTGTTTTTGGGGGACAGAATCTACTCTGTGCAGTCATTTAGGGAGTCAGGTGAGCCAGTGAACCTCCATTTTCAACATATGGCTTCCAAAGTCTCCCAGAACATCAATACCTAATCGATAGACAGTGGAAAAAGGGCTGTGGAATGACCACAAAGAAGGTTTTTACTATCCAGGCCTGAAAAGTGGTGGTCATCATTTCTGTCCACAATTTCATTGGCCAGGATTCAGTCACCTGGCTACATATAATTTCAAGGGAACCTGGAAATGTAGTTTACCTGTGTGTCCCACAGAAAAGGGAAATGTGCTGGTGAGTAATTATCAGTTTCTGACTGAATGCCTATGTAGTAGAGACTCTTCTAAAAACCTCACATGTATGAACTCTTTTTATTCTGTGAGAGAGAAACTGTTGATAACCTCATTTAACAGATGGGAACTTGAGGCACTGAGAGGTCACCCAGCTAATCAGTGCTGGAGAAAGGATTTGAATCCAGACTACCTTGTCTGGTCTACGACCTTATTCACTATCTATATTGATGACATAGAATACAGTTAACAGTAAAATATAAAAAAGGATGAAAGGGAAGACCACAGACTCAAAGATTTAAAAGTGATCATTAGAAGTGATAAATTTTAAAACTACATAAAATAAAGAGAAATAACTAAAATTGATAAGCAAAGAATACAAGCTTAAAAGAATGATACAAAACATTCAATGTAATATGAGGGTAAAATATGATACATAAAACAAAATGGCTAAATATGAAAGAACCTGGAAATTAGGGGAAAAATGCTTATAAGTACCTGTCAACTGAAAGAAAGCACAAAGATGAAGTGAAAAAATAGTGAAATATCATAAAAGAATAAAAGTATTAAATAAGTGAAAGAACAAGTTGAATAAATGAAGATCAAAGTATTAAAGAAAGGCAAACTCAGGACTCAATATTCGGTGAGGCACAATATAGCTAAGGTTCAGAACAAGTAAAATAGAAATTTCCTGTATGCAAAAATAAGAAAAAAGTTAAACTAAACCCACAAAATGATAAATGAAAC
This sequence comes from Dama dama, assembly GCF_033118175.1. Lineage (NCBI taxonomy): Eukaryota > Metazoa > Chordata > Mammalia > Artiodactyla > Cervidae > Dama > Dama dama. Next base: position 13,316,281 of record NC_083695.1, on the reverse strand, counting down.
TAAAGCAATAGAAAATTACAAACTCTTAGAAGATAGAGGAATTTTAAAAGGAATTCACAGAAACAGGTAAAATCAGTTATCGACATAAATCATGTCCTCAGATTGCTCCAGCCTGAGTCAGGGCCTGTGATTTGGGGTCCCCAGGAGACGTCCTCAGGGCTGAGAGCTGGGGGGTAGGGAGGGCGTCTGGGGCCTCCCCTTCTTCATAGGCCCTATAGCACCTGAATGTAACGATGTCAGCAAAATGGGGTCGGGGGGGAGGTAGAAAGCATCAGGTCCTTGTTCCTCCCTGAAAATTTGAAAACAAGCAACGAATAACAATTAGAGACCAGAGCAAGCAACTTTACAGGAGCTTTGGAAAATAGTCCGAGGTCTATAGCGACTAAGTGAATGCCCAATTCAGAAAGAGCCACATTCAAAATGGTAACTGAAAATGTCAGTCACTCAGTTGTGTTCAACTCTTCGTGACCCCATGGACTGTAGCCCACTAGGCTTCTCTGTCCATTGGATTTCCCAGGCAAGAACACTGAAGTGGGTAGCCATTCCCTTCTCCAGGGGATCTTCCTGACCTGGGGATCAAACCTGAGTCTCCTGCATTACAGGCAGATTCTTTACCATCTGAGCCATCAGGGAAGTCCTCAAAATGGTAGGTTCTACAAAATTTAAGTGTTAAATGCAGACTTGTTGTTGTTCAGTTGCCCAGTCGTGTCTGACTCTTTGCGACCCCATGGACTGCAGCTCGCATAAGGATAAATACATAAGGAATTATTATAAATCTATGTGGATGATGTAATTGTAGAGGTGTAATTTATAACATCAGTAATGCAAGGCAATTGGGATGGAACCGTGGGAAGTGGAGTTTTGTTCCCTATTGAAGCTGTTGGTATTAATTCAAATTAGATTATTATCACTTAAGATGTTATATGTAATCCTCATGATAGCCACAAAGAAAACATCTATAGAATATGCACAAAAGGAAATGAGAAAGGAGTCAAAATGTCCCACAAGACACAGAGGAAAGCAATAAAGGAAGAAATGAAGGACAAAAACGCCACCAGACAAGTAGAAAACAAATAGCAGAATGGCCGAAGTAGGTCCTTCCTGATCAGTAATTACCTTAAATATTAAAAGCTCTCTAATCAAAAGGCATGGATTGGCAGATGGATAAAAACACGACCCAATTACATGCTGTCTATAAGAGACTTACTTTAGGTCTGAGGACACACAGAGAGTGAAATTGAAGAGGTGGAGAAAGAAATTCCCTGCAAAATTGTAACCGAAAGAGAGCTGGGATGTCGATATTAATATCAAAGTAGACTTTAGGTAAAAAACTGTTACAAGCAACAAAGAAGGGCATTATATATATATATATATATATATATATATATATATATATATATATGAAATATATTTTGGAGTATAGTTGCTTTTTGGGTTTCCTTGGTGGCTCAGTGGTCAAGAAGCCATCTGCCAATGCAGGAGACATGGGTTCAATCCCTGGGTCAGGAAGATCCCCTGGAGAAGGAAATGATAACTCACTCGAGTATTCTTGTCTGTGAAATCCTCTGGATAGAGGAGCCTGGCGGGCTACAGTCCATCGGGTCGCAGGGAGTTGGATGCCACTTAGTGACTAGACCACCCCGCCACCACAGTAGCTGCTTTACAATGTTTTGTTAGTTTCTGCTCTGGAGTAAAGTGAATCAGCCATACAGGCTTCCCTGGTGGCTCAGCGGTAAAGAATCTGCCTGCAGTGCAGGAGACCCAAATTTGATCCCTGGATCAGGAAGATCCCCTGGAGAAGGGAATGGCAAATGCATTCCAGTATTCTTGGCTGGAGAATTACGGGGACAGAGGAGCCTGGCAGGCTACAATCCATGGGGTTGCAAAGAGGCGACCATGACTGAGTGACTAACACTGATTTTTGGACTTCCTTCCTATTTAGGTCACTGCAGAGCATTGAGTTCTGTGTAGTATGCAGTAGGTTCTCATTAGTTATTTATCTTAACATAATAGCAATAGTGTATATAAGATATTATATACTGATGAAAGTCTCAATTCACCAAGAAGATATGATAATTATAAACATATATGTACCAAGTATCAGAGCTCCAAAGTATATGACACCAACATTGAGAGATGTTGCAGTCTATGGGGTTGCAAAGAGTTGGACACGACAGGACTGAGCTGAACTAACTGAACACTGAGAGGACTGAGGGGAGAAATAGCTCTAGGATCCCATGCCTGTGCAGTGCGTGGGCAGGCCAGCCCCCCGCACTGTCCCTGCACCGCTGGAGGTGGGCCCCTGCGTCTCCAGTGGCGCCCTGCTGCCTATTGGCCTTTGAGTCCCTGTCTGGCACGTGAATTCTGACTTTGGCTATGATCTGCATCCCCACCTTGGTTGTGTCACCTCTGACCCTCCTCCCTGAAAAGCCTCTCTTTCCTCCACACTCCATCTCCTCTAGGAAGGTTTTTATGAGCCCAGGTTAATGACTTTCATCCAAGTGCACCCCGACCTGGTGCACAGATTGTCTGTTCCCCTCATTTAGCACAACATGTTTAGTGTTATTCTTTTCATTGTTGTTGTTGTTGATCATGCTGCAGTATGTGGGCTCTTAGTTCCCTGCCCAGGGGTTGAACCCAGACCCCCTGCACTGGAAGTGTGGAGTCTTGGACCGCTGGACATGAGTCCCAGATGCATGTATTTCTTTTTTTTTTTTTTTTAAGTATTTATTTATTTTTAGTTGGAGGACAATTGCTTTACAATATTGTGTTGATTTCTGCCATACATCAACATGAATCAGCCGTAGGTATACGTATGTCCCCTCCCTCTTGAACTTCCCTCCCACCTCCCTCCTCATCCTGCCCCTCTCGGTTGTCACAGAGCACTGAGTCATGCAGCAAATTCTCACTGTCTGTTTGACATATGGTAATATAAATGTCTCCATGCTACTCTCTCAGTTCATCCCACCCTCTCCTTCCCCCACTGTGCCAACACATGTATTTCTATTTTGTCTATTTGTTTGATAGAACTTGAGTTTCTTGGGATCTAAAGCTTCTTTAAGTCACTGGCATTCAGCTTTGTAATCTGGATGTAGAATTTTAATTTTTCAAAATTGAATCAGTAGATGTTTTTCAAAAGAAAGAGAGAAAGAAAGTGAAGTCACTCAGTTGTGTCCAACTCTTTGTGACCCCATGGATTGTAGCCTACTAGGCTCCTCTGTCCATGAAATTTTCCAGGCAAGAGTACTGGAGTGGATTGCCATTTCCTTCTGCAGGGGATCTTCCCAAACCAGGAATCAAACCTGGGTCTCCCACATTGCAGCCAGACGCTTTATCATCTGCGCCACCAGGGAAAACTTAGTCCCAAACACTGGTCTTAATCCTAATGATTACCTAATGGAAGCATCTCAGATATGAAGGTGGACAGACAGAACTAAGCTGCTTAAATTTGTGAACCTCAGTTTCCTTACTTTTGAATCTGGGGGTCCACATTTTACCTCTACCATGCGCTCTTACTTGAGCATTATAACAGCCTAAGAAGTGGGGTGCCATTCTCATCTCCATTTTTCTGATGAGAGAACTGAGCCCAGTGATGTTAAGTAACTTGCCAAAGTTACTCACCTCATAAATGGAAGAGCTGGAATTTGAACCCAATCCCCCAACTCCTTTGCTTGTTTTTATTTTCAGGTCCCACAAAGACTCACTGTCTCAGTTCTTTAACTTCTTCATCTTGCCTGTGATCTAAGTTCAAGCCCTCCTTTCTATCTCCCCTTCTCCCAATGGTAGCTGTGGTGGGCAGTATGATGCTCCTTCAAAGATGTAGTCATCGGAGTCCTTGGAACCTGTGAATATGTTGTGTTACAGTCACGCTGTGGATGTGATTAAGTTAAGACTTGAGATGAGTAGATGACCTTGGATTATTATGGTATGCCTGATGTGCTCACAGGGTCCTTTGAGGTGGAAGGGGGAGGCAGGAGTCAAAGTCAGAGAGAGATTAGACGATGCTCTGCTGCTGGTTTTGAAGATGGAGGAAGGGGCCCCAAACCAAGGAATTCAGGCAACTTCCAAAAGCTGGAAAAGTCAAGAAAACAGGTTTTCCCCTCGAGTCTCCGCAAGGAAAGTAACCCTGCTGGCACTTTGGTTCTAGCCCGGTGATAACCACTTTGGAGTTCTGACCTCCAGAACTCTAGGGTGATAAATGCGTGCTCCTTTAAGCTATGAAATTTGCAGTGATTTGTCATGGCAGCAGTAGGAAACCAATACTGTTGTGTTTCTGCTTTCTTTGCTCTTTTTTTTTTTCTGTCACATCTCTTTCCTCTGTCCCCATTCTAAGTGGTGTTCCAGGGCTCTTCTTCACCAACTGGATTATCACTTTCTGTGGGTGTGGAAACGTTCTCCCTTCTGCTAAAGGCCACACCATGGTAATTATCTTCCTGGCTGTTTTCTCTTAAAAGGTGGTGCCAAGAAAGGAGAAGAATGGCCCATATGTGGTCTTAGAAGAACAGGGAATAGTACATCCTTTAAGCTGAGTGCTGAGTCTCTCCAGTAGGCTCAGATGGTAAAGAATCTGTCTGCAATGCAGGAGACCTGGTTCGATCCCTGGAAGATCCTCTGGAGAAGGCAATGGCTCTCATTCCAGTGTTCTTGCCTGGAGAATTTCACGGAGAGAGGAACCTGGTGGGCTATTGTCCATGGGGTCACAAGGAGTCGGACATGACTGAGAGACTTTCACTTTCACTTTTGAGTCTCTCCAGTGCATGCCACGGAGAAGGCAGTGACACCCCACTCCAGTACTCTTGCCTGGAAAACCCCATGGACAGAGGAGCCTGGTAGGCTACAGTCCATGGGGTCGCTAAGAGTCAGACACGACTGAGCGACTTTGCTTTCACTTTTCACTTTCATGCATTGGAGAAGGAAATGGCAATCCACTCCAGTGTTCTTGCCTGGAGAATCCCAGGGACGGGGGAGCCTGGTGGGCTGCCGTCTGTGGGCTCACACGGAGTCGGACTTGACTGAAATGACTTAGCAGCAGCAGCAGCAGCAATCCCTAAGCTTTTCAGATCATATGAAAGCCAGAGACATTATGAATTGTTTTGTATCTTATAGAATGTCTGCCATCTCAAGTCATGTAGCTTTTGGATCAAAGAGGGAAAAAATGTACTGATTTAATCTCTCCAGGGAAAGATTTAAAGACCAGGCTAGTAAGGAAGATAGAATTCTGAGAAAAAGATAGCAAATTCTAGAGCTAATCGAATTAAAGGGCTATGAGAACTTATCATTGGTGCATAAATAAGATATAACAATCAGTGTCAGCTAAGAAACCCTCAGCAAATATCTAATCTCATTATTTTTTTCAGCCTTACATAGAAAGGTTGTTTTAAACAAATAGTGGTATGATACAAAAGAAGCTGAGAAAAGCATAGAGACATGGGGTATCTGCTTACCCGCCCTCTATACGGCCCCCACCCCACCCCACTCTTCAGAGGGCATGAGATCTCCCAACCATTTCAATCTGTGACATACCTGTGACACCACCAGTTTGAAGAGTAGGGTAGAATGATTTCAGGGAAAAGGATTTCATCCTTGCCTGGCCATTACGGACTCTGAAGATGAATGGAAACCTGAGAATCCAGAGAGGAGAGCTCAGGGCTGGCTTCAGAGCAGGAAGATGCCGAGGTTATTGAGAATTCTCAGAGATGGAATAGTTCTTTCCTTGAAAATTCAAAATGGCTGTACCCTGAACCCTCTGGGCTTCCTAGAATTTTGTGTTTAAATATTTATGCATTTCCCAGGAAAACGTTTTAAACAATGCAGCTAAGGTGCTGTACCTCCAAAACAGGTAAAGTAGTTGGCTCCTCATCTGGGGTTGCCTTGCACAACCTGGCAGAGAGAAGGCAGGTCAGGAACCCATGTCCTGAAGGAAATACTTACAGAACAAGTAGGAGATAGCGCCCCTAGAAGAAAGAGAAAAGCAGCTGGTGAGATTGTGCCCATTAACTGTAAGGGATCCAAGAGGACCACAAAAGTCTGTTTTGGGTAAATCTGGTGCAGTCCAAAGGTTGTCAAGGGATATGGAAAGAAAATTTTACTTTGCACACTTGAACTCTGCAGTCTATTTGACCCCTTTGGAGGTTACTTCTAAAGTGGCAGAAGCAGGGCTTCAATGCCTCCTCATCTTTGGTGACCTTTCCTCAGCCCTCCATCCTGATGGCTATAGGGAAGTTATTCTGCCTGTGTGATCTGTATTGTGTTAACACACACAGAGAGATTGCCATTTTAATGTCCCCTGGATGTGCTTCACCCTCGCTGAGTTAAGACTGAATTGCTTTCTACTTCAGTAAATCCAATCCAGATTTCTAACTGATCATAGGTTAAAGTTTTAATTTAAAATTTCTTTTCTTTTAAAAATTGGCCATTCAAATTGCAAGGTTTGTAAGGCAGCTCAGATCCTGAGATTGTTGGTGTTGGAAGGGGCCTTAGCTGTCATCTATTGTAAGGGATGCTTTGTGGAGTTTTTTGGGGGACAGAATGAAAAAGTGAAAAGTGTTAAGTTGCTCAGTTGTGTCTGACTCTTTGCAACCCCATAGTCCACTAGGCTCCTCTGTCCATGGAATTCTGTAGGAAAGAATACTGGAGTGGGTTGCCATTCCTTCTCCAGGGGATCTTCTCAACCCAGGGATCAAACCCAGGTCTCCTGTACTGCAGGCAGATTCTTTACCGTCTGAGCCACCAGAGACGGAATAGTCATTACTTTAACTAGATCACATGTAATGATGTAAGTGAAAATGCTTTGTAAATTTTAGAAGACTTAACAGATATTAACTATTTTTTTAAACTGAAGTATAGTTGATCAGCAACTATTGATTATTAGCATTTGTAAAGACACTTTTCCATTGTTGCCAGCTTTATTTATTGTAACATGCATTTTCATCTTGAATTCCTATTCTGCTTTTTGTGAATAAGAGTAAATAACTTTAAAATTACTTAATAACATTTCCCCCCTCACACACTCATTCTTATGCTTCAGTAATTATGGTGCACAGGTTTAGTTGCTCTGTAGCATGTGGAGTCTTCCTGGACAAGGGATTGAACCCATGTCTCCTGCATTGATGGGCAGATTCTTATCCACTATACAGGTGAGCAATGTGTCCCCAGTGGTACACGAGATGGTTTTCAGAGCCACGGGATGTGCCATGGAATGCCATTGGCTCACCTTCTGTTCTCTTGCTGTCAAGGAGAAAGTCTCCATTTGCTGCTAGTGTGTCCTTGGTGTGTGTGCTCACCTTCTTTAACACTAATTTCCCCTTATAATAAAGTCAGAGCTGAGCAGGCTTCTGTCCCTCCTCCAAAAGGCTAGTTTGTTTTCATTGTCTTTATTTATTTGTTGTTGTTCAGTTGCCAAAACGTGTCTGACTCTTTGTGACTGCAGCATGCAGCCCCGTGGACTGCAGCATGCCAGGCTTCCTTATCTCTCATCATCTCACGGAGTTTGTCCAAGTTCATGCCCATTGATTCAGTCATGCCATCCAACCATTTCATCCTCTGTCACCCCATTTTCCTTCTGACCTCAATCTTTCCCAGCATCAGAGTCTTTTCCAGTGAGTCGACTCTTCGCGTTGGGTGGCCAAGTAATTGGAGCTTCAGCTTCAGCAGCCATCCTTCCAATGAATATTCAGGGTTGATTTCCTTTAGGATTGACTGGTTTGATCTCCTTGCTCACAGGGATGACATAGAAAGAAAAATCACAGTGGGGAGGATACCTGAGGATTGTCAGGAGGAACAACTGGGTACAGATTCAGGAGTGACACTTATGTCCTCAAATGTCTTTATATTGATGCACAAAATAGAGGCTGTAAGCAAAATGAAATTGAAATATTTCCGTCAGGCAAAAAACGTGCAAACTCTTTAGGATTTGGGTTGGAAAGTCTGTGAGAATATCTTTGCGGCTTGCCTCTCTGAGCTCTATTAAAGATTTCTCATCACTAAAATTGTTTCACTGATTAAATGAGGGGGTTGCACGGGAAATGCTTTGATTAGTTGGGGTATGCTATGCATATGTGTGCATGCATGTTCAGTCATGTCCTACTCTTTGTGACCTATGGCCTGTAGACTACCAGGCTCCTCTGTCCACGGGCTTCTCCAAGAAAGCATACCACAGTGGATTATCATGACCTCCTTCAAGGGCTCTTCTCAACCCAGGGATCGAATTGGTATCTCTTGCATCTCCTGCATTGCAGATGGATTATTTACCCACTGAGCCACCTGGGATCCCTGGGGTATGCCATATAAACGTCAAAATGATTGTTCTTTCATGAGTTGTATTGTTACTTTACATTGTCTGCATTATGACGTTTGCATTCTTTTCTGTATCAGTACTTTTCATCATTGTCTAGCCTTAGTGCTTTATTTAAAAGGACCTGGTGCTTGCTGGTAGTCTTTCATAAAAGGATCCTGCCACTCCTGAGTCCTGTACTGTGATTTATTGCTTGGTTGTCTGAATTTCTCCATCCAGAGATTTTGATCAAGAAGATCCACGACTGTTACAGTGCCCAGCATTAATGCATATTGAATAATGACTTTTTGTTGTTTTTATAGTGTTTGACAACTTGGCTGGGCATAAAATTCTTGAGTGTCCCCACACCAACCCCAAAACTATATAGACAATGTCACTTGGCATTGGATGTTACTTTGAAAGCCCTTTATATGTGTAACTTGAGTTTTCTCCAAGGTTTACACAGGATTCACACTTTTTCTTTGGAGTTAGGTGATTTTACCGTATATTCAGGTGTTGGTCATAATATTTCCTGGATGCTGTGTATACTTTTTATCTACAGATTTAGATTTTTATTCCATAAATGTTTTCTTCTTTTATATCTTTGGTTCCCTCTGTCTTTTTTCTTCTTGAGGGACACCAATCATTCATATATTTGTTGCTCTTATATATATCATCTTCTCTATAATGATTTTCTCCTTACCTTTTCTCATGCATTTTGTTATTATTTTGAGCTGGTATTCCAAGTTGTTGACTCTCTTTGCAGCCGAAACTATACTTCTTGCTGCTTCTGAGATTGTTCTTGGAGAGACAGCAATGAGCAGTCTTGAAGCCGGGTCTTATTTCCCTGACCAGGAATTAGACCTGGGTATTCCGGATGAGAACCAGGAGTCCTAGCTCCTGGTCCATCAAGGGATAGAGGGTAAAAGCAAAGTTGCCCTGACTCTTGCTCCGCTTGAAAGCATGAATGTTTCAAGGAGGCAAAAACTGTAGAAACAGGTACAGATTTTATTGTTAGAGACATAGCGCATCGTGTGGGAGAGCACCCAGAGACGCTGTTTATTTAAGACAGAAGCAAGGCAGAGATACACCCCCGGAGAGAGGGTGTGGGCATCCCTAATGAGGAGAAGTGCAGTAAAGAGGCAGTTAAATCACTTATATAGGGCAGTTCTCCCCAGTCTTTGTTTACCTTTGGCCAATCATCTTGCTTCTTTTCTCACATCTGGGCTGCCCCAGGAACCTAGCCAATATGCATTTACACCTTTTTGCCAAAATGGATTCCAGTGCAGAGGCCTGTGGGAGTTTTGACAACATCAGTTATGGAGTGGCACCCCCTTCTTTTTGACCCCTGAGGAGCATGCTTGTGCACGTGCAGTCAGGGAGATTTCCTTGACCTCAGGAGTGATAGATGTGGTCGTCTTATCTCTGCTCCAGCAGAGCTCAGCTGCTGCCATAAACTTGGTCCTTGGAGTTTCTAGGGAAAGCAAAGCTTCAGTTTACTCTGCTTGACAAACTCCAGCTACTCACCCCAAGGGTCCATCTGTTGCAGCAAAACCAGAAATAAATGAATGGCCTTTGGCACATACCAGGCAAACAGTTCTGAAAGAGTTAGGCAATCTTGGTTATTCCTTAGCTGTTACTACTAATAAACACTTGTAGCTAGTCTTGTCCTTCACAAAGCCAAACAAAGCTGACTTCATATGAGTTGTAACCTGTACTTGGCATTTCTTTTCCTCTTACACTCTCTTGTAGCATTCTGCGTTTCACAAAGGTCATGGGCCGATAACTTCAGGGACATCAGACCAGGTTGCTGAGTTGCCTGATGCTAGCTGTGGCCATTTTGAAACTTTGCAGAAGAAAAAATGTGTAGGACCTTCATGAAGATAGAAAACCTCTCCCTATTCCTGATAGAAGAGGGGCGCAGTTCTTGAGGCACTAGCCTACTGTGTTTCCCTTTTGCCTGGCAAGAAGAGTAAAGCTTCTCTTTTTTCTGTTTCCTCCAAACTCTGTCTCTGTATTTCTATTCGGCATTGGTAGACAAGGAAGCAAGATTTTAGCAACGTGTCTACCTCCTACCTCAAGATGGCTTCATTTTATAACTGAACTGAACAGAACACCCAGGCAGGCATCCACCGGCCTAGTGTAAATCCTAGGTATTGTTTTCTAAAAATTGTAATGTTACTATTGTTTCTCAAATGAACAATTGGCCGCCAGCTGTCTTCTTCCCATCTCATGCCTGCCCTCTTCGTTCTTCTGAGTGCAGAAGCTCAGGAAAAACACTTCTTTCCTTCTCAAGAACTGAAGAGGGAAGTATTGATTTGGATGTCTGCTATTAATTTCATCCATATTTCACAGTGTTTGGAGAATATTCCTCAGAGCTCTGAGAAGCAGCATTGCTCTGGAGCACTCTGCTTGTGTTTTAATTTCTACTTTGCAAGTGACCAGCTTTGTGAGGCTGGGCAAATGACTTAGTTTTCCTCATCTGTGAAAAGAGGCTAGAATAGGGCTGTTATAAGAATGAAATGAATTAATGTTTGTAAAATGTAGATAACAATGCCTGGCATAAATAACAAACAGGCACCTTATAAGGCCCTATCCAATAGATATGGCATATGATCATGCATTGCCAATAAAGTTTTCTCCACAACTTCTCGCTGTTTGTCTATTTCAGTGGACTTCACAGAAGTTCAGTTAACTTGCTTTTATTTCATTCTCTTGCTGGATTTGTTTGCTCATAAATGTTTGTTTAAGCATTCATTTAGCATTGTATCTAGGGTATATATCTGGCTGACCAACCTATAACTTTTTACTTTTTAAATTTAAAATCTATTTTTAATTGAAGTATAATTGCTTTACAATATTGTGTTCAACCCATAACCCTTAGATTCTACTTTTTTCCTTCTTGAAACCAGAACACTTGCCAATCTTGGTCCATGGCAGGTGCGTGCATATGTGTTCAGTCATTCAGTTATGTCCAACTCTTTGTGATTCCTTGGACTACAGCATGCCAGGCTCCTCTGTCCTTCACTGTCTCTTGGTGTTTGCTCAGATTCATGTCCATTGAGTTGGTGTTGCTATCTAAGTATCTCATCCTCTTCCACCCCCTTCTCCTTTTGCCTTCAGTCTTTCCCAGCATCAGGCTTTTTTCCAATGAGTTGGCTCTTTGTGTTAGGTGGCCAAAGTATTGGAACTTCAACTTCAGCATCAGTCCTTCCAGTAAGTATTCAGAGTTGATTTGCTTTAGGACTGAATTCCTTTAGTGTGGATAATAGTTTATCTGACCTCATTTGAGGATATGAACTCATTTGCAGTGGTTGGGTGTTCTCTGTCACTTTGCCTCTCTTGAGCTTCAGTGCCTCCTAAATTATGCTACCACCATTCTTTCCAGCCTGAAGATCACTTTTAGTAGAAATGAGGTTGAAACTTGGAGCTGTGTGATTCTGTCTTGTCTTCTTTCTTATCTGTTTCCCTTGCGCCATAACCAGTCGGCTTGTCCCTGGTAGCATAACGTTCTTATCCTGGTTTGTTTGTTGGCTGGTTGATTTGAATCACACTTTCCCCCTCTGTTTTTAGCATATTTACAGAAGGAATAACTCCTAGCCTTTTAGTCTTTTGACATTTTTCTTATTGCTTCATGACCCCTTTGTACTTTTCATGTTATTTCCCATCTGTTTGTTTTTGCCCTTTGAAAATTTCTACCTCGTGGAAAGCCTCCCTTCAGTCTCCGAAGTTCTTGTTGATGCTGCGTTGGGGTTATTGTGCTAATTAAGTGATTGGGCACTTGTGAAAAACACATATTCCTAGATTTCCTGTTTTAGGTATTCTAGTTGGTGAGGACTAGGGAAAGCCCCCCGTCCCCCAAACATTTCCTGCATTTTCACAGGGCTTCTGGGTGACTAGATGCAAGTAATCCATGGACCACACTAAACTCTAGCTGCTTTGGAGTAAAAGTGCTTGTTCTCTTTCCTCCTTCAAGCCATGAGTGAGGGTGACTCATGAGTGAGATTCTCTGGGGGGCTGACGCCAGGATCAGGTACCTGCTTCTGGCTTGACAACTTTAATTCTATCCCTTCCATTCCCATTCAAGAAAGATAACAGAATATGAAAGGGAGTAACATGGAGTTGAGTATATTCCAACTATAGCAAATTAAATAACTCACAGCTTTAGTGCTTCACTGTCCCTACCCATCTCTGAGCCTCCTTTTGGGCAGTTTCTAACTCTAGCTTGACCTGGGCACCCTCTCCAGAGGTTCCCTTCGCTTTTGTGTAACTGATACTTTTTGGGTGGCTGTCAGATGACTCCCGATGTTCCCTGGGGAGGACCTTTCCTTGATAGCCTCTGCTTGAAGCTGAACTGACTCTGGCATATTTTCAGCTTGGAAACTTTTGTATAAACGACTTTATAAATCCTTCAGGGTAGTTACATTTGGACATTATTGCTGGGTGCTATTTTTCTTAGAGCTGTTGTTGTTCAGTCACTAAGTCGTGTCTGACTCTTTGCAACCCTGTGGACTGTAGCATGCCAGTTTTGCCTGTCCTTCATTACCTCCCAGAGTTTGCTCAAATTCATGTCTGTTGAGTTGGTGATGCTATCTAACCCAGATCACCCTCTGTTGCCCTCTTTTCTTTTTGCCTTCAATCTTTCCCAGCTTCAGGGTCTTTTCCAATGAGTCATCTCTTTGCATCAGGTGGCCAAGTATTGGAACTTCAGCATCAGTCCTTCCAGTGAATAGTCAGGACTAATTTGCTTTAAGATTGACTGGTTGGATCTCCTTGCAGTCCAAGGGACTCTCAAGAGTCTTCTCCAACACCACAGTTCAAAAGCATCAATTCTTTGGCACTCAGCCTTCATTATGGTCCAACTTAGTGATGTTAGCAATCTCCTTGTTCTGGAATATTTTACATGTAATCAGTAAGTATCACTGAGCACTTCTGCTTTGGGAATTGCATCTGAGTGTTAGCAAATGTCATACAGGCCTTACATACTCCTTGAGGTCCAGTCTCAGCTGGGGTTTGTACCCCAGACTCTCATTCCAGCATCATGGTCTGTTACCTGCAGGACAGGGTTGAGGTTGAGTGGAGGCCAGGCTTCCCACTCCTGACTCCAGCATTAAGTAGTGGTGTGACTTTGGACAAATTTCTTCTCTTCCATAAGCCTCAGTAATCTTATTTTTGAAATGGGGTGATGATAATCCTGACCTTATTGAGGTTTTGGTGAGGATAAAATGACATAAACATGCAGAGGTTAGAATGTGCTTGGCTCTTGGCTCAGTGAATGTTGAAGGAGTAAGTGCACATATAATGATGTCAAGTTCATCAAGCTTTTTTTGTTTTTTGTAAAAGGTCTAAGTTTATTAATCCTCTCATGAATAATCTGCCCAATCACCACAAATACAGTCACTGCAGAATCTTTGCTCCTTCTTTTTGCCAGCACCGACAATGACCTTTGCAGTCCCCCTGACCTTCTTCATTCTGTTTTTGCATCCCTCTCACTGTTTCCTTGAGGTCTTTTTCTCCTCATACAGTTTATGTCTTGCAACCCTGTGTTTGGGCTCATTCTTTTTTGCGTGATCATAAAGGAATTCATAAATCATGCCAAAGCCAGTTGCCTTGCCCCCACCAAAATGGGTTCTGAATCCAAATACAAAGATACATCTGGTGTTATCTTGTACATTTTGGCTAGTTTTTCCCAAATTTCTGTCTTAGGTACTGTTGCCTTCCCAGGGTGAAGGACACTGATGACTATTTGTTTCTGCTGAAGTAGTTGATTGGTCGTAAACTTCCTGGTCCTGGTAGTTACTGTCATTCGTGACGGCTGCTGATCTTCAAGTAACCGGGGAGGGGGGTGGGGGAATCAAGCTGGTTTTTGGTGTTATTTTCATGTCTTGCATTCTGAGTTATTTTCGAGATCACATCTGTTGGGTGTACCATAACGCTTGATGATATGGAGGGGAAGGTGGTCGTGGGGATGCAGTATCATGGGAAGTAACCAGACCGTTGCGATAACAGTGTTTGATTCATAAGCTACTGGGATAAAACTGGGCTATCAATCTTAGAAAATAGCATTAGGAAAACTTTTCATTTCTATAACACATTACAGCTTAAATGCGTTTTCTCATGTCCTATTTCATTTAAAGGCTTCCCAGGCAGCACTAGTGGTAAAGTACCCACCTGCCACTGCAGAAGATATGAGAGGCTTGGTTCGATCCCTGGGTGGGGAAGATCCCCTGGAGTAGGAAATGGCAACCCACTCCAGTATTCTTGCCTGGAGAATCCCATGGATAGAGGAGCCTGGTGGGCTCTCATTTAAACAGAAACTTAAGTGCATGGGCAAATGGTTTTTCTTTATGTTCCATCATCAGGCTGGCTCTGACCCAGGTATGCAGTTTCAGACCTGGGACACTGTCAGAACCACTCTTTGCGGCTTATTGGAGCCCTTGGGTACATAAAGCACCCAGTGCTATACTGAGCACAGAAGGATGTTATGAAAAAAATAGCTTTTATACTTTTGTGGCCACATGTATGTGGTTCTGCTTAAGAATATATTTAAATAAACTTACAGCCAATATAAGGCTTCCCCAGTGGCTCAGTGGTATAGAATCTGCCTGTAATGCAGGAGATGCTGGTTTGATCCTTGAGTTGAGAAGATCCCCTGGAGGAGGGCATGGCAACCCACTCCAGTATTCTTGCTTGGAGAATCCCATGCACAGAAGTAGCCTGGTGGCCTACCATTAATAGGATCTCAAAGACTCGGACACTACTGAAGCGACTGAGCATGCATGCATAGCCAATGTAATGACAAAGCCTGACAAAAATTACCTTGAAATTCACCTCCTACACGGAATGGGGTTTGTGTGGTGTTCCTGATGACCCTTTGTTTCCACCCAACTCCCATCCAGACTCACCCCTGGTTTTGATCCTGTCTGGTCCTCTCCCAGGATTAGTGTTATAATTGAAAATGTGCCCACAGACATAATCTCTGGATTGGTGGATTTAAACCAAAGCTGATTAGAGAGTTCCAATTGTAAGTGTATGCAAAGAACATATCTCTTTGAAATATATGATTGATAATGAAAAGCGGAGAACCTCAATACTCTGCACGCAGCTTGTGTGGCCTTTGCATGGTTTCACACACATCCTTTGTGTGTCCTGCTCTCAAGCTAGGCTCCTCCTAACCGCACAGTGTCACACTATGTTGGTGTTTTGAAAAAACAGCACATCTGTTTTCCCTTGGGCTGAGCACTGGGCCCTGGGGTTCCGCTCCCTGCCTGTGCCCCCAACCCTATCCTAGCACACTTCTCAGAGTTGCCTTGCTCTGGGGCCTCTCTGGTTGTGAGTGTGCATTCTGAGATAGGAATCTAGGCATGAAGGAAGATTTCTTGTGGAAACAGTGGTAGGTTGATATTTGACTCCAAGAAAATGGTTTGTTTTATAATTATATATATGCGTATATGTGTATGCATGCATGCGTGCTTAGTCACTTTAGTCCTGTCTGACTCTTTGTGACCTTATGGACTTTATAGCCAGCCAGGCTCCTCTGTCCATGGGATTCTCCAGGCAAGAATACTGGAGTGGGTTGCCATGCCCTTCTCCAGGGGATCTTCCCTATGTACGTCTATATAATTCTGTAAACTTTTCCTTCATACACACGTTTTCTGTCAAAGTTTCCTTGGCTCGCAGGTCTCTCGGGGAGGCTGAGCGTTCCTAGAAGCACCTCGTGGCATTGCCTGCATCCTCATGGATACTGCCATGATGGAGAATGTCAGAGGCCCATGTGCACCATTGGTGTGCACCCTTCAGAGGCTTTCTGGTGGAGGGCTTACCCTGTCCTTGTCTTGTCTTCCAACCCTAAGGGTCCTTCTTTGTTCCATTGCCGCCCTGGGTGACATCTTTTCCCCTTAAGCTGGATTTCCCTTGTCCTGGTGTTACTGGACCAAACTTGGGTTTACTCACTGGCACTCCGTAAAGCCGATCTATTGACACTGGGTTGTGGTGAAGGAAAGTAGTGTTTATTGTAAGGCGCCAACACAAGGAGGATGGGTGGTTTTGCTTGAAAATCCTGAACTCCCCAAAGCATTTTTAAGTGCCAGGTGAGAGAGGGGTGTTTCAGGGTATGTGATCAACTGCTGTTCAATTATCTGGTTGGTTGATGGTGGTCAGTCATTTGGTGGCAGAAGGTCTGGGGGCTATGTGCTCATGATCATCAAGTAGCAATTTCTTCCATTTGGTGGTGGTTTTAGTATCTAAAAAACTCAGAAAGTATGCTTGAGATACTGTTATCTGGGTACTACAAAGAGAAACTACAGCAGAGGATAAACGGTATGGGGCGGGAGGGGGGTCTGTCCCTGGGAGTACTCCATAGGGTCCTTCTTGGTTACACTGGTAGTTTGAGTGTATGGCAGGTATATTATAGTCCTCTCCCTTCTCCTCCCATTGTTTAGTTGAATTATTTTTCTTTGTCAGAGCATATAGCAGTTATATGAGTCTCCTCCCTTTTGAAACCTTTTCCGGTCTTAATTAACTCTAATCCATCATGTTGGAGAGCACAGGGCAAAGGAAAGAGTCCCGCATCAGGGAGCTTGGACCCTCTAGCCAGCCGTCCATCCAAGACTTGGGGCCCTTTTGCCCAGACCTGTCACTCACCAGCTATGAACCCACTTGCCTCTCCTACCTGTCCTACTTCCAGCCTTCACCTGTAAACAGGGAAATTGGGGGAGTCTTTTTCAGATCTTCTGGGTGAAATCCAGAAATCTATGTCTACCACCTTTCCCCTGATTTACTGGACTTGACTTATTGTTCTTCAGTCACTCAGACGTGTCCGACTCTTTGCAACCTCGTGGACTGCAGCACGCCAGGCTTCCCTGTCCTTCACCATCTTCTGGAGCCTGCTCAAACTCATGTCTATTGAGTGGGTGAGGCCATCCAACCATCTCATCCTCTGTTGTCCCCTTCTCCTCCTGCCTTCAGTCTTTCCCAGCATCAGGGTCTTTTCCAATGAGTCAGTTCTTCACATCAGGTGGCCAGAGTATTGGAGTTTCAGCTTCAGCATCAGTCCTTCCAATGAACACCCAGGACTGATCTCCTTTAGGATGGACTGGTCAGATCTCCTTGCAGTCCAAGGGACTCTCAAGAGTCTTCTCCAACACCACAGTTCAAAAGCTTCAGTTCTTCACTGCTCAACTTTCTTTATAGTCCAACTCACATCCATACATGACTACTGGCAAAAACATAACTTTGACTATACGGACATTCCATTTAAAGTTACTATAAATGATTGGTTGTATTCCCTGTGTTGTATATATCTTTGTAGCTTATTTATTTTATACATAGTAGTTTATACCTCTTAATCCCTTACCCCATCTTGCCTCTACCTCCTCCCTCTCCCCGCTGGTAACCACTAGTTTGGACCCTCCAAGTCCAAATGGCATTGTAATTATTGTAAATGGCATTATTTCATTCTTTTTTTTTTTTTTTATGGCTGAAAAGGATTCTGTTGTATATATGCACCACTTCTTTATTCATTAACCTGTTGATGGACACTTAGGTTGCTTTCACATCTTGGAAATTTGCAAACAGTGCTATGAGCATTGGGGTGCTCTATGTTTTAAATTAGTGCTTTTGTTTTTTTTTCAGATAGATACCCAATAGGGGAATTCCTGAATCATATGGTAGTTCTATTGTTAGTTTTTTGAGGAATCTCTAAACTGTTTTTCATAGTGGCTGCACCAATTTACATTGCCACCAACAGTGTTTGAGAGTTCCTTTTTCTACACATCCTCACCAACATTTGCTATTTGTGTTCATTTTGATGATAGCCATTCTAATAGGTGTAAGGTGACACCTCATTGTGGTTTTAATTAGCATTTCTCTGATGATTAACAATTCTGAGCATCTTTCCATGTGCCTGTTGACCATCTGTATGTCTTCTTTGGAAAAAAAATGTCTATTCAAACCTTATGCCCATTTTTTATATTTGGTTGTTTATTTTTTTTGATGTTGAGTTACATGAGCTATTTATATATTGTGGATATTAACTTCTTACCAGTCATATTATTTGCAAATATCTTCTCCCACTCAGTAGTTGTCTTTTCATATCATTGATGGTTTCCTTTGCTGTGCAAAAGCTTTTAAATTTAATTAGGTCCATTTGTTTATTTTTGCTTTTATTTCCTTTGCTTTAGGGGACAGATCCCCAAAAATATTGTTACGATTTATGCCAAAGAGTGTTCTGCCTATGTTTTCTTCTAGGCATTTTATGGTTTTGGTCTTACATGTAGGTCTTTAATCCATTTTGAGTTTATTTTTATATACGGTGTTAGAAAGTGTTCTCATTTCATTCTTTAACATAATATCTCTTAATTTCAAGTTCTTTTTCATAACCTTGCATTTGTACTCTCCTCCCATCACAATTACTGTTTTTAATATCATGTTTTACATCAAATTGTTTTTTGTGTCCCTTAACTGCTTATTGTGGATATGGTGATTTTAATATTTTTGTCTTTTAACCTTCCTACTAGCTTTGTGTATGTATAGTTTTGTATCTTTACTATATGTTTGCCTTTACTGATGAGGCTTCTCTTTTGTAATGTTCATGTTTCTAGTTTTAGCTTTTTCTTTTTAACTTTAAAGAGGTTCCTTTATCATTTTTTGTAAAACTGGTTTGGTGGTGCTGAACTCTTTTAGCTTTTGTTTGTCTGTAAAGATTTTGATTTCTCCATCAAGTCTGAATTGGAACCTTGCGAGTAGAATATTCTTGGTTATAGATTTTTCCCTTTTGTTACTTTAAATATATCATGCTATTCCCTTTTGGTCTGTAGAGATTCTGCTGAAAAATAAGGTAATAGCTTTATGGGAGTTTTCTTGTATATTATTTGTTGCTTTTCCATTGCAGCTTTTAATATTCTCTCTTTAATTTTTTCCATTTAAATTACAGTGTGTTTTGGTATGTTTTTCTTTGACCCCATCCTGAATAGAAGTCTCTATGCTTTCTGGACTTGGGTGACTTTTTCCTTTCCCATGTTAGGGAGTATTTCAGCTATAATGTCTTCAAATATTTTCTCAGGTCCTCTCTCTCTCTCCTCCTTCTGGGACTTCTATAATGTGAATGTTGGTATGCTTGATGTTGTCCCAGACAGTCTTAAACTGTCTTTTCTTTTTTTCTGTTCCGCTTCAGTAATTTCCACTACTCTGGTCTTCCAGACCACTGATCCATTTTCCTATATCTTGTAGTGTACTGTTAATTCTTTCTAGTTTACTTTTCATTTCTGTTATTGTATTCTTCATTTCTGTTTAGTTGTTCTTTATATTTTCTGACTCTGTTAAAAACTTCTAACTTCTTGTTCTGTGCATCCATTCTTCTCCCAAGTTCTTTGATCATCTTTATGGTTATTCTTGGAAGAGGCATGGCAACCCACTCCAGTACTGTTGCCTGGAAGGTGTGGAGAGAGGAGCCTGGAAGGCCTCAGTCCAGAGGGTTGCACAGAGTTGCACACGAGGGAAGTGACTTAGCATGCACTCAGGATCATTACCTTGAACCTTTTACTGGGTAGACTGCCTAGCTCCACTTCACTTCATTCTTCTTCTGGGCTTCTCTTCTTTATGGAACATGGTCCTCTTTCGCCTTTCCCCCTAGCTTGCTGTTTTGATTTTTATGTATCTGGTGGTTGTGTTTCCCAGCCTTGGAGAAGTGGCCAGCTGTAGGAGATGTTCTGTGTCCCAGCAGTGCATTGCCCTCTTGTTGCCCAAGCAGTATGCTCTAGGGCTTCCTTCTATGAGGGCACCTTGGGTCCTTCTATTGTGGGGGGGCTGACTCTGTGGGTAGTCTGGTAGGCTTGGTTGGCTCCCAGTTTGATTGGTTGCCAGGATCTGCCTTGTATGAAGGCTGCAGGCTACTTGTTGGCAGAGGCCAGGTTATGGGGTGACTGACTGCCAAACCCAGGAGGGCCCCAGGGACACTGCTGGCCCACTGAGGGGTGGGGTCATGGTTTGGAGACTCTGGGGCAATTGCCACTTCGTTGGTGGGTGAAGCCAGGACCTGGGGTTAGTGCTGGGTCTGCTGGTGGGCAGAGCTTGTCTTGAGTCTGGTTGTAGGGCCCGGCACGCGCTGAAGTGGCGTTGGACTGTTGGTATGTGGGGGTCAGCTACTAGACATAGTTGGGTACAGGATCTGGGGTGTCCTGCTAGTGGGTGGGGCCAGAGTCCAGTCGGCCCCAGTGGGCAGGTTGGTTCCTCGGGCCCTGAGGCTGTGGTTTTCTTGTGTCTGGTGTCTGTCCCCTGGTGGGTTAGGCTGGTCTGGAGGCTAGAGCAGGCTCCTTGGAGGGCTAGGCTGGCGTCCAGGGACTGTTGCCTGCCCACTGGTAGGTGGTTCTGAGTCCTGGGCCCTCCAGGGGACAGGCCGTGTCCAGAAGTGTCTGTGGCTCAAGGAGTCTTGAGGCAGCTTGTTCGCTGGTGAGTGAGGCTATGTCTCTGCCCAGTTAGTTGCTTGGCGTGAGGCATCTCAGCTCTGGTGCCTGTAGGCTGTTGGGCCAGCGCAGGGCTGGGTCCTGGGGCTAGTGAGCTAGAGGGAGGATTCTACAGTGGCTGGTGCTGGCACCAGTGTCCAGACAGTAGAAGAAAGAGCTCACCCCAAACACCTACCACCAGTGTCTGTGTTCCCAGGGTGAGCTGCAATTGTCTCCTGCCTCTTTAGGAGACTCTCTGAGAATCAGCAGGTAAGTCTGACCCAGGCTCCCGTGAAATCACTGCTTCTACCCCAGGACCCAGAACACGTGAGATTTTGTGTGAACCCTTTAAAAGCAGAGTCTCTACTACCCCAGCTCTCTGAGATGCCCTGCTGGCCTTTCAAAGCCAAGTGCTCTGGGGGCTCATCTTCCCAGGCAGGGCCCTCGGACTAGGGAGCCTGATTTGGGGCTCAGACCCCTCACTCCTTTGGGAAAACCTCTGCAGTTGTGATCACAACCTTCTCCAGCTTGTGTGTTACCCACCCAGGATGGGAGGAGGGACTTGACTATGTCACGAGTCCGTCCCTCCCTAGCTGTCTTGTGGTATTTCGTTCTTTATGTCTTCTAGCTGTGGGAGGTATTTTTCATTGCTGATTGTCCCATAAATATAGTTGTGATTTTGGTGTGCCCACGAAGGGAGGTGAGCTCAGGGTCCTTCTGCTCCGCCATCTTGACTGATCTCTCTCTACTGTCTTTTTCCTTTTATTAGTTCTTGCTTAAATAAAGTTAGTTGGACATGATTCACCTTTTTAATAAAGCGTTTGTTTATTTGGCTGCATCGAGTCTTAGTTGTGGCATGTGGGATCTCTAGCAGACTCTCTAGCTATAAATCACGGGCTTAGTTGTTACCCTGCATGTGGGATCTTCGTTCCCTGACCAGGGCTGGAACCCATATCCCCTGCATTGCAAGCTGGATTCTTACCCACGGGACCACCAGGGAAGTCCCAGACACAATTTACTTTGAATAAGCCGTGTAGGCTCCCTCCATTTGTAAGTGTTCATATAACATCCCTGTGATTAACCTTTGGCAGCTCATCTGGTGTGTGTGTCCTGCACATTGATTTGCAGTTGCTAGGCTTCAATTTGCAGGAAGGATCTATTTCCCTTTTTAGAACCCGGGAGGGTGCTTTTGTGTTTCCAGTCTGTTGGAGTATCTCCTGTTCTCCCAGATTTCTTAAAGAACACCTCAGCAATTGTCTGATCTCATTTTCACGTTCCTTCAGTTAATAAGTGAATTAAAGCCAATTTATTATCCAAGATTGCCTCATTTGTTTCAAAATAGCCTGTGTACAGAGGAAGCTCTATTCCCTTAGTGAGCGTTAACTCAAGGTTTAAAACCCATTCTAGAGAAAAACAGACTCATCTAGTTTGTTTTTGCTATTAAACACGTTTTTAAAAAAGGAATCGGCCTTTGGATATTGATGGAAGTTGAGAAAAATAGCTCAAAGACTGAAAAGGTAAATGAAGAGAGAGAGGGGCAAAACCCTTGATTCTGAGTGTTCAGAAAAAAGTGTGAAATGTCATTCTTTCCCTTAAGAGTTCCCTTAAGGAACATGAGAAAGTTTTCAAAGCAGTGGCTGGTTGAGGCATGCACATGGCAAGGATTTCTGTACCTCTAGGGGAAAATATAGATCAATTAAAATCTTCAGGAGTTTCTTATATTTGTTGGAAATTGCTTACAGACGTGTGATATCTTCTGATAATTTGGGAATTTCCATGAACTTCTGTGCTTTCATAGTCACCCATTTATTTTCTCTCTGCTGCCTTCTACCCTATTAGGAAGATAACAAGAGAAACAACAACAACAACACAAAACTAAGTCTGAAGCAGCGGACTGTTGGAAACACTGAGTAACATGAGTAACACTGTTCAGGAAAATTGTAAGATGCTATTAGAATAAAACGATGTCTTCCAGTGCCCAAGAACTTGAGGAAAGAAGCAAATTTTTTGAGCCTGTGTCACCACTAATCACAAACTCTGATGGGCTTTTGAAAATACACGTCAGTGATTTTATCATATCTTCAGAACCGTCCATCAAGGTATGGGGATTATGCCCTTTATTTCTTTATTTTCGGCTGTTCTGGGTCTCTTGCTCCCCGCGGGCCACTTTCTAGGTGTGGTGCACAGGCTTCTCATTACAGTGGCTTCTCTTGTTGAGGAGCATGCACTGGAGTGTGCGTGGACTTAGTAACTGTGTCTTGTGGGTTTACTTGCCCTGAAGCATGTGGGATCTTCCCAGATCAGGGGTCACACCCATGTCCCCTGCATTGGCAGGTGGATTCTTAAGCACAGGGCCACCAGGGAAGTCCCTATGGCTGTTTTATACACAAACAAACTGAAGCATAAGTGGGCTGAGTCACTTTCTCATGTCACCCAGATGGGAGCTGACAGAATCCAGCTCTTGTCTGTGCAGCCAGATCCTCTCTGTGAGTCTTGAACTGGGAACCTCATACCTGACAGACGAGGTTAGTCATCCTTGGAGGAAACAGGGCTTGTCTGTAGACATCGTGGCTCCAAGGTGACATGGCTGCAATGTCCGGAAGGCAGGACTGGAATGTGCTCATAAATACAAAACTGACATCTTACACACCGTGTGGGTCTAATCTGGAGAAAGATGCTAACACAGAGGTGCTCCCCCACTGGGGAGCGGGGAACACTGACCAGGAGCACAGAGGACGAAAGCACTGTTTTCACCCTCCTGGGCTGGGGGAGAGGGTGGGGACCGGTGGGAACCTTCCTGTCTGCAGGGCATCGTGGTCCATGTGAGGCCAGATGTGGCTCAGAGCAAAGCTCTCGAGGGCCTCTCTGTTGTGAGGAGATTGTTAACAGCCTCCAGCTGAGAAAACCAAGTTCAAAGAAGGTTTACTTTGACAAGCCAAGGAGCTCTGACGGGCAGAGGTAGGTTCAGACTCTCTTTTTTAAAAAAGTATTTATTTTATTTATTTTTGGCTGCGCTCAGTCTTTGTTGCTGCACGTGGGCTTTCTCCAGTGTCCGGGAGCGGGCCGACTCTGTAGTTGTGGCGCTGGAGCTTCTCATGGCAGAGGCTCCTTCTGTCAGAGAGCATGGCCTCCAGAGTGCAGGGCCTCAGAGGCTGCAGCACGCTGTCTCAGGAGCTGCAGCTCCCCGGCTCTAGAGCACTGACTCAGTAGTTGTGGCCCATGGGCTTCGTTGCCCTACAGCATGTGGGATCTTCTAAGACCAGGGATTGCACCCACGTCCCCTGCATTGCCAAGCAGATTCTTATCCACTGTACCACCAGGGACGTCCCAGACTCTCTTGAGAATGTCATTCTTCCTCTTGCAAGTCTTGTCATTCCTGGGATGCTGAGCCTCATGAATGACTGACTGTGGGGCCTGGTCCCGTGGGTGGCTTGAACTCCTGTGTGTGCCTGCTGGGCCAGTGCATCCCTCGATGCACACGCAGCTCTCTGGGAAGCCTGGATTGCAGGAATGATTCCCTGGGTGACCTGGCTCTGTGCTGGCCTGGCCTGACTGTGATATCTGGGGGTGTCATCACCATGCTCTGAATGCCAGCCTCCAGGGGAGCAGCCAGCATCTCCGGCTCTTTGCCCTGCTTGGCAGATGGTCCTGATCTGAGAGTTTTCTGTGATACCCCCCCTGATAGTAGTGACTGGTGGAGACACTAGAATCTCATCTTTATAAAAAAAAAATCACAAAATATATCTCATTTTGAGAACAAAAGCTTTCAAAAGGAGTTGAGTGAAGATGTTTAGTTGCTTTCCATGGTATGGAAACATATTGATATAACCAAAGCACACTTGAGATATTTAAGCATCAAAGCATCCATGGAGACTTATGCTTAAGAGTAAAATGTATTGCTTTGTTCGAATTGATTCCAGAGTGAAGAGGCACTCCAAAGGCAAGAAGACACAAGGATTCTGTATAATTAGTTTGTGCTGTGTGAATGTAAATGGGTACTTGAAAACAGTTTGCTCTCTTAAACATCCTAAGTATTCCCCACTTCTGTCTTCCAGAAAGTAGGACTGTTTAAACAAACCCCTTCTGTGTAGGGGGTGCAGAGGTTAACTCCAGTCCAGCCCCTGCCTAGTTTTCATCCACTCCAAATGCTAATGGCGTTTGAATCAATCGGAAAGATTTGAGCTTCCTGGATGGAGAGATGGCCTCTTAAAACTTGGATGCTATATATAGTATCTCAATATGAAGTGAGACTAGAAAAGTTTTATGAGAGAAGAATCCTCAGGTGCAGATGAAAGACAATCATATTCTGCTGTAAAATATTTCCTTACATCTAAGACCCAGTTAAGTGACAGGTCACCCTCAGCACCCTCCCCCATGCTCACAGTGGCTTAGAGAATCTTTATAACATAGGGATCATTTAATTTCTTCACACCAGGGCATCAAGTATTTCCACACTCCACTGGGGTGTGGAAAAAAATACCAAATTTCCTCTCGTTTTCTAGTAGGAAACCATAGAGCAGACATTTGCTGCTTATATCATTTTTAAGGACAGGTATTTAAAGTGGCACAAACCTTTGATATGGGCTTAAATTCTGAGTATTATAAAAATTTAGTGCGAAGTAGAGACTCCCTTGAAAGACAGGCTACTACTTATGTGTGAAGTGCTGACAACTTAAGAGCATTTTTTAATAAACACATCTCAAATTTGGCATGCAAGACGGGGCATTTAGAAAGCCATGAAAATAAGCCAGTGCATAAAATACAGCATTAAAAAGGTAACTGTGAACTTTACAGATGGACAAGTCTGAGCAAAGCTCTCTTTTGTTAGGGTGGATGTGAGAGCTTACGGTTCTTTGCTGCAAAAATAAGAACAGAAACTTGTTTTGAAGTAACAGCTACAGAGAGGGCTCCTTCTGGTTCATCCATATTTTATTAGGGTGGCAGTTAAAAAATTCATTAGCGACACCCATCTGGAGCTAACAGCACTCTTGAGGGGGTTCAGATGGTGATCGGATTTTTGAGTCGCACTTTGCATGGAAAGAAAAAGACAATCGTTTATGAGAATTAATAGTGCTGTGGAGAGAGGCTGCACAGTGATTTCAGAGCAAACCCTTTCACAGGCTTTATGAGTCTCTAGTTGCTAAATTCCTCTACTACTTGCTTCACCTGGAGGAAGGAGATCCAGGGGTAAAAAGGAAAGAAAAGAGAACTCAGGACATTGGATCAGAGAGTTGGGCAGGTATTGGCCAACGAGAGTGGGTGGGTTAAGTGTCTAGGGATACCATGCTAGATGCCGTGTGTATTGGCCTCCAAGAACCTCCTCCTGCTCTGGTTTATCTTTACCTTAGTTCTGTCTACAGGGCTTCCCTGGTGGCTCAGATGGTAAAGAATTTGCCTGTAGTGCAGGAGACCTGGGTTCAATCCCTGAGTCGGGAAGATCCCTTGGAAAAGGGAATTGGTTGCCCACTCCAGTATTCTTGCCTGGAAAATTCCATGGACAGAGGAGTCTGGCAGGCTGCAGTCCATGGGTTGAAAAGAGACACGACTAAGCGACTAACACTTTCATTTTCACTGCCTACAGGGGGCCATGTCCAGGTGCCTTGGCTTTAAGATGGTATTTTTGCTTTATTCCTGAATTGCAAATAAAAATAGCTTTTGAATGATTACTCTGTGCCGGGCTCGGCAGAGGGCAGTGAAACGCATAACCTCCTCTATTGTCTCGGCAATGCCATGAGGTGGAGCCCCAGGTGACAGACCAGATAACACAAGCGGCAGAGTCGCAAGTAACCCAACCCAGCACTCACTTGGAAGTGGCAGAGAGAAATTTTAAATGCAGGTTTTCTGTCTTCAGAGCCCATACCATTTCCTACTGAAAAACACATGTCCATAATTTGTGTGTGGGTATGTACATGCTTTTTAAATAAGCTTTTTATTTTGGAATATTTATAGATTTATAGGAAAGTAGTAAGGATAATACAGTTTCCTTCACCCAGGTTTCTGTATGCTAACATATATCGTATGTTATAATATATATTATATATTTGCTGTTGTCTAGTTGCTAAGTTATGTATGCCTGACTCTTTGTGACCCCATGGATTGTAGTCCACCAGGCTCCTCTGTCCATGGAGTTTTCCAGGCAAGAAGACTGGAGTAGGTTGCCATTTCTTCCTCCAGGGGATCTTCCCAACCCAGGGATCGAACCGGCATCTCCTGGGTCTCCTGCATTGGTATATGAATTCTTTACCACTGTCCCACCTGGGAAGCCCTGTATGTGATAGGATAATTAAAACTAAAAAATTAACATTGGTACAATGAGCTAACCTACAGCTTTTATTGAGTTTCATCAACTTTCCACGAATATCCTTTCGTTGTTCCCAGATCTGATCCAGGATCCCACACTGCATGGTGCATGTGTGGGTTTGACCCTAAAACACCAAAGTGGGCTGAATGTTGAAGCATATTTGGGCCCTGCCATCCTGACTGCAGACGGGGGAAGTGAGAAAGCTGCCGGCATCCCAGGCCTTCCTCATGGGTGGTCATGTCGGGGGCCAGGGGCGTGGGTGGGCGGGGGCCAGGGGCGCGGGTGGGCGGTGCCCAGGCCTCCCATTGTCTTATAGAAAGTGGAAACCCTATGTGGGGGAGAAGATTTAGAACAGATGGAGACAAGTTTTAAATACAGATCACACTTGGTCCGCATGTAGTGGGCAACAACTACAGCTGCATTTCAAGAAACGAAAGAGGAAGATTCTGCAAAGAAACATGATCTACAGTGCTGTGAATAAGTTCATGATAGGCTTGAACTCCCAAGTGTTCCAGGAGGTTATTCAGGACTCCCCCATAAAGCAGAGGCTCCCAGTCCCACTGCCTACGGGGTCACTTAGGGAGCCTCCAAAGGACTCAGGCCTGAGTCCTTCTCCCCAGCTCTGTGATGTCATCAGCCTGGGTTGTGGCCTGGACTGTGGAATTTTTAAAAGATGCCATTTAAAAGTGACTCTAATGTGCAGCCTTGTTTGGGAGCCACTGATCCAAAATCTCAGCATTTCAGCTGCAAAACTAAAGCCAAGGATAGCGGTGACAGCAGCTGGACACACAGGCTGTGTTGGTGTAAGTGGTGTCCCCCACCCAACACCTTCTGGAATCACCAGTGGCTTCCCTCCCTTCTGGTTCTTTCTCTCCTGACCCCTCCCCTCCTTCCAGAATTCCTCCTTAACTGGCGCTGTCCTTTCTCCAGGCTCTTCTGTTCTCATCCATTCCTCTTCTCTCCAGCACAGGTCCCTGCCTCGTACTGCCTCCATCTGGAAGCCCCCCAGGCTTGCCCACAGCCTGCCATCCCTTCTTCCCCAGTGGCCTTGCCTGCCAACTCTCAGTGACCCTGAGAAAGAATTGTGCCATTCCCGTATACTTGCTGTTCCCTCTACCTGCAGATTCTTTACTGACTGAGCCACCAGGGAAGCTCGTGTCTACATATAATCTACATTCCCATACATACTTGTGTGTGTACATGTACACATGCATGTGTCTTTTTATTACACTCTAACATGTGTGCACCCATAAGTACGCATGTGCACACACACACACACACACACACACACACACACACACACCCCCTGTTCCTCCCTGCCCACTGATGACGCTGTTGAAAATATACTTCCTGTTGGACTTCTGATTTTAGCCCCTGATTTAAGCTTAGGTTCTTGAGGATGAGGCTGGCTTGTGTTAGGTATGGGGAGTTTTATATGGATATGTGTATAATGGTAGAAGCTGACAAGGAAAAAGAAAGACATTTTTGACCTAATGGATATTTTTAAAAATGTAGACATCTTGGTAAACTAGTTAGGATGATTCTGAAGGATTCTTTGTAGAAAGATTGAGAATATCATTTATCTGGCCCTGAAATATTTCTTTGCCTAAATGTTTCTTGGGGACTTCGCTCATGGTCCAGCGGTTAAGAATCTGCCTTGCAATTCAGGGGACGTGGGTGCGATCCCCGGTCGCGGAACTAAGATCTCACATGCCACGGAGTGACTGAGCCTGTGTGCTGCACTAGCCCATGCTGCAGTGGAGAGAGAGCCCAAGCAACGCAGTGAAAGATCCTTCATGACCTCATGAGGAGCCCATGTGCCACAGCTAAGACCTGGCACAGACAAAGAGCTAGTCCTGCTGCAGCTGGATGCAGCGGCTGGCTCCATCCTGCCACCTGCCTCAACAGAGGGTGGTGGAGGGTGGGCAGTGTGCCCATAATGCTCAGAAGAAAGTGTTCTCCCTGCCCGTTGTCGCCAAGAATCCTGGAGTGGCTGTGGCGCAGAGCGGGATGCAGACATCAGGAGGACGGTGCCTCCTGGCGCGGTGCCCCCCTGCTGTGTGGAGGAAGCTACGGGCTTCCTTTGCCCTGGGTTTGGGGCCTCCTAACTGCTGTCCTTGTGTCCTTTCTTGTTCCTGTCTGGTCTCTCCTCCACAGAGGGAATCTTGGAAAACATGCAGATCAGATCCCGCGTCTTTCCATCCAGAGATCACTCTCAGGACAAAGAGCTAGTCCTGCTGCAGCTGATGCAGCGGCTGGCTCCATCCTGCCACCTGCCTGTCACCAGGGTCCCCCACCTGCCCTTGCAGCTCTGCCCCTTCCTCTCTCAGGATCTTCCCAGCAGCCTCCCCCATGGCCTCCCTGCCGCCCGCTCACTGTCAGATCCCATCTAAATGTCACTCCAAGACCCCACTGACCAAGCCAGGGCTCTGTTACATGGCCGGGCACCGCCAGGCTGCCCGTCCCCCTCCCCGTCTCTGTTCCTCCGTGTGCTTGCGTGGTCGCCAGGAGGCGCTCCCAGGAGGACGGGGGCCCTGAGCGCTCACCATGCTCCCTCAGGACAGGGTCTGGTTCCTCCGAGAGGCAGGCGCTCAGAGGGGCGAGACGTGGGCGAGGTTTAGGGAGGTGCCCCTGAGGATAGAGGAGGGGGCAGGGAAGCCTTCCAGGAAGACCGGGAAGGAATGAGTCTCACTGCCCAGGAGGTTCTGATCAGGCTGACGGGGGGCTCTTGGGCCCAGGTTGCTTGTAAGAGTTGTCCTGTCTCCCCCGGAACGGTCTGTGTTCACCCTATCCTTCCTTTAACTCCAGGAGGTGAGTTTTGGGGTAGCACATACAGTGAGGAGTACTCTGGAGCTAAGAGAGCCCTCTGCTTTGCTGAAAGGCAAAGAACTGTCAGGTTAACCAGCTGAGCCAACTGGGCAACTCCACTGCGTGTGTGCTCAGGTGCTTCAGCCGTGTCCGACTCTGTGTGACCCCCTGGACTGTAGCCCGCCAGGCTCCTCTGTCCCTGGGATTCTCCAGGCAAGAATACTGGAGTGGGTTACCATGCCCTCCTCCAGGGGATCTTCCTGACCTAGGGATCGAATTCATGTCTCCTGCATTGGCAAGTGGGTTCCTTACCACTAGCGCCACCTGGAAGCTCCAGATAACTCCACTAGTTAACTTCAAATGGAATTCTCTGTTCTCTGTGGTTGAGTAGTCATTCCATCTTGGGACGGTTTTTGTACACGACTTACATCCCGTGCCGGATCGTAAGCAATCTGGGGGCGGGGGTGGTGTCTTGCCCTTGTCTGCATCCCCATCCAGTATCCTGTGTTCAGTGAGGACTGGTTTTGTTGGCGTGGATCGCACAATTAAAATGGAAGCGCAGTAAAGCTTGATTTATTTTTCTCCAGCACTTGTCTCGCTCACCAGATTCTTACTACAGTGACCCCGAGGCACTTCCAAATCCCCAGGTGCCCTCTGAACTGTCTGAGAAAGAGGAACTTGTGCTTAATGTATATGATTGGATTCTGGTTCTTGGAAAACGAGTTAATCCTCAGGCTTGTGTGGTTTCTTTATGATCCAGAACCTTTGGTTAATCTGAACATTTTATAAAAGTCTATGCCTTGACCGTGACAAATAGGATTAAAATTCCTTCCATGAAAAGAGTATATTCACTTATGTTTCCACTGTACACTTACACACAGGTTGTGTTTTGTGAAGTCATCATGTTGTATTTCTCTCACTATTCTACACATCCTCAACAGTGCCTCCGAGTCCCTGTGTTTCCCCTTCAGGAAGCAGAACTGCTTTCCCCACGGGGCCTTAGCATCACCAAGCAACTTTCCCAAACCCACATGAGCATTTTGTGTAGATTTTAACTTGGGTATTGGCTTTAAGGTCTTCCAAGGAAATTAATGAGTATGTTTTCTTAAACTGCGTAGTTTAGATTTCCTAGTCAAAAATGAATATGATTTGGTCAATGTATATTAGATGCCTTCTCTGTATACTAGGATTTGGCGGGGGGCTGTTGTAAGGATCTCATGGAGCTTATTTATAGCATAAATTGAGAACAGTTTATATACACCAAAGAGAATAACTGACAGAGCTGGGTGTTAATAAATAGGGAAGAGGAGTGATGTGGACTCTTGGTGAAGGCCTGTGAGCTGGGTAATCTGGATGAGGTAGCTGATGGGGGAGGGGTTGGATGGATAAAGGGAGAGTCTTAGAGGTGGGGCAGGCAGGATCCTTGCTGACAGGGCTGGTGACATTGGTTTCTCCAATTTTCTGCATAAATTATGTAAGCAGATGCTCCTGGGTAACTTATCTGGGCTGTGTGTGGGAGCCCCGTGACACCTGGGCCGAGTCGAAGTCCTCATCCTTCCCTCCCTTCAGTCTCAGAGCTCACTGGGTGGATAGGGTGGATTTGAGATCCCACATAAGCAGGGACCTGCCGGTCTGCGCCGTGGAGAGGCAGTCAGAGGACTGTGCTCCCCTCCCCTAGAGCCTGCTGTGGAGTGTGAGGCTGCAAGGGAAGGAGACAGCTGCTGAGGCCCTGCCTCCGTCTCAGCCTGTCTGGGGCCAGCTGGGCCGACTGGAGCCCTTTCTGGGTTTACACAGAACAGAGGGCACCGCTGGCTTCAGGTCCCTCCCTCGTCTTGCCACAGTCAACTTCCTGCCCGCTTGAACCTGTGTTCCCAGAGCTGACTGCAGCAGGGTGCCAGAGGACTCTTTCTCTCCAAGGTCTGATGCATTAGAAGCCTTCCTCAACCGCAGGATGTGAAGGCTGGGCCTGGATGTCAGGGCGGATTTCAGGCAGGGTAGATAAGTAACAGTTGGTTTCTGGTTAGAGGGATGGGGCTTCCCAGTTGGGAACCCTCCTGCCAATGCAGGAGACTTAAGAGATGAGGATTCGATCCCTGGCTCGGGAAGATCCCCTGGAGGAGGGCATGGCAACCCACTCCAGTATTCTTCCCTGGAGAACCCCATGGACAGGGAGTCTGGTAGGCTACAGTCCATAGGGTCACAAAGAGTCAGATATGGCTGAAGTGACTTAGCATGCACGCACAGAGGGACATCAGGTGCGCACGTGTGTGTTAAGTTGCTTAGTCGCGTCCAACTTTTTGCAACCCCAGGGACTGCAGCCTGCCAGGCTCCTCAGTCCATGGGGATTCTCCAGGCAAGACTACTGGAGTCCCTCCTTCTCCAGAGGGACATCATAAATGTCCTAAAAAAATTTTTTTTTTAAAAATAAGTGGAAAAAGGTTTCAGAATAGCCATGTGCTCCGTATGGATTTCTGATACCCCTTCTGGCTCATTTCACAGGTGCCCTCCAGATCCAACCCTACTAGCTCCTCTGCCCTCTCTGGAGGCTTAGGATCGATAGCGTGTGACAGTCTCTGTTTCTGGGGTTACATTCTGGGAAGGCTCACACCTGGGGGGATGTCTGGTATACAGGAGGATTCAGGGGCTGGGCTCCCCCTGTTCTCCACCCCTACCTCTCAGCCCCTCATTTGATGAAGACTGTGGCCTGACGGCATCTTACAGGACACCCCCGCCCTGCACCCAGGAACTCGGGCTCCCATTGGGGAACTGCTTGGATAGCAGCTGGGCCAGGCCTGGGGAGGTTCCAGACCCTTGGTTGAGTAGCTTTAAGGAGGGCAGACCATGTGTCATCCGTCCATTTGTCAAGGCTCTCTTGGGTTGTTTCCACCTTTGTGTATAGTGAATAATGCCACTATGAACACAGGGGTACAGTTATCTCTTTGAAACCTGATTTCAATTCTTTTGGGTATATACTAAGGAGTGGAATTGCTGGACCATGTAGTAATCCTTTTGAGAAATTTCTATACTCTTTTCAGCTATACCATTTTACATTCCCATAAGTGCACATTCCCATAGAGCACACTGGTTTCAATTTTTCCACATCATCATCAACACTTAAATTATTTTCTGTGTGTGTGTTCAATAGTAGCCATCCTAGTGAGTGGTCCAAAATGATGTATTAATGATTCCTTCTGTACATTTTCTGCAGCTTTTTGTCATGTTCTTTCTCACAAATTCAAACCTTGATGGAAGAAAAGAAGAGTAAGAAAAAATAAAAAATAAAACCTTTCTTTTGACTTCTTGTCATTGCAAGTTGTCATCCTAAGTGGTGTCGTTGGAGGTAAAGGATATAGAAAAAGCATGTGATTTGGGGTCAGATGGGCCCCAGTCCATCCATCCATCCATCCATCCATCCATCCTACTTTCCCTCCATATATCCTCGCACCCGTTCATTTATTCACCATTTATCAGGCAACTTAAAGGCAGGGAGTGGTCATGACACAGTGGGATCCTGGATGCCTAGCACTCTCTGTTTACCTGATGAAGGATCTGAGGCCATCTGTATTCTGGGAAGTGGGGCAGGACGTGTGGACTCAGTAGGGGTGGGGAGCTGTGCTCCAGTTCTCAGCACAGGCTGCCCATACACACAGCTGTGCCTCACGTCGTCTGTTCTTGCGTCTTCCATCCAGTCTGATTCGAGTTGTTCCAGGGCCCAAGACTCAGTCGCTTGCAGGGGTTTGATTTCTCTGAGCCTCAGTTTCCTTAACTGAAAGAATTCCTGGTTGATTCACATGACTTTGGTAGGGAGCTATGGAAATTAGCACAGATGAGGATATGTCATGAGTAACGAGGTGCTACAAAATATCAAAATAGTAACTGTTAATAACACTTTAATCACAATTATTGTTAGTGCCAGGCACTGTTCTGAGGGGTCTGCCTATAGTAACTCATTTAGTTTAATGCTCACCACCATCCTAGGAGAGAAGTACTGTTGATATCTCCATTTTACTGATTAGCAAACTGCGGCACAGAGAGGCTAAGTAACTTCAGAAATGTCACACAGCAAGGAATGGCACAATGTGGTTTGAACTAGGCAATGAGGTGCCGAAACTCATGCTCTCAGCTGCTATAGCATCATGCCTCTGAGAGGCATCAACAATTTTATTGTCTCTATCCTTCTTGCAAAGCTGGGAGGGGAACACAGCCCCTGGTTTGGAGAACACATCAAAGAGGGCCTCCTGTCATTCACTGTGAGATGAATTGATGGGCATAGGGTCTCAGGCAGCTCTCCACGGTCCGTAGGCATGCAAAGCCATGGAAAACTCAGGTAATGAAACCATACATATATCTTAAGAGTAGCCAGCATAGGTGATTGGCTCTCATTCTGAGGAGTGCGCTGGCATTCGGCTTCAGCTCCTTTGCTTTCCAGGCCACTCCAGGATGAAAGCTGCTGATGCACCTGAAAGATCAACAGGCAGGATGCTGGAGGCTCAGAAGGAACTGCCGAGGTTGTGCTTGAGACATGTTAGCATAATAGCTGTGTCAGCTGCTCTGCTGAACAGAGGAGCTGGGAGGCTGGGCTGTGTCTACACACCCCAGGGGCGCTTTCTGAGGATCATCAGTTTCTTTACCAGGTTGGTCTGGTGACCACTGAGCCAGCATCTCTGTTTGACAGATGCCCAAGGGATGACCTCTGAGCCCAGGGTTGTTCTCCATCCCAGTTCTGGCTGAGCCAGGGACATGTGTGTGTGTGTGTGTATTTATGATGATGTTTTCTCTTTCTCTCCAGGCAGCCAAGATCGCTCACCACCTGCAGCATGTTTTCGGAGGAGGCGGCTGGCACGGAGGCCGGGCTACATGAGAAGCGCAGCTGGGCCCAGGATCGGGTTCCTCTCCTCGCCAGTGGGCGCTCTGTTCCGGGCCCAGGGTGGGGCATGCGGCGAAGAGTCTCAGCGCCCTGAGTCCAGGGCCGGCCCGTGTGGCCTTGACCCTGGAGGCCAGTGGCGAGGTCGCTCAGTTGGGAGCCTCATTCCCAGGAGCATGGCTGCCTCAGCTCTGGCCTCCGTGGGGCATCGAGGACCGGCTCTGACGGCCGTGAGAGGAAGTCCAGGGCTCCTTGGGGCTCAGTCCCGAGCTGGCACTGCCCTGCCCCATAGGCTCAGCAGGCTGTGTGGCCCCAGGGCCACTGGCTGTCGAGGGGAGTTGCCGTCCATGGACACTCGCGAGGCCCCGAGCCCTTGCCAGGAAGCCTGGAACAGAGGCTGTCCATCCCCGGAGGACGTGAGTGACACCAGCTGCAGCCTCGGGAGTGGCCCCCAGGCCCCCTCCATCCCTGCCAGCTCTCAGGATGTCTTTACCTCCAGCTTTAGTTTCATTCGTCTCTCCTTGGGCTCTGCTGGGGAGCGGGGAGAAGCAGAAGGCTGCCCACCCTCCAGAGAGGCTGAGGGCCCTCATCAGAGCCTGGAGGAGATGGAGGCCAAGGCTGCCAGCTCAGATGGGCCCCACGATCATCCTCGGCTCCTCTCTCTCCCCTTCACTCTCAAGGCTTCTCAGAGCCTGGCAGACACTTCCCAGACCTCGGGGGGCAGCCCTGGGCTGGAGTGCCAGACTCTTCCATTGTTGGACACGGACGCTGCCTCCTCCTGCCCCCTGGATCCCTTGTGGTTTGAGGCCAGCAGCCCCGGGGATGCTCACCGGTGGGACCCCCTGCTCAGCAAATGTGAGCCAGCGCTGCTGCACTGCCTGCAGGACCAGCGGAGACGGCTGGAGGTGGGTGTCTTACCAGCCTACGGGCCCAGGATGGTCACGGCTCAGATTAGTTCTGGGCAGAGGGCCAGAAACGACGCTTCTGGGGTTGACTGATTTCCCACTGGAAAATGCGGCAGCACCCTTGGTGGCTGGCTGCAAAAAGATGTTTCTGCACTCCTGCTTCTTCTCTTTCAGCCTGAACTCAAATCTGTCTCATTTTCTCTGTCCCTTACATGCTCAGGTTTGTTGTTTGTTGGGCCACAGGCTCCTCTGCAGTTTCTGGCATGGGTGACTCCCGATTGGCTCAGCAGATTTCTTCTTTGAAGTGGGAAGTTGGGACCAGGGAACAGGGGAGATGGAGCTGGCTGGTGTGTGGATGGACTGGGTGATATAGAGGTGGTGATGCTCCAAATTGGGGGCAATCCAGAGTCGCTTCTGCATTTATAGCTCATCTCCCACTGTAGCCGTGGGAGCTCCTGACATGGAATCTGGGGCTTTGTTTCTGGTCACTAAACCTCTCAGCCCCTTAGTTTCCTTTTTTAGAGATGATAACACCACACAGGGTTATTCCGTGGTTCGGTGGGAATGTAAGTGCTTTGGAAATTAGGATGGACTGTATAGATGTATGTCCTGACATTGCAGTGTTGCTGGCCACCCAGTTATCTGAGGGGTGGGTCCACCTTGGAGTAGGCAGGCTTGTTCTACCCTAGAAAGTTCCCAGAGAAACCCGGGCAGAGGTGCTTTGTGGTGTGGTGACCCATTGACTCGTCCTGATGAAAGACTGTTTTCCTTCTGGGGTGTGCATGCATGTATATGTGCACATGTATATCTATGTACATATGGGTGCACATGTACATGTGTGCATGTGTATATATGTGGAGGTGTATACACATGTGCATGTGTGTGCATATGTGTATGCATGTGTGTGTGGCATAGGTACATGTAAGTAGGGAAGTAAAGCCTCTCTCATCAGGATTGGAAGGAGAACCTGAAAATGTGAGGCTCATGTTCATTCCGAGGGACTGACCTCGTTTGCTCTCAGCCCCTCACCTGTGGCCTAAAGTCCCAGCCACATCCCTGTTTGCCCCGTCCCAGACCAGCCATCAGATTTCTCACCCAGGGAGATAGAGCAGCTGGGCCAGTGTGCAAGGGACAGTGCAGTGTGCACGGAGTCTTTGAGTCGGGCATGTCCAAAACTGACACCACTGTCTTACCCATTAAACCAGTCCTAACAGGCGTCACTGTTGATCTGGAACTGTTGATCTGAGCTAATAGAATGCATCCAGCTCCTTAGAGGAGTTGCAGGTTCTTCAGCACCTTCCCCTTTGCTCTCTCCCAACCTCTGCTCCATCGTTAAGCGCCCCCAGTCCTGCAGCTAATCTACTGTCATGGCCATGGCCATGGTCCCTGCCTGGTTCAAATGCTTGTTATGTTCCACCCGAGTTCAGTAAGAGGTCCTGATGTATTGACTTTCCTCCAGAGTCTCTCTTCCCCAATTCCTCCTCTGCGAGGTCAGCAGTGTTGTCTTTGGGAATACTGCTGGGATGCTGTTATTCCTTGGCTTAAAACATTTGGTGGCTTCTTGCTTCCCTTAGGATGGTCTCCAAGCCCCTCATCCGGACAGTGGAGACCCTTCCCGACCTGCTGCAGCTGCCCAGCGCCTGCCTCCTCCGGCTCAGCTGTCCGGCCGCTGTCTCTTCCTGTGTCTCGGGCCTCTGCCTGGGTGACCGTCCTGCCGTGTGCCTCCTGCCGAGCTCTTCCAATTCCTGTCAGTGTGGCTCCAAAGCCACTTCCTTGTGAGACCTCTCCTCCCTCCCCCCGCCCCCCGCCCCGAGACCAAATGAGTGCCTCCCTCCATCCCTGCCCACAGCCCTTTGGATGTGCCCTGTGACAGCACTCGTCACTTTAATAATCAGTTGTTTGCGATCCACGTTCCTCACTTGACCATGAGCTCTTTATCTCCAGCTTACTTCTCTTAGCCATTTTTCGATGCCTGATGCCTGGCATACTGCCTGGTGCTTGATTAAAATTTTGGTTTCAGTGAAATAATTTATCTTGGTAAGATGGGCTGCAGGAATCTAATTGATAGACTTCTTGGATTGAATGTCTGAGGGATAAGGAGAGATGCTGAGAGGCACACACAAGGATCCAAGCACTCTGTGGAGGTTTGTACCACTGTGATTTTTGGACTCTGAATGCCAGTTTTCAACACGTTATTTCCAAGATCTTTTAAGAAAAATCTCAGCAACATATCTGCATTTCAAAAATCCAAGTTTTGACCCAAGTCAAGCAGAAGTACAATGTGGTTATAAAGACCAGCTTCCCTTCCTCCCAGATAACCAAACAGAAAATCACTTGGCAATGGGTCTGCTGTAGTCAGTCCACAATATCCAGTCCCTCCGTTTTGGCAGAACCAACAGTTTTCCCCTTCCTTTTAACTCCTTTTACCAAGATATAGGGGGCTTCCCAGGTGGCACTAGTGGTATAGAACCCACTTACCCATGCAGGAGACGCAGGAGATCTGGGTTTGATCCGTGGGTCGGAAAGATCCCTTGGAGGAGGGCATGGCAACCCACTCCAGTATTCTTGGTGGAGAATCCCACGGACAGAGGAGCCTGGTGGGTTACAGTCCATAGCGTTGCAAAGAGTCAGCCACGACTGAAGTGACTTAGCTGCATATATGTATCCAGATATAGACCATGCCCTCCTGAGAACCTAGATTCTTTGATACTTTGGAGTCTGTGAAACCCTGAACAGATATGCTCTGTGAGGGCCACAGACTCACCATGCCATTCTCTGAACTACCAGGACATTGGGGTGCCTGGGAGCTGGAATTTTAGCGGCTCTGGTTGCAGAAAACCACATTGGCTCACCTTTTAGATTCCGTGATCTTTAGTTTTAAAAAGAAATGAAACACACCCTTCTTTATATCTCTTCTTATCTCTGTTATTGACCAAATGCAGCTCTTAAAAAGACATAATTAGTTATAAGCTACTGGAGAGTTGTTTTATGGGGTCTTGGTTTCTGTCAGGTCACCCAGGGGCTTGTGCTCCTGGCATGCTGGTGGGACTGCCTGACTGGTAGCCTGGTGCTTTCACTTCCTTGCTGTGTGAACTGAAGTCATTTCCTTCATTGTTCTGTGCCTCAAGATGCTCTCATAGTAGGTGGAGATAACCACAGTCCCATCTCATAGATTGTTGTGAGGATTAAAAGTGCTGGTCCATGAGCAGTGCTTCAGACTGGTTCTGATGCCCAGCAGGGACCCAGAATATTGCTCATTGTTATAGAGTATTGCTCATTAGAGAAATGGCTCAGGCAGAGAATTTGAGTCAAAAAGGGAATTCACTCTTCTTCCTTGTTGACTGAAAAAATATTCACAACCTTTAAAAAAAATTCACAACCTAAAAGTTGAGAGTTATGTTTTATTTGGTGGGAATTTTTAGGACTTAAGCCCAGGAGATAGCATCTCAAGTGACTCTGAGAGAACTGCTCCGAAGTTGCAAGAGGGGGAGCCAGGTTGTATAGCAGTTTTGCAACAAAGGGCAGGTACTCTGAACATCAAAAGATTATTGTTAATTAACAAAACCCAGATATCCCAGGTTAAGTAGTTTAGCACTTTTCTGTGTATGGAAAGATGCAAGAGCCTGGGCTCACTGAAATCATTCCTTTGATACTCGACCTCAGCTATCTGGGGCCAATGTTCTGTGTTTTTCACGTTTTGAGCTTCCTTGGAGCTCACCATAGGGAATGGCTGCAGTCTGATGGCTGCTAGATGACAGATATTCTTTTCCTTCCTGAGTTCCCTCAGGGCTCACTGGCTCACATTGGAAGGCTGCAGTCAGTGATAACTGTGACAGCCATGTTTACTGATATGGCAGGAAATATTCCATTTCTCACCCTACAGTTCAGATTAAACTCACATCTTGTTTCAGATGATGGGATCTGGACACAGTTGATCTGTAGTGTAAGTTCCTTTGTTTATCCAGCACCTGGACAATGAGTAACATCATGCTCTTTGCAGTGATTTGCATGTCTGTTGTGTGGAAGAGGGGTGACCTTTATTCAGGGTGGTGGAGTGACAAAATGAACTCTGTCCAGGGTGAAGGACTTATAGGAATGCAGATTTTGCTTCAGATGGAGGACGAGGCTCCCGACCATAGAGTTGTCCTTGATGAGGGAGGCCTTGCTTTTTCCATCATGTTTGTGCAGAAGCCCCAGATTGCTCATTTGGGCTACAGAACTGGGGAAAGGGTTGAGCTAAGGATCTTCAAAAAGATCCCTTCAAAGATTGGGATTCTAGTGTTCTGGGGCTTTTAAAAATATTATCTTCTAATTCATTAACCCCCTTCTCTCTCCTTAAGGAAAATGAAAATCTCAGGAATTTGAATTTTAGCTCCTGTTAAATACAGCCAATCCTCCATATCTGCAGATTCTGTATTTGGGAATTCACTTACTTGTTAAAACTTACTGAAGTCCAAAGTCAGTGCTCGCAATGCTTCCCTGGTCTTTTGTGGATGTGCATGCAGTCCCTCAGTCTTGTCTGACTCTTTGGGACCCTTTGGACTGTAGCCAGTCAGGCTTCCCTGTCCATGGGATTTTCCAGGCAAGAATACTGGAGTGGGCTTCCATTTCCTTGTCCAGGGGATTTTCTTGATCCAGGAATCAAACTCGAGTGTCCTTTGTCTCCTGCATTGCAAGAGGTTCTTTACCTGCTGATCCATCAGGGAAGCCCTTGTGGACGTGCACAGAATGACTAAAAATTTGAGCCAACCGATATGCATGTTCTAGCTGAGGTCTTGTTTCAGCTGAGACTGTAAACTAGCGTACTTTAGGTGGCCTGTTTTTTTCAAATTTGGTATAAAGTTTTTTTTAAATTTTGTGTTTTTACTGAAGTGTAATTGATCTACAATGTTGTGTTAGTTTCAGGTGTACAGCAAAGTGATTCAGTTAAAAACTTTTTAAAATTTTTAATGCCAAGCTTTTCACATGTTTTATTTGTTTTTTGTTGGGAGGTCACTGTTTAAGCTGGTTCCCAAGCACAGGACTGGCAGTGCTGTCTGGTACTCGTAAGCGCAAGAAGGCTGCCATGTGCCTAAGTGGAGAAAGCGCATGTCCTAGATGAGCCTCTTTCAAGTGTGAGTTGTCAGCTGAATGTTAATGAAGCAGAGTAAATATTAAATATAGCATCTTTAAGGGCTTCCCAGGTGGTGCTTGTGGTAAAGAACCTGTCTGCCAGTGCAGGAGACATAAGAGACTTGGGTTTGACTCCTGGGTCAGGAAGATTTCCCTGGAGGAGGGCATGGCAACCCACTCCAGTATTCTTGCCTGGAGAATCCCCATGGACAGAGGAGCCTGGCAGGCTATGGTCCATAGGGTCACAAAGAGCCAGATACAACTGAAACTACTTAGCACACACAGACAGCATCTTTAAACTGAAACACACATAAAACAAGGTTATATATTGATCAGTTGACAAAAATACTGTGACCTAACCCCATCTTACCCCTGGAAACAGTGGTTCAATATTTGCTAACTGAGCTTTCCCAGTGATTCTATGGAACATAATGACCACATATGAGAATCGACTGGGTATTTTATGCTATTTAGAAATAGCCACCAAGGGACATTACCAAGGGTTGGGAAAAGATGCTTTTTCCCTGGACAAACCTTTTTCCTATGACAAACCTAGACAGCATATTAAAAGCAGAGACATCACATTACTGACAAAGGTCCATGTAGTCAAAGCTATAGTTTTTCCATTAGTCATGTATGGATGTGAGAGTTGGACCATAAAAAAAGCTGAGCACCGAAGAATGGATGCTTTTGGACTGTGGTGTTGGAGAAGACTCTTGAGAGTCCCTTGGACTGCAAGGAGATCCAACCAGTCAATCCTAAAGGAAATCGGTACTGAATACTCATTGGAAAGATTGATGCTGAAGCTGAAGCTCCAATACTTTGGCCACCTGATGTGAAGAACTGACTCATTGGAAAAGACCATGATGCTGGGAAAGATTGAAGGCAGGGGGAGAAGGGGACTACAGGGGATGAGATGGTTGGATGGCATCACTAACTCATTGGATGTGAGTTTGAGCAAGCTACGGAAGTTGGTGATGGACAGGGAAGCCTGGCATGCTGAAGTCCATGGGGTTGCAGAGTTGGACATGACTGAGCAACTGAACTGAACTGAACTGAGAAAATTGTGGTGAAAGGAAATGCTAGCTGGGGTGCAGAGGAGGGAAGTAAGTGGGAGGACCCTGAGTGTTGGGTCCCACCTGAGGTTATGGAGCTGGAGGAGATGAAGGGCCTGCCTCATATGGGCGGTGTGGCTGGATAAAACATGCCCATTAGTGGTTGTGCTTCCAGCCAAGATGGACATTCAGACATATTGCAGGGCAGCAACTCAGGGTCCTTACAGGGATAGTTGGACGAGGGGGTAAAGTGAGGTGGGCACTGGCTGCAAATTTTTCTTTGACCTTCTTTCCTGTGGTTCTTTTGCATCAACTCATGTGGTGGTGATGATGCTATAACTTCACATGGCAATTGAGCTGGCCACTCAGCCTGTCTTCCATCCCTACTATTTAATACTAAGTTCCTGGTAAAATATGCACTTGTCATGTGGACCAGCTCAAGGATAAATGTGATTGGTCATTTATTCATTCTGTCATTAACTTGGAAATCACTTGCCTACTGCTAAGAGTACAACACCTCATGATTGGCTTGGAGGCTGTGTTGGTTGGAGTAGGTTAGTAACAGACAGCACAATACAAGAGGCTGCACATAACATAGCTGTGTTTCTAGCTTAGGAGTTATGTTCCACAGGGTTGGCTGGGGGGCTGCTCCACCCCTGAGCGCACAGCCCCCACAGTCCTTGAGACAAGGAGGAGAAGGCTGAGGGATCCACAAGAGCAATTCAGAGCACAAGCCACCTCTGTCTCTTCCACATACACCCCGTGAAGCAGAACAAGGAGGGGAGGGAAGTGTAATCCCTCTATGAGCCCAGAGCAGCGAAGAACCAAATCGGGGTGAGCGCTGTCGTTTTCTACATGGATATGAAGAGGCTCTTGCCTTCTAGATGCTCTAGGTTGGATGGAGTGCACAGACCAGACCACACCACACCACACGACACAACACCACATCACACCACCCCACACCCCACAACATGACTCCACACCACACCACACCACACCCCACATGACTCCACAACACACCACACCACACCCCACAACATGACTCCACACCACACCACACCATACCACACCCCACATGACTCCACAACACACCACACCACACCCCACAACATGACTCCACAACATACCACACCGCACCACACCACACAGCACAGGACACTATACCACATGATACCACACCACGTGACACCATACCACATGACACCACTCACACCATACCATACCCCACAACATGACTCCACACCACACAATACCACACCACACCACACCACACCACATCACACCACACCATATCACACCACGCCACGCCACATCTGACATGACTTCACACCACACCACACCACACACCACCATATCACACCACACAACACCACATCACACCACACCCCACAACATCACTTCACACCACACCACACCACACCATCCCATACCACACCACATCACACCACACTACACCACACCACACAACACCACATCACACCACACCACATCACACCACACCATGCCACACCCCACAACATGACTTCACACCACACCACACCATACCACATCACACCACACCACACCACACAACACCACATCACACCACACCATACCACACCACACCACACCACGCCACACCCCACAACATGACTTCACACCACACCACACCACACCATACCACATCACACCACACCACACAACACCATATCACACCACACCACACCACACCACATGACACCACACCACACCACACCACATCACATCACACCACATCACACCATACCACATGACACCACACCATAACACATGACACAATAATAGCTATTGCCTGGTATGATAGGTACTAAGAAAATTTGCACCTCCATCCTCCTGTGGCTCACATCAAAAACCTGGCATCCTCTTGGCTTTGTCATCCCAACGTGGGGTCTACTGGTGAATCCTGTTGGTTCTGTCAGCCATCAACTGTCTTCTGAGTATATCCACAATCACATCACTTCTCACCATCTTTACTGCTCCTGCTAGAATCCAGGCTACCCCCCTCTCCTTCCTGGGTTATTTCCATGCCCTCCTCCCTGGCCGTCTAACTTCTGCCCTTACCCACAGCTGTCAGGAGGAAATGTCAGACATATATTGAATCATGAATTCTGTTACTCAGAGTCCCCCCAGTCGCTTCCCAAGCCTTCCAGAGTGAAATCAGAACTTTTTTTGACCACACCCATGCAGCATGTGGGATCTTAGTTATCTGACCAGGAATCGAACCTGTGCCCTTGACAGTGGAAGGCTCAGTCTTAACCACTGGACTGCCAGAGAAGTCTTGGAAATCAGAACTCTTAAATGTCTTCATCCTCATGACCTCTCTGACCTCCTGTGCTATGGCTTCCCCCTTTAACCAAGATTCTTTAGGCATGGCTGGCTCCTGTTAACTCTATGGTGCCTGGGGAGTTGCTGCCTGCAGCCTCTGTGGCAGTTCTGCTTTCTGCTGGAACATGTGTCTCCCAGAGAGCCTCAAGGTCAGGATT
Source organism: Dama dama (assembly GCF_033118175.1). Lineage (NCBI taxonomy): Eukaryota > Metazoa > Chordata > Mammalia > Artiodactyla > Cervidae > Dama > Dama dama. Next base: position 13,272,023 of record NC_083695.1, on the reverse strand, counting down.
CTCCAGGCAAGAATACTGGAGTGGGTTGCCATTTTCTTCTCCAGGGGATTTTCCTGACCCAGGGATCGAACCCATGTCTCCTGCATTGGCAGCCGGGTTCTTTATCACTGAGCCACCAGGGAAGCCCTACCACTCATATCTCTTTGCTCAAATATCACCTTCTCAATGAGATATTACTTAAAATTGCAACCCAACTGTCTACCAGCCTTCCTGGCCCCCCTTCGTGGTTCTGCTTTTTCCCTCTGTCCTAGCACTAATCTTTTTCTAAGGCCTTGTAAAACTTACTTATTATGTTTATTTTTGCCTTCTTACACAAAATTGATAAGGCTAGAGGGCTAAGAATTTTGTGCTGTATCTGCAGCCCCTTAAACAGTGCCTGACACTTAAGAGTGAATATTTGTGAAATGGTTTAGATCATGAATAAGTACAAGCACTGTCAATAGAGAGGCAGGACATCTAACGTGGACTGGAGGGGGTGACACATGAATGAGGTGTGGAAGGAGAGGTAGGTATAAGCTGGCAAAGGATGGCAGGAAGCTGGTTTCCAGGGAACAAGATTAAATCCATTTATTGATGGGCCAAGAATGTCCCTTCAGAAAATCCCAGAGCTTCCCATTGAGAAGAGAAATAATGAACAAATGAATGTGTTGGTAATTCTCAGTCAAGTGATGGGATCATTGAGTCTCGTTCTCATGCTCAATTGCTAAGTCATGTCTGACTCTTTGTGACCCCTTGGACTGTAGCCCTCCAGTCTCCTCTGTCCATGGGATTCTCCAGGCATGAATATTGGAGTGGGTTGCCATTTCCTCCTCCAGGGGATCTTCTCGACCCAGGGATCGAACCCACATCTCCTTCGGCTCCTGAATGGCAGGCAGATTCTTTACTGCTGTGCCACTGGGGAGACCATCCTTGAGTCTACATGTAGATTAAATAAGGCAGTGCCCATTTCTATAATGGAAAGATCCTTAGGACTTCTTTGATGAAGTCTTTCAGTCTTACCCGGCCCTCAGGACAGCCTGTTGAGTTGAAGTTCATGGTTTTCTTTTCCTGGTTTCTCCTCTAATGTTGGTGTGTTTATTTTCATAAATTTAATGTGATGCTTTTGAACAGAAAACATTTGGTCAGGTCAGGAAATTTGTGTTCCTTTTTATAATGCATTTTTCACACAGATAAGGGTACAGTGTGATGTTTTTGTTTAAAGATGACATTCCAACTCTTTTTTGGGTTTTATGCTCAAATTATGCTTTTTCTTTATGTAACTTTTTCTTGGAGAAATGAATGCATCTGGCATTGAAAAAATGTACATTTGTGGTTCTTTTTTAAAAGGACAATAGTGTGGTTCAGCTTCAAAATAGTTTCTTTTTTTTTTAAAATAGTTTCTAAGTGTTCTTAACTTTAACAAAATTTGTTTGTGTGAACAAGATTGTAATTCAGTTTTCATTTTTCCCCCTTTCAAACCAACATAGGTAAAATCCTTAAGATTAAAGCTTCAGAAACTTCAAGATAAAGCGATTGAAGAAGATGATTATGATAAGGGTGAGTTTTGCCTTGTTTATTGATTCTTTCTTCTCTTCCCATAATGTGCAATTCTGCTTTCCCTCCTTACTCACCTGTATCCTCCACACTGCAAATGAATTGTGTAATCTGTTCCCCTGATCATTTACACTGAGTAACAGTTGACTGTTTTACAGCACTGTTGTTTTCTGAATTTCAAAGCAGTTTAGGAGGAATAATCCTTTGGGTCATAAGTATAACCTTATTGATTTTCCAGAAGCACTCTGAGTACTTGCACAATAAGAGTTATATTAAGTCATCATCTGTCTATCTAAGGTGTGATGTTGTTGTTGTTGTTTAGTTGCTCAGTTGTGTCTGACTCTTTGCAATCCCATGGACTGTAGCCCACCAGTCTCCGCTGTCCATGGGATTCTCCAGGCAAGAATACTGGAGTGGGTTACCATTCCCTTCTCCAGAGGAACTTCCTGACCCAGGGACTGAACCCACATCTGCATTGGCCAGTGGATTCTTCTACTGAGCCACTCAGGGAAGCCCCAAGATGTGATGTAGCTATACTTTATTCACTCATCAAAAAATATTTGTTGAACACCTACTATGTGGCCAGCACTGTGGCAGGAATAGGAGAGTAAGAGAATATAGTTTCTGGCCTTGGGATGCCTGTGAGTATGAGCCCTTGTGGAGCTTTCTGACTTCACACGCTTGGGGACCAGGTGTAGGAGTTGGGATGAGCTTAAGAAATGATGCCAGTCTTTGTGAGTGGGCTCGGATGTATCAAATTCCCATGTAGATGGCCTGAAATAGTCAAGCTGGAAAGAAGTCATGACATGTAGATGGAAGAGTTGGTCAGAAGCCAGAAAAACCCAAACCAGAGTGAGGCACCCAAATAGGAGTCAGGCCAAAGCGGACGAGGGTATCATGGGTGCCAAGTGGACACTGGGTTGACTGTGTCAAAGAAAGTTGCAGGTCTGGTTGGATTGGGAAGGATCTTAAGGACCTGGGTACCAATTGCAAGATCTTACATTCATTTCTGCTGGGTCTCAGGGATAAGAGAGGACCTTAGAGGACTTCCTGTTCCACCAGGCACTCATGAACTTGAGAACTATGCTGTTGATAACCAAGCTTAGCACAGTGAAGATTGGCCTGGAGGTATTTTAGATTTAAGGCTCCCCTGGAAGCTGGTTAGCCTTGAGGCTTGGTCTTCAACCTCATGGGGCCATATTCTGGTTTCCTAGAGGGTACATCACAGACCATTAGGAACTGGGTGCTACAGAAATGGGGCAAGTGACTCCCAAAAGAAGGGTGCAAATCCTATTCTAGGAAACACACGGAGCAGAGCTGATGCTGTCTGGTGTCCTTGTTCACCATTGGCGTTGGGAAGAAGGAGAGGAATTTGGGGATGGAGCTCTTTAAACTCTGCCACTCCATTTTGACAGGACATTTTGATTTCAGAATGATGCCTGGTGGAGGATGATGTAGGTGAGAGAGGAGCAGATGATCTGTTCCCAGACCCAGGTTCCCCTGGGGTCTTTTGTCCGTGGGAGACCACTATACCCAGGTTTTGAGGCTCCCTGCTATGGCACAGGTTTATTTTCTCTTCCACGGGCTGTGCCTTGGATCCTTTGACAACATAGCTCTCTCTGTAACACACAAAGCTTCAGACACAGGTGAAAAACCACACCCTCTTTTTCTGATCAAGAAAAACCTCAACTTTTCTGGATGCAATGCTCTCAATGGGCTTCATTAAATGAAGGCCTCACTTCTTTAGCCCTTTCTCCAAATGTCTCTGAAACACCTCAGGGGAGAAATTGAATAGGACACACCTCACAGGGAAGCGGAAAGAATAAAGGTGACTTTGTTCAGTGTTTCTGCCTGTTTATTTTCCTTGTTTGTATGTCACTGTCCCCTGAAGGAGATGTTTAGGGGTAGGCCAGCATTCTGTGTTTCCTTACAGGAGATTGAGGTGCATGCTGATGCCTGGGAAAACATGGGGGTGTAGGACTTTCTTCCATGGAAAATCAGGCCTGTGGTACGGTGGCAGCTGAGTCTAGCCAGTGAGCTTCAGTCCATGGGCCGTGTCCCTCCTGGTGAAGATGACTGGGCCCTGAGGGGTGAGTAGGATATACTGGAAGGGCAAAGAGCTGGAAGAGCCAGCATTGCTTGTGAGCCACCATTCCAGTCTGATTGCCTTGAAAGGAGATCTGAAACTGGCTCTGTTATCTAAGGGCTTCCTTGTTTGCTAAGTGCTAGAGAATCTGCCTACAATGCAGGAGATGGGCGTTCGATCCCTGGGTCAGGAAGATCCCTGGGGGAGGGTATGGAAACCCACTCTGGTATTCTTGCCTGGAGAATCCCATGGACAGAGGATATTGGCAGGCTACAGTCCATGGGGTTGCAAAGAGTTGGACACGACTGAAGCCACTTAGCGCGTGTGTGTTTGTTGTGTGTGTGTGTGTGAAGTACACTCAGTCATGTCTGAATCTTTGTGACCCTATGGACAGTAACCCACCAGGCCCCTCTGTCCATGGAATTCTCCAGGCAAGAATACTGAAGTGGGTTGCCATTTTCTTCTCCAGAGGATCTTCCCAACCCAGGAATTGAACCTGGGTCTCCCCCATTGCAGGTAGACACTTCACCAACTGAGCCAGCAGGGAAGACCGTGTGTGTGTGTGTGTGTGTGTGTGTGTGTGTGTGTGTGTGTGTGTGCTAAGTCGCTTCAGTTGTGTCCGACTCTTTGCCACCCTATGGTCTGCAGCCTGCCAGGATCCTCTGGCCATGGGATTCTCCAGGCAAGAATACTGGAGAGGGTTGTCATGCGCTCCTTCAGGGGATCTTCCCCACCCAGGGATCGAACCCATCTCTCGTGGTCTTCTGCATTGGCAGGTGGGCTCTTCCCTGGGGGCTCAGCTGGTAAAGAATCTGCCTGCAATGCGGGAGACATGGGTTTGGTCCCTGGGTTGGGAAGATCCCCTGGAGAAGGGAAAGGCTACCCACTCCAGTATTCTGGCCTGGAGAATTCCGTGGACTGTATAGTCCATGGGGTTGCAAAGAGTTGGACACGACTGAGCGACTTTTACTTTCGCTTTTCTTTACCACTAGTGTCACCTGGGAAGCCCTTAGCACATAGCACATAGCATCTGACGTGGATCTCTGCAGGGCCCAGAGCATGGACTGGCACATAGCAGGTGATGAATAAGTTGTCATAAACTACTTGCCATTCAGAAAACTAAGATCATGGCATCTGGTCCCATCACTTCATGGCAAATATATGGGGAAACAGTAGAAACAGTGACAGACTTTATTTTCCTGGGCTCCAAAATCACTGCAGATGGTGACTTCAGCCATGAAATTAAAAGACGCTTGCTCCTTGGAAGAAAAGTTATGACAAACTTAGACAGCATATTAAAAAGCAGAGGCATTACTTAGACAACAAAGATCTGTCTAGTCAAAGCTATGGTTTTTCCAGTAGTCATGTACGGATGTGAGAGTTGGACTGTAAAGAAAGCTGAGTGCCGAACAACTGATGCTTTTGAATTGTGGTGTTGGAGAAGACTCTTGAGAGTCCCTTGGACTGCAAGGAGATCCAACCAGTCCAACCTAAAGGAGATCAGTCCTGGGTATTCATTGGAAGGACTGATGAAGAAACGCCAATACTTTGGCCACCTGACACAAAGAACTGACTCGTTTGAAAAGACCCTGATGCTGGGAAAGATTGAGGGCAGGAGGAGAAGGGGATGACAGAGGATGAGATGGTTGGATGGTATCACCGACTCAGTGGACACGAGTTTGAGTAAACTCTGGGAGTTGGTGATGGACAGGGAGGCCTGGCAAACTGCAGTCCATGGGGTCGCAAAGAGTCGGATACCGCTGAGCAACTGAACTGAACTAACTGAACTGAACTGAAACTAATTGCTGAGTAATTAGGGAAGTTGAGGTGGAGAGATTGTGGTCATGAAATGTGTTGACATAAGAGCTGAATAAAGTTTTCTTTCTCATCTATGATAGTTTATCCAGTTACTAATAAACATTTTCAGAGTTGCTAAGATGTCCTTGGCACTCAGTGTTTAGTCTTTGTTGTGGATTGACTTCTTGTTCTGAGAGGGGCAGCGCAGCAGCTGTGTCTGTCTCTAGGGAATGGGTCTGAAGATGTCCACAAGGTTTGCCAGGAGCACGTAGAGGGTGACCTTATCCCCCTTAGTTTTGTTTTGTTTTTTGCTTTTCTTTCTTTCTTTCTAATTTCACTTGTAAAAACAACTTTGTGTTCCAGAGAAATGAGCCATGAGCACAGACTAGAAAGCTCCATGTTTTGTTATCTCATTAACGTGCTGACAGATTTACCTGCAGATGCCCCGTGAGGAACCTTCTCAGATCTCTAATGACATCTCTCCCTTGCTAGGTAAGGAAGGTTACTACATCCTCATATTCTTGCAGAAAGCTGGGAGGACTGAGGTGAAAAAGATGTTGCTATTTGGTATTTTCTTGGGGTCTCTCTCCTAGAGACTCCATGTGCTCCTTGGTTTCCTCACTTGACCGCTTATCACACGTCAGCTGAGGGGCTGAGACCTGGGAGTCCCACGGGGGAGACCCTGCCATCCAGGGACTGGGGGTGAGAGGCCCGGGTCTGCGATGTGCTGGGAGGGAGAAAAGGAGAGTGTGGGCCACGTGTTCGACATGGTTACTGTCCCAGTGGCTCCTGTGTGGGTTTGTGGCCTCTAACATCCCCTGGCCACATGTGTCCACTGGTGACCATGTCGCCCACGCACGAGGAGGCCGTGAGGCGGTGGCATCAGTTCTTCAGTGGCCTGCATCACATGCCATGGGGCGAGCTGGCTTTCCTGCTTGCCTAGACTTTCTTTCTTGGAGTGGAGAGTGGTCAGCACTGAATTCCTTTCTCTCTCCTTCTGTCTCAACCAGTAGTCATTGTGACAAAATTCTAGCACAATAAAATGTGAGACATTCAGAGAAAGATGATCCAAGCAGAGGCCAAGCATGAAACCATGAAAATGGCCAGCTCTTGCCTAAATTGCCGTCATCTTCTTTTCTTCTGAATTCTTTCTTTAGCAAGCTTTCTCCATCCGCAGTGGCTCCTTGGTGACAGTGTGCAAATCATCCAAGTTGACACCCATTTCTTTCCCAGGGGCCCACTCTAAACATCCACCCATGGCTTCTAGAATCTAATGCATTCTTACCTTGGAACTACAACTGTGACTGAGCATGATGAAAACCCACGGGTTCCTTTTCACTGCATTTCATTTGAGCCTAGAAAGCAAAAAACAAGACTGAGTAGAATCTGGTGATTTTTATATCCACACGACAGCAGAGTCGGCAGGAGGTGGACCCCATTCTGGCTACCCCAGAACAAAAATGTGATTCTTGGCAGCCTGTACAGTTTTGTGTTCTGACTTGGAAAGAGCTACACTGAACCCCAGGACTTCCCAAGAGATGCGGGTTTTCCCTGGGTTGGGAAGATCCCCTGGAGGAGGGCATGGCAGTCCACTCCAGTATTCTTGCCTGGAGAATCCCATGGACAGAGGAGACTGGTGGGCCACAGTCCACAGGGTCACACAGAGTCACACAACTGAAGCAACTTAGCATGCACCCTGAACCCCAATGTGAATATGGGTGCAGCTTCTGTCTGCAGCCCCCTGCCCACACCCTTCCCTTCTCTCCCTGCACCTCAGTCTGGAAACAGCATCCTTCTGGCCCGTTATGCAGAGGGCTTGCCCCCTGTGGCCCTTGAGTGTCTCCTCTGGTCCTGGGATAGTGAGCCTTCCGTTAAAAAGCACAAAAACAGAAGCTCAGATCTCGAGTAGGTGTTACTTGACTGACTGCATCTTTGTGTGCCTTGAGCTCAGTTGCTCAGCTGTGTCCAACTCTTTGCGACCCCATGCTGGCCGAGCTCCTCTGTCCATGGAACTTTTTAGGTAAGAACACTGGAGCAGGATGCCATTTCCTACTTCAAGGGATCTTCCTGACCAAGGGATTGAACCCACATCTCTTGTGTCTCATGTATTGGCAGGCAGATTCTTTATGGCTGAGCCATCAGGAGACTGTATCCTTTGCACTCATGAAAAATGCCAGCGCACGAACCAGCCAAGTCACCATCAGCTGGGATCTCAGCCGGTTCCCAGGAGGCATTGTCAGCACCCCCTTTCTTGGGCGAGGCCCCGGGTGCTGCTCAGAGAGGACCAGCATGTGCTCCGACCTGGCAGGATCCAGAGCATCTTGCATCCCAGTGTGGAAAACAGCTTTGTAGCAGTTGTGTGGGACAAAACTTGGCTAGGAAGGTTGTGGATTCTGGCAACTCATTTATATGACCACTGGGGGAGGAGCGCATAAGGGCTTCATGCTGGGGATGCATCAGGAAAAATGGCCCTTGATCTTATCTAAAAACATTAAGCTGTTAGGAAATGAGCACTTGCATTGATTCAATGTTAATCTTTAGCATCATTCTCACCAGAGTGGAAGCTTGTGTGTCTGCCTCCTATTTTAGGTAAAAACTGAAAAACTGGGAGATAAGTGATACATGTAGACAAATGCTGCAGAAAGAGAATATGTGTAAAGTGCCATTTACTTCTCTTGATTATATTGTCTCAGGTTCTTTTCCTGTTTATAGGAGAGTTTCTGATTCTGTGAACTAATGGCAGAGATCTCAGCTGATGGCGGCTTTCAGCATCTCTGTGTTTGCAGGATTGTGTGCTGGCATTTTTCACGTGTGCTGAGGGCACAGTCAGTTATGTAACACCTACTTGGGATTGGAGCTTTGTGCACAGACCTGGAGGATTTGTCTGCATAGGATATGCATCCCTTTCATTTGTAGCCGATTAAAACATATATTTCAGCATGATGCCTTTTCTCCCCCATGTTCCAGCTGGGGGTCTTGGTGTTAAATGTGGAATATTAACCCCCTGCCCCCACCGTCACTCTGGAGGTAGGAGCTCAGGGGAGTGAATGTCTGTCTTCATGGCCGCGTAACGGGCTCCAGGTGACTTCTGCTTTGCTTCCCTGATTGTGAGGAAATTGATCTGCCCTTCAAGGATCACATGAGGTGTGGCCACAGCCATTATTCATGATGGAACCTGACAGCCCCAAGTTTTTATATGCTTCTGAGGACAAAACACCAAGACACACAAAAAAATCTCCCCCCCTCCCCAGCTTTTCTCCCTGGTTAGCTGAAACTTGGTCACACTTTCCTACCAGCTGAACTGCAGCACTTTTTATTTTATATTTTGGTTCAGTAGGTCTTTTTTAAGAAAATAATTTATTTATTTTGATTGAAGGATAATTACAATATTGTGATAGTTTTTGCCATACGCTGGCCCGAGTCAGCCATGGGTATATGTGTATCCCCCCATCCTGAGACCCCCTCCCACCTCCGTCCTCACCCCATCCCTCTAGGTTGTCCCAGAGGACTGGCTGTGAGTGCCTGGCTTCATCCATCAAACTTGTACTGGTCATGTATTTTACACGTGATAATGTACATGTTTCAGTGCTGTTCTCTCCAAACATCCCACCCTTGCCTTCTCCCACAGAGTCCAAAAGTCTGTTCTTTACATCTGTGTCTCTTCTGCTGCCCTGCATGTGGGAATGTCAGTACCATCTTTCTAAATTCTGTATATATGTAATATACAATGTTTGTGTTTCTCTTTCTGACTTACTTCACTCTGTATAATAGGCTTCAGTTTCATCCACCTCATTAGAACTGACTGAAATGTGTCCCTTTTTATAGCTGAGTTATATTCCATTGTGTATATATGTACCACAGCTTATTTATCCATTAATCTACTGATGGATATCTAGGTTGCTTCCATGTCCGAGCTATTGTAAATAGTGCAGCCCTTTTTAAACTGGTATTAGTAGGTGGTTGTGTAGTAACAGTAACAGTAAACATGTCTTGATCTCTTTCTGTGTATCTGCCTGAGACTCACCCCCCTGGATAGGCATTCCAGACTTTAGAAATGTCAACAGCTTTACCTTTTCAAGTGAAATAGAAATTTCAATTGTTTTCAAGGGGCATTCCCCTCTGTCTGCAGACCGTGAGCAGCAAACACACCTAGACGGGATGTGTCTGTGACCAGGGGTGAAAGCCTGGACAGGACTGGATCTTCCCACTGCAATCATTTCAGGTCCAACCTGTCTCTGTTTTAAGCACGAATGGTTGACTGTCCTTTAATAGGAGGAATGTGCTAATTACTTAGGCTGCTATAGCAAAGCACTACAAGACTGGGTGGCTTTAACAAGAGACATCTATTTCTCGTAGTTCTGGGGGCTGGAAGTCCAAGATCAAGGTGTTGGCAGGGTTGGTTCCTTCTGAGACCGCTCTCCGTGGTGTGTAGATGGCTGTCTTCCACCTGTGTCCTCACATGATCTTCCATCTGTGTGTGTCTGTGTACCAGTCTTTCTCTTATAAGGACACCAGTCTTGTTGTATTAAGGTGCACCCTAAGGATTTCATTTTATGTAAGAACTCTTTGAAGACTGTCTCTAAATATAGCCACATTCTGAAGTCTTGGAGGGTAAGATTTTGGGAGCACAATTAAACCCATAATGAGAGGCCTAATGGACTCAGGGTAGAGCTGAGTACTAAACACATCCAGGCATTTGCACAAACTGGATACTTGTTTGACCACTCTGTGGTCATATGTAGACATTTGATAGAAAAGTTAAAAAAAAAAAAGGCAAACTTTTGTGACTTTGAGTAAGTGGGGTGACTACTCCCTTCCCTGTCCACAAATGAACCTGGCTGTCACTAGCATCTTGTTTTGTCCAAAATGCCACAGTTAGGAGCAGAGCCCGGCTCTTAAGCTAGTATATCATACTGAACCTCACTCTTTCATATGAACAGCTACTTAATGAATATTTGTCAGGTTTACCAGGCTGTGGTAAACCAACACACGTGTGAGAGGTGACCTCCCCTCAAGGAATGTTTTCCCTGAGCTTATTTGGGGTAAGCAATAATTATACAAATAGGTAAAATTTCAGTTAACATTAGAATTGATTTTTTTTTTTTTTTGCATGAGGACTATCTACTTTCAAGAGGAAGAGAACGAACTTAAAGTAGTACTAGAAGAAAAGAGGACTTGCTGATTGGTGTCTGGGGTCAGGGGTGTCAGGACCCTCACTTTTCTCACTTTTCTGTCTGCGGGTTGACTTGTTCTTTCAAACCACTGTTTCACCTGGTTGCTATTGTGGTAGGCTGAAATATGCACTGCTTTAAAATAACACGTGCGTGCATGCTCAGCCATGTCCTACTCTTTGTGACCCCATGGACCTTTTGCAACCCTGCCAGGCTCCTCTGTCCATGGAATTTTCCAGGCAAGAATACTGAAATGGGTTGCCAGTTCCTCCTCCAGGGAATCTTCCCAACCCAGGGATTGACCCCACATCTCCTGTGTCTGCTGCATTGGCAGGCAGGGTCTTTACCACTGAGCCACCTGGGAAGCTCTCCTGTACAAGGGAGGCACATCTTAATCCCAGGAATTTGTACACTTAACAGTGGTTAAAATGGCAAATTTTATGTTATACATATATATGCGTGCATGCTAAGTGGCTTCAGCTCTGTCCAACTCTGTGATCCTATGGACTATAGCCTGCGAGGCTCTGTCTGTCCATGGAATTCTCCAGGCAAGAATACTGGAGTGGGTTGTCATACTGTCTACGATTTTAAAAAGTAATGTAATGTACCAAAACTGGTTGAATTGTACACTTTAAATAGGTGAATTGTATGGTATGTAGATCACACTCAATAAAACTGTTTAAGAAAAATGGTGACAAAACTTACATAGCTCATGAACCTACACCTGGTCAGGGCAAAATGGATAGAGCTCATCTCTGCCCTAGGCATTAGCTGGGCAGTTTGCAGGCTGGAGGTGGGCACCATGTGTTTGGTGGTTGGTGCTGTCTGCTGGAGCCTGACTGGGGCCATGGCTGGAGCCCTTATCTGTAGCCTTTCCACGTGACTGCTTGGCTTCCTCATGTGGTGATGGCATCCTGAGAGAGAGATACAGGCAAAAACAATCACTTCCAAGGATTAACCTTGGAAGTCAGGTAGTGTTACTATTGCTACTACTGCTGCATTCTATTCCTTAAAAATAGATCACTAAGTGTGACCCACTACTCAAACACAGAGTCATTAGACTCTATCTGTTGATGGGAGGAGGGTCTAAAGAATTTGTGGGCATCTTGTTAAACCACAACAGACTGCCCTCTTTTCTCAGTGCTTTCACATTCTTTCCATGTGCAAAACATACTCATTCCCTCTCAAGACCTCTTAAAGCTCTCGTATGTTAAGGCATCAGGCTCAGACTTGATGTCCCCATTTCCATGTCTAACTCAGATGCAGGTGCCGATGAGGCTCCTCAGGGGTGATTTCTTGAACACAGCTTCTGGGTTGCAGTTTCTCTGGATTATCTGAACACCCCTGTTGGTTGGTTTTAGTTGCTAAGTCATGTCTGACTCTTGTGACCCCATGGACTGTAACCCACCAGCCTTCTCTGCCCATGGGATTTCCCAGGCAAGAATACTGGAGTGAGTTGCCATTTCCTTCTCCAAGGGATCTTCCCAACCCATGAATTGAACCTGGGTCTCCTGCGTTGCAGGCAGATTCTTTACCAACTGAGCTATGAGGGAATCAACCCCTACAAACCCAACCTATGATGGTGGAATGGATAGGGTAACTGCTAAAGATACTTGTTCAAAAGGGGTAAGTGGGAGGCCTGCAGCAGCCACTGGTGCTGAGCAGTTCCGAAATCCACCTGTTGTCTATTCCTGGATTAAGATTTAGCCCTACTGCCTAGAAATTATTTTCTACATCTCTGACCTCTGGGCTCTTGGTTCTACACTCTGAATCATGCTTCCTTTTCTATAAGAAGTAATCTAAGTGTGTAGCCTGCTTCCCACTCATACAGGTTTGGGGGTCCAAATGCCTTTTTTTCATTTTGTACTTTCTCTTTAATTTTCCAACTTGGCATAATTCTTTTTAAGATGTTTTGGGTTTTATATGAATCCATTTATAATCTGCTCCATCAGACAAAAGCTATATCCACAAGTCTCTTCAAGAGAAGCCTCTTTTCTCAGGCTTCCTGTAAGGCTTGGAGGGGCAGGGGTTAATGCTTCTCAGAGTCTGAAGGGGCTGTTTGACTGTTTGAAAGGGTTGGTGATGACCCTTAAATCTTTCTGGGATCTTAAAAAGGGCTTTACAGTGTATAGCCTTGGCCTCATCTTTTGACCGTATTTTCCTGACAGCACTCTGAATTTGATTCTTTGCCTGGAAGCTGTTTCTTAATCTTAACATCATTTGTTATCTGGAGAGGCTAGGAATAAGAAATAATTTGAATTTCAAGCCCTATGAGTCCTGGTTCCTTTATAATGACAGTTATTTCTTTGGCTTATTCTCTTTCCTCACATTATACTGTGGGGATAGAGAAGCATTCAAGTAGTCCCTTGGAAGTTTGACTTCAAAATCCAGATGTTGAAAGTTTTCAAATAAAAATGTTGGTAAACAGCCTTCCAGCTCCCAGTAATATTTTTCTTTCTTTACTTCCTTACCAATAGCCTCTTCAAGATCAATCATACTTCTCTTCAGAGCTCTTCCAACTTCCTGCAGCTCCGCAGCCCCAGATCTATGATCGCGTGTTTGGTTCTTTGTTATGGCAGCACCAATGTGGCACCAAAATCTGTTCCTGGTTACCTGCTGCTGCGTAACAAACAACCCCAAGTTTAGTGGCTTATCGAAAGGACAACAACTACTATGCTAAAAAAATTTTGTAACTTGGGGAAATCTCAGTAGAGAGAGTCCTTCTTCGCTCCATTTGGCATTAACTGGGACATGTGGTCATGCTCGATTTGACATTGGGCAGTGGAGCTGGCTGTAAACTGGGTCTCAGCAGGGTCTGCAGCTCATGGGGCTGCCTGAATTACTCACAATGTTATATTTAATGTAGGAGGGAGAGAGAAGGGGCATTGGAAGAGATGGGGAGAGGAAGTTGGAGGGAGTTCTAGCATCTTAAAAATTTTTTTAAATTGAAGTGTAGTTGATTTTCAATGCTGTGTTACTTTGCTGAATACAGCAAAGTGATTCAGTTATATATACTATATATATTCTTTTTCAGATTCTTTTCTTTTTTTTTCATTTATTTTTATTAGTTGGAGGCTAATTACTTTACAGTATTGTAGTGGGTTTTGTCATACTTTGACATGAATCAGCCATGGATTTACATGTATTCCCCATCCTGATCCAGATTCTTTTCTATTATAGGTTATTGTAAGATATTAAGCAAAGTTCCCTGTGCTCTGCACTAGATCATTCTTGTTTGTTTTATATATAGTAGTGTGCATCCATTAATCCCAAACTTCTAATTTATCCCTCACCCCACATTTCCCCTTTGGTGACTGTAAGATTGTTTATTATGTCTGCAAGTCTGTCTCTGTTTCATAAGTAAGTTCATTTGCAACGAGGTATCACCTCACACTGGTCAGAATGGCCATCATCAGAAAGTCTATGAGTAATAAGTGCTGGGGAGGATGTGAGAAAAAGGAACCTCCCTCCTTGGCCCCAGTATGAAAGCTTTCATGGAGAGCTTGCATCAGGTGACAACTTTTGGGGGACCAGTTACTGCAGCTAAAGGTAGAAAAGTGTGTTTACTTGTGTCTATGATGAGGTGAGATTGTCTACTGTGGGAAGAATGACTGATAAATAATCCACCAGGACCTACTCTACAGCACAGGGAACTCTACTCAACACTCTGTAATAACCTATGTGGGAAAAGAATCTAAGAAAGAATGGATACATGTATATGTATATCTGAGTCACTTTGCGGTCTAGCAGAAACTAACACAACATTGTAAATCAACTATACTCCAATATAAAATAAAAATTAAATTGAAAAAAGAATGAGAGCAACATGTGAATTTCAAAATGAGGGATGTTAACAACATTCAAGAAGATTAGGATGAAAACACTCTCCAGAGTCCATTCATTTAGGTGTCCCAGCACTGCCGGATGGTGGGGAGTGTGGTGGATTACACACAGTCCCTCCTCAAACCTGCTCTCACAGATTGGATTGAAAATTGCCTCTTATTAGAGATTTTCCAGAGACTTTTGTCCTAGTCCTCCCAAGGAAGCAAAGTAATCTTTGATTTGTCCCTGACTGTGGTAGTATCTAGGGAAGCTTTGTGAGTTCATCTCATAAAGTCAGTCCATCAGCAGGTTATTACATATATATATTATTATTATTATATTATATATTATAATATATATATATATGATGTGGTGCTGATTGGCCCACATCTCCTGTCACTGAATTGAAGGATGCTTGAAATCAATTGGCAGAATCAACTCTTCTATTTCTACATAGAGTGACAATTAGAAATAATTTTCTCTTATTCAACTTGGGGGAGCCTGTAGTTAAAAACACCGTCAGGAGCTGTGAAAAATTCGCCCAGTGTTTGTTTACATAATGAATTTTAATTCTGTCTATTTTCAGTTGAGGTGTGATTTACCTACAAGGAGCTGTGCAGTGTTTAGTAACCAGCTCAGCATGCAGAGTGCATGCTCCCAGGATTGGGTGAGGAGACCTGGGGTCAGTGTGACAGTACCCTTTCGTCCTGTCATCTGTCCTTGAGCCCCAGTTCGCTCCTGGATAAACTGGGGATAATAATCCCTGTGTTGCCGTGTGACTGGAAGGTTAACCGTGATAATGGTGTGTGTGCGGTGCCTGGTGCACAGATATTGATGGATTGCTTGTCCTCCTTTCTCTGCCCACTCCTCACCCTCATCCCACAGCCCTGGGTACCACAGGTTAGAAAATGCAGTGCAGAGTGGGGCTGCTTCTGAATCATCTCTTTGTCAGTAGTTAGCATCAGTAGTAGGCAGAAAATAAGATAGAATGGCTTGGCTTCTTATTTTCTATTTGGCAATAAGCAGCTTATTTGCACATAACCTGATTTCTTTCAAGCTGCAAAATTTCGGAAATGAGGTAAAGCAATATATACTAAAACATGCAGATTATAATGAGGCATTTAGAGTCTGACTGCTCTTCACATTTTCCTGGCAAACTACTTTTCTTCTCTGCAGTCTAAATTTCGTGACCTTGAGTCTCTTGTTCTCTACCTCATTCTCTGTTGCATGACATTGGATGACATTGAGAAAATGAAGTTGAAAGACTGCTTGGGCTTGAAAGAATTGGTTTTCTTGGTTTTGAGGGTAGTTGGAAAAAACATGAAAAAGGAAGAAAATGAGATATAAGTGGAGGGCTAAAGACAAGGACAAGGAAGAGATTGACGAGAGATTGGTCCTCTGTTCTGGTCATTTTTCTGTGGGTCTCCACTGTCTTGTGACCTGTACCCTCATGGGCAGAGAGAGTGAAGATGCAGGTCCAAGATGATGATCTAATCCATTTAATATGCTCACTTAGAGACATGGCGTCCATTTCTTCTGCATAACAGCAATGGTACAGTGCCCCTGCTCCTTCGTGGGGCTTCTTGCATGGGGTGATGCGTCATTGGACAGATACTCTTTTTTTTTTTTTTTAAATAAACTGTCCAGACACTTAATTAAATCTTGCATCCCCTCTAATAAAAAAATTGACAGTAGGCATGCCAGTAGCATATTGTAGATGACAGAGACACACCAGGAGGAAATGACTGGCTGTTCCCTTCGGTTTTCACAAGCTCTGCGGATATCTGCTGCTCTCTCTGCCCATGGCTCCAGCTCCCAAACCCATGAGGACCGGAAGCATGGTGTGAATGAATCAGATGCTCTGGAGGCCTTGTCTTTGGAAGATTAATTATGACCCACTTAAGAAAAGCTATCTAGGAAAATTTGCATAAGTTTTCTGTGAGATTTGGACACAAAAACCTTTATGGTATATGAATGCCTGGAGATTTACCCAGGTCTTCAGTTGGATGGAGGCAGATGCTCTGGAGAAGGAAAGGACATCTCCTGGGTTGTGGGTGGAAAGTTATGGAAAGAGTTGTTCACCTCTGCTTTGGTGGTGGTTGCTGGTCAAAACAATCTGGAGTCTTGACAAGGTTTTTCAGCAGCTCTCACTGCTGCCTCTGCCTGACTGAGTGACTCGTGTGGGTCCTGCATTGGCCTCTTGGTCCTGTTTGTCAAGGCGGCAAGGCATGCATTTGGAACAAAAACTGAGTGGGGCTGTAAAATTAATCAGCAAAGAGAGAGATGACCTCAGCTACCTAGTCTCCAAGCCCAGAAACTGAACAACTTTCTGTTGTGTTCTCTCAGCACATTCATCAGGTAATTCTGCCCCCTCCCAGTTTCATTTGTCCTCTCGTCCTAGCCTGAGAATTGTTTTCATTCTGTGTTTGTTTTTGGACAGTCAGATATCTCTGCAATAATAAGAAACTGGCCTGGAGTTTGTGACATCTTCCCACTCCAGTATGATTGTGTTGAATGTCCAGCCTAGGATCCAAAGACTGCACTTTTCCTGCCGTCCCGCCCTGGCAGGATCAAGTCCTGGGCTCTGTTAGGGTCTCAGCCCAGCTTCTCTGACTGCATTTCCTCCTGCAGTGAATGGCAAGTCAGGCTGGAAAAACTGGGAGTCGTGCTAGATTCTCACCTTTCCCTAGACATTGAGCCTCTACGTCTCTTGGATTTCTCTCCTGAATATCTTTTTTCTGCCCTTAGATCTATCAGGTTTTGCCTGGACTCATGCACTAGTCTCTCCAGGGTTGCTGCTTCCGTTCCCACTCCCTCCAATTTGGCTCTCACAACCGCCAGCGGCCCTTCCCCAGTACCTGGGGGACCACTTTCTCTTTCACCTCTGTCTGTGATTAACATTCCCAGGATAAATGCTAAACTTGGTTTACAGCAACACCTTCTCGCCCTGACCTCACTCTGGCCTGCTGATTTCATTTCTTGCCTCTCCTTTCCCCCCACATAACCGCCTCTCCAGTCCTTCATAGTCCCAGGATGTGGCTGCCGTTTCCCATATGGCTTTTTGCCTCTGCCTGCACCCATTGCTCTCTTTTCCATCTTAGATCCTATGAGCCATCAAGACTTGGTTTCAGGGTCCCTTCTGTTGAGTGCTCTGTAGGTTTCCCTAGCCTTGTATACAGTGTGTGTTAATATAGCTGTTTGCTGTGGCCTTGGCTGAACTGTAAGCTGCCTTCTGGGAGAGACAGACTCTCCTAGTTTCAGCCTTTGTCCTCCACACCTAGCATTGTGCCTGGTCAAGGTAGACTCTCAAGAAATGGCTGTTGGATGAACAAATGAATGTTTAAGATACATCTTATCAATAAATGATGATGATGATCTCTGTTTTCATGTTGTTAATAGTTGATAATTCTACTAACAATTGAACCATAAACTATTAGTGCCTTTCTGGTCATAAAGTCAAGTTCTGCCACTTACCAGCTCTATGACTTGGACAAATTACCTAATCCTTGCAAGCTGCTGTTTTTCCCATCTGTAAAATGGGATAATAGAGTTGTTTTGAGAACTAAATGAGATGGTGTAGACTAAATATATGGGTTATATATAACACTGAATGAATGTCAGTTACTACAATTAAAATCACCATTAAATATTTAGATATTATGAGTCTATGTAGGTAATGTTTTAAACTTACTGTCTTTGTGTTTTTCTATTTAAATTTGTTTGCAAACAAGATTTTGTCATAGTAGTAGCTGAAATACCTTGGAGTGACAAATTTAATGGCTTCCTAGAGCAGAGAGAAACCAGAAAGCCTATAGCAGAGGGACCCTTGAATATTTCACCGTAGACAAACAAAGTTATTTTCCATCACGGCAGTGTATTGGGTGGGATGACCTTTATCAGTTGATGACAGTGATGTAGCAGAAGGGACGGTTTTCCACTTGACCTTTATACAATGTGCCAGCTTGTCTCCTAACACAGACTGGGTTACAATTGACAGGCTTGAGAGAATGCTGACCTGATGGAAGCTTATTGTTTGGGAGGAGGCGGGCACTAAGGCAGCCGGTTAGCTCTGGGATGTGGTGACTTGCATGTCCCTGGGGATGGCTGTGAATGAATGCCTGCTGCTTGAGTCACTGCAAGAGCATCTCATGTAATTAGCTCCTCTGGGAGTTTGTTTTTCACTGAGGTTTGTTCATAATGAATTTTTACTGCCATGGACTTGATCACTCTGTATTCTTGTGACTTTCTGTCTTTGTTAGCTCTCTTCCTCTCCCTGCCAGAATGTCACAGGATGTTTTCTGCCCACTGTTTTTTTGCAGTTTCATTTTTGCATTTCCCTCCACTTTACTACTTCCCTTTAGTTTTCTACCATTGAGTGATTCTTCACGGGGGCTGTCTGTGAACTTTGCAAGTTTGCTTCTTCTCCAGACAGTTCTGGGAAGCAGAGGGAATGTGTGGAGGTTCAGCCTGGTGGTTGTGGTGGGGGGATGTGCTGCTGAGAACAGGTCCACTTGGGTTGTCTCCCTAGTTCTGGTACCAACTGCATGGATGACTGCAGGTAATCAACTGCATCGCTTTAGGAAGCCTGTGGAAGGATTTCATTTTTGTTTGGAGTGAGGACCACAGCAGTCTTGATCAGGACAATTAAAAGTGGAAAATGCTTGTGTCCTTCTGCAACTTCTTCCAAAGCCAGATCTGTTTGGTGTGAGAAAGCACTTCTTCTGCTAAATGGGTGCAATTGCATTTGCCCTGTTCACTCCCCTGAACCCATGTGAGAAACAAAGAGAGTAATGGGTGCTTTCAAATTGTGGTGCTGGAGAAGACTCTTGACAGTCCGTTGGACTGCAAGGAGATCCAACCAGTCCATCCTAAAGGAGATCAGTCCTGGGTGGTCAATGGAAGGACTGATGCTGAAGCTGAAACTCCAATACTTTGGCCACCTCATGCGAAGAACTGACTCATTTGAAAAGACCCTGATGCTGGGAAAGATTGAAGGCAGGAGGAGAAGGGGACGACAGAGGATGAGATAGTTGGATGGCCTCACCAACTCAATAGACATGAGTTTGAGCAAACTCAGGGAGATAGTGAAGGACAGGGAAGCCTGGTGTTCTGCAGTCCATGAGGTTGCAAAGAGTTGGACATAACTTTGTGACTGAACAAAGACAACTATGGATGCAGAAAGTGGGATGATTCAAAGAACTTGGCCAAAATGTTAACAGGGCCTGTCTCTGGTTGGGATGTTGTGGATAATGGTCTCTGTTAATCCCTTCTACATTACCAAAAACAACAACAACAACAACAACAAAACCCAAAAAAACCAGCAGAAGGAGAGAAAAGTTTTTAGGAGGGAAAATAACATGCTTTGGAAAGTTAGAAATCTGATAAAACCCTCAGTACCACAGCTTGGGACTTAGCCTCTTATTTCAAGTGAGTGAATCTTGCTTTTTAAAATTAATTATTATATTTTATATGTATTAATATTTTATTTTATTTTTATATTAATTATTTTATACACATATTTATACGTATATTTATACATATATTATATATATTATATGTATATTTATATATATATTTATATTAATATTTTATACATATCTATGGAATCAGAAATTCACTCACATTGTTTAAATAAGAATTTCTGTCTATCAAAACAGTGTGTGAAGATGTAAACCCTTGTTTTTCTTGACTCATAGCATGAAATGCTCACTTACATCATGTGAGTTTGAGGCAGATTCACAAAAACTTAGCAAATTATGTTAATCAAGTTCTGTCCGACTCTTTTGCCTCCACATGGACTGTAACCCGCCAGGCTCCTCTGCCGTGGAATTCTTCAGGCAAAAACACTGCTGTGGGTTGCCGTTTCTTACCCAGGGATCGAACCTGGGTCTCCTGCATTGCAGGCAGATTCTTTACCATCTGAGCCACCAGGAAAGGCAGTATTTACAGCTCCTCAACACTTTTGTGTCTATGTACTTTCTTCAGAATGCCAGAAGCCTGTGATTTTCAGGCTGTGCTCTCAGGGGTCCCAAGCTGGAGGAGGGGAGCATCCAGAACACCAGAGCACCTTGTCTTTGTCTGTTCTTAGGACTCCTGTAAGGTTTCATCACAAAATGGGTTCCACTGCTAAAAAAAGCAAAGCAAAACAAGCCAAAAAAAGCAAGAAGTAAGCAAAAATACTTGAGAAGTATCATGATAAGGACTTAAAGATGATGGCTTGGAAACCCTGAAACTTTGTAGAGAGGAAAGAAGAGATATCCCTTCTGTCTCCAGGCTTCTTTTTCATATCTAATGAAAGTTTGAGCTTTGAGTGTCTAAAAGCAGTATACCAGAGGGGCTCAGCCTAGAAGGACGATGGCGCTTGGGTCTAATGAGGTTCTGAATAGTGAGTATAGGATTGGCAAGTGTGGTTTGCCAGTCATACTGAGACAAATCCTTCTAGTCACCCACAGGGCGTGAGGACTTCTATGAGCTCACACAAGGGTGCTTTTTCAGCATAACAGCAGTGTGCTCCCAGTGCCGCTCGTCCCGGCCAAGGATGTTATTCCGTGTCCATTCCACTTAGGGGGATTCATTTTCTACTCAGCAGGTGGAACCAATTGCTTTGGATCCACCATGCAAACCTCCACATCCTAAACCAAACTCCTATTAATGAAACTTCCCAAATTTTAAACAAAACAAATGGATACACAGAGCCCGCCACTACCTCTTTAGACAAAAGAAAAAGAGGATTTGGATGGAACAATATGCTCATTCAAGATCAAGGAAGCACCCTGCTCCTCTCTCTCTCTCTCTCTCTCTGTCTTTCAGGATAGCAGCTGTTTGGATGCTGGCTGTGGGACTGAGAAAATCAGCTGGTCATTTCTTCCCACCCTAAGACTTTTCCCACTAATGTCCCGGTCCCCTATTATGGTATGAAAAACCACTATTGTTCAACATCTGTGTTTGGACAGTTAGATTTCTATAGGGAAAAGTTCCCATCCAAAAGTGAATAGAAAAATATGCCATGATTAATGTCATTTTTGGGAATTGAACTTTTGGGGCCCCTGAGGACCATAGCTGAGCACTCCTCCGCCCCCTGGTGGCAGCCTGTATTAATTGCAGGCAGAACGTTTGGGCAGGAAGTCACTTGCTCTGCAGACTCTGTAAGGTGATGACAGTCACCCCTCTCTTCCAGAAATGTTGCTATGAGGTCAGATGCCCTGACAGTGGACTTACTCTTTTGACAGAACTTATTTCTGGTCCAGTTGAAGTGACAGTCCTTCCTTATTACACTTACATCAAAAGTTACATTTCTTACAACACGATGATTACATCAGACTTCTCCAAAGCCCGGAGCAGATATTTTAAAATATTGGTTCTACTCTGGTTTATAGCTTTTGGTTTAGAGTCTGCTATGGAGACTTCTGTGTCATTGATTGGGCTGTTATCCATTTACCCACTCTGTGTTCTCGTCAGTTCAGTGTTGTCCTCAAACTCAGCCTCCTAGCTCCTGCCCCCACTTCCCTGCAGATCCATCTCTGCTATTGACGCCAGCTGTTGGGATGAGGGGCGCCCAGAAAAGAGGTTCACCCGCTCCCTCCCTTCTTCTCCCCTCTTTTGGGGGTTGTGGGACTCCATCCGTTCACCTGAGGAGTGTCTGGGGCAAGTTTGCTGCTGTCTGGACAGTTAATTCTCTGGGTCAGTGGCTTTCTCAGCTTTCGGCAGTGACCCACAGAAAGAAATACACCGGATGCTACACATACACGGATAAAAGTACAGCCCCCCTTCACACTGGTTTGTTCTGTTTAGCTCAGGAAGAATGAATGCTGGTCTCCATCCTCTAAATTGATACTAGCACCCACTAGTGGGTGGGCCAGCATTTTGAAAAATACTGTTCTGGTCCCTCGGAGCTTTCTTGGTGGCTCAGACAGTGAAGGATCTGCCTGCAATGCAGGAGACCCAGGTTCAATTGTTGGGTCGGGCAGATCCCCTGGAGAAAGGAATGGCAACCCACTCCACCATTCTTGCCTGGAGAGTTCCATGCACGGGGAACCTGGCGGGATACAGCCCATGGGCTCACAAAGAATCAGATACGACTGAGCAACTAACACTTTCTTTCTTTCACTCTGGTCCCTCAGATGACTCACAACCCCCTGCCTGAAGCTGGGGCGGTTCTGCTCCTCTGGGCTGTCTCCAGGGACTCTTAAGGGCCGCTGTTCTGCCTCGGTCTTCAGGAAACCTGGAAACCCCCTCTCCACAAGAAACAGCAGGGCTCCAGGAGGGACTTTTGCCTTTTCCCAACTCCCCCACTCTGCTTTCTCCCCAATGACTTCTCACCATGTTTGAAGGTGGCACCAGAGTGGCCTGTGGGTTCTGAAATCTGCCAACCTTAAGCTGCAAGTGAGATGCACTTTACCCTTCTTTCAGATACCCCTGGACTTCAAGATGGTTTTCCTAAGGCCTTTGACCTTGGGGAGAGAAGCAGTAATCCCTGCCTGCAGGACGCTGTTCGGTGTCATGGGCTCTGTTCTCCCCACCCCCAAGACAGCCTTTTCTCCTTGGCTTCTGTGTGCACACACAGTGCAGACTAGTCTTGAAATTCCTCCTCAGTGGTCTGTGATCGGATGGGTGATCCAGAGCCCGCACTTGAGGATGAGGCACCTTGTTATCTTCTGCTCTGAACCATGGCCCTTGTCCACTGTAATCCCAACATCACTGAAACAGTTCCCCCTCCTCCCGGGAAGGCAGGTTCGCAGTGGTTATCTTGCCTTCTCGATTCTCACTCTGGCTCAGTGAGGCTCGTCGTGCAGGTGACCATGAGTACCGAGTGCCCAGACAGCTTTGCTCTTAACAAACAACATACCAGCTGCCACTTGACCAGATACACTGTCTTCTCAGCAGGATTGGGTTTTTGTCCACTCCTGTTCTTTGCTGTCCCCTTCACCTTGGGCAGGTTCTCCAGGCTATGGGGTCCCTGTGTGTTTCTAGAAGCAGAGAGTTGGGTCCCTAATGGCCTGTTTTGGCTCCAGGCCCTCCACCTGAGTTGCTGCCGGTCTTGGTCCTGAGAGATCACAAAGAGGGCTACAGGAGCGTAGAAGTGGACACGGGGATCAGCCCAGGTCCCCACTAACCACAAGAAAGCCCCCAGGGGTCAGGCTCCGTGGAGAGGCCATGATCAAAGGGGACTGGGTTCTCGCTTGGTTACTGGGTTTAATGATTCTCATACTTTACATCCATGAGACACATCCTGGCATAATGGTGCTGTTTTCACTGTGCGCTGGGGAAGTCAAGTTTGTCCTGCCTGAGCTGGCTCCCAGCCAGTCCTGAGCCCACACACCGAGGGGGTGGTCCCAGATACCAGGGGTGACCCCCGCCCCCAGGGGGTGAGGCTGGTCCTGTGAGCTCTGGATAAACGGCACCCCAGAGTCGGCCACGGCCCATGTACTGGAACGCTTGCCCTGGCGTTGCCAGGGCGTCATGGGCAGAGTGAGGATGGCCATGAAGGGGGCAGGCGGGCAGTGGTAAGTCTGCTCCTCCTCTGGCCTCACAGCCAGTCCGTCTAGCAGAGCCTGACAGGGGCCTGTGACAGTCACAAGGGTGGGTGCTGCACCGAGGTCCAGCCCTGGCGCCACCGAGCAGAAGGTGGGAGCTGAGAGAGTCACTTCCCAGCTGGCACCCCGCCCCCCCCCCCCCAGTGACACCCTGCTTCCCCATGTTAGGAGCCAAGGGAGAGAAGGCAGGAAGGGCAAACACAGGTGGAGACCTAAACAGTGGCTCTGTGACTGCTAAAGCCAGTGTTCTAGAATGTGGTTTGGGAAGATGGCAACAGTGGGCCTCCTACGACCAGACCCCAGAGTTGAGAGTCACTCAACGGGCCACGCGCCAGGCCGTGAGAAGCTGTGGGCTCCTCTCTGTTAGGGGTCTGCCCTGGTGCGCCTGAGTTCTTGGAGGGGGAGCAGACCGAGTGCTTTCCAGGCTCGTCTGACCTCCAGCAAGGAGGGGGGCAGGAGAGGCTGAGCTGTGGAGCTCTGTCCTGCTTCCACACTTCCCCGCCAGGAAATCCTCTCCTTGTCCCTGGGCAGGTGTAAGTGCTGGGGCAACAGGGAAAGCCCTCCCCGCGGATGCCTGAAGGGCAGGGGGAGGCCTGGTAGCCATGGGATCACTACCATGGTACAGTGACCAAGTCGTGTTAGCCGCTCAGCCACGGCTGACTGTGCGACCCCATGGACTGTAGCCCACCAGGCTCCTCTGTCCATAGGATTCTCCAGGCAAGAATACTGGGGTGGGTTGCCATGCCCTGCTATCTTCCCCACCCAGGGATCGAACCCAGGTCTCCTGCACTGCAGGCGGATTCTTTCCTGTCTGAGCCGTCAGGGAAGCCCATTTCCTCTGTGTGTGTGTGTGTGCGCGCGCGCACACGTGTATGTGTATGTGTCTGTTAGTCGCTCATTTGTGTCCCACTCTTTGCCACTCCATGGACTGTAGTCTAGTAGGCTCCTCTGTCCATGGGATTCTTCAGGCAAAAATACTGGAGTGGGTAACCATTTCCTCCTCCAGGAGATCTTCCCAACCCAGGGACTGAACTTGTGTCTCCTGCATTGCAGGCAGATTCTTTACTGTCTGAGCCATCAGGAAAACCCATTTCCTCCCTACATGATGTCAGAGACAATATCCCCAAATTAGTTGACTTAGTAGGGGCTGGTTCTTACAGGTGGATAGTATCACCCCAAAATGTATTTAGGTAAAATCGATTCTGAGGTGGCCAGTATGTGTGGTCCCAAGTCACGTGGCTCTGCTGCTCTGTCCTAATTCAGGATGTGGTTTTAGAATCCAAGAGAAGAGACATGGATGTCCTGCATGATCCTTCTGGAAAAACACACATCCCTTCTTAGGCTTTGATAGGTAAGGGTCAATGGTGAGATTTCACCTCCTTGCAGGAATCTGGTGTGCAACAATTCAGGAGTGTTCATTCAGAGAGGACTTCTGTGCTTGATAGAATCAACCTAGTTGTAGAGTTGTCATGTTAATGCCATCAGTACTTGGTCATGGATATTATTACATGTTTTTTCTTAGAAAACCATTGCATTGGTGCCTGCTACCACTTGTGAGCTGGTGTTTGCAAGATAATAAAGTGGATGGACATGTAGCAAAAGATTAGCAGTGAAAAACTCAGAAAGTCTTTGTCTTGCTTAGTCCTACAGGTGCTTTTTTCTCTCTTTTCTTCATGGACACCAGGGTGCTCACTATAATTTTATCTGGCATGCCTATGGGTATTTCTGCGAATGCAAATTATGGAATTTTGTATTGGTGTGTCATGGTGGTCCTTGAAGGACTTCCTGACTTCCAGATGGCTCTGAACCACTGGTACCCCGGAAGCTAAAGCCTATGCTACTTACACATGTGAATGGAGGATGGGCTGAGAGGGGAACAAGGGCCAGGGAGCTGATGCACTGTTTACATTATGATAAAGGACACACACAGCAAGACTTGGCATAAACTCCTCCATAGCTGACAATCCTCCAGGTTCTGGGCCACATGGAATTTTACATAGATGTCATTTGAGTTGAACTAAATCTGAGTCAACAAGTTGGGCCATCACAACAATCTCTTTGAATCATTTTTACTTTTTGTAACAACTCTGCCACTTGTATTTTTTGAAACTGTTCACAGGTATCCTTTCTTTGCCGTTTCAGAATTAGACAGTGGCACAAGTTGATTATTCAGGTATCTTCAGTTGAGAAAACTAAGTATACAAAAGTTAAATAACCCCAAGATCACAAAGTTGGTTCCAGTGAATCCAGGACAAAAATCTGGGTCTTTTGATCCATAAGCAAAGAAATCATTTAAAATTTTTTATTTTCTTTTCATCTTAGAGGGTCTTAATCAAAGAGAAAGGAATCACACCACTCCATTTTTAAATATTTACCTGATCATTTTATACATCTTTTAGTGGCCACAGGACTGGAAAAGGTCAGTTTTCATCCCAATCCCTAAGAAAGGCAATCCGAAAGAATGCTCAAACTACCGCACAATTGCACTCATCTCACATGCTAGTAAAGTAATGCTCAAAATTCTCCAAGCCAGGCTTTAGCAATACGTGAACTGTGAACTTCCAGATGTTCAAGCTGGTTTTAGAAAAGGCAGAGGAGCCAGAGATCAAATTGCCAATATCTGCTGGATCATCGAAAAAGCAAGAGAGTTCCAGAAAAACATCTATTTCTGCTTTATTGACTATGCCAAAGGCTTCAACTGTGTGGATCACAATAAACTGTGGAAAATTCTGAAAGAGATGGGAATACCAGACCACCTGACCTGCCTCTTGAGAAACCTGTAATGCAGGTCAGGAAGCAACAGTTAGAACTGGGCATGGAACAACAGATTTGGTTCCAAATAGGAAAAGGAGTACGTCAAGGCTGTATATTGTCACCCTGCTTATTTAACTTATATGCAGAGTACATCATGAGAAACACTGGGCTGGAAGAAGCACAAGCTGGAATCAAGATTGCCAGAAGAAATATCAGTAACCTCAGATATTCAGATGACACCACCCTTATGGCAGAAAGTGAAGAGGAACTAAAAAGCCTCTTGATGAAAGTGAAAGAGGAGAGTGAAAAAGTTAACTTAAAGCTTAACATTCAGAAAACTAAGATCATGGCATCTGGTCCCATTACATCATGGCAAATATATGGGGAAACAGTGGAAACAGTGTCAGACTTCATTTTTTTGGGCTCCAAAATCACTGCAGATGGTGACTGCAGCCATGAAATTAAAAGACGCTTACTCCTTGGAAGGAAAGTTATGACCAACCTAAATAGCATATTAAAAAGCAGAGACATTACTTTGCCAACAAAGGTCTGTCTGGTCAAGGCTATGGTTTTTCCAGTGGTCATGTATGGATGTGAGAGTTGGACTGTGAAGAAAGCTGAGCACTGAAGAATTGATGCTTTTGAACTGTGGTGTTGGTGAAGACTCTTGAGAGTCCCTTGGACTGTAAGGAGATCCAACCAGTCCATCCTAAAGGAGATCAGTTCTGGGTGTTCATTGGAAGGACTGACGCTGAAGCTGAAACTCCAGTGCTTTGGCCACTTCATGCGAAGAGTTGACTCATTGGAAAAGACCCTGATGCTGGGAGGGATTGGGGGCAGGAGGAGAAGGGGGCGACAGAGGATGAGATGGCTGGATGGTATCACCGACTCGATGGGTATGAGTTTGAGTAAACTTTGGGAGCTGGTGATAGACAGGGAGGCCTGGTGTGCTGCGATTCATGGGGTTGCAGAGTCAGACATGACTGAGCGACTGAACTGAACTGAACTTTATACATCTTTAGATACTTATCTTCAGGATAACATACAATCTATGGCATTTATCTTTAAGATTCTAGTTTTCAGGATTATAATGTCAAGGTTTGTTCTGAGAATGTGCATATAGCCCTTTTCACTCACTCCATAAATATTGACTGGGTTAGATGCTAGGCAGAAAGCCGTCCACAAGGCAACACTGTCTTCCACCTATAGGAAATCAGTCCTCCCACTCCTGGGCAGTAAGCCTGGGAGTCCCCATCTGGGTCCAGGAGTTGGACTTCTCCACCAAGTAAGGGTTATTGATCCCCCAACTTCTATTATTTTTTTAACTCAGGGGCTTGGAAGCTGTGCCCTTGGAGTCATGCTTAACTAATGAAGGGCCTGATGGCCAGAGACCATGACATATATATGCCCCATGGAAACATGTGGGGAATTTATTTGGTTCTATCAATAAAAAGACACTTGCTCCTTGGAAGCAGCACAATGACAAAACTAGACAGTGTATTAAAAAGCAGAGACATCACTTTGTTGACAAAGGTCTGTATAGTCAAAGCTATGGTTTTTCCAATAGTTATGTGTAGATGTGAGAGTTGGACCATATAGAAGGCTGAGTACCGAAGAATTGATTCTTTTGAATTATGGTGCTGGAGAAGACTTTTGAGAGTTCCTCACATAGCAAGGAGATCAAGCCAGTCAATCCTAAGGGAAATCAACCCTGACTATTCATTGGAAGGACTGAAGCTGAAGCTCCAATACTTTGGCCACCTGATGCGATGAGCTGACTCACTGGCAAAGACCCTGGTGCTGGGAAAGACTGGGAGTGGGAGGAGAAGGGGGCAACAGAGGATGAGATGGTTGGATGGCATCACTGACTCAATGGACATGAGCTTGAGCAAGCTCTCGGAGATAGTGAAAGACAGGGAAGCCTGGCATATTGCAGTCCATGGGGTCACAAAGAGTTGGACACAACCTAGTGACTAAACAACAATAATCAATACAAAGGACTTGAGGTGTTTCTTTCTCTCTCTTTTTTTTTAAAAATATGTGTATAATTAAAATATAGTTGACTTACAATGTTTCAGGTACACAGCAAGATGTTTCAATTATACAAATACACATATAGTATTTTTGAAATTATTTTCCATTATAGGTTATTACAAGATATTGACTATGGTTCCCTATGCTATACAGTAAACCTTTGTTGCTTGTTGCATATCTATTTTTAAATTAGAAATCTAGCATTCTATTCATCCTAAGTCAAACAAGTGGAATCAAAATGTCATAACTTTTTTAGTTAGGAAAAAATTCATAAGTTTTCTAAAATAACATATATATATATATATAGAATTGAATACACACACACACACACACACACACACACACACACATATATGTATACAGAAGCATTTCTACCACACTTGATAAAGGTTTGAGAAAGAACATCAGAAGAAAGAAGAGATGGAAAAATTGGAGAGCATAAACTGAATGAAATGGGAGCACTGAATATGAAACACAAAAAGTTAAACCAGATAACAGTAAAAGATCACCATATACTCCAGTTGTTTTTAAACATGACTGCTCATTAGAAATATATCTGGAGCTCTGGAGAAAAAAAGCAATACCTGAGCATTTGTACTTTTCAAAAAAAATCTCAAGATAATTCTGATATGCATTTGGATTTTAAAAAGCGATTACAGGTTTTTCTATTAGATCCTAGTTTTGGTAATACAGAGTTCTATTATTTTTCTGTTGACCAATCATGATACAATAGTATTAAATGACTAATAGTTACATAATCACAGTAGTGAAAGATGTTTATCAGTTTTCACAATCAATAGCCAGACAAAAAATTAAAGACAGAAATATAGATCAACAGAACAAAATAGAAAGCCTAGAGATAAATCCACGCACCTATGGACACCTTATCTTTGACAAAGGAGGCAAGAATATACAATGGAGAAAAAACAATCTCTTTAACAAGTGGTATTGGGAAAACTGGTCAACCACTTGTAAAAGAATGAAACTAGAACACTCTCTAACACCATACACAAAAATAAACTCAAAATGGATTAAAGATCTAAATGTAAGACC
Organism: Dama dama; assembly: GCF_033118175.1. Taxonomy (NCBI): domain Eukaryota; kingdom Metazoa; phylum Chordata; class Mammalia; order Artiodactyla; family Cervidae; genus Dama; species Dama dama. Next base: position 13,242,240 of record NC_083695.1, on the reverse strand, counting down.
AGAAACTATAAAACTCCTAGAGGAGAACATAGACAAAACACTCTCCGACATAAATCACAGCAGGATCCTCTATGACCCACCTCCCAGAATATTGGAAATAAAAGCAAAAATAAACAAATGGGACCTAATGAAACTTAAAAGCTTTTGCACTACAAAGGAAACTATAAGTAAGGTGAAAAGACAGCCCTCAGATTGGGAGAAAACAACAGCAAATGAAGAAACAGACAAAGGATTAATCTCAAAAATATACAAGCAACTCCTGAAGCTCAATTCCAGAAAAATAAATGACCCAATCAAAAAATGGGCCAAAGAACTAAATAGACATTTCTCCAAAGAAGACATACAGATGGCTAACAAACACATGAAAAGATGCTCAACATCACTCATTATCAGAGAAATGCAAATCAAAACCACAATGAGGTACCATTACACAACAGTCAGGATGGCTGCTATCCAAAAGTCTACAAGCAATAAATGCTGGAGAGGGTGTGGAGAACAGGGAACCCTCTTACACTGTTGGTGGGAATGCAAACTAGTACAGCCACTATGGAAAACAGTGTGGAGATTTCTTTAAAAACTCGAAATAGAACTGCCATATGACCCAGCAATCCCACTTCTGGGCATACACACTGAGGAAGCCAGATCTGAAAGAGACACGTGCACCCCAATGTTCATCGCAGCACTGTTTATAGTAGCCAGGACATGGAAGCAACCTAGATGCCCATCAGCTGATGAATGGATAAGGAAGCTGTGGTATATATACACCATGGAATATTACTCAGCTGTTAAAAAGAATTCATTTGAATCAGTTCTAATGAGATGGATGAAACTTGAGCCCATTATACAGAGTGAAGTAAGCCAGAAAGATAAAGAACATTACAGCATACTAACACATAGATATGTAATTTAGAAAGATGGTAACGATAACCCTATATGCAAAACAGAAAAAGGGACACAGAAGTACAGAACAGACTTTTGAACTCTGTGGGAGAAGGTGAGGGTGGGATGTTTCGAAAGAACAGCATGTATATTATCTATGGTGAAACAGATCACCAGCCCAGATGGGATGCATGAGACAAGTGCTTGGGCCTGGTGCACTGGGAAGACCCAGAGGAATCGGGTGGAGAGGGAGGTGGGAGGGGGGATCGGGATGGGGAATACGTGTAACTCCATGGCTGATTCATGTCAATGTACGACAAAACCCACTGAAATGTTGTGAAGTAATTAGCCTCCAACTAATAAAAAAAATAAAATAAAATAAAATAAAAGATAATTACAATTGCAAGCCATAATGGGAATGTGATTAACTTAACAATATAAAACAGTTACATAAATTTGAGGGGGGGAGTCAAACAGAGTGATGTGGTAAGTGGAAGTGCATACATGCACATGTTTTCATCTAGCCAGTCAGTCTATATCTTTTGGTTGGTGCATTTAATCCATTTACATTTAAGGCAATTATTGATATGTATATTACCATTTTCTTAATTGTTTTGGGTTTATTTATGGTAGGTCTTTTCCTTCTCTTATGTTTCCTGCCTAGAGAAGTTCCTTTAGCATTTGTTGTAAAGCTGGTTTGGTGGTGCTGAATTCTCTTAACTTTTGCTTATCTGGAAAGCTTTTAATTTCTCCATCATATCTGAAGGAGAGTCTTGCTGGGTAGAGTATTCTTGGTTGTAGGTTTTTCCCTTTCATCACTTTAAATATAATCCTGCTATTCCCTTCTGGCTTGTAGAGTATCAGCTGATAGCCTGATGGTAGTTCCCTTGTGTGTTATTTGTCATTTTTATTATGACAAATTTGTTATGTCGTATGTTATTTGTTGTTTTTCCCTTGTTGCTTTTAATATTTTATCTCTGTCTTTAATTTTGTCAGTTTGATTACTGTGTGTCTTGGTGTGTTCCTCCTTGGGTTTATCCTTCCTGGGACTCTCTCTGCTTTCTGGACTTGGTTGGCTATTTCCTTTCCCATGTTCAGGAATTTTTCAGCTATTATTGCTTCAAATATTTTCTCAGGCCCTTTCTCTCTCTATTCTCCTTCTGGGACTCCTATACTGCAAATGTTGGTGCATTTAATGTTGTTCCAGGGGTCTCTTAGGCTGTCTACATTTCTTTTCATTCTTTTTTTCTATATTCTGTTCTGTGGCAATGATTTCCACCATTCTGTCCTCCAGGTCATTTATCCGTGCTTCTGCCTAAGTTATTCTGCTATTGACTCCTTCTAGTGTAATTTGTCTCTGTTTTTTATTCTTTAGTTCTTCTAGGTCTTTGGTAAACATTTCTTGCATCTTCTCAACCTTTGCCTCCATTCTTTTTTCGGAGACACTGAATCATCTTCACTATCATTATTCTGAATTCTTTTTCTGGAAGGTTGCCTATCTCCACTTCATTTAGTTGTTTTTCTGGGGTTTTATCTTGTCCCCTCACCTGGGACATAACTTTCTGCTTTTTCATCATGATTAACTTTGTGTAATTTGGTTTTTGTTTTAGCTGCTGTGATACTGTCTTCTTCTGTCTGCCCTCTGATGGATGAAACTAAGAGGCTTGTATAAGCTTCTTGATGGGAGGGACTGGTGATGGGGAAAACTGGTCTTGCTCTGATGGGCAGGGCCTTGCTCAGTAAAGATTTAATCTAATTATCTGCTGATGGGTGGGATTGTACTCCCTCCCTGATGGTTGTTTGGCCTGAGGTGACCCAGCCCTGGGGTCTACAGGCTCTGTGGTAGGGTTAACGGCAAACTCGAAGAGGGTTTACGTCAAAGGGGAACTTCCAGTGCTTCCGTCCCTGCGGTGAGCCCCTGCCGACCCACGCCTCCAGAGGAGGCCCCCCAACACTAGCAGGCAGTTTAGGTTCAGCCTCCTGTGGGGTCACTGCTCCTCTCCTCTGAGTCTTGGTACGTGCAAAATTTTGTTTGTGCCCTCCAAAACTAGAGTCTCTGTTTCCCTCAGTCCTCTGGAAGGCCTATAATCAAATCCTACTGGCCCTGAAGGCCAGATTCCCTGCGGATTCCCAGTCCCTTTGCTGTGTCCCCAGACTGGGAAGCCTGACGTGGGGTTCAGAACAATCACAATAGTGCGAGAACTTCTCTGGTGTTATTGTTCTTCAGTCTGTCGGTCACCTACCCTGCGGGTGTGAGATTTGATTTTATTGTGATTGCGCCCTCCTACCGTCTCACTGCAGCTTCTTCTTTGTCTTTGGACGTGGGGTATTTTTTTGGTGAGTTCCAGGGTCCTCCTGTCGATGGTTGTCCAACAGCTAGTTGCAATTCTGGTGCTTTCCCAGGAGGACATGTGTGCAAGCCATGTACTCTGCCATCTTGAAGCGGAAGCCTTGAAGTGTTTCTTGTATCTACTTTCAGTTACTGTTGCATTCCTGCTCTGGGAAAATATTCCTACTCACTCCAGGTGTGTTTTTTTTTTTCTAAAGTCTTCAAGGTACCTGAGGACTCCAGGTCTAAAACTAGAGAGCCTTTTAAGTCCCAGTAAATTCTCTTTACTATTTATAGGGGCATTGCTTGAAACCAGTACAAATGTAGGCTCACAGCTGAAAGGGTTGCTGTTTAGTAGTCATTCTGATCACTGGCTGCTGTTTTGTGATTTCTCTCTATTAACATCGCCTTTGAATTGAAGGTCACAGTTTTATTTGTGTTGTGGTGCTTCAGCCAAAAGAAAACAGCTTAGTTCTATTTTGTTCCAAGGAACTAATATTCTAGCATGCTTGATTCCTCCTGATTGGATTTCAGCCTAATTGGAATGGCTGTGGCTGGGGGAAAGAATGTATTTAATCTTCTTAGGTTTTTTTGGAATATGCCATTTTATCTCTATCCCTTTATGCCACCCAAAGAATTTAAGCTGTTTATGTTGCCATGCCATTAGCCAGAGATCAATTTAGGAGAATCCTTTGGCATGAGGCATTGCGTTTGGAGTATTCTATTTGTCCATTGTTGAAGGGGACAAGCACATCAATGTGGTTTGCATTATATTTTTTAAATGACAGTGGTTGGTTAACGGTGCACTCCTAATATTCTGAATTCTATTAGAGATGGATATATTGAAAGATGTTCTACAAAAAAACAATGAAGTCCGAAAAGATTACAGGTTGTGGTGATTACTATCAAAAGGATGAGAGAGCCTGTGGTTTTTGAGCAGTGACAAGCAGATGTGCCCAACTAATTTTGTATGGAAACACCAGCAGAGCAAATTACTCATGAAAAGTCTGTTCACAGGAACTAATTGAATGGCACATCCAGTTTAATAGTGAAAATGGAGTGCAACCAAAACCAGTGGAGAGAGATGATGAACAGGCATTTGAACTCTCTCACTTGTATGACTTCTAAAAATAGCCTTGGGGCCAACAGAAGGTTCACAGGGCTGATAGACACATAAACTCAGTGGTCCTAAACCCTCGGACAGACGTGGAGAAAGATAAAGGAGCCCATGAAGGAGGAGCTCAGAAGAGACCACTTAGATTTGCTATAGCGTCATTCTACAAGAGGTCCAGGAATCAATGGCTGAATCTTTAAGCTGTGCTACTGCTTTCCAGAAATGCCCATAGCCTTGCAGATGTGGCCAGTCTGCTGTAAAGCTTTGTCCTTTTCATCCTAATAAACCTTCAGTATTCAGTCTACAGAGGTGTTCCATTTATCAGCCGTGTGCTTAGATTGCTAAGTGAGTTACTAACTGACTGAGTGAGTTAGTAATTGCCGAAGTGATTAAGCCATTTTGGTAATGACTGATCATGTATCTAAATTCAATTAAAATGAGGAACATGTCATAAAAAGTTGTTTCACATAGGAAGATCTGCCATTATATTTTAAACAAGAGTTTCTCTTTCACAGTTTATACAGTTTTAAATGGCTGAAAGAGAAACACGCCCAACTGTGGTTACTTCATAATTAGTGCTAGTTGACCCCAGGTAGGCACCCTACTTGCTGTTACCTGAATGAACCGGCTCATAATTACCTTGTATTTCTAAAAGTGAAGTTTATCTATCAAAATTCATATTTATTTATTGAAGTATAGTTGATTTGCAATGTGTTAGTTTCAGGTATACGGCAAAGTGATATATGTGTGTGTGTGTGTGTGTGTGTGTGTCTGAATCACTTTATGGCCTTTCCAATGGCATTAGTGGTAAAGAACCCGCCTGCCAATGCAGGAGATGCAGGAGACCCACATTTGATCCCTGGATCGGGCAGGTCCCCTGGAGGAGGGCAAGACAACCCTCTCCAGTATTCTTGCCTGGAGAATCCCATGAACAGAGGAGCCTGGTGAGCTACAGTCCATGGGGTTGCAAAGAGTCAGACACAACTAAAGCGGCTAAGCACACACACAGACACACATACACACATGCAAACAGAAAAACTCAAATGAACATTTTGGCCAACCCAATGTATACTTTTCCAGACTGTTTTCCCTTATAGGTTATTACAAAATGTTGAGTGTAGTTCCATAGGCTATAGTAGGGCCTTGTTAATATATAGACATAAATATATATATTTAAATATATATATTAAATATATAGACATAATATATTAGGCTTTAAATATAAAGACATAAAAGGGTTTAAAGTAATACCACATAAACATGTATCATCATCCAAGCAAAGCTGGACTGGCTTCTTTTAAGTAGCATATAACTGAATCTTAGTCTTCTACCCAATTTATCTCTACCTTTTAATTGGGGTGTTTCTTGTGGGGTTGCTAAGTCATGTCCGATCTTTTGTGAACCTGTGGACTGTAGCCTGCCAGGCTTCTCTGTCCATGGGATTTTCTAGGCAAGAATCCTAGAGCGAGTTGTCATTTCCTACTTCAGAGGATCTTCCCAATCCAGGGATCAAACCAGGGTCTTCTCTGTCCCCTGCATTGGTAGGTAGATTCTTTACCACTGAGCCACCAGGGAAGCCCAATTGGGGGTGTTTAGATGCTTTTATATAAAAGTGGAATTTTAAACATAATTAGTTTATGTTTAAAGTGATACATGATCATTGTAAAAAAAAACATCTAGTAAGTTCAGAAATATAAATTAAAAAAATCATCTTTATTCTCAAGATGCAGAGACAGCTATCTACTCTTAATATTTTGGGGTGTGTTCTCATCAACTTTTTTCATTGTTCTGCCTTTCTTCTCTTGTCATTTCTTTTGGGTTCTCTGCTTTGCAGCTATTTGGAAATGAATGTTCCTCCATCTTGGAAATGCTTTCAACGCCTGTCTTGTAATAAGTAGCTGGCGCGTTAGGTGGGTCTCTAGTCGGCAGGAGAGGTGGCTGGGGTGGTGGTGGTAGCAGATGTGTTGGAGGAGGCTGGAATCCTGGGGGCACCTGGCTCTTACAGAGATATGGATTTGCCAGTAGAAATTCAGTCACCGCAGATTCCGAACAGCGAACTCAGAGCACATAGGTGCAGTCGTCCAGTTTCCCACAGCATCTGTGGGAACATACTTTAGAGACAATTTTTATCACTCTGAATATCTCAGGCTTTTACATAAAGTAACCAAAATTCAGTTGGTCAGTTACTTGCCTAGGGCATTTGGTAATTGACATTTGGTGAAAGAAATATTTTCTTGTGAATTTAATGTTGAGAGTTGAGGCAAAGACTATTTTGGAGGGACCCATAACCAAGCCTTCCTTTGGCAAACTCATGATCTTTATGTTTTCTGTTGTTTCTGAATATTGTGACTTGAAGCATGGTCTGCAGGCCAAAGGACAGCATTTGTGTGCATACTCCTACACACACACACATGCATGCACACACACACACTTGGTAGTATAATGAATGACAAGCCCAGACCTGGGGTAGAACCTGGAAGTTTCATTACTTTTGCTGTTTTGATCACTCACCATTGATTTTGCCTGGTAAATTCTTGCTGAGGAAGAACAGATGCTTCAGACCAAATATTCTATGAAAATATTTCAGAGAGAATCAACAAATATTTATTAAGAGCAAGGTGATAGGCTAAATGCTGAGTGAGCAAATACCGTGATTAAATCATTGCTTGTCTTCTGAAATTTTTGTATCTCCCCCAAATGTTTGTTTTTCCTTTTATACCACAATCAAAGTAATTTCTTAGTCTTCTTTCCACACATCGGAGAGCTTAAAAATATAACATTTCTGGAAATCCTCTTTGGGATACACTGAAAAGATCTGTGACCCAGGGAGACCAGGCTTACCTTAAGCAGTTTAGCATTAAGAATTGGAGGAAGCCAATCTCCATTTTTTATGCAGAAATCAAAGAGTGGGATAAGTAACCAGTAGGCTTTCAAAAAATAGAATACTTTCCTAAATACTAAACAGCTCAAGATTTTACAGCTGATTTTATATGAAGTGAAATTGAGAAAAGATCACCTGCAATTGCATGACTGATTGCCAAAATTCTTAGTTCCTCCCAGATTAAAAAAAATGTTTATAAATAATTATGGACCATGTGCTGTGTTGTGCTAAGTTGCTTTAGTTGTGTCCAAGTCTTTGCAACCCCATGGACTGTAGCCCATCAGGCTCCTCTGTCCATGGGATTTTCCAGGTAAGAATACTGGAGTGGGTTGCCTTGCTCTCTTCCAGGGGATCTTCCTGACCCAGAGATCAAATCTGTGTCTCTTACTGGTTCCTACATTGGCAGGTGGGTTCTTTACCACTAGTGCCACCTGGGAAGCCCCCTGCATATAATTTTGTATCCTGTTTTTCTTGTGTAATATTAAATTAAATCTATTTAAATTTAAAATTAAAAATAAAATTTAATATTAAAATCTGCTCCCTCGCAGATTTTCTAATTGTTTTTTGACTTGCTACATACCATTCCATATGAGTGGCTAAATACCATAATTTATGTAAACATTCCTCTAGCATTGGATCTGAGGCTGTTTCCACATTTGCCAGTTTTTTTTTTTTTTTTGTTTTTTTTTTTGGTTTGTTTTGGCTCCTGAATGCTTCCTGTGAGAAAAGCGGGTCAGGTGAAAGATGAGTTGATAGAGTAGTTTGTATTTGCATAACATATGTATATATGTTAGTTGTTCAGTCGTGTTTGACTCTTTGCCACCCCATAGGCTGTAGCTTGTTAGGCTCCTCTGTCCATGGACTTCACCAGGCTTGAATACTGGAGTAGATAGCTGTTCCCTTCTCTAGGGGGTCTTCCCAACCCAGGCATCAAACCCAGGTCTCCTGCATTGCAGGCAGATTCTTTACCATCTGAACCACCAGGGAAACCTTGTATAATGCATCCTGGTGTCTATTTCAGGATATGGTCTACACTGTAGGATGTGATCTTCCCTGTAGAACAGGTTTTGGGGGCAGACAGACCTTGGTTTTATTTCTAAATCCACATAGTGGTACAACTAACCCAGAAAAAAATCTCTTAAGCTTTCCATGAGCCTCAGTCTTTTGATCCACGAAATGGGAAGAACCACAGCCCCCTCGTGAGGTCGCTGTGAGGATGTCATGACTGATAGATAGCAAGGCACTGGCACTAGCGGTTTGCATAGAATGGTTGTTGTTTTTCCATGTCTGCAGCATTCTTCATGCAAATGTACACATTCATTTATTTATGAATGAATAAATACCTAGTACCTTTGCCTAGTACCTACTGTGAGCCTAGTGCTGAACTGGATATTGGCAGAGATGATTAGGACTCAGCTCTGCCCAGTGGGTGCCACTGTCTCTAGGGACCCACACAGATGAGTAGACAGACAGCCTCTCTGTGTTATGGGGCAAACTGTGGGTGTGGGTACAGTTTTGGGGGTGGCTCTTGGGAAGTCTAATAGAAAAAGCCTAGAGTTTGCCACCAAAAGAGTCAAGGTTCACATTCTGAAAAGTGAAAGTGAAAGTCACTCAGTTGTGTCTGACTCTTTGCAACCCCATGGACTATACAGTCCATGGAACTCTCCAGGCCAGAATACTGGTGTGGGCAGCCTTTCCCTTCTCCGGGGGATCTTCCCAACCCAGGGATCGAACCCAGGTCTCCATATTGCAGGTGAATTCTTTACCAGCTGAGCCACAAGGGAAGCCCAGGTCTTGTGCAAATGACTTAAATTCTCTGCATCTTAGGTTCTGCAATTGCATTCCTGCTATAGAAGCCCTGTGAAGCTCAGAAATAATGTATATATGGTGCCGGGCATGTAATAGATGCTCAGAAAGGATTATTATGCTTGAAGGCTTCAGTGCCCCAAGAGTGGCTGATTTTTATGATAATGAGTCCAGCAGATTCCAACACAATGAAATGTCAGAGGCTGGCTCTGGTCAAGATGATAAAATATGTTTTATCACAGTCTTATTCTTTGTAAACTGGTCATCTCACATGGTGTGTATGGTAATGTGGAATTGTTACACTATTCAGCTCTCAATGAATAGCATTTCTTGGCTATTATGTAAAAACCAAGGCAGAATGACTTAGGAAGACATTGATTGCTTCTTAACTTTAAAGGGCCCCCTTAGAATGTAGAATGGCTGCACAGCCAAGAAAGGGGTTTACACCATCTGTTCTGTCATCCCATCGAGGGAACAAGGCAGTAGGAATTGAGTCTGTTTAGCAGGATGCCTTCAGGTGTGAAGATTTCTTACTGCTCTGTAAATGGTTGTTTGCTTATTTATTCACCGATGTAGAAATTACTTTTCTTTCATTCTGTTTCCATCTTGTAGCCCAAGAAACAAGTGCTTAGGACTAATGTGCCAAGGAATAATGGATGAGTGCTGCCCCTCAATTAAACATTAATAAATATGTAGTAGCAACATCAAAAAAAGCATTTGCTTGATCCAAATTGGAATGAGATGTTCGTTAGCATTTTCATTGCTGAGGTCCTATGAATAGTGTATTAGATTCATGAATTAAATACACAGTATCATTGAGAACATATTATGCATCGTTTTGCTTACTGCTTGGTAATATCTTTCCTGGTTAACTTTGAGTTTGTTTGTTTGTACTACTCCACTATGTTTACAAAATGCAACCCCAGATTCTGATGTTGTGACTGTTCTGACAGTCAGTCGGTCAACCACATTTACTCAGCACCTGCTGTGTGCAATACTCTCTAAAATTCTGGCTTTCAAACTTGAGCTACAAACTGAAATCAGATGAACAATATGTGCAGAAGGCTTGCAGAGGTGTACCAGAAAGAAAAGCCAGAGACGGTGAGTTATGTTTCCTCAACCACTGGCCAAGTAGAATGATAGAGGAGATTTTCTTAAGACAGAACAGAATTCAGACGAATGATGTCAAGTCACAAACACCACACTTAGTTGTGCTGCAGTTGTCTACTTGTAAGTTTTATTTTTTATTTACTTTTTAAATTAAAATTTTAAAACAAAATTTACTTATTTAACTGTGCTGTGCTTTAGTTGCAGCATGTGGGATCTTTGATCTTCATTGCCACATGTGACATCTATAGTTGCAGGTATGTTGGCCCTTAGTTCCCTGACCAGGGATCAAACCTAGGCCCCCTGCATTGGGAGCATGAAGTCTTAGATACTGGACCACCAGGGAAGTTGCTATTTATAAGTTTTAGAATGAATTTATTTGGAAATAATTTTCCACTTACAGAAGTTGCAAATGCAGTACAAGGAGCTCGCATCTCTCCCTCCCTCTGGGTCCCCCGCTGGATGCATGTATCACTTGCTTAAGAGTCACCTGCGGACATGATACCTCAGCAGCCCTACGTACCCCACACACATCCCCAAACAAAGATCCTGTCACACGCCCCCACCCTGCAACCGTCTCAGTCAGTCGAGGAATCAACACTGACCCACTGTTCCTGTCCGGTCCTCAGACTGTTCACACATCACCAACCGGGATCCAACACTGGGTGTTTATCCTGCATGGAGTAGAACACACGATGCACGTGGTCCTCATATGCCCTCAGTCTCCTCCTATTTGGAACCATTCCTCAGTACTCAGTCCTATGTCCTTGGGAGTTTCAAGGCGTGCAGACCTGACGTTTCGTTGGATGACCTCCAGCGTGGGCCCACCTCCAGCGTGTTTCCTTGTGACTGGACTCGGGCGGTGCAGCCCTGACAGGGACATGATGGAAATGAGGGACAGGGCCTGTGCACTTCTTGGTGCATCTTAGCAGGAATCTCAGTAGGGAGATCCTCTGGCCACCGCTGATGCTAACCTTGACCATCTGGTTATACCCGTGGCTTCCAGGCTTCTCAGCATGTGGTTACCATTTGTCCTCTAGAAACTGATTAGATGCTAAGATTACACTTCTACTCTGCACTTTACCAAAGAGCTGTTCCTTTTTAGCAGCCGGCAATCTGCTGGCATAGATGCAATTGCAAGATTCCTGTTCTATTCAGTGGGTGGTACTTCATTCATAGCATTATTTATTTGATTCATGAGCTATTCTGATTTGGCTTGTGCTGTGTGTGTGCTAAGTCGCTTTACTCGTGTTCAACTCTTTGTGACCCCATGGGCCACAGCCTGCCAGACACCTCTGTCCATGGAATTCTCCAGGCAAGAATATTGGCGTGGGTTGCCATTTCCTTTTTCAGGGGATTTTCCCAACCCAGAGATGGGACCTGCATCTCTTCTGTCTCCTGCATTGGCAGGCGGGTTCTTTACCACTAGCGCCACTTATGGGAGCTCATTCAAAGTAGTTCTTGTGTTCAGTTGATACATCCCCATCAGTCTTTAGCTTGTCCTTATTATTTGCACAGCAAGATATTCCAGACTCATCTTGAACCGGCCCTGCCTCAGAATCAGCCAGTCTTCCAAGGGCTCCGGTTCCTTTCAAGGAAGGTGGTATTTAGAAACCAGGATCTGTGTGCCCACTGCTGCTGGGATATTGTGTGTCTAGGCTTTCTCAGTGGATAAAGATAGAAAATATGTGTAAACATAGTCATGTATAAATCTATATTTCCATAATTATCTGTATTTGTGTTAAAGGTTGTGCTGGTGGTAAAGAACCCACCTGCCAATGCAGGAGATATAAGCAATGCAGGTTCAACCCCTAGGTGGGGAAGATCCTCTGGAGAAGGAAATGGCAATTTACCCCAGTATTCTTGCCTGGAGAATTCGATGGACAGAACAGCCTGGTGGGCTACAGTCCGTGGGACTGCAAAGAGTCAGATATGACTGAGGGCGTGCACACACATCAGTTCTTCCAATTCTAATATAACAATCCTAAATTGTTTCTGCCCTAATCTCCTTCCATAATTGTAAGAATATCCTCTAGTACTGAAACCTCTGACTCTCTTTACCCTCCATGTACTCGCTTGCTTCATCAGTTTAGTTCTCAGCGTGACCTGCCTCCCAACCTCTGGCTGTCGCCGGAGTGTGCTCTACCCTCAGACGCTGGTGGGTGCATTACCAGCCGGGCCCCCAGGCCTCTGTGTGGCTTCCCGAAGCCCTGCCCCCTGCACCCTAAGTGCTGGCAGGCACGCACAGCCACATGCTCCTTCACGTGCCCCCTCTCCCAGGGGGACAGCTGGTTCCCTGTCCTCACGGGCAGACGAGACAAGGCCTGTTTGTGGTTTTGACCCCCGGTCCCCCGTCACCGGGTCCCTGAAGAACCAGGACTGTGCCTTGCTCATCCTGGCCACCCTACAGCCAAACAATGTTCAGTTACCAGAATATTTGTTAATGGAATGCATACATGAAATAACAAATAAGCATGTCATTTAGAAAGTGAACAATGCTCTTTCCAGTCATTTTCAAACACTCCTCCGTCCCTCCCATTTTTCCACGCTATCTACATGGGTAGATAAAATGGGCCACTCTGACTGAAGTGTCCCCTCCCCACTTTGAAGCATGTTATGGACTGAATGTTTGCATCCCCCGGATTCATATGTTGAAACCCTAAATCCTGATGTGGTGTTGGTAGGAGCTGGGGCCTTTGAGGCGATCAGATCATGAGGATGGAGCCCCGTGAATGGGATCAGTGCCCATGCAGGAAGAAGCTGGCTTCCTTTCTTTCTGACCTGTGAGGACATGCATGGTGACAGTCTGCCCCCCACTCCCCGGGAGAGACCCTCACAGGGCCTGATGTGGCCTCAGTGATACCAGACCTCCAGCCTCACAGCTGAGAGAACATGTCTGTCGTGAGCTGCCCGCCAGTACATCTCTTTGCTGTTTAATCCCAATTGTGACTTCTTTAGACCCCCTGAGGAGACGTTCTTCCCATTTAGTGGATGAAGCTGTGAGACTTAAATGGGGAAGTGACCTGTCGGACACTGAAACCTCCGTCAACAGTGAAGCTGGTGATGGAATTCAGGAGCTTCTTATTTTTTATGCACTAAAATTTTTTAATTGAGGTAAAATATTTAATAATGTAATAAGGTGCATGCTAAGTCAGTTCAGTTGTGTCCAACTCTTTGTGACCCCATGGACTGTAGCCCACCAGGCTCCTCTGTCCACGGGATTCTCCAGCCAGGAATACTGGAGTGGGTTGCCATGCCCTCCTCCAGGGAATGTTCCTGACCCAACAATTAAACCCACGTTTCTTACATCTCTTGCATTGGCAGGTGGGTTCTTTACCACCAGCGCCACCTGAAAAGCCCAATAATGTAATAAGGTGCATAAAGCTGTATTGTACAGTGCAAATCTCAGTGAATTTTTATGTATGTGTGCTCTCCGTAGCCACCACCTAGAATAGGATACAGCATATTTCCAACACTCAGTGAGACTCCCTCATCCCTGTTTCCCAGACAAGATCTTTTTTTTTTTTTTCACATTTATTTATTTATTTTTTGATTTCCTTTATTTATTTATTTATTTTTTTCAGTGTGTTCTGTCATACATTGATATGAATCAGCCATAGATTTACACGTATTCCCCATCCCGATCCCCCCTCCCACCTCCCTCTCCACCCGACTCCTCTGGGTCTTCCCAGTGCGCCAGGCCCGAGGACTTGTCTCATGCATCCCACCTGGGCTGGTGATCTGTTTCACCACAGATAATATACATGCTGTTCTTTCGAAACATCCCACCCTCACCTTTTCCCACAGAGTTCAAAAGTCTGTTTTGTACTTCTGTATCTCTTTTTCTGTTTTGCATATAGGGTTATCATTACCATCTTTCTAAATTCCATATATATGTGTTAGTATGCTGTAATGTTCTTTATCTTTCTGGCTTACTTCACTCTGTATAATGGGCTCAAGTTTCATCCATCTCATTAGAACTGATTCAAATGAATTCTTTTTAACAGCTGAATAATATTCCATGGTGTATATGTACCACAGCTTCCTTATCCATTCGTCTGCTGATGGGCATCTAGGTTGCTTCCATGTCCTGGCTATTATAAACAGTGCTGCGATGAACATTGGGGTGCACGTGTCTCTTTCAGATCTGGTTTCCTCAGTGTGTATGCCCAGAAGTGGGATTGCTGGGTCATATGGCAGTTCTATTTCGAGTTTTTAAAGAAATCTCCACACTGTTTTCCATAGTGGCTGTACTAGTTTGCATTCCCACCAACAGTGTAAGAGGGTTCCCTGTTCTCCACACCCTCTCCAGCATTTATTGCTTGTAGACTTTTGGATAGCAGCCATCCTGACTGTTGTGTAATGGTACCTCATTGTGGTTTTGATTTGCATTTCTCTGATAATGAGTGATGTTGAGCATCTTTTCATGTGTTTGTTAGCCATCTGTATGTCTTCTTTGGAGAAATGTCTATTTAGTTCTTTGGCCCATTTTTTGATTGGGTCATTTATTTTTCTGGAATTGAGCTTCAGGAGTTGCTTGTATATTTTTGAGATTAATCCATTGTCTGTTTCTTCATTTGCTATTATTTTCTCCCAATCTGAGGGCTGTCTTTTCACCTTACTTATAGTTTCCTTTGTAGTGCAAAAGCTTTTAAGTTTCATCAGGTCCCATTTGTTTATTTTTGCTTTTGTTTCCAATATTCTGGGAGGTGGGTCATAGAGGATCCTGCTGTGATTTATGTCGGAGAGTGTTTTGCCTATGTTCTCCTCTAGGAGTTTTATAGTTTCTGGTCTTACATTTAGATCTTTAATCCATTTTGAGTTTATTTTTGTGTATGGTGTTAGAAAGTGTTTTAGTTTCATTCTTTTACAAGTGGTTGACCAGTTATCCCAGCACCACTTGTTAAAGAGGTTGTCTTTTTTCCATTGTATATTCTTGCCTCCTTTGTCAAAGATAAGGTGTCCATAGGTTCGTGGATTTATCTCTGGGCTTTCTATTCTGTTCCATTGATCTATATTTCTGTCTTTGTGCCAGTACCATACTGTCTTGATGACTGTGGCTTTGTAGTAGAGTCTGAAGTCAGGCAGGTTGATTCCTCCAGTTCCATTCTTCTTTCTCAAGATTACTTTGGCTATTCAAGGTTTTTTTGTATTTCCATACAAATTGTGAAATTATTTGTTCTAGTTCTGTGAAAAATACTGTTGGTAGCTTGATAGGGATTGCATTGAATCTATAGATTGCTTTGGGTAGAATAGCCATTTTGACAATATTGATTCTTCCAATCCATGAGCACGGTATGTTTCTCTATCTGTTTGTGTCCTCTTTGATTTCTTTCATCAGTGTTTTATAGTTTTCTATGTATAGGTCTTTTGTTTCTTTAGGTAGATATACTCCTAAGTATTTTATTCTTTTTGTTGCAATGGTGAATGGTATTGTTTCCTTAATTTCTCTTTCTGTTTTTTCATTGTTAGTATATAGGAATGCAAGGGATTTTTGTGTGTTAATTTTATATCCTGCAACTTTACTATATTCATTGATTAGCTCTAGTAATTTTCTGGAAGAGTCTTTAGGGTTTTCTATGTAGAGGATCATGTCATCTGCAAACAGCAAGAGTTTCACTTCTTCTTTTCCTATCTGGATTCCTTTTACTTCTTTTTCTGCTCTGATTGCTGTGGCCAAAACTTCCAACACTATGTTGAATAGTAGTGGTGAGAGTGGGCACCCTTGCCCAGACAATATCTTTACCTCCCCCACGATAAACATTATTCTGACCTCTATCACCATAGTTTGGTTTTGCCTGTTTCTGGACTTTCTATAAATGGAATTGTACAGTGTGTGTGTGAGAGTCCTCCTTGTTGTTTTGCATGTAGCAGTAGTCAGTTCAGTTTTTACTGCTGTGTAGTTTATTTATCTGTGGTCCTTTGGAGTTATTTTGAGTTTTGAACCATTATAAATAAATTTATGACTGTTGTCATATGTCTTGTTTGATGGGAGTGTTTTGGATATATTCCTAGGAGTGGAATTACTGGCTAATGGGATATAGTTAGTGTATATTAAGAGTTACTGCCAAACAGTTTTCCAAAATGGTTATACCAGTTTGGTGCCCTGATTCTTAGTGTTTAGATTCTGTGTTCTTTTCAAGAAGTGTTTCCACTGCATCACGCTGGGGCAGAGTGCGATGGGGGAGGATTGAGCTAGGCTAGACAGCCTGCCTGTGGTCCCCAACACCAGACATAGACATTTGGCCTCTGTCCTGGAGGCCAGGCAAGTCCTCTGGGATTCAGAGAACATCTTGTGATAATGTGTGACAGTCTCTGAATTCCTGTGTCCGTTCACTGGCTCATGAGCTGCTCACACCTGAGTGTCATGAGGGAAGCCCTGTCAGTGATGTGCAGAGATGAAACAGTGGAGATGTGAGCTCCTGGGTGGGAAGTGACTCAGCTGCAGAAGTGGTTAGAGTTGGGCTGGACCAGACGCAGAGCAAATGGAGAAGGTGTGAGTGTGGGGAAACCACAGGGAGGATCATCAGGATCACCAGAACCTGGAGTTACAGGAAGAAGCCAAGTCTGAGAATGCACAACTGCAGGCCAGATGGTGCCTTTGGAAGGAGGAGCAGAGTCCTGCGAGGTAGGCAGTAGATTTTAGATTTGATGAGTGTTATGTTTTTATACTCATTCATTTACAAATGAGAATTTCCCTAGTAGTGCTAGTGGTAAAGAACCTGCCTGCCAATGCAAGAGACAGGAGACGTGGATTCGATCCCTGGGTCCAGAAGTTCCCCTGGAGTAGAGCATGGCAACCCACACCAGTCTTCTTGCCTGGAGAATCCCATGGACAGAGGAGCCTGGTGGGCTACAGTCCATAGGGTTGCAAAGAGTCAGACATGACTGAGGTGACTTGCACGCATGCTGCTGCTAATAAAAGGGATTGAAAGTGACTGGTGATAATATATGAAACAATAGACACTATGAGGGCATTTACACTCGAGTTTAGTTGGCCATGCTTTTGTGCCTAGCCCCTCCCAGCCAGGCGGTGATGCTGGCGCAGGTCACCGAGCACTGTGACATAGTCCTCTTCTTACAGTCATAGAAGGCCTTCCGTGAGTGGAGACAAGGGGAGGTACCCCCTGCAAGAAGTCCAGGTGTCTCAGAGAGCCTACGTGGGGGCCAAGGTGGGGCCCGGAAGGTGTCCTGTGGAGGAGGGATACTGAGACCCCAAGGAGGAGTAGGACTTGCCTGGACTGGTGGGGGAAGGATGTTTCTAGGGGAGGGAATAGCGGATCCTCTCCCCTCCCCCAGCTCCTGGTGATTTCTTCCTTCTGCTTGTTCAGGCCAAAAGCAGCAGTCTCTCTAGACTGTTTTCTCTGTCCTCTGTGTCCCATCTGTGGGAAGACATCTAGAATCTGAGCAGCTTCCACACTTTCACCGACTTTTGCCTCTAGGTGGCCACTATCAGGTCTTGTTAGGGGACTTCAAGAACCTTTTGCAAGTCCATGAGTCTGGTTCTGTCTTGTAAATACATTCATTTGGGCTTCCCTGGTGGCTCAGTGGTAAAGAACCTATTTGCCAATGCAGATGTGGGTTTGATCCCTTGGTTGGGAGGAGGAAATGGCAACCCACTCCAGTATTCTTGCCTGGGAAACCACATGGACAGAGGAGCAGGTTGCAGTCCAAGGCCTCTGTCCATGGGATTCCAAGAGTCAGACAGGACTTAGCAACTAAACAGCAACAATCGTTTTTTTTTCTTTTGGTTTCCACATATAAATGGCATCATAATGATATTTGTCTTTCTCTATCTGACAATTCAATTAGTATGATAATCTTTAGATCCATCCTTGGTGCTGAAAATGACATTATTTCATTCTTTTTTATGGCCGAGTAATATTCCATTGTCTCTATGTACCACATCTGCTTTATCCATCCATCTGTGGATGGACATTTAGGTTGCTTCCACGTCTGGGCTATTATTAATAGTGCTTCCATGAACATAGGGGTGCGTGTATCTTTTGTAATTATGGTTTCCTTTGGATATACACCAGGAGGGGGATTTCTGGATCATATGGTAGCTCTATTTTTCATTTTAAAAAACCTCCATACTGTTTTCCACAGTAGCTGCATCAATTTACGTTTCTACCGACAGTGTAGGAGGGTTCCCTTTTCTCCACACCCTCTCCAGCATTTATTGTTTGTAGACTTTTTGACGCTGGCCATTCTGACTGGTGTGAGACGATCTAGTGCACTTTCTAAAGTCATAAAATAGAAATAATTTAAAGTAAGTGACAGCTTTGAACATAGCTAATCACAGTTATTTCCTGGGATAATCACGATTACTTTTCCTTTGGCATTTATTGTGAATCTGATTTTTTGAAGCCAGTTTCCCATTTCTAGTGTTAGCTTCTGCTAGACCAGCTTGGGTTCTCTGTGGATTTATCATGTGGCAGCAGAGGGGTGCAATTTACAGCGCAGTGACCAGTGGAGGGAGCCCAGCCTGGGTCTCTAACTTTCTTGTGGACTCTTGAAAGCCAGCATGCAGGTAGTGTAACTAATAATAGCCAATCCTTTTGGACACATGCCAGGCGCCAGGCACGGTGCTAAATGCTTTGTGTGGATTATCTCATTTAATCCTCAGAAGACCTTGTCATGTTTAGACTATTATTAGGCCTGTTTCTGCAGATTAGGAAATGGAAGCTTAGAAAGGTTAAGTTATTTGAAGGTCAGGCAGCTAGAAATGGCAGGGTTGAGGTACAAACTGTTTCCTACTAATCTCTATGTAATAATATCTTGACACATCTTTATCACTGCATCAGGATTGCATCAGTATGCTATTTTAAAGCATATAAGGTATTACGTGCTTGCTTTTCACTGAAGTTTTGATTTTATACAGCAAGCTGCTGCTGCTGCTAAGTCACTTCAGTCGTGTCCAACTCTGTGCGACCCCATAGACGGCAGCCCACCAGGCTCCCCCGTCCCTGGGATTCTCCAGGCAAGAACACTGGAGTGGGTTGCCATTTCCTTCTCCAAGGCCTGAAAGGAAAAGTGAAAGTGAAGTCGCTCAGTCATGTCCAACTCTGTGTGACCCCATACACGGCAGCCCAACAGGCTCCTCCGTCCATGGGATTTTCCAGGCAAGAGGACTGGAGTGGGGTGCCATTGCCTTCTCCCTTATACAGCAAGAAGTAAGTCAATAACTAAGTAATAAAGCAAATAAATTAATAAAAATGTAAACATTAATTAAAATAAAATATTTTAAAAGAACGAAGCCTGGTGTTAGAGAGCGGGTCAGGTCAGGGAACTCCGGGCGCAATCCTGGTAGACCTGTCGGCTGACTCCTCCGTGTGCTGTCAGGGTGGTGTCTGAGCCGGTCCCGCCGTCCTGCTGAAGAAGGTGGCACAGACTGGGAGCCCTTGCAGTACCTGCACTTGGTCTCCAACAGGAAGCAGGTGACCTTTTCTGGTGTCACTGGAATGAATTCTTGGCAAATCCTCTCAGCACGTTTCTGGCTATTAGTCCCAAGATCTGCAGCAAATTGATGGGAAGGTCTTGCCATTGACGCTCCCAGAGACTCAGGGCTGCTCCCCATGACACCTGGGCCCTCGTCTCCTCCAAGTACGTGTTGCTGCCCAAGAGGGGTGTACTGTGATTAGCGCTGACCTCTGCTGGAGTAGGATAAAAAGTGTGTCCAAAGAGCTTTCAAAATAACAAGCTTGTTGAAATAGTGTTTCCATTTAAAAGTGAGTCTTATAGAAATGGCTACCTTGGAAAATGAACTGTAGGGCCGTAGAAATGTAAATGTACATTGTGAGCTGGGGCTTCACTGGTGGCTCAGTGATAAGGAATCCGCCTGCAATGCAGGAGACGGGGGTTCAGTCCCTGGGTTGGGATGATCCCCTGGAGAAGGAAAGGGCTACCCACTCCAGCATTCTGGCCTGGAGAACTCCATGGACAGAGGAGCCTGGAGGGCTACAGTCCCTGGGGTCGCAAAGAGTCGGACACGACTGAGCAACTAAACAACAGCAACATGTAAATCCATGGCTGATTCATATCAATGTATGACAAAACCCACTGGAAAAAAAATAATAATAATAAAAAAAAAATAAACCACAGCAACAACAGGAAAAGAGCATCTTTAAAGAACTTTCCTTTAAATTTTGGGGCTTCCCAGGTGGTGCTAGTGGCAAAGAATCGGCCTGCCCATGCAGGAGATATAAGAGACCCAGCTTCAATCTCTGGGTTGGGAAGACGCCCTGGAGTAGGAAATGGTAACCCACTCTAATATTCTTGCTTGAAAACTTCCATGGACAGAGGAGCCTTTGGGGCTACAGTCCATGGGGCCACAAAGAGTCGGACCTGACTGAGCGACTTAGCGCACATTGTGATCTAGGCCAGAGCCCCGGGAACGTCCTCTCATGGCGCACATAGTAAAGGGTGTGTGTGTGCTGAGTGGCTTCAGTCTTGTCTGACTCTGTGCAACCCTGTGGACTGTAGCCCGCCAGGCTCCTCTGTCCATAGGATTCTCTGGGCAAGAATACTGGAGTGGGTCGCCATTTCCTCCTCCAGCAGATCTTTCCAATGCAGGAATTGAACCCGTGTCTCTTACGTCTCCTGAATCGGCAGGCAGGTTCTTTACCACTCAGCCCCCTGGGAAGCCCCGATAGTAAAGGGTAGTATTTGCATTTCACACCGGGGTCAGCAGGTGGCACTCATGGAGGTAGCTGCCTGGGATCTCCAGCGCCCCAGAGCCCATCTACTACCCAGGGGCAGAGGGGACCAAGGTCCTTCCCACCTGTCAAGGACCAACAGGAGGGGAGCTCTGATGGATATATTTTTAACCCCAGTCCTTGCATTTCTGAAAAGAATAGCTTTATGGGAAACTTTCCCGCTCTTAAGGTGTTTAATTATGAGGGTAAGTTCTTAGTTAACGGGATTCCAATTTCTGCAGCTTATTTTCTTTGAAGAAAAAATGTCTCACAGTGATCAGCATTTATGCCTTCTCTTAGGAGACTTAATGTCTTTGAAAAAATAATAGGAGCCATACTCTGAACAGAAGTGGATCTCTGCTCATCTGTAGCATGACAGAGTTTGAACATCACTTTGGTGACTTTAGTAACTGTGAGTAAGTCTCTCTTGATGGACAGTGTCTAAGGAAACATTCTCAAAATCAACACTTGGGCACTGATCTTTTTCAACTGGTTATACAGAACTCATCAAAATTAGCAGGTTTTCTCCTAAGTGATCATGATGGTGTTAAAAATAGTTGGTGTGAGGTACGGGCTTCCCAGGCGGTGCAGTGGTAAAGAACCTTCCTGCCAATGCAGGAGATGCAAGAGATGCAGATTCGATCCCTGGGTCGGGAAGATCCCTTGGAGTAGGAAATGACAACCCCCTCTGGTATTCTTGCCTGGAGAATCCCATGGACAGAGGAGCCTGGCGGGTTACAGTCCATGGGGTCACAAAAGGTCAGACACAGCTGACTCAACACGCACAGTATGAGGCATCGTCCTATGTGATGATCATAATGATGATCATCATATAAATACATGGCCTGTAATCTCTGAGACTTAGAAGAATGAAAGCTAAGGGGGCTGTATGTTCAATAAAAAGACAGAAGATACTTAAAAATCATCGACCTAGAGATGAAGAGTGCTGACCTAGAAACAAGTGACCTTTCTATTATGTCACTGAGGAGACTATTGGCTGGGGGTGGAGCCAGGGACACGGGGTTGTCTATTTTGAGCCGCATGGTTCTTTATTTCTCTCTCATCCTTTTGGGTTTCCAGCCGAGATGATCCAACAAAGATTAGAAGCCCTGGAGAAGGAGAGAAGCAGCCTGCACTTTCAGCTTCCTTCACGACAGCCTGCCCTCAGCGGCCTCCTGGGCCACCTGGGGGCCCAGGCCCAGGCTTCCCTGCGCCGGGCAGCTCAGCGGTAAGTGGTCCCCCGGGGTCCTCTTCCCTTCTCCCCACTCCCAAGTGGGGAAGAACCTGTAGGAGCCGAGCCCAGGAGACCCTCCCTTCTATTGGTTGGGAGTGGCTGGGGGGTGGAGTGGGGTTCCTTCCAGAGGGAGAGACCTGTGTGGGTCACATGCCCCGAGAAACCCTTCTGATCAGCGGCAGGAGGGCCCCTTAACCCGCACCGGCCTGGCTGGGCGCTCAGCTCCCCGGGGAAGCCCACCGCCTGAGCAGGTGGCTGGATTTCCTCTGGTCAAGGGTGGTGTGTCTGCTGTCACCTGTAAGACCACAGGCGGGCCCCTCTGACCGAGGGATGAAATACATCCTCCTCCCGAGTCCACCTCCAGGGCATCTTCTGCTGTTTCCTCTACCCAAGGGTCTCCCGGGACCAGGACTAGATGGAGCGCAGTTGCTATTTCCAGTTCGGTGGATCTCAGTCCTGGCTGCCCGTTTGAGCCACCTGGAGAGTTTTAAAATGTCCAGCTTCTACCCTGAAGCAGCTAAGTCAGGCTGTCTGGGGCTGGGACCCAGGTGTTGGCCCGTTGGAATGTCTGTAAGCGGTTGCTCTCCTCTGTCTGTTGGTGACCTCACTGTTCGGGTTTTAAAGACTTGGGAGGAAGGAGCGGTGAGGAATGTGGTTAGCCGAATCACAGCACAGGTCAGCTTCTGCTTGGGTGCAAACGTGGCCACAGCAGTTACGTTTTATTTCCAGCTTCCACTTGGCTCTGACAGTTACAAGCCTGCGCGGCCTAGTTCTCACGTTCGGTCGATCTTAGCGGCTCCCTACAGCCTGTCTGGCAGTGAGGCTGGTTATTTTCTCGCTTGCTTGTCTTGCAGTTTTGCAGGAAGCATAGAGCAGTGCGCGCGGTCCCTGGCAGCTGCTTCCTTATACATGTTTGTTGAGTGAACTTCTACCTCTTAAGGAACCGGTGAACCTCACCTCCTATTTTTATTTTTATTTTCATCTGTCATTGAGGTATCAGCTTGTTTCCTGTCCCTTTCTCACATGGGACTGTCCCAACTTGACTCTCTACTTAATTCTTTCTTTCTTTTGATCTTTGGGATTATTTTTCCACCCCAGTCATGGGCCATTTGTAGCATCTGCCAATGTATTGTGTTTCAATTCATTTAAAAAAACACTTGTGTGAGAATTACTAAGTGCTTTAAGAAGTAACTCCGTTTTTTAACTTCCCTTGTGATAAAATGAATGTAGCATAAATTTACTATTTCAACCATTTGTAAGTATACAGCTTAGTGGCATTAAGTACGTTCACATTGTTCACATTCACCATCCATCTCCAGAACTTCGTCATCTTCTCAAACTGAAACCCTGTCCTCGTTAAACACTAACACCCTATCCCCTTACACTGTTGGTAGGAATGTAAATTGGTGCAGCCACTGTGGAAAATAGTGTGGAGGCTCCTTAAAAAACTAAAACTGGAGCTAAGCTAATTGCAGGTAAGATCTTGCAATCCCACTCCTGGGCATATATCTGAAGAAAAGTCTAATTCAAAAAGATACAAGCACCCAGTTCATAGAGCACTGCTTACAATGGCCAGGACGGGGAGGCAACCTACGTGTCCATCAGCAGATGAGTGGGTAGAGAAGCTGTGGTGTATATATACAATGAAATACTGCTCAGCCATAGAAAGGAATGAAATAATGTCATTTGCAGCAACATAAATGGACCTAGAGATTATCATACTAAGTGAAGTAAGTCAGATAAAGGCAGAGAATGACAAATATCATATAGTATCACTTATATGTGGAATCTAATATATGATACAAATGAACTTATTTCCAGAACAGAAATAGATTCACAGGCTTTGGAGACAAACTTATGGTTATTAAAGGGGAAGGTGGGGAGAGGGATAAATTAGGAGTTTGGGATTAGCAGATACACACCACTATATATAAAATAAACAACAAGGCCCTACTGTATAGCACAGGGAACTGTATTCAATATCTTATGATGAACTATGATGGAAAAGAATATGAAAAAGAATGTATCTCTATCTATATATATCTGAATCACTTTGCCGTGCACCAGAAACTAACATAGCGTTGTAAATAAATTGTACTTCAGTGAAAAAAACCTCTCTATCTCCATTGTCCCCTCTCCGCCAGCCCCGGGCAACCACCATTCTGCTGTCTTGTCTCTGTGCATTTCACGAGTTTGGGCACCTCACATAAGTGGAATCTTGTGGTATTTGTCATTTTGCGATGGCTTATTTCACTTAGCCAGGATTCGTGTATGTTGTGGCAGGTGTCAGAGCTTCCTTCCTTTTGAATCTTGAATCATGTTCCATGGTATCATGTACCGTATTTTGCCTATCTGTTAATCTTTTGATGAACAGGAAGTAATTTACTGAACCCTGAAGACAAGTTTGGGGGGCAGTAGAGTTTGTCTACTGCTGTCTATGTGGAGACCTGCCTCGTCATCTGCATCAGTGTCTGCATTCAGAGTTGAGGAAACCAGGGGCAGGAGGGCTGTGGGGACTTGGGTCAGACCCCAGCACGTGTGTGCACAGCCTGGGCGCAAACCTGGCATTTGGCTCGAGTCCCAATTGGGAACTCGCTCCCTGTGGGTTCTAAGGCAGAACTGGCCCCTGCTCTCTGGTGATCATCTCTTTATCTGCACGTGATGTTGCTTGGTTATGGTCTTGGAATCTAAAATATGCTACCAACACAGAAACAGACTCACAGACTTAGAAGACAAATTTATGGTTATTAAAGGGGAAGGTGGGGAGAGGGATAAATTAGGAGTCTGGGATTAGCAGAAACACACCGCTATATATAAAATAGGTAAACAACAGTGTCCTAATATATAGCACAGGGAATTATATTCATATCTTGTAATGAACTATAATGGAAAAGAATATGAAAAAGAATATATATATATATAAATATATATCTGAATCACTTTGCTCTACACCAGAAACTAACACAGCATCCGAAGCACTTTGTTGTACACCAGAAACAAACAAAGCTTTGTAAATAAACTGTACTTCAATTAAAAAAAACTCCCTAACTCCATTGTCCCCTATGAGTGTCTCATGGGGCACTGTGAACTAAAAGGCAATGTCCTACATTCTCAGGTTATATCATTTGACATTTCTCATATTTAATTGTTTGTGACCCATAAAGATAGCATGTTATGTCACTCAACACACACATGTCCTTTGCAAAAAGATATTATTCACCATTTGTGAAGCCCGTAGAAACCCTTGGCATACCTTGCTAACCCTGTTGCCTTTGCTCACATGGACGACCTGGATGCCGTGCTTTTAGCTCATGTTCACGTTTTGAGCCCTCTGGGATTCGATTTCTATCTCTAGCACTACCGCCTGGCAAGGAGGAGGTTCACAGTACCTTGAAGAACCTTGGATTGGAGCTCAGGAAACCTGAGTTTGATCCTGTCTTTTCCACTAACAAGCTCCATGTGACCTGATGTGGTTTCCTACCTTGTCCGCACTTCACTCCTCTCGTCAGAAAAGGGGGGAGGGGTTAACTAGATCACTGTTTCCCAAACTTCAGTTATTTAAATATTACCCTGGCTTTTCTTGTGCTAGATCCACCTGTCCTATTGTTAGAAAATAATGACTCAAAACCAACTCCTTTCTTATCTTTTTCTATTGCATGTTAACAAAATTAGATAGTCATTAATAATTTAAGGAAGTGTCTCTCAATGTGCTGACTGCACATTCAGCCTGTGACATTTGTCATCAGCAGGGTTATCTGGACCGGGCAGGTTTTCTCTGAACCAGGGACTTTGGCTGCAGTTCTCACAGAGGCCACCAGGGGGATGTGGTGTCCGGTCGGAGCTTGTGCAGCCACAGGCGGGGGGCTCTCTGAGCCCAGGGGGAAGCAGAATGCTTTCAACTGATGGTGTTTTTCCTGAGAAATAAAACAGTGGTATTGACATGGCGAAATTTCAATACTGATTAGTAACATAAATAAGTGCCTCTTCACCTTGGTGAGATCGAGGATTTCCTAGAGGAGCTGATGAAAACGATGGCCACATATGTACAAATGTATGGACGATTGCATACAGACAGTTACATGCAGATCTTCTCAGCTTATTCATTTCCTCTCTGGAAGGAGGAGCTTTGGGTGTCTAGTTAAGAAAATTTGGTTTAGAATAAGATCTGAGGAAATGTAAACACCCAAGTACAACCAGCTACTTCATATCTTAATCTTCCTTTTTAATTCACCTTTTTGAAGAGGTATGTCTAATTCTCTGAGCTTTTCATCCTGAGGCACACTCTGTTTCCAGCCCCTTCCAGCATCCCAGAGAGGGTTAGCCGTCACCACAGGGGTTGACTGGGCTCCTCTAAAGCAGATAGGGTACTCAGATGGTTTAGCATCTGTCTCTGTCTTTGGTTCCGCACCGCTCCGTAATATAACTGGTTCCCTGGGGTGTCTCTGCTCAGCGGGGGTACAAAGGCATCGTGGTCTGACCATTCTCTCGTCTGCTGTGCTCTGTTGAACACATCTTTCCCATTTCTCTGTGGCATCTTGGGCAGATAATAACAGATGTCCGGTGTGTTTTCAGTTACTGATGCTCATCCTGTCAGTCCAGTTTGAAATGTCGGTTGTATGTCCAATTCAAATCTTTCCTTGTCCGGTGTTTGGAACCCTCCCTTTGTGGGCCGTCGCTGCTCTTCTGGCCAACACAGCTTCTCATCCCCCCGTGAACACGTACATGTTCGCTCTTGCGGAACTCAGGTGTGGGGTCCCCAGAGGCCACTGCAGCGCCTCCCTGATCTTCACGTGAACGCAACCTCTCCACTCCATGTGGGCAATCGCTGCCTTTTACATGTCACCAGCCTCTTCCTGTGAGTCCCCTTGCCCAGTGGGCACACTGGTTGGGTGGATCCCTTTTGCCATGTCCACTTGATTCCTGAGAAGCTCACATATATTGTCACGCTGAATGGTGGTGTTGCAGCCGCTGGGTTGGGGGTACGGGGGTGGTTCCCGATGCCCTGCCTGCCATCGTTCTCCCGTTCCTTCATCCCTGCTTGACGGGCAGCCCCTGAGCTGTTGTAACCCCCTGTAGCTGCTGTAGCACCCCACTGACCCAGTTATATTACAGAGCAGCGCGGAACCAAAGACAGAGAGAGAGATGCCATCCCTGCTCACAGAGTCGGTGTGTGGGCAGGCCTTGCAGCAGAGACGTGACCCCCGAGTCCAGTCCCTCGGCTGCGCCCACCGTTCCCTCTGCAGCTGTGGACACCTTCGTGCCCACTGACCACTCTGCACCTCAGCACCCAACAGGCTTCTCTGTCTGGGGCTGTCTCTGAGGCGTGTGAGGAAGGGGCGTGAATAGTGTCCCTGAAGGCAGCCCTTAACCCCGGGGTGGGAGCTGGCGGCTTAATGCCCTTGCTGACCCACCTCCAGGGGGATGGCTCTGAGGAGCATTCCACACATTTTTTTCCAGAAGGTTCCTAGTTGGTTGGTGCTCCAGGTGCCTGGGTGGTGATCAGCTCAATAGCTCACTGTTCATTGACTTTTCCTCCTTCCCACTCCTTCACTCTCATTTCTTGAGAATTGCTTCTCCTAAAACCAGCCAAACTCAGCTCCTCGTCTGGGACTTGGCTCTGAAGAGGAGGAGATGCAGATGGAGGTTCACGCGGGAGATGCAGACGTCGGCCTCCATTGCGGGGCACTCCCAGCTGGAGGAGGGGGTCTCGTGGAGTGGCTTTTCTTTCATCTGGTTTGAGTGGGAGAGTTTGCTCCCTCCCATGTGGGGCTGGAGGTGGGACTGGGGAGCATCTCTCATGAAGGCTCTGTCTCCTACGTGGCCAGCAGGTGTGTGTGTGTGTGTGTGGTGGTGGTGTGGAGGGTGTGATGCTGTGAAGCCTGGGGTGGGCACGTCCCCTCGTGTTCCTTCAGCGTTTGCTTCTAATTCTGGAGCAACCAGCAACTTCCTCCTCAATGTCCTCTCACTGCAACGATAGGAAGAGAGCAGAGAGCCATCTATTCTTGCTGTATCTTTCATCTAGTCCAAAGAAAGTTGTATTTTCCTTTCTCCTAAGACAAGAGTTTGGTCTACTGTGCGCATATGACTGATAATTTTCTCATTAATACTTGGCATTCCTCTGACTGCGTCCTATGTGTTTCCCCATTGGACCTCCACCAATGCGTACATAAAAAACTGGTCATATTTACAACTTCAACTGTGTTTGTGTGTGTGTAAAATGTCCTTTATCAAAGACCTTTTACCAATAAATAACTTAAAACACAAGTAAACAAAATACAACAGAGGTTTAAAAGCAAAGATATGCAGAGGTTTTCCACTGTGGCTTATCAAGGCCCAATATTTCCTGCTCACATCTCTTCTTTCTGATGGGAACAGAAGAGATGAATGTTGTGTAGCTTATGGTGCTTCTGGACTGAGTCCTTTTTCTTCTGACCAGGTCTCCCGCTCTTCCCTTTGAAAAATGATTCTTTATTTCCACTTAATTGTCATGTTGGGGCCATAGAATTCAGTGACCATCAGCTCTAAATTCACAGTCTGGAATGGAGATATATGGCTAGAGGCTAGGAAATAACTCACATAGACACATTCTACCCGAGATGTAAAACGAGGTGGCATAAAATGATCACTCTTCCCAACACGCCAGGAGACATTTCAGAACCCTAATCACAGCTCGAGCCAAATGAGGACTTAGCATGGCCTGTCCCCCCAGAGGACCCACCTCCAACCCCTCGTCATCTTGAGAAGATAAGGGAGGAAGGAAGAGGAGGAAAGCTGGTTGACGGGAATCACTGAAGACTTCCTGAAATTTGTTCTAAAATCAGTGGATTATAAATAAAAGCTTCCAGATAAAGGCCTTCCATCCTCTTGGCTCCCATTTATCTGCAGTCTGTCTGAAGCCTGTTTTATTGGACTTGGTTACTATAAACCCAAGTAGATGTTCATGTGTCCGCCTGCAAGGCTGTCATCTCTATGTTTAGAAACCAATAATGCCCCCTTCCCTAAGGTGTGTGAGTTTTACTACACTCTCCTTACTTTCAGACCCCAATCAGATACGTAAGGCAGAACAGTAAAGCTACCTGGATTATCTCTGACAATTTTACCATGTTTGATTGTGCCATCAGAGTGGCCTCTATCATTTATGACATTGTTTGTTGGCTGAGGAAGCTATTTCCAGATTTAAAGCACACTTCAGTGACTGGCCCAAACCACTTCCTTATCACCATCTTCCCAGCAAGGCAGAGGTGGAAACACATAGGTCAGATGACATAAATTTGATAGAATAGTGACGGATACAAGAAGTAGTTGGCAACAGTGTTCAGAAGGTCTTACTCAAGTCTTGTTTTTGGAAGTGGTCGTTGGAGCTGAGCTTTTCCCCACTGTGGAAATGAGAGCATCCGTCTTGGTTCTTTGCTCAGCTAAAACTATGATTCCATGGGGCTTCTGAGATGGCCCAGTGGTAAAGAATCCACCTGCCAATGCAGGAGACACAGGTTCGATCCCTGATCTGGGAAGATCCCACATGCCACGGGGCAACCAAGAGTGTGTGCCACAACTATCGAGCCTGTGCTCTGGAGCCCGAGAGCCGCAGCTACTGAGTCCATGAGCCGCGGCTACTGAAGCCCGTGCACCCAGGGCTGGTGCTCTGCAGCCAGAGAAGCCGCCGCAGTGAGCAGCCCGCACACTGCAACTAGAGAAAGCCCTCAGGGCAGCAAAGACCCAGATCTGCCCTACTCAAATAAATAGTTACATTAAAGAAGCCTCTATGATTCCAGCAGTGGCAACCAGGTAGCAATTTTCCTGGCATCGTGGTGACCGTCATTTCTGCCTGGAAACAGACCCTCTGTGTTACACGTGCGGCTGTATAAACCACACAATCGCCATGAGCCGTTCTGGCACGGGCTGTCCTGGCAGGCGGGATGTCTGGACTCCCCTCGGCCTTGTCACTCTGGACATTCCCGAAGGTGGTCCTTTGAGCAAAGGCAGTGCCCTGGAGGGCTCTGAGCCTCGGCGTGAGGGGGAGCGGAGGCCGTGTGGTCTCATCACAGATGCACCCTTTCAGGAAACGCTGACTCCCAGGCCAGTGTTTTCTCAATATTACTGAACTCTGCACTCACAAGTCAGGTGGCAGATGTTTTCCCTGGGATGAAGAATGCTCTCCTGTGTAAATTGGAGCTATGCTGTTTTCAGTGGTGTAGGAACTTATTTTACAAATGGCTTTTATCCTTCTTTAAGTGATTAGTGGAAAAGACAAAAGTAGAAAGGCCAGGGATTTTCCAGCACTGGACAGTTGAGGGCCTGAAACTCAGGCTGATGGTGGGTTCCCAGATACCCCGATTCGCTGTGGACACTGAGAGCTGTGCTAACATTGCAACCCACATGTTTCTAATTCTTGCCCCTGAGGGGTTTGCTCATTTTCCATACTGATTAGTTTATAGCAGCACAGCTAATTTGCAGTGACATTCGGGATTACGCATTAAGGTTTATTAGAATAAAGGGAACAACACTGTGGAATGTTGTAGCAGGGAGCCTGGCTCTGAGCGCTGCAGAGCTGAGATGCAAACCTGTCCCCAGCTTCATTACTGAGCTGCCGCTTGTCCTGGGGCCACCACTCAGCCGTCTGTGCCCAGCCTTCTTCACCCAGAGTCAAAGTCTGAGAGACATAAAGAGGAGTTTGGGTGAATCACAAGGGTTTTTCTTAAGAATTAAGTAATGAATGTGATTAACGATAAATGGGAGAATTCCCAGTTACTCACCTGTCGCTCCCCCGCAGCTCATTTTCAATTCTGTGTTGATTTCCTTCAATAACTCCTGTCCCAACCCAGATGGTATCTATTTAGGAAATTCAGGAAACTCTTAATATTTGCATAAGCAGAGCAAATTGAGAAATAAATTAGTGTGAAGCAATGATCTCATGCAATAGAAAGCTGAATATAAATGGCTTCTGGATTTTTCTAGGCCAGGGACTCATGAAGTCACTCAGTAAATATTTGTGAAATCCTACCCAGTGCTGGACCCTGGGGATAAACAGCACGGGATGGGCTGAGGTTCACCCTTCTGAGCGAGAGGCTGGGTGGACAGGCCGAGACCCTGGGGTCCAGGGGAGGAAGTGGGTTCCATTCCCACAATCACTGACGTGGTTTCCTTCCGGGGACCCCCCCCCCCCCCCCCCCCCCGCTTCTGATACCTGGAAAGGTTGTCAGAAACACCTCATCTTTACTCTTCATTAAACAGGACAGTGTGTCCACTGGATGTGATCACGGCATTCACTCTCCTGATGCAAACGTTGATGTGGGCCGGGAGGGGGTGCAGCCAGCTCCCGGAGGACAGAGAACAGAGGTCCCAGGAGAGGGCAGAGTCTGCACACAGTAGACACTCAATGGTCGTTTGTTGAATAGATTTGATCCCTGTAATCTGCTGTACAGGGAAGGAAGCTGTCGACATCAGGATCGTCACCATCATCCTCATTTTGTAAACGAGGGAGGTGAGGTTCAGAGAGGTTTGGCGGGGTTAGGGTGAGTAACTCCAAGGACACAGGGCTAGAAAAGGGTGGCATTGGGCCTTCTCACCCCTGTGCAGTAAAGCCAGTCTGCTGACACCTGGTGGTGGTGGAGGAAAGTGCAGTGTTTACTGCAGGCACCAAGCAAGGAGGCCAGGCAGCTAGGGCTTGAACGGTCCCCCTGAACTCCCTGAAGACCTTGAAAGGGTTTTAAAGACAGGACGAGGAAGGGGGAGTTATGGGTTGTGTGATCAGCTCATGGACATCCTTCTTATTGGTTGGTGGTGAGGTAGTCAGGAGTCAACATCATCAACCTTCTGGTTCCAACTGGTCTGGGGTCTACATGCCTGTGGGCATCATACGGTTAACTTCTTCCACCTGGTGGAGGATTCAGTCTCTGCAGAACATCCCAGAGGACGTGGCTCAGAGTATTATCTATAGCTCTGGAAGAGGAACTAAAGTTTCTTGACTTAGTTTAGTGGCTAAGCTATTATTATTTTGCTTGACTGTTTTCCTTTCTTTCTGCATTTTCTTTTTTCCAGTTAAATTTATTCTTTGACTAAAGTTTGTTTCTACAGACAAGTGGGAGGTGGAGGACATGGTAGGGGGCGTCCTGTTCTGGAAAGGCCCCCATTGGTCCTGCTTGGTTACACCAGAGCAAGCTGTTCAAGCCTCCCTGATGCTCTGTTTCCTTGTTGGCAAAACTGATAACACTTGGTGGACAGTAAATTCTCAGTTCATACTGGATTATTTTCTTATTACTAGTTAAAGTTTTTCATTACTACTACTGCCATTGTAATTTGCCTTTACACACATGAAACAGAGTAACAAATCTTAAAATAAGCTTCTGAATTGCGTGGTATGTTGCAATAAGTAAGCAGCTTCCGAGATTATTCAGAGTCTGAATCTGTGTCAGGCCCAGAAATGCAAGCAAGGCTCCCTTTTCTGAGGCTGCTGGTTTTTAACTTAGAAAAACCTAGGTGACGTGTTTTCTACCACTGTTTCTAAGAATGTCAGGGTTGCCTCACTGCAGGGCTTGGCTAGCCTCCCTGTTTTGTAAGGGCCACATTAAGATGTAGGAAGTGGGAGCATAGCCTCTACCTTTCCACTTCTGCAGTCTGTCTGAGCCTTGGGAGGAACGTTTGTCCGTGACTTTGGTTTATTGCTCACCTCTGCTCGCCTTGTTTATTGCTGTGTCTATGGCCCCAAGCGCAGTTCATGGCACATAGTAAACGGGCTTGAGAATGGTTCTTCTTTTTCTGAATGAATGAATGAGTGCATCAAATTGGTAGGAGTGAAAAGGAATGGACAAAATAACCACACATATTTGGATTAGCTAATCTCTTTCTTTCCTAAGAAAAATGGAGGTTGTGTGATCCTGCGTGAATGGATAAATCAGAACACACACCTCCCCCATTTCAGTGTCAAGGACCCTGAGGTCAACGTGGCAGCCACGCTCAGGGTGTGTGGAAAGAAGCCCCATGAAGAGCGGACAGGGTGGTTCATGCCTCACACCCATCGGCGCGACCTGCTTCTCTGCCGGGAAGACGCCCTTGATTGTTAGGATAGGATTTATGTATGGATATGTATGGATAGGATTTATTTCTGGTGCAGATGTGTCTGTTTTGTCCAAGGCCTGGAACAGGTTGGATATTTTAGAATGTTTAATGATACAACTACTTGTGTATGTGGTAGAAGACATTTTTATTATCTTATTGATTTTCTTTCATTTTATTGTTTGTATCTTATAGGTGTAAAAATAATATATGCTCATTATAGAAAACTTAGAAAATAAAAGATTGGCCAAAAGAAGTAATTCCATCACACAGAGGTAAAAACTGATAACATTTTGGCAGATATTTTCCTATCTTTTACTTAATATATATTATTTTTAGAATAGTTGTTCCATGCTATATGGATTACCAAATACCTGCTTTAGAAAACAGCCATAAATAGTGAACATTTTCCATGCAATTTAATCTTCTTTGCTGACCTAATTTTAGTGGCTGCAGAGCCCTGCTCAGGATGGATGTACCATGGTTTACTGCTCTGGTCCTAACTCGGGGCCACAATTGCAGTGTTTTTGGTTTGGGCCACTAAGGACTGTGGTATTTTTGTAGCTATTCTTTATGCATACCCATGATTATTATTGTTGTTGTTTGTTGCTAAGTTGTCTCTGACTTTTGCGACCCCATGGACTCTAGCCCACCAGGCTCCTCTGTCCATGGGATTTTCTAGGCAAGAATACTAGAGTGGGTTGCCTTCTCCAGGGAATCTTCCTGACCCAGGGATTGGACCAGAGTCTCCTGCATGGCAGGCGGATAATTATTTACATATTCAGTTCAGTTCAGTCACTCAGTTGTGTCCGACACTTTGTGACCCCATGGACTGCAGCACACCAGGCTTCCCTGTCCATCACCAACTCCCAAAGCTTGTTCAAACTCATGTCCATTGAGTTGGTGATGCCATCTAACCATTTCATCCCCTGTTGTCCCCTTCTCCTCCTGCCTTCAATCTTTCCCAGCATCGGAGTCTTTTCCGATGAGTCAGTTTTCCTCATCAGGAGGCCAAAGTATTGGAGTTTCAGCTTCAGCATCAGTTCTTCCAATGAATATTCAGGACTAGTTTCCTTTAGGATGGATCTTCTTGCAGTCCAAGGGACTCTCAAGAGTCTTCTCCAACACCACAGCTCAAAAGCACCAATTCTTAGGCACAAAGCTTTCTTTAGAGTCCAGCTCTTACATCCATCCACACATGACTACTGGAAAAACCGTAGCTTTGACTAGACAGACCTTTGTTGGTAAAGTAATGTCTCTGCTTTTAGTATGCTATCTAGCTTGGTCATAGCTTTTCTTCCAAGGAGCAAGTGTCTTTTAATTTCATGGCTGCAGTCACCCCCTGCAGTGATTTTGGACCCCAAGAAAATAAAGTCAGCCACTGTTTCCACTGTTTCCCCATCTATTTGCCATGAAGTGATGGGACCGGATGCCATGATTTTAGTTTTCTGAATGTTGAGCTTTAAGCCAACTTTTTCACTCTCCTCTTTCACTTTCATCAAGAGGCTCTTTAGTTCTTCTTCACTTTCTGCCATAAGGATGGTCAGAACCCCATGAATAGTATGAACAGACAGTTTGCATATAATTAAGTTTTAAAACCTGGACAAGAGGATCCAACGGCATGTTTTGGATCTAATTTTTATTCCCTGTGCTCACCAAGGAATTATGGTTTCTGAAAGCTTTTGTCAGTTGTTACATGAAAAATGATATTTTATGTTGTTTGAATTTGCTTTTAGGAACATTTTTGATGATAAACCTTCATAATTTCTCTTTTTTTTGAGTTTCTGATAGATGTAGTCATCTTTTTCTTCTTCTATTGCTAGCACTCTTGACATTAGCAGTATTTCCTTTTCCCCAACTTGTTGTTTGCCTTTTAATTGTAGTCAGTGGTACTTTCATAGACACTGTTTCCTTGAATTGTTGACGTAGTTTTGCTTAGGGTGGACTTTTCCCCCATTCTATTGCATTCAGTTAGAAATTGGTTTGTCATCCTTTGACGAGAAACACCTGCGAGGTTTCTGCAAGGGCGTCTCACCCGTGTAAGGTGGCAGCCTGAGCCACATCTTCACCAGTGTTGCTTCAACCAAATACGCCAGCTCCGGTGAGCATGGGAGAAAGAGCCGAACAGATTTTAAGTGGTCTTTTGATAGTCTTCTAGCACACTCTTTCTGAGAAGCTCTGACCCAAACATCTTCAAATCAGCATCCCTCTCTGTCTTGTCCACAGCCAAGATCTGCCCTGGAATTTGGCTCTGGATGGGTCCAGGCAGAGCTGTCCAATGATGTTCAATGGAAACCACATACGTGATTTTAAATAATATAGTAGCCACATTAAGACTTTTTATTTTTAAAAAAAGAGATTTTTTATTTAGTTTTGACTGTTCTGGGTCTTTGTTGCTGGACTTTCTGTAGTTGTAGTGAGCAGAGGCTACTCTCCAGTTGCTGTGCTGGGGCTTCTCATTGCGTGACTTCTCTTGTTGCAAAGCATGGGCTCTAGGCGTGTGGGCTTCAGTATTTGCAGCACATGGGTCCAGTACTCGTGGCTCACAGGCTCTAGAGTGCGGGCTTAGTTGCCCCTTGGCATGGGGGGGGGGGTCTTCCTGGAGCAGGGATCGAACCCATGTCCCCCGAACTGGCAGGCAGATTCTTAGCCACTGTACCACCAGGGAAGTCCCTACTATCCATATTTTATAAATGTAAGGAAAAAAAAAAAACAAGTGAAATTAATTTAAGAAATACATTTAATTAACCCAGTGTATCAAAAACATTGTCATCCCAACATGTAATGAATGTGAAAATATCATTGATGAGATATTTGGCATTCTTTGTTTTCATACTAAGTCTTTAATATCTGATGGGTATTTTACGCTTTCAGTGCAGATAGCTACTCACATAGTTATGGAGCCGGACAGTGCGCAGTCCAATAAAGCAAGGTAACTCTAGGCAACTGCTAAAGTCCCAACAGATTATCATTCAAACAAAAGCATACACTGGGACCTCATCCCCGTGACCCTTCTAAGGATGAGGGCAGCCAGGAGCCACTTTGTGACTCTTCTTTCCATTAAGATTCATGTGGACCTGAAAATTTCAGGTCATTCATATCTGTGCCTATATATGTGTGTGTGTGTGTGTGTGTGTGTGTGTGCGTGTGTGTCTGTTTTAAGAGCTGGCGGTGACGACCCCCAAGCCCGGCTGAGAATGGATCCACAGATGTCGGAAGCCGCTGCTCAGGACAGTTTGCGAGTGTCCATCACCAGGCGAGACTGGCTTCTCCAAGAAAAGCAGCAGTTACAGGTGAGCAGGTGAAAAGTCTTTATGACGGAAGACAGCATTTTTCTAACACATCTGAGCCAAATGCAGCAAAATGAGTCTTTGCTTGAATGCAGCCCTTAGAGAGTTGGCAGTGCCCCCAGGAGGGGTGAGGCAGAATGTGGGTGGAGACGACTGGAGGGCTTGTTGGAGTCTTTTTACAAACAAGAGGTTGGAAGTTCAGCAATGTTTGTGCCTGTTTTTGCTAGTACGCTTTATCTTTTGAATATGCCTTCCTTGAGTGCCAAGCCAATTTGTCACCTCTTATCATTTTGTCCTTGAGAAGTTTCTTTCAGAAGGCAGAAAAAAAAATCTGAGCTGTGGCAATCCTTTATGGAAACTGCTATCAGATTGGACTGTGGGTAGCGACTGTTAGGAGGCAGAGCTGTGAGTGGGGACTGGGCAAGGCGGGCGAAACTGGGAAACACTGGGAATGACTGAGCTTCATGGGAGCTCTGGATTGTCCCGGAGCAGTGGATGCAAGTTGGCTGAGAATCATGGGGGGCTGGAAATTTTGGTGCAACTCTGAGTTATAGCCAGAAGGTGACCAGGGGCTCTGGAAGTTGACAGGGCCCCCCAGAAGCAAGGAGCCTTGAAGTTCTGTCCACACCTTCCCAAGCCTAGAGGATTTTAAGCCTGACTGGGGAGCAGTGAGGAAACACAGACTTCTGGAAAATGCAGAGCTCTTTAACACGTGCGTCCACAGTGTGGCTTAGCCTCTAAACAGCCGAGTGGCCTTAGACAAGTGAATGGGGCGTGGAGAGGTTACTGGAAACCCCCAACTCCCATGCAGAGTCTTCTTGTTATGAGTTCACCCTTCCAATTCCATATGATAGCAAGGCAGCAAAGGGAGGCAAACATCATTGCAATTTGAAAAAAGTGAAGTGAAATCGCTCAGTCGTGTCTGACTCTTTGTGACCCTATGGACTGTAGCCCCGTAGCCCACAAGGCTCCTCTGTCCATGGGATTTTCCAGGCACGAATACTGGAGTGGGGTGCCATTTTCTTCTCCAGGGGATCTTCCTGACTCAGGGATCGAACTCAGGGCTTCCACATTGCAGGAAGACTCTTTACCCTCTGAGCCATGAGGTTTGAAAATGTTTTTTTTAGTTGCTAAGTCGTGTCTGACTCTGCAGCTCCATGGACTACGTGTAGCCCACCAGACTCCACTGTCCATGGAATTCTCCAGGCAATAATACTGATTGCCGTTTCCTTCTCCAGTTTAAACATATTTTCCAGTAAACTGATGCTTTCACACTCTGAGCTCACCACGTTGAGCAAACTTGTACAGCAAGTTCATGTAGCTGAAAATGTGAAGTCTGATTTTTTATTCTGGATAATATTCACCAGCTGGAGGTGAATATTCCTGATGATATCAGAGTGTACAGAACATACTTTTAGCCCAGGCTACTTAGTGTTTGAGGGCTTCCCAGGTTGTGCTAGTGGTAAAGAACCTGAATGCCACTGCAGGAGATATAAGAGATGTGGGTTAGATCTCTGGGTCGGGAAGATCCCCTGGAGGAGGGCATGGCAACCCACTCCAGTATTCTTGCCTGTAGAATCTCATGGACAGAGGAGCCTAGCAGGTTATGGTCCAGAGGTGGTTGCGAAGTTGGATATGACTGAAGTGACTTAACACACACGCGTATACTGAGTGTTTGAAGGAAGCATTCTTGGCACAATGCTGGGAGAGAAGAGGAGAAAATCAGTGATAAGGGGGTGCCTGGAAGGCCTTTGTGAGGTCTTGGGCTTTTCTCTGACTGGAATGGGAGCCATGGAGTGGGGTTGGTTGACCAGTGAAGTGATGTAATTGACCACATTTCATAAAGTCATTTTGACTTCTGTGTGAGAATAGGGTAGAGGGCCGCTGTGGAAAACAGTATAGTGGTTCTTTAAAAAATTAAAAGTTGAGTTACCATGTGATTCAACAGTTTCACTTCTGGGTATAAGACCCCAAATAATTGAAAGCAGAGACTCAAAAATGTATCGACAGCAGCATTATTCACAGTAGTCAAAAGGTGGAAGCAACAACCCAAGTGTCTATCACAGATGAATGGATAAGCAAAGTGCGAGTTGCTCAGTTCTGTCTGATTCTTTGCGACCCCATGGACTGTGGCCTGCCAGGCTCCTCTGTCCATGGAACTCTCCAGACAGAATACTCGAGTGAGTAGCCTGCCCCTTCTCCAGGGGATCTTCTTGACCCAGGAATTGAACCAGGGTCTCCTGCATTGCAGGCAGATTCTTTACCAGCTTAGCTACCAGGGATGCCTGGATAAACAAAATGTGGTATATAAATACAATGATAAATTCAGCCTTTAAAAGGAAGAAAATTCTGACACATGCTACAGCATGGATGGACCCTGAGGACATTATTCTAAGTGAAATGAGCCAGCCACGAAAGGACAAATACTGTATGATTCCACATATAGACACCTGGAGGAGTCAGATTCACAGAGACAGAAACTAGAAAGATGGCTTCCAAGGCTGAATGCAGGCGGAGAGGGGGGTCAGAGTTCAAATTTGGCAGGATGAAAAGAATCCTGGAGATGGATGGTTAAGATGGTAAGTTTTCTATTACCTATATTTTACTACAGTTGAAAAAACCCAAACAAACAAAAAAGGAAAGAAGAGGGATGGGAATTCAAAGGTAGGAAGTAGGGAGGTGTGGTGGGAGATCCTGTCAGTGATACTATAATCTTGGGCCAGTGGGATACACGCTGTTGTCTTCTTAGGATGTCTTAGCCGTGGATCTTCAATACCTCCTCCTGTGTCTCTTCCCTCCCCTACTGGAGGAGGGGTCAGCAGGTAGATCAGGTAGGATGGTCGGCACCTTGGGGTTGCGAGGATGTGGGTGAGATGGGGAGACAGCCAGTATTGGAGCTCTTGTCAGCTGGAAGCCAGTGCAGGAAACCTGGGCGTATGTTAATTAGAAGAGTCTCATTGGAGATTGAGGATGCTATGGGCACTGAGATGATTATCTACCTTAACACTGTGTGCACAGTGGGCATTCAGAGCAACCTGCTGCTCGTTTTGTTCATTGACCTCAAGATTGGATGATACTCAATTCTTGGGATTTGGTTTGTCATATTAGTGGAAATTAAATTTATTTAATATTTTTATGAACCTTAGACTGCATAACCCTATCTGTGGCATCTCATTGTTCTTTCAATCCTGTAGACTTAAGAAACTCTGACTTCTAATCTTTCTCTGCATGCTACATTTGCATGTTTGGGGTCAGACCAGCCAAGGCTTGTTTGCTTTTTGTTTTTCGGTCGTGTTAGCTGCTTTGCTGGTATCTCAAGTCCCTGAAGTTTGTTGCACTGTGTTCTGGCTCTGTCACCTGAAATGAAGTAAGTAGTTTACATATTTGCTGGATTCTTCCAAGTCTAATTCTTGGCTCACCATCCAGAGTTATTTAATGCTTGGGAGGGAAACTTTTTCCTTATGCCAGCTAATCAGAAATACAAAGCTGGCTTGATTTTTCCAGTTCAGCAAACCTCCAAAAATCTGCCCGCCTTGAAGGGGAGCGTCATGGCTCTCATGCATATGGTGAACTCTCCTGTAAAGAGAGAGTTCTCGGCAGTGTAGTCGACCATGAATGGGGTTAATTTACAAAACCTGCTCTCTCCATTCTCCGCAGAAAGAAATTGAGACCCTCCAAGCCAGGATGTCTGTTCTGGAAGCAAAAGATCAACAGCTGAGACGGGAAATAGAGGAGCAGGAGCGGCTTCTCCCGTGGCAGGGCTGCGACCTCGTGGGAGGACTGTCCCTGGGCGAGCTGCAGGAGGTCACCAAGACCTTGCAGGACACCCTGGCCTTGGCCGAGCAGATTCCCCTCCGCGCAGAGCCACCTGAAACCATCCGGAGGTACCGGTGATTTCCTAAGTGATTTTGGATCTCTCACCTTGCCGGTCTGTTTATGGGATTGATTTAGTCTGCTGTCCTACATATGTAAATATTGGGTTGGCCAAGGAACTTTCCGGTCAACTCAGTATTTTCCAAGCAGTGCTGTGTATTTTCAAGGGAAAGCACTCTCGGTATTTTGAGGGTCAAAGTCCTTCTTTGTGTGGGGCAGTCCTGTGAGCTGCAGGATATTCTGTACCTTGGCTCCCCAATCTATTGGGCTAGGTGGCTCAGTGGGTAAAGAATCCGTCTGCACCGCAGGAGACACAGGCAGATGCGAATTTGATCCCGGGGTCAAGAAGATCCCCTGGAGGAGGGCATGGCAACCCACTCCAGTATTTTTGCCTAGAGAATCCCATGGACAGAGGAGCCTGGTGGGCTACAGTCTATAGGGTTGCAAAGAGTCAGACGGGACTGAGCATGCATGCGTGCACCCAACCTGCTAAATGCCACTCTTTCTCTCCATTCTGCTAGGCACCTTCCCCATTTCCTAACGCCCCCGAGGTGCCTTCTCTCTCTTTGGGATCTATTGGAATTTGATCGGTTGGAGAGTCTGATGCCACCCTTTACTGAGGACGATCGTTTGGAGACAAGGGAAATGTTAGAAAGTGTTAGTCACTCAGTTGTGTCTGCCTCTTTGCAACCCCATGGACTGCAGCCCACCAGACTCCTCTGTCCATGGAATTCTCCATGCTAGAATACTGGAGTGGGTTGCCATTTCCTTCTCCAGGGGAATCTTCCTGACTCAAGGATCGAACCTGGGTCTCCTGCATGGCAGGCAGATTCTTTATCATCAGAGCCAGCAGGGAAGCCTGGAGACAAGGGAGGGAATGAGCTTCTAAGAGGGGAGACTCAATCAGTGACTGGGAAGAAGGAATTATTATTCATGACAGCCAACATTTATTGAGTCTTACTTTGTGTCAGGCGCTGTGCTAAGCTTTACCCAGTGAGTGGTGTCTATTATTATATCCATTTCACAGATGAGGATAAGAGAGTTTAGGAAGATCAAATAGTTTGCCAAAGTCCCAATTGATAAGAGGCAAAACTGATACTAAAATTCGTGTTTGTTACGTCAAAGCCTAGTTTCTTACCCACTTGTGGAGGGAGAACCTTCTCTGTGTCCTGTATTGAGGAAGACACAAGAGATAGGTGTGGACCTCTGACCTTCTGGGAGGTCATTACCTTATTCTGGCCAAAGATGGAACCCACCCTTACTCCTATTAGACAGAAGTCGAGCCATGCCCTGATGAAGAGGCAGCTGGTGGTGAGGCTTGAGGGTGCAGCGGGTGCAGCAATGAGGGAATGAATGTGCTGCTCGGTAATTATGCTGCAGAAAAAACTTAAGAAAACTTCACCACCTGTAGCGGTTGAGAATATGGACTCTGCTATCTACTCATCCACATAGTAGTTGGAACCATTTATTATGGGGGGCTGTTACTCGGATGAACTGAGTGAATATGTATCAATATAAAGGTCATATAATGGTGTCTGGGTGGCAGCACACCCTTTTCGGTCACGTAATGGTGCCTGTCCTTTTCATCACCGGGATTTCCATCTTCAGAAGCCTTCCCACTGCCGTCCAAACGTGCCTTAGACTGTTTAGCAAGTAGCTGCTCCCTCATACACATGCCACACTCAGTATCAACTTGGATGCTCATCCAGGAAGATGCTCACCATGTCCTCCCCTCCCCGTCCCAGCCCTGATACTTCCCTGCAGAGCTTTAACCCTGGGCTCCATCCATGAAGAAGGGGAAGACGTGGGTTGTTGCCAGATTTTAATCAAAGGAAGCTGACCATCAAGTCTGCCTGTGGCCTTTCTCCTTCACCCCCATGGTACAGCTTTGGCCTCCGGGGACCTTTTCTACTCCTGCTTCCCTTATCCCTCCTGTGGAAGTCATTACACACACACACACACACACACACACACGCACACAAACATGCACATACAAGCACACACACATGCATGCATATGCATATATACACACACACACTTATACATGTGCACACACATATGAAAATATGAAAGTGTTACTCGTTCAGTTGTGTCTGATTCTTTGTGATCCCATGGACTATAGCCTGCCAGGCCTCTCTGTCCATGAAATTCTCCAGGCAAGAATATTGGAGTGGGTTGCCATTCCCTTCCCCAGGGGATCTTCCGAACCCAGGGGTTGAACCCGGGTCTCCCACATTGCAGGCAGATTCTTTACCATCTGAGCCATCAGGGAA
Organism: Dama dama; assembly: GCF_033118175.1. Taxonomy (NCBI): domain Eukaryota; kingdom Metazoa; phylum Chordata; class Mammalia; order Artiodactyla; family Cervidae; genus Dama; species Dama dama. The sequence continues at coordinate 13,199,705 of NC_083695.1, read as the reverse complement.
GCCCATACACACATATACACACACGCATACACATATACATATATACACACATATATACACGTGCACACACAGACACACTCATAGACAACCCACACATACACACATATACACATAGGCACACATGCACACATAGTATTACACATTACATGTCATGTGTAATTGTGCATGTGATATATGCATTATAATAGACAGATGTACTAACATATGGGCTTCCCTGGTGGCTGAGATGGTAAAGAATCCTCCTGCAATGCAGGAGACCTGGGTTCAATTCCTGGGTTGGAAAGGTCTCCTGGAGAAGGGAATGACAGCCCACTCCAGTTTTCTTGCCTGGACAGAGGAGCCTGTCAGGCTACAGTCCATGGTGTTGCAGAGAGTCTGACAGGACTGAGTGACTAAGCGCACACACACATTAATATATAAGGAATATGTATAATATATAACATGAAATATACATATACATTTATTTTTATAAACACAATTTGTACATGAGGCTTAAAGTAAGCCTCTTTCTGTCCCACTGTCCAGATGTGTCCTGCTTATTTCTCCGTTCACTTTGAACAGCACAGAGGTTAGTTTTACTCCTTTTATGTCACTCACAAGCTCTTCGAGGGGAAAAACTGGGGTGTGCTTAATTTTGACCCCACTGCAGGATTTCACAATGCCTCTGTGCTTTGAGCTGAATCCCTGGGCAGCGTCTCTGCAGGTGCGCCCCATCCCTGCACAGAGATGCCCCGGGCAGAGGCTGCTTTCTCACTCATCAACTCACAGCTTGCAGAGCAGCCTGCATGGTGGGCAGGCTGGGCTTGTTATTCTTATTTAACGGTTGAGGAAATAAAAACTTAAAGTTTCCATGGGATGCAGCTAGTTAAAGACTACTTATACCCACTTATAGGTGCCTCTGGGTCTGAACCAATAGGAGAGTTTCCACTTAGAGGCCTCAGTCTAAAACAAGGCACTCCCGAGTATGGTGGCTGATGGAGCTGGGCCCCTGAACTCAGATCTTACCATTCCTAGTCTGTTATGATGCCCACGTGCTCCAGCTGTGCCTTTTGCATCAGGATGAGATGCAGTTGAAATAAAAAGTGTGACTTTTGCTAAGTCATCCAGTACTCTAATCAACTGAACAGGCTCTTGAAAGACCTTTCAAGGTGTGTGGCAATCCGATTCTACAACACTCTTAGGAAAATTGGATGCAAGGGTGGCTCTTAAACGTGCTGCAGTGCTGGCTGGGGGCTCCTCGGGGAGGACCCATCATCCCTGAGTCCACCTGTGCCCACGGAGGTGGCAGAGTTCAGGTCAAGAGCGGTCTGTCACTTTTTGTGCCTATCTGACTGTGGGAACAGCTGGGCATCTCAGTGACCTGAACCCAGGAGGGCTCTGTTTTAGGAATAAAAGGACTAAGAGTTGCCCAATGAGGGTAGGAGGGAAGATCCCAGGATCATAAAGGTAGAGATCAACATGGGAAACTTATGCTGGTCCAGTGGCTAAGATGCCACACTCTCAATGCAGGGGTCCTGGGTTCGATCCCTGGGTTGGGAAGATCCCCTAGAGAAGGGAATAGCAACCCACTCCAGTATTCTTGTCTGGAGAACTACTTGGACAGAGGAACCTGGTGGGTTACAGTCCGTGGGGTTGCCAAGAGTCAGACGCAACTGAGCGACTTTCACTCTCAGTCCCCTACAGTTGGCTCTCTGTCCATGGTTTCTCTGCATCCCCAGATTCCACCAACAACCAATCACCAATAGTATTTACTGTTGAAAAACAGCTGTGTATAAGTGGACTCTTGCAGTTCAAATCTGCGTTGTTCAAGGGTCAACTGTAGTTTCTTCTCAGACCTAATGGAGGGATCTGGACAAATTGTGAAACAGGAAAATCTTGGTCTTAGGAAGAGAGGTTAGAGAAAGCTAGAGAAACAGACCATTCAACATCCTAACCGTCTTTGTCATCATCCACGAAGGTTTTTCACGGAGGCCAGTTATAAGCTTAGGATGCTGTCTGGGGGATCGACTCTATCAACAGTGTGCAAGTTCAAGGGGAGGCTCTGCTTCTTTGCCTGGATAAACCACACACTGGTTTGGGGAGGAGCTTCCTAAGAGCACCTGCCATCCCTGAGATAACTGCTGCTGGAGACTCTGCTTATGTGGGTGCCTTACGTTCTGACTGTAGATTGTTGGGAATCCTTGGGCCTATGTTTGAGAAAGACTGAAAGAAGAAGGGCATGTGCTGGGGGTGAGAGACCCGGCAGCTTTATATTTGGGTATTTTGATAGAAATCAAAGGAGCAGTTTGAATTTTCTGATGTCTGTGCTTTGGATAAAATAACATGTGTGTGTGTGTTAGTTGCTCAGTCATGTCTGACTCTGAGACTCCATAGGTTGTAACCCACCAGGCTCCTCTGTCCATGGAGTTCTCCTAGCATGAATACTGAGGTGGGTTACCATTCCCTTTTCCAGGGGATCTTCCTGATCCAGGGTTCGAACCTTGGTCTCCTCCATTGCAGGCAGATTCTTTATAGTCTGAGCCACCAGGGAAGCCCAGGATCAAATAATTTATCAGGACGGAATGAAGAGCTGCCTTCTCAAATATCTGAGTTGCCTTCTGATGGGCCAAAGAGAGTGGATTTCTTCCTCCAAACAAGAGGAGAATGTTTTTAACTACTTGGATATTAGGCACTCCGCAGTATTAAAGCTTACAGGGTAGGGATGGATGAGGGACAGGATCCACTCGGAAGATGAATGTTCTTTGCAATTTGCCTCATCCCTGGGATTCCAGTCCTTTGGCTTTAGAACAAACTCCTCGTTTCTTCCTGCAAGTCTTCCTGTGATGGGAGAGGTCTAGAAGGACAGCTATTTTTTCCAGTAAGGCTGATCTGCTCTCCCTTGGGAACCTAGCCTTCTCTTCTCTGTAATGGGGTTGGGGGGTGGAGTAGGGGATGGGAAGGATGGGGACAGAGGGAGGGAGGAGGTGACAGTTTCTGGGGTTTCCCTGGACCATGTCCCCACATGCGGGATGTGAGTGTCCGTCTGTTTATTTCCATAAGTGGGGGAGGGTTGTGATCTGCAGCTCATCTGCCTCCAGGGCGGTCAGCTCAGCCCCTCTTGTTGGTCTGGGAGCCTTGAGCATCAGTGGAGGCAGGGCCGGCTGTGACCCTGGCTGACCACAAAGCCAGGTAGGAATGATTATAGTAGTAATTGACAGGGCTGAGTGAGGGCTTCAGTACTTGCTAACATGCTTTAGAGATGCCTGGCTGGTTTGTATTAGTCTGCGGTTGAGTTCTTCATTCCTTGGCTCCTGGAATTTTTCAGACTTTGCATGAAATGTGTTTTGGCAGCTCATGGATGAATCGTCTCTGGTTGTACAGCTGGAAGAAGCATGTCACATCTTTTTACAAACCATTGGCACAAACTGCAAGCTCTGGTTACTGAGAGGCTGGTTGGACCTTGGTGTGTGTGTCTGGGTTGCTGGGGGTGTGGGTGGCACTCCGGGTCTGCTCCCTGGTCCACGTGACTTAACCTCCTAGGGCCCCTTGGCAAGGCTGACCAGTTCTTGGAGGTGCTCAAGCCTCCCATCATACCTACCCTCAGCCCTCAATGAGCAGCCAGCTTGATGTCACAACTCTATTTAAGTGAGATTTGAAATAATGAAATTCACAGTTCACAATTGACTGGGAAAAAAACATGAATAGTTCCACTTTCCTCTCAGATACTTATCTTATTATAGTTAAAAGACACAGTGAAAAAGCAAGGCCTGAATCGGAAAACAGACTCCAGAATGTGGGATGAGGTAGCTGATTCTCAAAGGGTGTGTTCAGGGGTAGGGGAAGCAGCTGTGTGTGTCCTGGGGATGTGCCTGGGGGATGGCACCATGCCCGGACAATGCAGAGTTCAGAAGAAATGCTCCTGATCTCCACGCCTCTTCTCCACTTGCTGTGATTGTGTGCTTCAGTCTCTACTTCCGGTCTTTGCTTTTCTTCTTTGTTGCCTTTGTCCTTCATCTAGTTGGTTTGTCAAGACAGGGGCTTGATGGGACTGAAATGACGAGGACTTATCTGGAGGAGGGGGACTGCTTTGTGTTGCTCAAATTGCTAGGTTTTGAGGTGAGATTCTGACTTTTCTTCCTTTATTTTTAAAACAGACATCTTGGTTTTCCCAGGGATTCAGGAGGCAGGCAAATCTTTGCCCAGAGACTCAATGAACGCAGTGAGGTTGCAATGTGTAAGCGGCATGAGACTGACACTTCTTGCAGGAAGTCTTCCTTGATTAGACAGCATCCTCAATGTTCAAGATAGCTCTCATATTTATCATCTTTCTTATTTTGATTTGTAATCATAACAATATATTAATTTAAAATGTCACCATATGCTTCCCTAGTGGCTCAGTGGTAAAGAATCTGCCTGTAGTGCAGGAGATACGGATTCAATCCCTCAGCCGGGAAGATCCCCTGGAGAAGGAAAAGGCAACCCACTCCAGTATTCTTGTCAGGAAAATATGCATAGAGGAGCCTGATGGGCTACATGGTCCATGGGATCGCAAAAGAGTTGGATGTGACATAGTGACTAAACAATAACAAATTATTTACAAAAGTTCATTTTTGCTCACACCCCTATAAGGTATGTTGGGCAACACACTGGTTTTTGTAATGTATTTTGCAGATGAGGCTGCAGAGGGTCCAGATGCCCACTGCAATAGTGTCCTGAGGTCTTTGGCCAGTTTTTGAAATTGAGGGGAGAGAGATGGTTAAGATGGATGGTCTGGAAGAGAGCGGGGCTTGGGGCAGGCTCACCTGACAAGCAGTGGAAATGTATGGGGCTGATCCGAGCAAGAGAGAATGCTGCTGTTTCAGGCCTGCAAGTTCTCTCTGAGCCCAACGGATCACTGGGTGGCACCCGAGAGGGATCAGGGCAAACAGGTCTCCAAACACAAGCAGCCTGGGGAGGCCACCAGGCAACTGACTAGGTCAGAGGGGTGTTAGCAGGAGAGACAGGAGAGCGGGAGAGGAGCTGTGGGAGGAGAGGACCTGCTGGGCACCCGTGGAACAGGAAGCCTTGTTTGTCAATGCAGGTTTGAACTGGGTAACACTGGAGGTCCCGTCCAGATCTCAAACACTTTGCACTTGCAGACTTTGTAAAATAGGTTAAAATAAATGGCTTCAAAAAGTCAGTAATTCTGTCCTTCATAGCCCCCAGACACGTTCCCCTGTAATGTTCCCTGGGCAGGTGACCGCCATCCCGAGCCACAGGCTTAGGCTCGTTCTTTTCTAAATGAGTCACTGCTAATGATGAGCAGATGGTTTATTTGGTAAGTCGTGTCCAACTCTTTGTGACCACACAGATTGTTGCCCACCAGGCTCCTCTGTCCCTGGGATTTCCCAGGCAAGAGTACTGGAGTGGGTTGCCATTTCCTTTTCCAGGGGATCTTCCCGACCCAGGGATGGAACTCAGATCTCTTGGGTGGTCTTGGCAGATTCTTTACCTACTGAGCCACCAGGGAAGTCCCCTAGATGAAGATGGAGTTGGTCTCCCAGTGGCCACTGTTTAGAGTTGGGAACTGACTGCTGTGTCCTCCCATTTCCTTTGGAAAGTCATCATCACAGGCAATGGAAAGTCTTTACAGGGCCACAACTTGGAGAAGAAGGAAAGGCTTGGAAAAGAAGGAAAGGCTTGGAAAAGAAGGAAGAGACTTGAAACTGCCACCTGTCTGGGCGTGTGTGGATGCCACTTACCTGGAGGAAGCAGGACCCTGACTTCTGTATTTTGTTGAGTACATTTGAGAAATTCCAAGGAGGAATCTTATCTTACAGATTAAAATAATAACAACAACAACAACTTTATTTTGTGCTGAAGTAAATTTATTAGGACTGAAAAAATGTAAAACAAAGGGGGATTAGAAAGGAGCAGAGGAGGATGAAAAAGTGGCTATATATTTTAATTTTATTTATTTATTTTGAAGTATTTACTAATTTATTTGCCTGTTGTTGTTCAGTCGCCCAGTCACGTCTGACTTTGCAGCGTGCCGGCCCTCCTTGGCAGCACCCCATAGACCATAGCCCGCCAGGCCTCCCTGTTCCTCACCGTTTCCCAAAGTTTGCCGAAGTTCATGCCCATTGCACCAGTTGTGGCATGTGTGATATAATCCTTGAAAGAAAGTGAAAGAAAGCGAAGTTGCTCAGTCATGTCTGACTGTTTGCAACCCCATGAACTGTAGCCTACCAGGATCCTCTGTCCATGGGATTTTCCAGGCAAGAATACTGGAGTGGGCTGCCATTTCCTTCTCCAGGAGAGCTTCCCAACCCAGGGCTTGAACCCAGGTCTCCTGCATTGTAGGCAGATGTTTCACCATCTGAATCACCAGGGAAACCTGGGCCCCCTCGCATTGGGAGCACAGAGTCTTAGCTATTGGACCACCAGGGAAGTTCCTGTGGCTATATATTTTTAAATGCTGCATTTTAATATTTTATACATTCTCTGTGCTTTGTTTTCTTCAAGGAATTTACAACGTTTATTATTATTTAGGTAGTTATTTGGGGAGACTTGTAATATATGAACTCATCCATTCTTCTTTTCTAACTTGGATATCTGATAAACTATTTTCGACTAGAGCCTCATGGATTCTTAGAGACTGAAATGACTGTAGCTGGTTCTCCGGGTGCTATGACTGTGACTCAGCTCTCAGCCTAGGTGAATGCAGGTGACCTCTTCTAATAGTTTTTATTCTGGTCAATTTCAATTTTTATTTTTCATTATTGTCAACTTGAGAATTGTCCTATGCTTAATTTCTGTGTAACTTGTGTGTCTTCTACAATCCTCTATCCCCTTTCATCAAATTTTCTTATTCCTGATAAATCCTCAACGTGTTTTCCTGTCTTCAGGTTGTATGTTTTTGGTTCCTGCTTTAACTTTTCAGATGTTAAAGAATACCCTCCACTAAACTGTTCTTCAAACTTTGAGCTGAAGGTTTAAAGCCCTTCCAGCAGAAATAATTCAGTTCTGCTGAGAGACCCTTTCCCAGGGACTGCGGCAAATATCTGCAGGTCTGGACCATCTGCTCCTTACCGACTGGGACTTCAGTCAGTTATTAACACGCCTTTTCCAAGCTGCACCAGGGCTTCCCTGGTGGTTCAGATTGTAAAGAATCTGCCTGCAATGCAGGAGACCTGGGTTTGATCCCTGGGTTGGGAGAGAGAACAGAGTAGCTACCCACTCCATTATTCTTGCTTTTGGAGAATTCTATGGACAGAGGAGCCTGGCGGGCTACCATCCAGAGGGTCGCAAAAAGTTGGACACGATGGAGCAACTAACACTTTCATTTTTCCAAGCTGCTGAAGGGCCGACCTGCCCTGTGCTGATTCCTAGGCTGCTGGGAGGTCATGTACCAGGACCTCTAGGCTTCCCTTACACACAGGCAGGGACCCTGTGCCTTATACATGGGGGGCGTTTTTTTGTTACTGTGCTCTCTTGGCCACCATTATCAAAATTACTTCGTACATCCTTTTGGACAAATTCCCTCAGGTTCCTCTTTGAGTGGTATTGGCATTGGTGTTTGATTACTTATTCAGTTATTTGTTTAGTCAACTGAATTTTTTTCCTGCCGTTTATTCATTTTGTTCATCAGCAGTCTATTTTTGCAATCTTTTACCCAATAAAATGTGTAAATCTTTAGCTTACCCAATGAAACATTTTAGGAAATGAAATTTATACTATTCCCCAGTTTCAGGAATCTGACTGATGTGTTGCTTTGTCAGCGAGTTTTGAAAGAGCCTGAGAGAAACGTAAGGTTTAAGCCGTGTCTGCAGCTTTATGTGCATATGCTTGTTCTTGGCCAGATGGCAGATAGTTAAAGATGACTCAGAAAAGCATCAGTTCAGTTCAGTTCAGTCACTCAGTCGTGTCCGATTCTTTCTGACCCCATGGACTGCAGCACACCAAGCTTCCCTGTCCATCACCAACTCCCAGCGCTTACTCAAATTCATGTCCATCAAGTTGGTTATGCCATCCAACCACCTCATCCTCTGTCCCTTTCTCCTCCCACCTTCAATCTTTCCTAGCATCAGGGTCTTTTCCAATGAGTCAGTTCTTCACATTAGGTGGCCAAAATATTGGAGTTCAGCTTCAGCATCAGTCCTTCCAATGAATATTCAGGACTGATTTCCTTTAGGGTTGACTGGTTGGATCTCCTTGCAGGCCAAGGGACTCTCAAGAGTCTTCTCCAACATCACAGTTCAAAAGCATCAATTCTTCGGTGCTCAGCTTTTTTTAGAGTCCAACTCTCACATCCATACATAACTACTGGAAAAACCATAACTTTGACTAGATGGACCTTTGTTGGCAAAGTAACATCTCTACTTTTTATATGCTGTCTAGGTTCCCATAGCTTTTCTTCCAAGGAGCAAGTGTCTTTTAATTTCATGGCTTCAGTCACCATCTGCAGTGATTTTGGAGTCCAAGAAAATAAAATCTCTCACTGTTTCCATTGTTTCCCCATCTGTTTCCCATGAAGTGATGGGACCAGATGCCATGTCTTAGTTTTCTGAATGTTGAGCTTTAAGTCAGCTTTTTCATTCTCCTCTTTCACTTTTATCAAGAGGCTCTTTAGTTCTTCTTCACTTTCTGCCATAAGGGTGGTGTCATCTGCGTATCTGAAGTTACTGATATTGCTCCCAGCAATCTTGATTCCAGTTTGTGCTTCATCCATCCAGGCATTTCACATAATGTGTCCTGCATATAAGTTAAATAAACAGGGTGACAATATATAGCCTTGACATACTCCTTTCCCGACTTGGAACCAGTCTGTTCCATGTCTAGTTCTAACTGTTGCTTCTTAATCTGCATACAGATTCCTCAAGAGGCAGGTCAGGTGGTCTGGTATTCCCATCTCTTGAAGAATTTTCCACAGTTTGTTGTGGTCCACACAATCAAAGGCTTTGGCATAGTCAATAAAGCAAAAGTAGATGTTTTCTGGAACTCCCTTGCTTTTTAAAATCAAAACAGAAAGTAAAACCTTTTGGGTAAACCTTAGAGTTATAGAAAGTATACATGTTTAGAAATTTAGGAGAAACAACATACATTTTTTAAAAAATTTGGATTAAGTGGAAATGCAAGCATTTCTTTTAAAAACCCTGAAAGCAGTGGGATATTACTTATTAAGTAGTCAGAATTAGGGGGACAATGATTGAAATGGAAATTGGATGTTACCTATGATCCCTTAACAGAATAAACCCAGATGCAGGATCATATTCCCCCTGGATCAAATTGTAGGGTTTGAAGGATTGAACTCACAGGAATTTTGTGAAGAAAAGATCTACAGGCCCAAGAATGGAAATCTTTTTGAACATTTAAATACATTTGGGTTATGACAATAGTTGAAATCTGGCACTATCTTGGTTACCAGTCTTCAGAAAAGAAGAGACCAGTAATGTATTTTCTTACTGTATATAAAAAGGTATCTTTAAAATAACTTGGGAGGAAGAGGTGGAAAGGAGAGTAGTTATGATCTAGACATAGGGTCCTTCATTTTTGTGACACCTTTCATTTTTCTCTTTATTGGGCAACTAAAATCTCTTGCAGAGAGAGATTTTATGTCTCTAAGTCAAAATGTTTTTGGCACATGCATTATAATTTCAATTTGGAATATAATTGTTTGAGAGGCAGCAGGAAGAGTTGGTTGAAATAACACTTGGAATGTTTGGATAAGCCAGATAACAAATTCATCAGTTGAAACTAAAGCTGTGGTTGGGGCTTCCCTGGTGGTCCAGTGGTTAAGATTCTCCACTTCCAATGCAGGGGACAGGGGTCTGGTCCCTGGTCAGAGAACTAAGATCCCACATGCTGCATGGTGCGGCTGAAAGAAAGCTGTGATTCTTGATGGAAATGGACTTAGATGCAAGCTGTGACTGTATAAAGTAAGGCAGTTTCTCAATGGAGATGGAAATTGGCAAGAGATGTCAGGGGGCCAGGCTGTGTGTGTATGCATGTGTGCACGCGTGCTTGCCTATGTGCACCATTTTATTCATATCAACTAATTTGGAAAATTCTGCATATCTAGTAAATCCATTATTAGGGCTCTTTCCTCTGCTCAGCATGTTTCCATCAGCACCTCGACCCCAGGAAGTCTTTTTTTTTTTTTAAGAAATTGGAAATCCTTGTGTTTATTCTGTCTCTCTCTTAGATCCCTTTTAGGGGTGCTTATATGAGTTTCTTGGTAGTTTAGTTGGTAAAGAATCTGCCTGCAATCCAGGAGACCCAGGTTTGATCCCTGGGTCAGGAAAATCCCCTGGAGAAAGGAATGGCTACCCATTCCAATATTCTTGCCTGGAGAATCCCATGGACAGAGCCTGGGGGGCTACAGTCCACGGGGTCACAAAGAGTCAGATGCGACTGAGCAACTAACGCTTTCACTCTTTTCACGTTCATGTGAGTGACACAGACGTCTTTTATTAAAAAGAGTGTATGCCCTGATAACATTTGACATCTCAGTGTGAGTTTGCTGAGTCAGTTGGAGAATTTGGACTTTACCACAAAGATTCAAGAGCGATAGAATGAATTATCCTTGTTCAAGTTTAGACTAAGATCCCTGAAGTTCAGAGAAATATTTGGTAAGGATATGAGTCACTAATGTGATCCACATTCAGAGAAATAATCAACAGACCAAAAGTCCAAATATTTCTCTGGCCAATTTTGCTTTGGTTCTTTTATTTAATCTCTTCTGCTTGGGCTAGAGAGAAAAACGTCAAACATATTAGTTAAAAATTCACGTGCCCAATTTTTGTCAGGTTACTTGAAAATATTTCTTACTCTGATATAGGCATGGCTATTTGTAGAAATGACTTATTAAAAAAATCTTTCTATACTTCATCCTGGCCAAGGTCCCCCACACATGAGCTAGCTTTTTGAGTGGGTCAGTCCTGTGTGTGGCTGCCCCACTGCTGAACTGGACAGGGATTCTGTGCCATGCCCAAGGTGACAAGGATAGCCTGCAGTGGCACTGGAGGTTGGCAAACATCTCTCTTCACTGCATGCAGCCTTTGCTCAGAGTAAGTGTCTCAGGCGACCAGCTTGATCGCTTTTACAGCCACAGAGAGCGGCTTACCTCTGGTGACTGTGTGTCCCATCGTGCCTTTATGAGATCATCTGAAGCCTGGAGGAGTTCTTGGCATTTTTGTTGTCTGTGCTCCATCTATGTCCCACTGGTGACATGTGACATTATCAGCTGTGAGGAGAGAAGGGTCGAAGGAAGGGGAAAAGCCAAGTAGATGAAGTCCTGCATTTCCTAAAGCTGTTTTTGCTGTCATTTTCTTCACCACTTGCCCCTGACAGAAGGTTAGAGGCCTGAGCAGTAATTGGCAAGGTTGTTAATGTCAAGGATTCCTGTATCTGTATATATATTTTAATTCAAGACCAAGTAGTGTCTGTGCTAGGGCAGCTGTCATCTTGCCCTTTATGTCACTTCTAGTTTGCTTCAGTAACAGTCTCTCCTTCTTAAACTTGTTTTTACTAAACAAGACAAGGGATGGGACTAGGGATGGGCACAGGGGACAGGGAGAAGACTGTAGACTGAGCTGACATTCCTGCTCCTGTAGCTTGTTACTAAAATGGCATGTCAGTACATGGTCAGATCTACAGAGGCAGAAAGATGGATGCTCAAAGGCCAGCAGACAGCAGACTTTTTGCACAATTCTGTTCTGAGGGCAGAAACACTCATGTCTTGCTTAGTAAAAATGGCCTTATATTTCTGCCTCTGTCATTAATGCTGTCTGGTACTTTGCATAACTGATGTGTTAAACTTTTTTCTTTTTATGTAGACCATCTTTTAAAGTCTTTATTGACTTTGTTACAATATTGCTTCTGTTGTTTATGTTCTGGGTTTTTGACTGTGAGTCATGTGGGATCTTTGCTCCCGACCTGGGATTGAATCCACACCCCTCCATTGGAAGGCGAAGTCTTAAACACTGGACTGCCAGGGAAGTCCCTGATGTGTTTTTTTTTAGATTCTCCAGATCTCTACAAATAAAATAACATTAGCAAAAGAATCTTGAATGGTAGAACAGCAAAGGCATCTTGAATGGTAGGACTGGGATGTTCTTAGAAACCACCTGGTCCAAATTCTTCACTTTGTAGGTGAGCAAAGAGAACCCCAGAAGAAAGGGACTTATTCAGAATTCTGAAGAAAGTTAAGGTGGTGGTGGAAATCTCTGTATGCCATTAATATTCTTGTGCATCAGAGGTCAGACAAGAGTAGCGGCAGAGTTTGTCCTTCAAAGGCTTGTCTTTGGAGCAGATGTTGGCATCCTGGGTGTGAGTTTAATGCTGATGGCCAAGGCTGGTGCTAACGGCAGTCGTGGCTGGCTTCCTGGAGGTGGGAGAAAGTATCACTAATGGAGGAGGAAGAAATGGGTGTGAAGTGGTTTCTCTAGAACATGAACACAGAGGCATTCTCCAGGCTACTGCTCACTGTGGCCCAGAGCAGGAAGACCAGTGGAAGCAGGAGGACTTGGCTTGTATTCCCATCCTGTGATCTGTTCTGCACTGTGATGGGACCTTTGGCCTGCATGTCTGAGAACTAGCCACACCTTCCAGGTGGTCACTGCTTGATCCCTGCAATGTGGCCCACCCTTGGGAGGAAGACCTTAAAAAGGGGCCCAGGCAGAAAGCAGGTTCATTGCTCTCTGGAAGGCTCTTCTGGTCTCAGCTGTCTTCCCCAGCTCTGCGTGGGCATGTATGAATACCTTTGGCCCCATAGATATTTTCTTCCGGGAGTAAGGAGAATAAAGACAGAGCCCTCTAATGTCTGGATCCATGAAAGGTGTGGGAAGTATTACTATGACAGGGTACAGATTCAAGTTTCTCATAAGTCTTTTGAGTTATGCCTCCCAAAGTGATAGCATCTGGAGAAACAGGGAATAAATAGTTGTTAGTAGAGTAGTGTGTGGGATTCTATAACCAGATAGATACCAGATGCAGCTCCAGGTTTTAGCAAGGAAGATTAGCAAGGAGCTCTGGGCTGCCCTGGGGGCTCAGATGGTAAAGAATCTGCCTGCAATCTAGGAAACCCAGGGTCAATCACTGGGTTGGGAAGATCCCCTGGAGGAGGCCATGGAAACCCATTCCAGTATTCTTGCCTGGAGAATCCAATGGACAGAGGAGCCTGGTGGGCTACAGTCCATGGGGTCACAAAGAGTCAGACACAACTAAGTAACAAAGTACTGAACAGGGGTGGCTTACACACAGACATTTATTGTGGTTAGAGGTCCAAGATCAAGGTGATGGTGGGGGAGAGGTTGGGTCCTTCTGAAACTTTGGGGGTAGGATCTGTTCCAAGTCTCTCCTCAGCTTATAGAAGACCGTCTTGTCCCAGCGTCTTTTTACAGTGTCTTCTGTCCATGCGTGTTTCCGAGTAAAAATTTCTCCACCAGTTAAATAGGATTGGGGCCCACCCTAGCAGCCTTATCCTAACCAATTACATTTGCAGTGACCTTATCGCCAAGTAAAGTGACATGCTGAGACAAGGGGGGACTTTAATATATGAATTTGGGGGGGACACAATTCAACCCCTACATGTTCTATGAAAAGGAGCCATCCAAAAGAGAGAAGTCAAAAAGAGCAGGCGTTCTAGGAGTTGGGGTTTAGAAGGAGGAGAGGAGGTCTTCCTGCATGGACACCATGTCTTTAACCTCTTCTTTCTCTCACATAAATCTCCACCCACAGCAGGCTGGTGAGGAGCAGTGTGTGTGTGCTAAGTCCGCCAGGCTCCCCTGTTCACGGGATTTTCCAGGCAAGAATACTGGAGTGGGTTGCCATATCTTCCTGCAGGGGATCTTCTGGCCCAGGGATTGTACCCTTATCTCCTGCATCTCCTACATTGCAGGTGGATTCTTTACCTCTCCACCATTGAGGGGTTCCCTTTCCTTGAAACAATGAAAGGAAAGCTCCAGTGTCTTCAAATGCCGGTGAGGAGGAAGGGTGGCATGGGAAAGAACTGGATGTGGATGGAACTCTTAGTAGCCCGACCTGTTCTTCAAGAGACTATATTGAATGAATTAGATCTTTCTGACCTTCCTGCCTGAGCTGGAGTTCACTGATTTCATTACTGTCCTGCACTATTTCTTAAATCAGTATTGCATTCATGCATGCCTACATGCATGCTAAATTTTTTCAGTCGTGTCCAGCTCTTTGTGACCCCATGAACTACAACCTGCCAATCTCTTCTGTCCATAGGATTCTCCAGGCAAGAATACTGGAGTGGGTTGCCATGGCCTCCTCCAGGGGATCTTCCCAACCCAGGGGTTGAACTCACGTCTCTTAGGTCTCCTGCATTGGCAGGTGTATTCTTTACCACTAGTGCCACCTGGGAAACCCACCCTTAATCCCCACTTGCACTGGGGCAGTGGAGGGAGTGGAACAGAGAGAGAGCCTCTCACCATCCTGTGGTTTGAGGGCATTCTGATAGAGATGGGGATGTTCCCACAATGCCCCACCTGGTCCTTAGAAAGAAGACAAGACTGTGCTCATTCACTCACCACCCACTATGCTCCAGGTATTTCTACATGGAAGAGCCTTGCCCTTGTGGAGCTTTCTTACTAGTGCAAGAAGAAGGCAGATATAAGCAATAAATAGAAATCAACAGTAAACACAATTAATAAGTAAATCACATAGTAGGTTAGTAGGTAGTGAATGCTATGGGGGAAGACAAAGGGCAAGAGGTAAGTGTGCAGGTTTATAGGCAGCCATCAGTTTGGGCCACCTGGCGGGCAGAGTGCTTATACTGGAGGAGGGACTGGAAGGTGGGAGGGACTGGTCTGGTGTGTGTCTTGGAAGGAGAGCATCCAACCAGAGGGGTCTGCATCAGTGGGTTTGAGGAGCATCAGGAGGCCTCTGTGGCCAGGCAGAGAAAGTGAAGGAGGTTGCTGTGGGAGAGAAGGTCAGAGAGGCTATGGGAGAGGGCCATGCTGGTCTTTGCGGATGGGCTTTACCTAAGTGCATTAGAGAATGAGTTTATGGGTTTAACTGCAGTGCCTGAGAAGACTCACTCTGGATATAGGATTAAAAATAGACAGTCAGGGTGAGGATAAAAGCAGGGGACCAGTTCAGAGCCCGTTGCAGCGTTTCAGGGGAGGAACTCCATGGTATGGGTCAGTGGTCTCAGCATACTTGGTCCTCTGGCTGGACTCTTCCTTCAAACTGTATCTCATCCTGAGTCACTGAATCTGAATTGCCTGGCTGATAGTCTTCCCTAAAAAGGTTTTATTCTGGCCCTTGACCATGTCTTGGCTTGTACTGTGTAGATTAGTTACTGTGAAAAAGTGAAAGTGTGAGTCGCTCAGTCATGTCTGACCCTTTGTGCCTCCGAGGACTGTAGCCCACCAGGCTTCTCTTCCATGGAATTCTCAAGGCAGGAATACTGGAGTGGGAAGCTAGTCACTTCTCCAGGGGATTTAAGGGAGCCCTTTTTCACTCCTAACCTGAAGCTAAGGCATTTGTGTGCTTTTATACTAACCCAAAGGCTTCCTTGGTGGCTCAGATAGCAAAGAATCTGCCTGCAATGCAGGAGACCCAGGTTCAATCCCTGGGTTGGAAAGACCCTGGAGAAGGAAATGGCAACCCACTGCAGTAGTCTTGCCTGGAGAATCCCATGGATAGAGGAGTGTGGCGGTCTACAGTCCATGGAGTCGCAAAGGGTCAGATACGACTGTGTGACTACCACTTCCACTTCAAAGGCCCCATAATCAGTTTTTAAAAACTCAAAGACATTGTCACATACAATTTTCTTATAGCCACCTGTCCTTAGAGCCTACACTAGAAGGCAAGAATGTTTACAGTCTATTGCTGGAGAGGTTTTCTGTTTCCCCTGGGGTGAGTTGAAAATGAAATCATCTGTTAGTCTGAAGCAAACAGAAGGGCCATTGTGACTCTTGTCTGGCGGCTTCCACACGGAGTAGACTTTTTCCCTTGGACCCTGGAGCATGCTGGAATCAAGATTGCCGGGAGAAATATCAATAACCTTACCACCCTTATGGCAGAAAGTGAAGAAAAACTGAAGAGCCTCTTGATGAACGTGAAAGAAGAGAGTGAAAAAGTTGGCTTAAAGCTCAACATTCAGAAAACTAAGATCATGGCATCCGTTCCCTTCACTTCATGGCAAACAGATGGGGAAACAATGGAAACAGAGAGATTTTATTTTCTTGGGCTCCAAAATCACTGCAGGTGGTGACTGCAGCCGTGAAATTAAAAGATGCTTGCTCCTTGGAAGAAAAGCTATGACTGACCTAGACAACATTAAAAAGCAGAGATATTACTTTCCCAACAAAGGTCTGTCTAGTCAAGGCTATGGTTTTTCCAGCAGTCATGTATGGGTGTGAGAACTGAACTCTAAAGAAAGCTGAGCGCTGAAGAATTGATGCTTTTGAACTGTGGTGTTGGAGAAGACTCTTGAGAGTCCCTTGGACTGCAAGGAGATCCAACCAGTCCATCCTAAAGGAGATCAGTCCTGAATATTCATTGGAAGGACTGATGCTGAAGCTGAATCTCCAATATTTTGGCCACTGATGCGAAGAACTGACTCATTTGAAAAGACCCTGATGCTGGGAAAGATTGAGGGCAGGAGGAGAAGGGGACGACAGAGGATGAGATGGTTGGATGGCATCACCGACTCGATGGACATGAGTTTGAGTAAACTCCGGGAGTTGGTGATGGGCAGGGAAGCCTGGTGTGCTGCAGTCCATGGAGTCACAAAGAGTTGGACACAACTGAGCAACTGAACTGAGCTGAACTGGAGCACCAGTATGTAGGATCTTAATAACACATGTGATTAATCATACTATTAAAAATGGAAATTTCACATGAGTTAGTTTGCTATAGCTGCCATGACACGGTCCTGCAGACTGAGGGGCTTAAACACGGTGCTGGAGGCTGGAGGTCCGAGACTGAGGTGTGGGTACTGCTGGTTCCTCCTAAGGCTGTGAGGCAGGAATCTGTGCCAGGCTTCTCTCCTTGGCTTGTGCATGATTGTCTTCTCCCCGTGTCTCTATTTGTGGTCTTCCCTGTGTGTCTCTCTCTCTTTTGTTCGAATTCCCCTCTTCATAAGGACACCAGTTATACTGGATTAGGGTCACCCTGATGGCCTCGTTTTAAATTGAGCACCTCCATAAAGACACTATCACCAAAAAAGGCACCATTCTGAGGACACTAACATAATGAATTGGTGCTGGGGGCACACACTCACCCCATAACAGACCCCTGTATACTCAATTTCCTCTCACCACCACCAGTCTCAAGCCCAGCTGCCCCATCATACTTTCTCTGCAGCATATTCTTCTTAATAGTCTCAGCTTTTCTGAGGCTTCATGTGTTGAGGGTGAATTTCAGTCAGATGATTTAAGTACCATTTGTGAGTAGAGGATGATGTCCATTTACAAATAAATGACTTAGTGTTGTAAATTCAGAGCTTCCCTGGTGGTTCCGACCGACCGACCGTAAAGAATCTGCGTGCAATGCAGGAGACCTGGGTTCAATCCCTGGGTCGGGAAGATCCCCTGGAGAAGGAAATGGCAACCCACTCCTGTATTCTTATCTGGGAAATCCCATGAACAGAGGAGCCTGGCGGGCTACAGTCCATAGGGTTGCGCAGAGTCAGATGTGGCTGAGTGACTAACACACACACACCTTGTAAACTCAACACCATCCTAAAATAGAATTCTGAAAACCAGTGTATACAGTGACAGTATACCTCAAATGATTACTCATCTTCTGGAAGAGGGAGCATAGTTTAGTGATTAGAAGAACAGACAGCTAAACTGCCTGGGTTATCATTCTCCCATTTACCATCTAGCTGACCCTGGGAAAATTTCTGAAATCGCTCCTGGAGTTTTCTTGTCTGAAGATGTAGATAGTATGGTACCTACTTCATAGAGTTATCTGAATTTGAAAGGCTAATCCATGTAAGGAATACAAGGGAGGGTGCCTGGTACACAGTAAGAGCTCAGTAAATGTTTGACACTATTATTCCTAGGGTGGCTGCTTTTCAGGAAGACACTCGTTTGAGTAAATTAGGTCTGGTGTGTTTGTTAAAACATTATGTGCTAATTTGTGGAGACAATGTGTGTTTCCTGGGTACTGCATAATTTGATCTGAGAGAGCAGTTTTATTTGTCATTAATCATATGCAGGCTTCAAAGAAATGTGGGGATTCATTTTAATCACTGAAGTACATGTAACTCTTATTTATAAACATTTAACTCATCTAATTTGGTGGTTTTCAATTTGTATTCCTGCTCCTGGAATCATGATTTGGGGACCCCTGGAAGATCCCCTGGAGGAGGAAATGGCTACCCACTCCAGTATTCTTGCCTGGAGAATCCCATGGACAGAGGAGCCTGGTGGGCTACAGTCCATGGGGTTGCAGAGCTGGACATGACTGAGTGCATGATAAGCATGGGTGATGGTGGTAATATTCAGTGTGCGGGGTCCGTGTGACCTCATTTGTACCCCAGGCCAGACATCCCATCTCAGTCAGAATAGACACCCTATTATCTATTGTATATATGACTATTCTGAGTAAAATTTCATTTGAAAGAACTCTACTACTAAAAATAGCTTGAAAATCACTCGCGTGGGGTATAGATGATTTATATTCTTCTGCCCCCTATTGCTTCCATCTGTGTGTACCCCAGGGATGCAACTAATGCTAATATTAGCCTGAGCAAAACATAATTAGGAAGGTAAATCTACTGCAAAAAGTAATATAGCATAAATTAAATAAATTAAATATAAATCAAATCAAATATAAAACAATGCATTCAATTATCTGCCTCACTGCCTCCCTGCTTTAACATCAGTATTTTAGAGGAGACTAATCTTCTTTCTGGGACAGGGCCAAGACTGAGCCAAGACCAATGAATGTGTCAAACCCTGGAAGGATGGTGCTTGACCCGTTGGGCATGAGCTAAAGGCACTGCCATTCTGGTCAGCTAAATTCTGTCTTAATGGTTGAGGCATGAACTAGTCTTTGTATGTGGCTGGGAAAACCTATGTATAAGATACTTTTATTATTACTTTAAATTAATTTATTTAAAAAATGAAGTGTAGTTGATTTATTATACAATGTGTTAGTTTCAGGTGTACCCCAAAGTGACTCAGTTATGTACGTATATATATGGCTTCCCAGCTGGTGCCAGAGGTAAAGAATCCTCCTGCAAACACAGAAGATATAAGAGATGTGGGTTTGATCCTGGGTTGGGAAGATCCCCTGGACTCCAGTATTCTTGCCTGGAGAATCCTGTGGACAGAGGAGCCTGGTGGGCTACAGTCCACGGGGTTGCAAAGGGCCAGACGCGACTGAATGACTTGCACACACGTGCACACATATATGTATATTCTTTTTCAAATTCTTTTCCCGTATATTGAGATATTGAGTCTAGTTCACTGTGCTATACAGTAGGTCCTTGTTTACCTATTTTATATATACTAGTGTGTATATGTTAATCCCAAATTCATAATTGCCCCTTCCTCCCCATCTTTCTCCGTTGGTTATCATGTGTGTGTGAGCTCAGTCATGTCCGACTCTTTGTGGCTCCTTTGTACTTTTTCTCCCATAGATAACAGTGATAACAGTGATGGAAATAAAGTCTGAGAGTTAGTTTCATTCATTCATTTGATCATTCTGTAGATATTGACCGACCCACCTAGAAGCTCCAGGAATTATCTTGAACACCAAGGATACAGAAATGGACACAGGAGGATGCAGGCAGTTGCTCCAACTGTGGAACTTTTATTCCAAAGAGGGGAGAAAGAAATTACATGAGTAAACAAATATGTCAAGATGCATAGTGCTAAGGAGTGAAAAAGAAGCAGGGAAAAGCCTAAAGAGCAGAGAATTCTATTTTAGATACTTTAAATATACGTGTCTTCTCCCTGCTGCACCTCCCTGCTAAACCCAGAAGATGCTTGGAACATATTGATTGAATTATTAACCCAAATAGATTATATTGGATCACCTGCCTGTGAGACTACCCTGGATAGACCATCTTTCTTGGAAGGTACTTGTAGGTATGTAATTTAATCTTTTGCTGCCAGAAACATATCTGAGTTGTTCACTCTGTCAATAGATGTGCATTATGGGAATGATAACAGAATTTAATACCAACCTAGGCAGAGCGTAATTAGGGAGGGAAGACTCAGCTTCCTAGAAACATAGTAATTTCAGTCAAATGGAACCAATTTGGCATCTTCTTTCCTACTGTTCTTCTTCAGCCGTTGGGCTGACGGAAGTTTCACTGTTTTGCCGTCTTGTGACATGTGGTAGGACTGAGCTTTTACCAAGACCAATGTCCTCTTTTCAATTCTTCTAGCCTCCAGGAAAGGATAAAGTCCCTCAGCTTGTCACTTAAAGAAATCACTGCTAAGGTAAGTACCTTTCTATGCCCACTTTCTAAAGAAGTTGCTGAAGTTTTCTTTTGATGTAATTTCATGTCACAGGTCACCTGGGCTCTGGACAAAATATAGACTTGGCAAAACCATTCTACAGGCTAAGTGATGGGCCAGCCAACGAGCCAGGGCCAAGGGCCGCTCCTCTGGTGGATATTCTGACTGCGGTCCCTAGGCGTCGATGGGCTTGGCCTCTGGGAGAGGAAACATGGTTACTGCTGTGCACAATCAAATGTCTTTGCTTAAAAAGGCTTCTAGGATGGGTGCAATCTGAGAAGTTGATTACATTCCCTTCCAGAAGGGCTGGGTTCAGGTTTTTCACAAACAGATGGAAATGGTACAGTAGGTGCTTGTTTTTTTTGTTTTGTTTTGTTTTGTTTTTTAAAGTTAAGTTGATTTCGAAATCATTTTGCCTATCTTACCTGCCGTTTATACTTCATATCAGGACTTTGGTTTGTATAGAGATAGAGGACCCAACATTATTCCCTGGGAGCCATACAGTCAATTCACTTAAATAGTCAGTGTGCGGTCAGTAAGGATTACCACAGTTACGAAACAAAACCCTCCTCCAGAGAGATAGTTACTCCCCACTGGGTTATTGACAAACTCTGAAGCAGGATCAATTACCCTGTGAATTATTGTTAGAGGGGAGGCAGGCAGAGAACTAGGTCTGAATCATTAATGATTTGTGTTGGGTCTGGGAACCAGGGTGGGTATAAGATGGCTGAAATACACAAAGGGCAGGATTCTGAGCAGACAGCAAAGCAGCCAAGAGTCCTCTGGCCTGGAGTGAAGATCTTGTTCTCTGTCTCCAGGGAAGAGAGCAGGAAGACCTGTGCGGATGTGTAGACCCCAGCAGAGCCAAGAAGCTGGATGTATTCTTGGCAAAAAATGTCCACAGTGGCTCTGGTCCTTTTCCTGGTTTTTGTGTCTAGTTCACTTTTGAAAAAACTTTATATGATTTTGCTAAAGACCGCACAGCAGCAGTTCTGCCCCGCATCGAAAGAGAGCCTCCTGTGAGGACTGAGCCTTGGACCCAGAACGCTTGATGCCCACCTGCCCTGCCTTCCCAAAGATCCACCCCAGAAAGCTCACCCAGAGCAGAAGGGCAGGAGGAGACTCAGGCGGCCGGCAGGGGACCTGAAGCCACATGCAGAACTTGGGAAAGGGCTTTATTTCAGGCTCCCAGGCTGAGGGTGGCTGGCACCTTGTCCCCGGCCCAAATGAGTCAAGGGCACTGGCTTGGTTTACCAGTTTTGTTATAGGAAGCAAGAGCGGATGCTAGACAGCACACCTGGATTTCTGCCTTATCAGTGACGGTGATGTCCCCATTGACATTCCTGTCCATCCACTTCTGTGACCTCCAGTGGAGCCACGGGGGAGGTGAGGTAGGGCCAAAGCTTCCTGGATGGGGAGGCGGTCGAAGTACCTCTTGTACTTCCTACTAGAACTTATGCCATTTATAAGTACATCCTAATTTCTGTGTAGAGTTAAAATGTGGAAGGACTCTTGGGTTTGGGTTTATTGAGCATCAGATAAACACATACTGTGTGTGTAACACGGATGAGTCTGGATCCCATCAGGGAGGATGTAGATGTGCATAATCTGTAACACAGATGGTGTTTGTATGTGTGTGTTTTCTATGACATCTTATATCACGCACACACACACATACACACGTGCACACGACACTGGGATTTGTTGATCGTCTCCAGCTGCTATGATTTGCCCAAATATCAAAAGTCTTTTGCTTTGTTTGTATCTTTTCTCTAAAACATTTACAAAAAAAATTACAATTCCCTTGCTTTTTCATAAAATTAACGAATGCATGCCTATGGTTTTAAAATGGAAATGGAAAAACTCCATTTGATAATGGGTTCCTTAGGGTTTAATTTTATTTGGAAATAAAAAAGGAGATGCAGATTTTCTGGGGCATGCATGCCTGTAGGCATGTGTGTTTGTGTATATAGGTGGGTGTGTACATGTGCACATACATGAATGTGTGTGTGTATATGAGGGCCATATATTAGTCTATAGAGAATTAAAACTGCTCAGTCGCATGCAACAACTTTCTGTCTACTCTGAGCTTGATTGACTGGTGACCTTGAAGTCAAAGTCACAGCTTGGCCCACTTTTCTTTCTTCAGTGTATTAGACACAATAATCTGATATTCTTTCAACTCCTTCCTCAAAGAGAGCTGGCACCTGCCTTCCACTCATTACATTTTTTGACTCTTATGGGTTACCCAAACCAAAGGTAATTAGGGGATAAATGAGATGGAAGAAAGTGTTGGAAATAAATGGGGTATCCGGAGGTTGGTAGATATTAGATTACATTCAGCAGTACCGGAAAGAATGTACATTGCAATTTAATAAGAAGATTTAGAGGTTGTTTCATATTAATAGTGACAGCTTGCTCAATAAAAGAGAAACTGACCCAATTATGGTTAAAAGAGACTGTGAGCTAAAATCAGAAATACTGGACGTACTTGGGTGAGGTGCAGCAATCATGACTGGGGTAATCGAGTTGACAGAAATGTCCTGGGACCTCTGGTGACATGCTTTTGACCAAGGGGAGGGGGCGTTCCTGTCATCAGCATGGAGTCCATGAGACAGTGCTTGGGCGGATGTCAGAGCAACTTCCTTTAACTTCTGGTCCTGACACTGTGATGGATCTCAGGACCATTGAGAGGGTGTCTCCAAATTGATGGCTTTGGACAGCGGTTGCTCAGCTCTGTTGGTGCGGGCTTTGGGGTAGAAGCCTTTACACTGTCCCTTCATCCAGAGATTTTTATAAAGAGATTTATAAAGAGAGTTTTATAAAGAGGTTTGGGAGATTATAGCTGCTTAATGGAAAGGAACATGCTGAAGGCCATGGGGGCAAGGGTGTGCTATTTTAGACGGGGTGTGTGAGGTTTGTGTTGATTTTAGAAAGAACCTCTGTTGAAGTCTGAGGTCAGCAAAGCACTTCAAGGTGATAATATCTAGCATGAGCTGGAAACTTCTGGGGAGATTAAATTTTATATTTTCTCTGGGCTCTGTGAACCCACCTGGGTTTTTATTTCTTGAATGGAATGTTAGGTTTTTGGCAAGAAAAGAGGGGTGCTTCTAAGTAACATCCTTTGTGGATCCCCCAGATGTCTTCACATGTGTATTCATTGTTATTCAGCCATGCTCTGTGCTTCTGTTGAACTGGAGGTTTTTTTAGGTAGTTCATTAATCTCAGTATAGGTAGCAGTTGAATACAAGGTTTTTGCTTTAAATAAAAGAAACAAAATGTTGTATTTTAGTTTCAACAAATACAAAATAGCCTAAGAAATCTGGAAAAACAAAGTGAGATTTAAGATTTTTGCTATTTTTTAAAGATCAAGTAAGATGTAGGAAGTGAAATGCTAAAACCTGCAAACTTTCCTGAGATCTACTTGTCTATTTTTCAAATCTGCCCTTGATCGCAACGTCTGTGCACCATTTTTTCCTGCCTATTGTGTGCCAGACACAGAATGAAATCCCTGCTCCCACAGCGTGTGTGGTCCCCAGAGATACAAGAGGAAAATGAAGGGAGAATGACAGAGTGTCAGCTGGACAGGGCGGTACCGACAGACACCCTGCAGGGGCAGGCGGCCCGGGGAGGGAGGGCCAAGCAGTGGTTCTGTTTCGTGGGTGAGCCACACGGCCCTTCTTCCCAAGGCAGAGCCCTGTGGGCTGTGCCCCCAGGGACCAGCAGAGCCACTCGAGGAGGGTGTCAGCACTCAGAGGCCTGGGGAGGGGCAGGCAGAGGGCTCCGCTTACTTACTTGTGGCTGTGTCGGGTTGTGGGATCTCATCTGTTTCTTCCTTCCCTCCCCTTCCTCCCTCCCTCCTCCCTCCTTTCCCTCCTCCTTCCCTCCCTTCTTCCCTTCCTCCCCCTACTCCCTCCCTCCTCCTCCTCCTTCCTCTCCTCCCTCCCTCTTCCCTCCCTCCTCCCTCCCTTCTTCCCTTCCTCTCCCTCCTCCCTTCTTCCCTTCCTCCCCCTGCTCCCTCCCTCCTCCTCCTTCCCCTCCTCCCTCCCTCCTCCTCCTCCTTCCTCTCCTCCCTCCCTCTTTCCTCCCTCCTCCCTCCTCTCTCCTCCCTCCATTCTTCCCTTCTTCTCCCTCCTCCCTTCTTCCCTTCCTCCCCCTGCTCCCTCCCTCCTCCTCCTTCCCCTCCTCCCTCCCTCCTCCTTCCTCTCCTCCCTCCCTCTTCCCTCCCTCCTCCCTCCTCTCTCCTCCCTCCCTTCTTCCCTTCCTCTCCCTCCTCCCTTCTTCCCTTCCTCCCCCTGCTCCCTTCCTCCTCCTCCTTCCCCTCCTCCCTCCCTTCTCCCTCCTCTCTCCTCCCTCCCTTCTTCCCTTCCTCTTTCCCTCCCTCCTCTCTTCCTCCCTGCCTCCTTCCCCTCCTCTCTTCTTCCTTCCATCCTTCCTTCCTTTATGCATTGCTTGTTTTTTAAGAACTCTCCTGCAGTTATTCTGTATCACCCCCTTGCTACTTAGAAACCCAGGAATCTGGCTGGTGCCCTGTCGCCCTCTCATCTCTGCCTGAGTAAATGATGGTTCATGGCTATCTTTCTCCTTCTAGGTGTGTATGAGTGAAAGACTCTGCAGTGCCCTGAGAAAGAAGGTTAACGATATTGAAACCCAACTGCCAGCGTTGTTTGAAGCCAAAATGCTTGCCATCTCAGGTACCTGGGGACAGAGGGGACATGGAGACAGTTGGAGTGAGTGATGACAACCACCACACCCCTGTCTTGTTCTGGATTAACAGTCTACCTGTACCTGAATATTGTGTAGCATTCTACCTGTCACTTGACAACTCAGAGCCTTTGCGGGGAGTCTCACTGAAACTCATGGAGTAGATGGGCAGCATGGCTTCTTTATAAGGGATGGGTTGTTAGTTTTTAGTTGCTAAGCTGGGTCCAACTCATGTGACCCCATAGACTATAGCCTGCCAGGCTCCTCTGTCCATGGGATTCTCCAGGCAAGAAGACGAGTGGGTTACCATTTCTTTCTCCAGAGGATCTTCCCAACCCAGGGATTGAACCAGCATCTCCTGCATTGCAGGCGGAGTTTTTACCACTGACCCAGGGTAGTCCTATAAGGGATGGGTAAGACTCTTGAAAATGCACAAGCACACATTATATAAAATAGCTATTTGTGTAGTTTGCATTACCAGTTTCTGTTTAAGAGTTTAGAGACTAGATGTAATCTGGGTGCCATGTAATCCTAGTCAGGGTTTCTACAGATTTATGTATCTGGAGATACTCAGTGAGGGTGTGATCAACCACTTGCTATGGGGGAATGAGTGGTAACAGGAGACAAACTGATGTACTCAGAGTAACAACCTAGTCATAGATAAGAAATTTTTGGAGGATTTTCAGTGGATCATTATCCTTCCTTAATTTGGTAGTTATAAAGGGATATACTTTTCCATTAATCAGTAGGCTGAAAACACAAGTCTCTGAAAATAGGATCTTACTCTATCATTTGAACAGTACTTAAAGAAAAGGTTTATTTATTTACTGGCTGTGTTGGGTCTTTGTTGCTGTACCTGGGCTTTCTCTAGTTGCTGGGCAGGTTTCTCGTTGTGGTGGCTTCTTATTGTGGATCATGGGCTCGGTAGTTCTGGCCATGGGCTTAGTTGCCCTGAGGCATGTGGAATCTTCCTGGACAAGGGATCAAGCCAGTGTTCCCTGCATTCTTAGCCATTGGACTACCAGGGAAACCCCTGAACAGTGCTTTTGAACATTCCCCTGCATTTGTTATTTTATTTTCACATCAGCTCTATCAGATAGGAGGGAGAAACACTGTGATCCCGAGGAACAGAGGGAGAGATTGAGGCCCTGGAACGTGTCCTGTGGTTAAGTTCACTCCATTAACTGAGTGGGGATAGATCAGGGCTAGTGTCCAGGTGTGATGTATGGATTTTTAACCCAGTTATGTAATGACAGACTGTTTTATAAGTTGAATGAATCCATAGCTCATCAGCTCCAGAAGAATCATAAAAATTTAATGAAAAGGTATAATAATTACATGTATGGGTTTTAAATGGCATTTTAAGAAGGAATACAATAATTGGCAGCTTCTGCTCTTCAGATCATTAAACAACTAATGTTGGCAGCTAACGAGCAATTTGGTGCCTGGCGCAGTCACGCGTGTTATTTACAACCCGTAGAACACGTGGATGCACATGTGGGCCTCAGCTCTCAACAGCTTCACATTCCATTTCCTTCGAATTATGGCCCCATTTGCTAAGAGGAAAAAAGATTGAATACAATCTTGCTTCTGAGTTAGGGTTTTTGCCTTTCTTAATCAATGTATCTTTCTCAGGAATACAGGTGGATGTGTCTCTATTAAGCCCAAGGGAGGAGATGCATCATTTGGGCAGCAGAGAAACCCTCTCTCAAATGTGAATTATCTCATTTAGGATGTGGCGAAAATTCTTAAGATGGTATTTTGCACAGAGGGCCTGAGTTTTCTGTGTAGTTTTTAGATCAGCTGAGAAATTGGTGAGACCTGATTGGATGAGGGATCCCCCGAGTTAGCTGGGGTGGGAACACACTCCCCATATCCTATTTCCTGACACTCTTGAGCCCCTTGGTGAACAGCCCTTTCAGTCCATGGACTGCCCTGTGAGTTAGGTTGGTGACAGATGGTCATCATTAACTTCTGTGGTGATATTGGTTTAGTCACTAAGTCCCACTCTTTGCAACCCTATGGGCTTAGCCCACCATGCTCCTCTGTCCATGGGATTTTCCCAGCAAGAATCCTGGCATGAATTGCCATTTCCTCTGGGGATCTTCCTGATCCAGGGATCAAACTCACGTCTCTTGTATCTTCTGTGTTGGTGGGCAGATTCTTTACCACTGAGCCACCCGGGAAGCCCCTTAACTTCTGTACATAATGCAATTTCCATTTCCTTTTGAGCTGTGCTCCATAGCAGGGAGAGTTGAGGAGGCAAGAGGTACTCTCCTTAGGATGCTGGCAGGTCTGTTTTTTTTTTTTTTTTTTAATTAGTTGGAGGCTAATTACTTCACAACATTTCAGTGGGTTTTGTCATACATTGATATGAATCAGCCATAGATTTACACGTATTCCCCATCCCGATCCCCCCTCCCACCTCCCTCTCCACCCGATTCCTCTGGGTCTTCCCAGTGCACCAGGCCCGAGGACTTGTCTCATGCATCCCACCTGGGCTGGTGATCTGTTTCACCATAGATAATATACATGCTGTTCTTTCAAAACATCCCACCCTCACCTTCTCCCACAGAGTTCAAAAGTCTGTTCTGTATTTCTGTGTCTCTTTTTCTGTTTTGCATATAGGGTTATCGTTACCATCTTTCTAAATTCCATATATATGTGTTAGTATGCTGTAATGTTCTTTATCTTTCAGGTCTGTTTTTATATCATCAGAATAGCAAACCCTCACTCTGTTAGACAAAAGCACAAACATCTTCAAGAGAGGCCTTTCTCTATTTTAGGATCTCTGTGAGGATGCTGGGACAATGCTCAGAGGTTCTTAGAAGCCCTACTGAATGAGAGGACCTTGTGGGGTACCCTTAGGTTCTTAGAGGGCCTTTCGTCTGTCTGAAAGCTTCTAGATCTCCCATCCTGGTTTTGATCAATGGACTGAGGATTTCTCTTGATTTAAGAACCATCTGCTCTCTGCAGAGAGAGGGAATAATAAAAATACATTGGTTGGATACAATGTGTCTAAATGGCAGCCTGAAGTCTTTCTTGTTTTATATGTGTGTGAGCTTGCTCAGGCGCTCAGTCCTGTCCCACTCTTTGCAATCCCAGGACTGTAGCCCGCCAGGCTTCTCTGTCCATGAGATATCCTAGGCAAGAATACTGGAGTGGGTTGCCATTTCCTTCCTCAAGGGATCTTCCTGATCCAGGGATTGAACCTGCGTCTCCTGTATTGGCAGGCAGATCCTTTACCACTGTGTGATTTCGAGGGAAATAGGAACATTCTTAGAAATAAAATTAGATTTTCTAGGTAAATACAAAATATTTGCTTCCCTCTAAAAAAGTTTATGGTTTTGATCAATGGCTCGGGGATCTGATAGACTCAGCAAAGATTTTTCAAAGATGATGTTTATCCAAGGTGGAAATAGAGACCTACCAAGTGAGAAGAAGGAAAGGGTATTGTTCAGACCTTAATAGCAAGGGAGTCAACCACCATCGCTTTTGTTGTGGCAGAAACTCCAAGGCAGACAGAGGAGTGGGAAAGCTTTGCAGTGGAAAAAAAAAGGAGGTTCCAGTAATGACTGGAAGCTGTTGGCCTTGGGGAAGCTAGGGGTGAGGTAACTAGAGCGCCCAGTGTGATTGCTTAGGGGAGCATATTTGGCTTTCTCTGATTGGTCCTAAACTGGAAGCAGGGACAAAGGTTAGGGAAGCTGTTATTGATCAAGTGCTGGCTATTTGGGGCCAGTTGTTACAGAAGCTGTTGTTTAGCTTCCTGGACTGTAGTTAGAGAAAGCGTCTGACTGCCTACAGGTCTGACTCAGCTGCTGGCCTCCTATGCTGGCTTCTGTGCATAGGGGTGTGTTTCCTCAGCACATTGCTACAGGCTGGGGTTCTGTTCTGCATATGATCTGGCCACTGTCTGTCTGTATACTTTGTCTCTCTCCAGGCAGCTCATTTTCTCAGTCTAGTTGAAGCAGTCTATGTTTTATGTATTAGTAAAATCCTGTGTTACAGCATTCTGTTCCCCTCATCTTCTCTATGCAATGTGGCCATTTCCAAAATGTTTGATGTGCAGAACCAGTCCCAGAACTCGGCTCACAGAAGATGCTTTTCAGTGTCTCAGGAAATCATGGTGACTGGAAGAAAGAAACAAAACCAGCAGAAAATAGCAGATTCTAGCTGAAGGAGCTACCATGGATAGGGGGATGGGTGCAGTTGGCTGGTGCTTGATTGTGACCTTGACATTGCCAAGGGCAGTGCCTAGAAGGCAGAGGGTGTGGACTTGAACTTGGAATTCCTCAAAAGATCTGGTGTCATACCAGAGAAGAGATGCAGGATTTTATTAGTTAGGGGTTTATGTTCAACACTGGCTTTATTTCTTTTTCCCTAGTCAGGTATAGCTCAAATTTGGGTAGATAGAAGAGGATGGGAAGACAGGGAACCCTGGTGCACTGCAGTCCATGGGGTCACAAAGAGTCGGACACAATTGAGTGACTGAACTGAACTGAACTGAAGAGGATAATTTTAGGAGAATCATCACAAGTGGAAACAGATTTGGCCCAGCGAGCACCATGTGTGTGCATGTCTCCGGGGGCGGACGTCCTTGTGAGACCCGGGGACTGACCGAGTGAAACGGCCCCTCCGAGCACAGGATTCAACTTGTCTTCTTGTGGTTCCCTCCCTTTATGAATGATTTGTGGTCGTGTGTTTACAAATCCCTTACTGAACTGTATTTGGTAGAATGAGCACCTACCATGAGGTTGGAAGAACCAAGTTCAAGTTCAGTAATCTAATGTGACATCTTCAAATTCCAAAGCTTTGTGACATTGGGAGAGTCACTCTCTGGGTCTCCGTTTCTTCAACTAGAAACCAAAGACAATTATTATAAGAACCCCTTCCTGGATTTTTGGGAAGACTAAAGGAGAATTTATCCATGAACTCTGTAGTCTACAAGACTCAAGTAATGACCTCAGAAAGTGACTTGCAGATACCATGAAGCAGAGAAGGGTAAATATTGGAATTCAGAGACACTCAGGATGTAGTTAGAACAGAATGGATGACATCAGTTTCAGCTTTGGCATACACCTAGAAGTTTTTAGTTGTGTTATTTGTAGAATAAAATATTTTGACAGGTGCTTTAAAAAAACCTACTTGAAGGCCCATGTGCGGTTCCCTTGCTGCAGAGCAGCAAGGTAGGCATGTATACAACTTGATGCCAAGGCAGATACACACCCCTAATATTCTGGGGCTTTCTCTGTGGCTCAGTGGTAAAAGAACCCACCTGCGGTGCAGGAGATGCAGGCGATCCAGGTTCGATACCTGGGTGGGGAAAATCCCCTGGAGGAGAGCATGGCAACCCCTTCCAGTATCCTTGGCTGAACAATCCCATGGACAGAGAAACTTGGTGAGCTACAGTCCATGGGGTTGCAAAGAGTCATACACAGCTGAAACGATTGATCACATAGCACACAGATTCCCTTTGGCTTTAGGGAAGGCCCATCAGGGTGATGGAGACTGGGGTCACTGGGTCGCTTATGGAACTTCTTTCTTTTTTTTTTTTTTTTTATTAGTTGGAGGATAATCACTTCACATCATTTCAGTGGGTTTTGTCATACATTGACATGAATCAGCCATGGATCTACACGTATTCCCCATCCCGATCCCCCCTCCCACCTCCCTCTCCACCCGATTCCTCTGGGTCCTCCCAGTGCACCAGGCCGGAGCACTTGTCTCATGCATCCCACCTGGGCTGGCTATCTGTTTCACCATAGATAGTATACATGCTGTTCTTTTGAAATACCCCACCCTCACATTCTCCCACAGAGTTCAAAAGTCTGTTCTGTATTTCTGTGTCTCTTTTTCTGTTTTGCATATAGGGTTATCGTTACCATCTTTCTAAATTCCATATGTATGTGTTAGTATGCTGTAATGTTCTTTATCTTTCTGGCTTACTTCACTCTGAATAAGGGGCTCCAGCTTCATCCATCACATTAGGACTGGTTCAAATGAATTCTTTTTAATGGCTGAGTAATATTCCATGGTGTATATGTACCACAGCTTCCTTATCCATTCATCTGCTGATGGGCATCTAGGTTGCTTCCATGTCCTGGCTATTATAAACAGTGCTGTGATGAACATTGGGGTGCACGTGTCTCTTTCAGATCTGGTTTCCTCAATGTGTATGCCCAGAAGTGGGATTGCTGGGTCATATGGCAGTTCTATTTCCAGTTTTTTAAGAAATCTCCACACTGTTTTCCATAGCGGCTGTACTAGTTTGCATTCCCACCAACAGTGTAAGAGGGTTCCCTTTTCTCCACACCCTCTCCAGCATTTATTGCTTGTAGACTTTTGGATAGCAGCCATCCTGACTGGCGTGTAATGGTACCTCATTGTGGTTTTGATTTGCATTTCTCTAATAATGAGTGATGTTGAGCATCTTTTCATGTGTTTGTTAGCCATCTGTATGTCTTCTTTGGAGAAATGTCTATTTAGTTCTTTGGCCCATTTTTTGCTTGGGTCATTTATTTTTCTGGAATTGAGCTTCAGGAGTTGCTTGTATATTTTTGAGATTAATCCTTTGTCTGTTTCTTCATTTGCTGTTGTTTTCTCCCAATCTGAGGGCTGTCTTTTCACCTTACTTATAGTTTCCTTTGTAGTGCAAAAGCTTTTAAGTTTCATTAGGTCCCATTTGTTTATTTTTGCTTTTATTTCCAATATTCTGGGAGGTGGGTCATAGAGGATCCTGCTGTGATTTATGTCGGAGAGTGTTTTGCCTATGTTCTCCTCTAGGAGTTTTATAGTTTCTGGTCTTACATTTAGATCTTTAATCCATTTTGAGTTTATTTTTGTGTATGGTGTTAGAAAGTGTTCTAGTTTCATTCTTTTACAAGTGGTTGACCAGTTATCCCAGCACCACTTGTTAAAGAGGTTGTCTTTTTTCCATTGTATATTCTTGCCTCCTTTGTCAAAGATAAGGTGTCCATAGGTTCGTGGATTTATCTCTGAGCTTTCTATTCTGTTCCACTGATCTATATTTCTGTCTTTGTGCCAGTACCATACTGTCTTGATGACTGTGGCTTTGTAGTAGAGTCTGAAGTCAGGCAGGTTGATTCCTCCAGTTCCATTCTTCTTTCTCAAGATTACTTTGGCTATTCGAGGTTTTTTGTATTTCCATACAAATTGTGAAATTTTTTGGTCTAGTTCTGTGAAAAATACCTTTGGTAGCTTGATAGGGATTGCATTGAATCTATAGATTGCTTTGGGTAGAATAGCAATTTTGACAATATTGATTCTTCCAATCCATGAGCATGGTATGTTTCTCCATCTGTTTGTGTCCTCTTTGATTTCTTTCATCAGTGTTTTATAGTTTTCTATGTATAGGTCTTTTGTTTCTTTAGGTAGATATACTCCTAAGTATTTTATTCTTTTTGTTGCAATGGTGAATGGTATTGTTTCCTTAATTTCTCTTTCTGTTTTTTCATTGTTAGTATATAGGAATGCAAGGGATTTCTGTGTGTTAATTTTATATCCTGCAACTTTACTATATTCATTGATTAGCTCTAGTAATTTTCTGGAAGAGTCTTTAGGGTTTTCTATGTAGAGGATCATGAAGTGAAGTTTCACTTCTTCTTTTCCTATCTGGATTCCTTTTACTTCTTTTTCTGCTCTGATTGCTGTGGCCAAAACTTCCAACACTATGTTGAATAGTAGTGGTGAGAGTGGGCACCCTTGTTTTGTTCCTGATTTCAGGGGAAATGCTTTCAATTTTTCACCATTGAGGGTGATGCTTGCTGTGGGTTTGTCATATATAGCTCTTATTATGTTGAGGTATGTTCC
Organism: Dama dama; assembly: GCF_033118175.1. Taxonomy (NCBI): domain Eukaryota; kingdom Metazoa; phylum Chordata; class Mammalia; order Artiodactyla; family Cervidae; genus Dama; species Dama dama. The sequence continues at coordinate 13,166,763 of NC_083695.1, read as the reverse complement.
TTCTATTCCTGCTTTTTGGAGAGTTTTAATCATAAATGAGTGTTGAATTTTGTCAAAGGCTTTCTTTGCATCTATTGAGATAATCATATGGTTTTTATCTTTCAATTTGTTAATGTGGTGTATTACATTGATTGATTTGCGGATATTAAAGAATCCTTGCATTCCTGGGATAAAGCCCACTTGGTCATGGTGTATGATTTTTTTAATATGTTGTTGGATTCTGTTTGCTGGAATTTTGTTAAGGATTTTTGCATCTATGTTCATCAGTGATATTGGCCTGTAGTTTTCTTTTTTTGTGGCATCTTTGTCTGGTTTTGGAATTAGGGTGACGGTGGCCTCATAGAATGAGTTTGGAAGCTTACCTTCATCTGCAATTTTCTGGAAGAATTTGAGTAAGATAGGTGTTAGCTCTTCTCTAAATTTTTGGTAGAATTCAGCTGTGAAGCCATCTGGTCCTGGGCTTTTGTTTGCTGGAAGATTTTTGATTACAGTTTTGATTTCCTTGCTTGTGATGGGTCTGTTAAGATCTTCTATTTCTTCCTGGTTCAGTTTTGGAAAGTTATATTTTTCTAAGAATTTGTCCATTTCTTCCAAGCTGTCCATTTTATTGGCATAGAGCTGCTGGTAGTAGTCTCTTATTATCCTTTTTATTTCAGTGTTGTCTGTTGTGATCTCTCCATTTTCATTTCTAATTTTGTTAATTTGGTTCTTCTCTATTTGTTTCTTAATGAGTCTTGCTAATGGTTTGTCAATTTTGTTTATTTTTTCAAAAAACCAGCTCTTAGCTTTGTTGATTTTTGCTATGGTCTCTTTAGTTTCTTTTGCATTTATTTCTGCCTTAATTTTTAAGATTTCTTTCCTTCTGCTAACCCTGGGGTTCTTCATTTCTTCCTTCTCTAATTGCTTTAGGTGTAGAGTTAGGTTATTTATTTGGTTTTTTTCTTGTTTCTTGAGGTAAGCCTGTAATGCTATGAACCTTCCCCTTAGCACTGCTTTTACAGTGTCCCATAGGTTTTGGGTTGTTGTGTTTTCATTTTCATTCATTTCTATACATATTTTGATTTCTTTTTTGATTTCTTCTATGATTTGTTGGTTATTCAGAAGCGTGTTATTTAGCCTCCATGTGTTTGAATTTTTAACAATTTTTTTCCTGTATTGAGATCTAATCTTACTGCACTGTGTTCAGAAAAGATGACTGGAATGATTTCAATTTTTTTGAATTTTCCAAGACCAGATTTATGGCCCAGGATGTGGTCTATTCTGGAGGAGGTTCCGTGTGCACTTGAGAAAAAGGTGAAGTTGATTGTTTTGGGGTGAAATGTCCTATAGATATCAATTAGGTCTAGCTGGTCCATTGTGTCATTTAAGGTTTGTGTTTCCTTGTTAATTTTCTGTTTAGTTGATCTATCCATAGTTGTGAGTGGGGTATTAAAGTCTCCCACTATTATTGTGTTACTATTAATTTCCTCTTTCATACTCGTTAGCATTTGCCCTACATATTGGGGTGCTCCTATGTTGGGTGCATATATATTTATAATTGTTATATCTTCTTCTTCGATTGATCCTTTGATCATTATGTAGTGTCCTTCTTTGTCTCTTTTCACGTCCTTTATTTGAAAGTCTATTTCATCTGATATGAGTATTGCGACCCCTGCTTTCTTTTGGTTTCCGTTTGCATGAAATATTTTTTTCCAGCCCTTCACTTTTAGTCTGTATGTGTCTCTTGTTTTGAGGTGGGTCTCTTGTAGACAGCATATATAGGGGTCTTGTTTTTGTATCCATTCAGCCAATCTTTGTCTTTTGGTTGGGGCATTCAACCCATTTACATTTAGGGTAATTATTGATAGGTGTGGTCCCGTTGCCATTTACTTTGTTGTTTTGGGTTCACGTTTATACAACCTTTCTGCATTTCCTGTCTAGAGAAGATCCTTTAGCATTTGTTGAAGAGCTGGTTTGGTGGTGCTGAACTCTCTCAGCTTTTGCTTATCTGTAAAGCTTTTGAATTCTCCTTCATATCTGAATGAGATCCTTGCTGGATACAGTAATCTAGGTTGTAGGTTATTCTCTTTCATTACTTTCAGTATGTCCTGCCATTCCCTTCTGGCCTGAAGGGTTTCTATTTATAGATCAGCTGTTATCCTTATGGGAATCCCTTTGTGTGTTATTTGTTGTTTTTCCCTTGCTGCTTTTAATATTTGTTCTTTGTGTTTGACCTTTGTTAATTTGATTAATATGTGTCTTGGGGTGTTTTGCCTTGGGTTTATCCTGTTTGGGACTCTCTGGGTTTCTTGGACTTGGGTGGCTATTTCCTTCCCCATTTTAGGGAAGTTTTCAGCTATTATCTCCTCGAGTATTTTCTCATGGCCTTTCTTTATGTCTTCTTCTTCTGGAACTCCTATGATTCGAATGTTGGGGCGTTTCACAGTGTCCCAGAGGTCCCTGAGGTTGTCCTCATTTCTTTTGATCCTTTTTTCTTTTTTCCTCTCTGCTTCATTTATTTCCACCATTTTATCTTCTACCTCACTTATCCTATCTTCTGCCTCTGTTATTCTACTCTTGGTTCCCTCCAAAGTATTTTTGATCTCATTCATTGCATTATTCATTTTTAATTGACTCTTTTTTATTTCTTCTAGGTCTTTATTAAACATTTCTTGTATCTTTTCAATCTTTGTTTCCAGGCTATTTATCTGTAACTCCATTTGGAACTTCTTTCAAGGATCAACATTTCTTTTTTTCAATTTTCATCTAAAAACTCTCGCCAGTTTCAGCAATCAGGGAGGGCTGCCTCAAGCCAGATTCACCTCCTGGGCTTGGATCTGAGGCCAAAATGCTTATGAAATATTAACCAAGGACACTGTCGTACTTTCTCACGGCATGGGTTTTGATATTGACTGTCTCTTTGGGAATTCACACTCATTCTGTGTATATAAAACTTCCACATCACTCTGTATTTTCCCAAGCCATACCCCTTCAGATCAAGGAAGGTTCCCAATTAGTGATTGCTCTCTTGTTTTATTAAGGCCTTGGTCTCTAGAGCTGGTGATGAGTTGCAGGAGGGCCTGATGATGTGTTTCCAGGACACCTTCCATACTGACACTCACTCCATCTCTGTAGTCTCTTCTTGTTTGTTTTGAGAGGTCTTCTCTCTGAACTATTCTCAGGAGGAGGTTGCACACTTGGCACCTTCAGCCTGGAGTCTCTGGGGCCCAGTTGGTGCTTACCCCACATTTTATTAACTCTGTAGACTTGAGAATATGACCCAATGGGATGAGAGTGAGGGTGAGGGTTAGGTCTGGGGTGTTGGTGGGGGTTCCCTCAGCCCAGGCTGAGAAGGGAACTTGAAGGCACCACATGTGCTGGGACTCATTGTTCATCGGCAGCCACACCTCTGGGGCAGGTCCTTTGGCTTCTTTGGGGCTCTTCATGGGGGGTTTCACCAGCAGTGGCCCTCACTGGTCATTTTTCAGATAGAAGTCATGGATCCAGAAAAGTTTTAATTGTGCTTCCATTTACAACCCAAAGCTTGTGGAATCCAGCCTGCTCTCCTTATCAGGACTTTGTTTTTCCTAAGTGCTCTAAACCCACTGGTCTGACGTTTGGGGCCTCCACCAACTTCTTGGCTGCTCTAGGCTCTGCCTCAGTCATGCACCTCCCGCCAAAGATGAGGCTGTTTGCTTAATCAGGTTCCCATTTCCTCTTTAGAAACCTTATGTTCTTTCCTGGAGAACCTGCCTCCATCTCCCTTTCTGTAGTTATCTCCCTTCCATGAACCCTTCTAGTGAATATTTGCCTTTTTTTTTTTTTTTTTAACCATACATCTTATCCCCCCTCCCCCTCCTTTTTTTTTGATATGGACCACTTTTAAAGTCTTTATTGAATTTGTTACAATATTGCTTCTTCTGTTTTTTTTTTTTTTTTTTTTAATGTTTTGGTTTTTCAGCCATGAGGCATGTGGGATCTTAACTCCCCACCAGGGATTGAACCCGCACTGCCTGCATTGGAAGGCGAAGCTTCAACCACTGGGCCACCAGGGAAGTCCCCATTTTATCCCTTTTATTCAAGATAATTTCCTGGAGAGCAGGGACTGTGCCTTGTTCCTTTCTGTATTTGCCCACACAGTGATAGACAGTAAATAGTCTCAAAAGATATTTATCTAGTCATGGAATCGGAAACTGGATTTCAGTAACAGAAATGATATTTTTTGGTATTTTTTGGGTATTCAGAATGCCCTAACATGGAAAAAATTTTTGTAACCTTTTCCATATTTATATAATATTGAAATCTGCCTATTAAATAATCAGAATGAAGAAACAAATAGCACAGTCTGTTATTCTGGAGACTTCTGGAGTTATATTTGAGTTGGAAACTTGCCCTGCATTTTACTACTATGGAACCTTCAGCAAGATATATAATTCTCTAGATTTCAGTTTTCTCCACTGTAAAGCAGAGATAACAACATGTAATTTAGTGAACATAAAATGAGCCATTATTTTATATAGTACTAAGAAAGAAAAATTGCTGTCAATTAAACAATGATGCAATGCTTTCTGTGGCTTAGACTTTTATTTTATACTTATTGAAATAGCTCTTTTAGATGTACTTAAGCTTTTGAAAAGTCACATATCACGCTTTAAAAAGAAAAATATAAGGGCAATGAATTGGTTAAGGTTTTTCTAAAATGTTTCATATTCAGGCTGAGTGTCCTGATACACAGTTTGACTCAAGTCAAGACTCCTGTTTCTCCACACATTATCATCCTCTGCATCAGTGAGGCTATTGGTGATGTAACTTTCTTCCTCCAAGAGTGATCTATTTTCTATATAGGATTTTCTGCCAAGCTGCTTACACCATTCTTCAAGTTTTAAATGCTGGTGGTTTCCTGATCTTACAAATCTATGTCAACAGTTAGGACTCAGATGGTCCTTGATGTGAGAGGTGGACCATAAAGAAGGCTGAACGCCAAAAAATTGATGCTTTTGAACTGTGGCGTGCGACAAGAGTCTTGAGAATCCCTTGGACTGCAAGGCAATCAAACTAGTCAGTCATAAAGGAAATCAACCCTGAATATTCATTGGAAGGGCTAAAGCTGAAGCATCAATATTTTGACCACTTTATGCTAAGAGCCGACTCATTGGAAAAGACCCTGATTTTGGGAAAGATTGCGGGCAGGAGGAGAGGGGATGGCAGAGAATGAGATGGTTAGAAAGTATCACCAACTCAGTGGATAGTGGAGGGCAAAGGAGCCTGGCTGCTGTCAATGGGGTCGCAAAGAGTCAGACACAACTGAGTGAGCACATTCTAGAATTTAATATCATCAGAATCATGTAGGGTACACTCTTCTGTGTCTTTTTTGGATATACTTCCGTGTCACTGAATGTATGAAGGGTTCATGCCTTTTTCTTGGAGAGTGGTCTTCTGATGTGTAGATGTATCACTTTTTATGCATTCTCTAACTGATGGATGTTTCCATTGTCTTCAGTTTGGGGTTGTGAGTAAAGCGACTGTGAACATCTGAGTCCAGAATTTTTGCTTATGTGTTTCATTTCTCTTGGGTAAATACCTAGCAGTGGAATTGTTGGATCACAGGATAGGTGTATGTTGAGGTTATAAGAATCTGGCAGAACCTTTCTCAAAGTGGCTGTACATTTCAATCTCCACCATTTTTCTGGTAGCACTTTTTCATATGCTTCTCGGCCATGTGTATATCTTTGTAATGTGTCTGTGGCATAATTTGTCCACTTGCCAGTCAGAGTATTTGTGGTTTAATTGTTGAGTTGCAGGACTCAAGTTCTTCATCAGATATATGTATTTTAAATATTTTCTCCCTGTCTGTGGCTTGCCTATGCATCTTCTTAATGGTATTTTTTGAGAAGTAGAGGTTTTTAATTTTGATGAAGTCCATTTATCCATTTTTCTTTTATAATAAATATTTTCTGTGTCCTTTCTAAAATTTTTGCTGACCCCAAAATTAGATAGATATTCTTCTATATCTTCTAGAAGCTTTATAGGTTTCACGTCTTCATTTAGGTTTGTGATCCATCTCTAGTTAAATTCTGTGTATGGTTTGAGGTATGTATCAAGGTTACTGTTTTCCCCAGGTAGGTAGCTACTTGTTCCAGTATTCCGCTGAAAGCATTCCTTTTTCCTCATGGACTTGCTTTGACACTTTGGTTGAAAATCACTTAACTTTGTGAGTGTGGGTCCACTTCTAGACTGTCTGTTCTGTTCCCCAGAGCTGTTTGTCTGTCTGTATGCCAGGACCGTTCTGTCTGCATTTACTGTAACTTTAGTGTTAATAAATCAAGCAGCAGATGTCCTCTAACTCTGTTCTACCTTTTAATGATTGCTTTGGTTCAGCATTTCCTTTTATATTTTAGAATAAGTTCTTCAATTTCTAAAAATGACTCATATGAGGTTTTGATTGAAGTTGTATTGAATCAATAGATCAATTTGAGGAAAATGAAAACCCTAACAGTATTCAGTTTTCTAATATATGTATATATGATTTGTCTTTCTAATTATTTAAGTCTTCTTTAGATCTCTCAGAAGTTTCAAAATGGTTTTCTGTATAGAAGTTTTCTCATGTTTCTTTAAATTTATCCCTAAGTATTTTGAATTTTAAAATATACATAGTATTTTAAAAATTCATCTTCAAATTGTTTGCTGCTGGTATTTAGAAATACAATTAATTTCCATCTATTAACCTGGATTCTTTCACCCTTGATAAATTCGATGTGCCTTATATTTTGCTCAGAATTTTATAGAATTTCAAGTTTATTCTTGCAGTCATCTCTAATGCAGGTATTAGCACAATCATATTCTGTAAGAAGTTTGTCCTGAAATTCCATATGCTAATTTTTTTGCTCCAGGTCATAGTTTGAGTTACCGGGGGAGTGTGATTTGAATTTCAGTCTAGTTTGACTCCAAGGCCCATTTGCTTTCCACCCTACTGTAATATTTTACCTCTTTGACGTTTGGATGTTTGAATGGAATGATACCATGTAGCTTCCCTGGGTTTCACTGGGACATTTTTGTGTCATTGTGTTTCAGAAGTATATGAATTAATCAGTGGAACCTCTAAAACAAAATACAATGAGAAAAGGTGAAAAAGTGACTGGAAATTTTTCTAGTTTTAGAAGGACTGTTGGTGTGCTTCCAAATCCCTCCACAAAAGACTGTTCATGTAGTTGCACATAGCTGCAAATTTCAGTTTCCTCACCTCACACGGTTATTCTTTTTGTTGTTCAGTTGCTGTCATGCCCGACTCTTAGTGACCCCATGGACTGCAGCACGCCGGGCATCCCTGTCTTTCACTGTGTCCGGGAGTTTGCTCAAACTCATGTCCATTGAGTTGGGGATGCCATCCAACCATCTTGTCCTCTGTCACCCCCTCCCCTCTTGCCCTCAATCTTTCCCAGCATCGGGGTCTTTTCCAACGAGTCGGCTCTTTGCATCAGGTGGCCAAAATATTGGAGCTTCAGCTTCGTCATCAGTCCTTCCAATGAGTATTCAGGGTTGATTTCCTTTAGGATTGACAGACTTGATCTCCTTGCAGTCCACAGGACTCTTGCTGACAGTACAGCTTAGCTATGGCTGCGTCTTCCGTGTGTAGGGATGCTCTAATGCTTGTTTTCCCACCTTCTCTCCCACAATGCGCTGCAGGAAGCCATTTCTGTACAGCCAAGGAGCTGACGGAGGAGATCAGATCTTTGACATTGGAGAGGGAAGGGCTGGAGGGACTTCTCCACAAGCTGTTGGTACTGAGCTCCAGGAACGTCCAAAAGCTGGGAAGTGTGAAAGAAGCTTACAGCAGACTCAGGCAAGAACTGGACCAGGGGAGAACTGCCTATGGTAAGTGGTCACACGGTTGCCTGATGAAATATGCGTACTATTTATTGTATGGCTTCACATGTACCCTTTACTGTGAAGGCTGTCCTGGAGCCACACAGGATATTTTTGGCAGGAGCCCTAGAAAATAGGGCACAATTTCTGTCAGCGTTTGTTTTGCTATCAATCTGATGCCTTTTCATTTCCTGTCTTTCCTCCTCCTCGACTCTGTGCCTGCTAATGGCCTTGTGATGGCTTGAAGCAATCTCCACCTTGGCACAGGTCTTGAGGATTTTCTGGTTGACAATTATCTCCCTTTTGTTCCTTGGCTCAGCCTTCTGGCTTGCACAATTGCACAAGAAAGCAGGCTGGCTCTGGGAAAACCAAGGAAAGGCCACTGAGTGCCTCTTCTTTGTGGGCTTTCCTGAGAACTGCCCACAAAGAAGGGACAGATGCAGAAAAGGCTGCCTTGGCCAAAGTGTCCACTTGTTGCAGGAGTTAAACTATTCTTGTGGTCTTTTCTTGTCTAGTTGTTAACAGTAAATGAGGTCACCTTGAAGTTTCACTCTGAGGGATAATTTCAGAAGATTGTGGTTTAGCCCAAATTAATAAAGTCAAACCTGTTTCTCAAAAAAAAAATAGTAAAGAATTTCTGATGATTCAGTTTCTAATATACAGAATGAAATCATAGGGAGAAAATTTATATTTAAAATACAATAGATGCTGGACCCTGTTTCTTTACCAGTAAAATGAGATGATGGATTATCCATCTCATAATCTAGTTAAGTGGTACAGATTAACTGCATTAATTTATTAAGATCCTGAGATTGTGTGTGTGTGCATACACCTTTGCCCTTCTCTTGGGAACTAGAGGTTGTTGGAAGGCAAAGTTCATACACAGTAAATCATATTTCCTAAGTAAATGTTTACTAGAAAAATGAATGACATTTATGCTAATAAAGAACTGTATTTACAAAGTATACTTGTTTAAAAAGAAACAAGAATGAAGGTATTAGGTAGCCAGATTTGAAATGGGGCCACCCTGGTGGCATACACAGTAAAGATTCCACCTGCAATGCAGGAGACCTGAGTCTGATCCCTGGGTTGGGATGATCCCCTGGAGGAGGGAATGGCTCCCCACCCCAACATTTTTGCCTGGAGAATTCCATGGACAGAGGGGCCTCACTGGCTACAGTCCAGGGGTTGCAGAGTCAGATGTGACTGAGTGACTAACACCTTTAACACACTTATTTGAAAATACTCTACAAATTGAAGTAAATGAAGATTAGCATTTAAAACCAAACAAATATGAAATCAGCTAGTAGAAACAGGTGTATCATTTCACTGTTAGTACATTTTGTCTTAAAGGCTTACTAAATTTTGTAGAGAGAGGTTTCTTTGTAGTTATCTGAATGACAGATGCGACTGTCAACCGTTTTTGTGTCTTCTCAGCCGTGGACACCTCTAAGTTGGCCTTATCTTTTTTTCACTTTTGCAGGTCAAAGCTTTGTTTTTTGCCAAATATGTAAGCTAGAGACTATGCATCTGAGCCTTAGTATATAACTGTAGTCCTGAGGAAGGACAACATGTTCCTCCAAGATGTAATGCTGCAGTTTATTATGTTATTGTAAGTCTAATCTTGTAGTTAAGTAAATTTTGCTATAAATTTTTATAAATTTGTTTTAAATTTTTAAAAATATAAACAAGGGTGGGGCTACGAACTGAGTGCGCTTAGTCACTCTATCCAATGTCCCTTGGGAAGGTCTGAGACTAGGGCCATAGAGCGGCCCTCACAGGGCCCTCCCTGAGCTTCGGGGAGGTGAGTTCCCAGAGAACGGGGCTCCGCGCGAGGGTAGACTAGGCAGGAGATGCCATGGACCCTGCCCTTGTGGAGGGGCCTGGTGGTTGCCTCCTTAGCCGGAGCTTGGAACAGACTCATGGCCAGCGAAGTGAGTTCAACAGCTGAGGTGAGGTACCCCGCGTGGGGGCCTCATAACCCAATTCAGACTACTCTCCCGCCCGTCCTTTTAAAAAAAAAATAAAAAAATAAAAATATAAACAAGGAAAACTATGAGATGTCTTATGTTATCATCACAAGACTTTTGCTGCGAAACAGGAAATTTATATCATAGAGAAAAGATGAGAACAAATTTAGTTCAGCAATATTTTCTTTTTTAAAAAAACTTTCTTGAAGTATAGTTGGTTTACAATGTTGTGTTAATTTCTGCTATACAGCAAAGTGACTCAGATATATGTATATATATATATATATATATATATATATATATATATATATGTACTTTTTTTTATATTCCTTTCCATTATGGTTTGTCATAGGATATTGAATATAGTTCTCTGTGCTATACAGTGGGATCTTTTTATCCATCCTATATATAATAGGATGCAGCAATATTTTCATTTGAACAGTTAAGCTCTTGAAAGCCATTAATATCTCTTTTTTTTAGGGAAAAAAAAGCTGTGCGGTACTTTTTGAGTCTCATCATTGTCACCTGACTAAGTGTGTTCAAAATGATGAATAAAACATAAACAAATGGAATGAGAGATTGTCACCATGGACGGTTCTAAATTGCAGATGGCTCATTACCGTTGTGAGGGCATTCTCTGTGTTTACCCTGGGGTTTTGCTGGATCAGCTTCCCTTCCCCTGTGTGTGTGTGTGTGTGTACGCACGCAGTTCTCTCCGGCTCTTTGAGACCCTGTGGGCTGTAGCCACCAGGCTCCTCTGTCCGTGGGATTTTCCAGGCAAGAATACTGCCGTGGGTTGTCATTTCCTCCTCCAGGGGATCTTCCCGACCCGGGGATTGAAACTGCATCCTCTGCAGCTCCTGCTTTGGCAGGCGGATTCTTTACCACTGAGCCACCTGGGTATCCCTTCCTTGTGCTTTATAGGCTGAAGCTAATTTTTAAGCAATCTGAGGTGACTTGGCGTTAGGTGAACCAAATTAATAACCTTGGGTTGGTGAGAGTGGGAAAGACAAAGAAATTCTTAGTAAAGTGAAGCTTTTATCCATTGATAGGATGTTAAACTAGACCAAGGTCCACATTCTATTATATGTTGGGTTTTGAGAGTTAAAAATCTGGAGTGAGCTCTGTGCTCAAGTTTAAATGTAGGGCAAATACAAAGAAGTAATGTGCTTCTGCACATTACCAAGATGGTTGGATTGCATCACCAACTAAATGGGCATGAGTCTGAGCAAGCTCCGGGAGTTGGTGATGGACAGGGCAGCCTGACGTACTGTAGTCCATGAGGTCGCGGAGAGCTGGACACGCCTGAGCGACTGAACTAAGTAATGTGCTGCTGCAGGTATTACCATGAGCGGACTCTTTTTAATCTTAGATAAAACATCTTAACATAAGACTCTTAAAAAAATGAGCAATGTGTAGCGTTCTTAAAAACAGATTTTTATTTATTTAAAAATTTTTCTGTTATTTCCTATTTTATTTTTTTTATTAAAAAAATTTTTTTTGCAATGTTGTGTTGGCTTCTGCCATATAACAGTCAACCATAACTATACGTGTATCCCCTCCCTTTTGAGCCTCCCCCCCCACCCCACCCCCTAGGTCATCACAGGGTACCAGGCTGGGCTCCCTGTGTTATTTAGCAATTTTTCACCAGCTGTCTGTTTTACACATGATAGTGTATATATGTTGATGCTACTTTCTCCATTCATCCCACTATCTTCCCCCCCGACTGTGTCTACAAGTTCATTCACTATGTCTGTGTCTCTGTTCCTTTCCTTAAGATTGGTTCATCAGTACCATTTTTCTAGATTCCATATATAAAACTGACTCAAATTTATTCTTTTATGGCTGAGTAATATTCCATTGTATATATGTGCCGCATCTTCTTTATCCATTTATCTGTCGATGGACATTTAGGTTGCTTCATTTTCTGGCTATTGTAAATAGTGCTGTAATGAACATTAGGGGTATATGTGTCTTTTAGAATTGTGGTTTCCTCAGGGTATATCCCCAATAGTGGGGTTGCTGGGTCACATGGTAGCTTTATTCCTAGTATTTTTTTAGAGAATCTCCATACTGTTCTCCATAATGGCTGCATCAGTTTACATTCCCATCAGCAGTGGAGGAGGGTTCCCTTTTCTCCCTCCAGCATTTACTGTTTGTAGAAACTGCTTTACAGCAGTGTGTTGTTTTCTGCCCTACAGCATGAATCAGCCATAAGTACGCATGAATCTCCTCCCCCAGGACCCTCAGCCTGCCCCGCCCGCCCCATCCTGCCCTCCGGGCGTCACAGAGCACTGGGCTGGGCTCCTGTGCCCTGGGCAGCTTCCCACTGGCTGCCTGGCTTACACACGGTCATGTGTATATGTCAGCGCCGCTCTCTTAAGTTGTCCCGCCCCCTCCTTCCTCTCCTGTGTCCCATGCCAGCTCCCTCTGTCTGTGTCTCCATTCCACCCTGCAGATAGGTTCATCAGCACCATTTTCCTAGGTTCCATGCGTGTGTGCAGGCCAGTGGTCACGGCAGTCAGGGACCCAGGCTCTGTGATGCCGGCTCTAGGTGGGCTGACCCAGCCATGTGTGTGTCCGCATCCAGTCGGGGTTCTGTGTCTGCAGCGGAAGGGGGATCTGCAGTCTTAGGGGATAATTCACAATCTCTGTCATTCAGAGTGTATGTAATGGCTCATCGCAGATGAACTTGCTTTTCTAAATCGCTTACAATGTCATTACATATGATGTCTCTGGTTCAACTGTGAGCCCACTGAGCTGAAAGCACAGTCTTTAGGTTTCATTTTTGTTGTTGGCAGTATCCAGCATGATGTCATTAAAAGTAGTATATAGCCATAAATATTTGTTCACTTACCGGGGCCAGATGTTGACAAGAAACATTCGTCCTTTCTTCCCTTATTTTGACTCACAGACCCAGACCTTGGATCTTCTTTTTTGTTCAAATGTTTAAAATTCATCTTCCAGTCTAATTAAGGCAGTGATAAAGCTTGCTAGTTTTTCATGGAAGATGCTTGAGTTGTCTGAGTTGGATATACAGATTGGGGTGGCAGCAGACAGAACAATGTGAGAAGGACTGAAATATGCCAAAGTACTTGGGGACAAGGGAGACAGAAATCATTATGAATCTATTGACTTTTGACTCAGTGACACAGAGTCTGTTTAAAGAGGGGAGGAAGCCGGGTGCTTATACCCCATCGGTGGTTCTTAAGATTTCAGGAGAACACATTTGAAGTCTGAGCAGTTTTAGGGGCAGTAAATAGATTAAATCTATCTTTCAACCTCTGAATACTTGTGGAAATTAACTATAAACCTTTAATTGTGGATTTCAGTGTTTTGTTTTTTTAAGGGAGAGTGGTATGAGAAAGAATCAGTAACATTTTTAAGTTTGCTACATCTGTTTTTCAGAAAAAAAGACAACCCTGGGATTTATAGAACCGCATTTCCCTCTCTTGTGTATAAGTTGGTAATCTGTATTGTCCTTTATTAATATTGTTGATTTCATACTGTAACTCGGATATAAAGGAAGCAGACGTCAAGGGGAGAGATTTAATCACAGAATAATCAGGGCCAGAATTTTAAATAGGACATCATTAGCATGGTAATGAATTTTCCCACTTTATGCCAGCTGCCCGAGTAGAAAAGATACTGCAGATGTAGCTCAAAAATCCGGCGGTGTCTGTGGCCCAGTGAGCTGTCAGGAATCCACGTAGGATCTGTGAAATGCATAAAAGAATTCTCAGTGCGGATGTCAAATGGTGTTTTTTTTCTGGGAGTGATGGCTGGCTGTGTCCAGCCTAAACTCATTTGTTGGCCTTTCAGTGAGTGTGGAGAAAGTGGAAGTCAGATAAGGGGCAGTTTTTAAAGGTGATGAAGTGGAAGTGGCTCAACTTTTCAATTATGGTTTGGGTCTAATATCTACTTTAGGCCAGAAAGGCCACATTCACATAATCCTGCCCTTCTTCTTGGATACCTCCTAATAGGTTATAAAAGGAAGTTTGATGCCCTTTAGTGAGATGCCAGTTTTTTAACTCTTTAGTCCACTGGTGAAACATCTTTTGTAAATCACTTTAAGAAAAAGCTTTTGGTTTAGAGATCATGTGATTTAAAGTTTTTGGTTTAGAGATCATGTGATTTAACAGGTGATTTAATAGGTAGTCACTCCTTTTCCACATTTATTAGCTATATTTAGGTGAAAATTTTAAGAAAAATTAGAATGGGGAATAAAGTCTGTCTTTTTTTGGGCGGGTTGGGGAAGAAATGGAAAACTGGAATTTATATAAATATATATAAAAAATGAACACAACAAAATTAACAAATATAATGGAAAAGTTGAGACAGAAGAAAATGCGAGTGATGAGTGTTAATTATTTTTGTTGAGAATATAATGTGATCATGAACTTCCTAGAAGCCAGAGCAAAAAAGACTGATAAAGCATCATCTGTCCTCCTCAAAAGTAGCTTAAAGTATGAAGTTTTCAGGAATATGGAGGGGTGTTAAATTCTTTTTTTTTTCTTTTTATTCCTTTATTTTTTATTAGTTGGAGGCTAATTACTTTACAATATTGTAGTGGTTTTTGTCATACATTGACATGAATCAGCCATGGATTTACATGTGTTCCCATCCTGAACCCCGCTCCCACCTCCCTCCCCATCCCATCCCTCTGGGTCATCCCAGTGCACCAGCCCCGAGCACTTGTCTCATGCATCCAACCTGGACTGGCGATCTGTTTCACACTTGATAATATACATGTTTCAATGCTGTTCTGTCAGATCATCCCACCCTCGCCTTCTCCCATAGAGTCCAAAAGTCTGTTCTGTACATCTGTGTCTCTTTTTCTGTCTTGCATGTAGGGTTATCATTACCATTTTTCTAAGTTCTATATATATGCATTAGTATACTGTATTGGTGTTTATCTTTCTGGCTTACTTCACTCTGTATAATGGGCTCCAGTTTCATCCATCTCATTAGAACTGATTCAAATGTATTCTTTTTAATGGCTGAGTAATATTCCATTGTGTATATGTACCATGGCTTTCTTATCCATTCGTCTGCTGATGGACATCTAGGTTGCTTCCATGTCCTGGCTATTATAAACAGTGCTGTGATGAACATTGGGGTGCACGTGTCTCTTTCAGTTCTGGTTTCCTTGGTGTGTATGGGGCCCAGCAGTGGGATTGCTGGGTCATATGGCAGTTCTATTTCCAGTTTTTTAAGGAATCTCCACACTGTTCTCCATAGTGGCTGTACTAGTTTGCATTCCCAGCAACAGTGTAAGAGGGTTCTGTTTTCTCCACGACAGTGGTGTTTAATTCTTAAAGATAATTTTTTTTGAGAGTGTAATGGAAAGTCTTAATGAATAGATTTATAGCAAATGAAAAAGCACGCATGGCTGTTACCAACCATCTCTAACAACAACAAAAAAATAACAGATGAAAGCAGTAGTTCATGGGAAGACTGTGAAACTGTACACAGACTTTATATCTGTGAGTTTGTACATTTTTTCCACAAAACAATCCAGTTACTCAGCAGATTTTTGAGAGAGTCAAAATTTCCTTCAAATTTTAAGTTCCTCCAAATGTTAAGAAACTGTGTTAACGTATAATTTGATGGAAGTCAATTAGGAAGGCCTCAGGCTAATTGAGTTTAAATATAGAATCTTCCAGTGATCTGACATCAGTGGTTCTAAGTCCCTAGAACCTAAAGAGGTGGTTAGAGATCCCTTTCTGTGGATGCACCAAGGGGATATCTAGGTGGCCCAAGTGGTAAAGAATCCACGTTCCAGTGCAGGAGATGCAACAGATGCGAATTCGACCCTGGGTCGGGAAGCATCCCCTGGAGAAGGAAATGGCAACCCACTCCAGTACTCTTGCCTGGAAAATTCCATGGACAGAGGAGCCTAGTGGGCTACAGTCCATGAGGTAGCAGAGAGTCAGACATGACTGAGTGACCTGAACTATTTGTCTGGGAACCAGATAAGTGTTGCAGATAAGTCGAGGTGAAGGAACTTAGATTGTTATATGGCAAGTATTTTATTAAGGTCTGCCTCTCCAACTGGAAATCTTCATTTGTTTAGACTGAATATATGTATAATATGAACATTTTGGAGAAAAGCTTTAAAATTTGAAAATCTTTCTCAAGTTTTTCTGTGAGCTGAGCTTTCACATCTCTAATCATCTTATTAAGTTATCAGAATCTTAGTTAAATATATATTTTCATTTTTTAGTTTCTCCCCATAGTTTTCTTCTTTCCAGTTTATTCCTGCATCACTGTGAGTATGGTTATTTCCCTTCAAACTCCCTTGCTGTGAATTTCTAAGCTTGAAATTCATGATTAATTTCCTTCCTCTTTTATTAAATACTCATGATAATTCCTTTGGGAGGCATCTCCACAACAGTGCAAAAAGCCTGTGTTAGTTTGTGGGTGGCCTCAGTTCAGTTCCCTTGCTTCCTTATCATCTGTGTCTCATCTGGCACGTGTGGCAACACAGTGTGAGGTTGGATGAATGAATTCTTTCTGCTTCACAGGTGCTTGATATAAGTCACGGCAAAGCCAGATGTCTCAGTTTCATTTCCATCCACCCCTTCATCAGTTAAATTCTTTTATTGAAGTATAGTTGATTTACAATGTTGTATTAATTTTTGCTATATAGCAAGTGATCCAGTTATGCATATATATATTATTTTTAATATTCTTTCCATTATGGCTTATTGTAGAATATTGAATATAGTCACCAAGCTATACGGTAGGACCTGTTATTTATCCATTCTATACATAGAAGCTTACCTCTACTAACCCTAACCCCCCACTCCATCCCTCTCCCACTGCTCCCCCCCACCCTTTGTCAACAACAAGTCTGTTCTCTATGTCCATGATTCTGTTTCTGTTTTATAGGTAAGTTCATATCCTATTTTAGATTTCACATGTAAGTGATATTACATGGGATTTGTCTTTCTCTGTCTGGATTACTTCACTTAGTATGATAATCTCTAGTATCGTTTGAAAAGAAAGTGAAAATGAACGTTGCTCAGTTGTGTCCGACTCGTTGTGACCTCATGGACTATATAGTCCACAGAATTCTCCAGGCCAGAACACTGGAGTGGGTAGCCTTTCCCTTCTCCAGGGGATCGTCCCAACTCAGGGATCGAACTCAGGTCTCCCACATTGCAGGTGGATTCTTTACCATCTGAGCCAAGAATACTGGAGTGGGTAGCCTATCCCTTCTCCAGGGGATTTCCCCAACCCAGGAATTGAACTAGGGTCTCCTTCATTGCAGGCAGATTCTTTACCAGCTGAGGTATTAGGGAAGCCCCTAGTAAAGCCTTTGTGTTCCAGAATGAATCACAATTCCTGCAAGAGGTGAAATCACTGGTTTTGAATTCTGGTCTTGAATTCCCATGATTCCTTCCAATTTTGTTCCTTTTAAAAAAAAAATTGGCTCTCAGATACGTTTTTAAACTGTGGTAAAATCACATACTATAAAATGTACTATTTCAACCATATTTAACTGTACCATTCAGCGGCACCAAGTTTATTCACATTGTCGTGCAACTTCTTATCATCGTCCGCCTCTTGAATTTCTTACCTTCCTAAACTGAACCTGCCTGTCCTCCCATTAAACACTAACTCCCCATCCCCATTCCCCACCCTTTGGCCCCTGACATCTATCAATGTGCTTTCTGGTTCTATGAGTTTGACTATTCTATGTGTCTCATGTAAGTGGAATCAAACAGTGTTTGTCTGGACCTAATGTCCATTTCTGATTTCTTTTTCTATTTTTATCCATGCAATTAGTTTTATAAATCATTACTGATGCTACTCCTTTTTCTACATGTCTCTCCATTTGCTTTTATTTCAGAGATTTATTGGTTTATTTTTGGCTGTGGTGGGTTTCGTTGCTGTACATGCAGTCTTTCTCTAGTTGCAGTGACGGGGGTCTAGTCTCTAATTGTGGTACCCCGGCTTCTCGCAGTGGTGGCTTGTTGAGGAGCAAGCACTCTAGAGTGCTGGGGCTTCAGTAGTTTCAGCACTGAAGTAGACTAAGTAGTTGTGGCATGTGGACTGGGCTCAGTAGTTGGCAGTTCTTGGGCTCTAGAGCACTGACTTAGTAGTTGTGCCAAATGGGCTTAGTTGTTCCGCGGCATGTGGGATCTTCCCAGACCAGGAATCAAGCCAATATCCCTTGCATTGCAAGGCAGATTCTTAACCACTGGATCACCAGGACAGCCCCTCCATTTATTTTCTATACTCCTCTAACGATATTCCATTAACAAAGCCCCTAGGTGGGAATAGAGTGACAATTTTAACAGTATTTCATACCCAATTGCAACAGGCAGTTTTTCAACATGCCAATTTGTTTGGAGCAGGAAGTTGGTTCTATGTTATAAGGTGGGTCCATGTGAATCTTAAGTACTTGACAAGTGTTCTGCTTTCTTTCTGGAACATTCTCGTCAGCCAGTGCCTATGTTAGTCTCTGTCTACATTTCACGTGGACTCAGGGCTTTTGATGACCTTGTGTGTGCACACACATGCACGCTCATACACACCCTCCTGAAAATTAAGCTAAAAATGGTGGTAAGCGGGATGCCACAGTTCCCGGCGGAGAGCCCCTTAGCCAGGGTTGGGGGAGGGGTTACTCATTGAGTGGGGCTGTACCCTGACTTTCGGAATGTTTCTTATCCTTCAGCATTGTCTCTTGTGCATCGCTTCCTCCTACACCTGTTTTAAAATGTTCTTGGGTGGGAGTTTCCAGTGGTCATGTATGGATGTGAGAGTTGGACTATAAAGAAAGCTGAGCGCCGAAGAATTGATGCTTTTGAACTGTGGTGTTGGAGAAGACTCTTGAGAGTCCCTTGGACTGCAGTCCATCCTAAAGGAGATCAGTCCTGAATATTCGTTGGAATGACTGATGCTGAAAGTGAAGTGCCAATACTTTGGCCACCTGATATGAAAAGATTGAAGACCCTGATGCTGGGAAAGATTGAAGGCAGGAGGAGAAGGGGATGACAGAGGATGAGATGGTTGGATGGCATCACCAACTCAATGGACATGAGTTTTGAGTACACTCCGGGAGTTGGTGATGGACAGGGAAGCCTGGCGTGCTGCAGTCCATGGGGTCGCAAAGAGTCGGACACGACTGAGTGACTGAACTGTACTGCGTGGGAGTGGTACCACCCTCCTTACCTGAACAACTTCAGCATTATGTTATGATCTGGAAATAGAATATTATTGTCATGATTACTAGAACTTAATTGAAATTAGTGGAATTTAATTCTCTACGTAGGTTTAAAAATGAGTTCTTTTGGGATTTCTCCTTCCTGTGATCTTTATTGTATGTATTTAGCATGTATTTATTAGATCCCTTGCTGTGTGTACAGATTAGCTATAGCTTTAATGGATTTGATATGTTCTTTGAAAGGAAGGAATGATTCCCTGTATGTTGTCACTTTCTCTTCAGTAACAAATGTTGGTTTCTCTTCTTTTGGGCTAAGACTGCATGTGCATTTGGTTGTCTGATCCTCTGGACACTTGTGCAGCTGGCCCAGCACCATCTGTTTCACAGATGGAGATGCTAAGATTCAGGAAGGATGGGCGTCTTGTCTGAAGTCACATGGATGGGAGGGGTCAGGGCTAGGATTTGAATCCCCTTATATTGTGATTTCACCTTTCATGTAGATTTATATTCTTTATGAACCTGATTCCTGACGTGAGGTCTTTCCACCCTCCCTTACCACCAGCTTACTACCCTTATTGCCAGCTAACTCCATAATACACTCAGTCGAGATTATGGAACAAAAGTCCACTAACATCACCTCTTGATGATGCTGAGTGTCCTGAAAAGAGAGGCTGTTTTCATTTTTGAATTTTCTAAGTACACATTCTATATTTCACGCCCCAAATGACAATCTGCTGTCTGCAATTCTACACTCAGTGGATCATTGAACTTAATAGGAGGTTCTCTAGGTTATCGGCCATGTAATACCCACATATTTTGTGTTAAAACCCAAATTCTTTATTTTGGGAGGAAAACTAATAGGGGCTTACCATACTACCACAAATGAGAAAAAAGTTGAACTATAGCAGTTTACTTGGATACAAATGTGGTAACTTCAAACCACTTTTGGATATTTTATCTTCAAAGAACTATGGCTAGTTCTGCTTCCTGTTCAAAAATGCTTAAATGTCAGTGTTTTCCTTCATAGTCCTGTAAGATCAGGCATTGATAGTATATTGATATCCTAGTCAGAGTTTTGGGGGGAGAAACCCCCTTTTTGCCTTTAAGAATTTACTAACATGCCATCCAATTGATTATGAGGAATTAAGTTGCAAAAGGGTGGCTCAGATGGTAAAGAATCTGCCTGCAATGCAGGAGACTCAGGTTCAATCTGTAGGCTGGGAATATCCCTTGGAGAAGGGAATGCAACACACTCCAGTATTCTTGCCTGGGAAATCCCATGGACAGAGGAGCCTGGCGGGCTACAGTCCACGGGGGTCCCGAAGAGTCAGACATGACTGAGTAACTAGCACATTCACTTTTCTTTCAAATCCCTATTTGCCTGTAAGAATTTACTGATATGCCATCCAATTAATTACAAGGAATTAACTTGAAAAATTTGATGACCATTGTTGTGAGTTTCTTTTGAGTGAGCTTTTGAACTTTAAATGAGCAACATGTACAATGTTCTATAATTCAAGGCTTTGAGAGATTAAGACTGATTCTTTTTTTTTTTTTTTTCTGAGTCCAATTTTGTGAACTTTTGCAGAATTAAATTTTATTGGTGCTAATTATGACCTGTTTTATACTGTCATAGTATTTTTAGTGCTTAATCTAATAAGAAATGTCTTGTTTTCTCTTTGACTTTGTCATGAGTTATGACCTCCTGCCATTTTGTCTTTGTTCTTCTTCTTTGAAGCTGCCATATGTTTTGTAACCCAAGAGAGAGAATTCTTTTTGAGAGGTCATCATTTGTAGCTAATTTGGCTTTTCAGGTTCTCTTAGCTCTTGTAAAGAGGAGAGGGTTTCATGGTAAGTGTTTTCTGTCTTCATCACATTGTTGCACCAAATTTTGCTGCCCTGGGCCCACCAGACTTTGGGTGATAGCCATCCTGCCTCATTTACTCTACTTTCAGACTTCTATGGAATTGAGGAGGGTTGGATCCTGTTCAGTTCAGTCGCTCAGCCGTGTCCGACTCTTTGCAACCCCATGGACTGCAGCTCCCGAGACTTCCCAGTCCATCACCAACTCCTGGAGCTTGCTCAAACTCATGTCCATCAAATCAGTGATACCATCCAGCCATCTCATCCTCTGTCATCCCCTTCTCCTCTTGCCTTCAATCTTTCCCAGCATCAGGGTCTTTTCAAATGAGTCAGTTCTTCGCATCAGGTGGCCTAAGTATTGGAGTTTCAGCTTCAGCATCAGTCCTTGCAATGTATATTCAGGACTGACTTCCTTTAGGATTGACTGGTTTGATTTCTTTGCAGTCCAAAGGACTCTCAAGAGTCCTCTCCAAGACCACAGTTCAAAAGCATCAATTCTTTGGTATTCAGCTTTCTTTATAGTACAACTGTCACATCCATACATGACTACTGGAAAAGCCATAGCTTTGACTAGATAGACCTTTGTTGGCAAAATAATGTCTCTGCTTTTTAATATACTGTCTAAGTCGGTCATAGCTTTTCTTCCAAGGAGGAAGTGTCTTTTAATTTCATGGCTGCAGTCACCATCTGCAGTGATTTTGGAGCCCAAGAAAATAAAGTCTGTCACTGTTTCCATTGTTTTCCCATCTATTTGCTGTGAAGTGATAGGACCGGATGCCATGATCTTAGTTTTCTGAATGTTGAGTTTTAAGCCAACTTTGGATCCTGTAGGAACAGACAATTCTAAGCCAATGCACTGCAATTTAATATTTATGACATGGCAGAAACCATCAAGGACTGCTAAAAGGTCTACTGACTTGACATCAAAAATGTATAAACCAGGTATACTCATAGCTCACATGCTCCATAGTTACAGAAGGTAATTTTATTTGTCTTTTGACATGAAACTCTCTGAAGTTTTTATAACTCATTAAGAACTGATTGCATGCTTTGCTTTGGTTTAATGATAACCAGACTTGTTTTTCTCTTTTCATTTGCCAAAGTGATGTTAGAATTTTGGTTATTTTAGCTTGTTTTGAGCAGCTCTCTTTTCATCTGTGTTACTAAAGCTGCTTTACACTGTATGTATTTCTAAATATTACATTGCCTCTCCCACGAAAGAATCTAATGCAAATATGTTATGACGTCAGGGTATGATTAATGAAAGGAAGCCTGGTCTTGCTGGGACAAGGTGACTGGAGTCTTGAGCTTCTTTTTAACTTCATATTTGACCCAGCATTTGACTTTGGTCGTTAGGTCCCCATTGTATCAGCATGACAGATAAATTAGAATTTGGTGAATGTCTGTTTGCCCTTCATACAACGCTGCATTATTTTTTCAGAGATTGAGGAACAGTGGGGGACTGAATGCCAAACTCCAGGTCTGCCCTAAGAAGGCCACCTAACACTGAGATCCCCCAGTGTCTGGAATCCTGAGAATGTAGTAACCTTCGGAGGTGAAGTAATTTCCCCGGTAGATTATACAAGAATCCTCTGAAGTTGAAGCTTATGAAATTCCTAGAGTTTGTCTAGTGGGATTTTTCCCAGTTTTTAATTTATTTCACAGAATATCATAAGAATAAAAAACATTTAAAAAATTGAACGCAAAATGTCCACCACATAATTTCCACGGCAGAGCCAGGTCCCTGGGTGCATTTTTGGTGTTTCCCCACCCCCGCCTCCCCACCGCTGCCAATGCCTAGAGCGCATGCAGACCTTTTGCACACTTGTTCTGAGAGAGTGGGCACCGTTATACCTTTATAGCCTTATGTGACAAAAATGAAAGCATCATACCACTCAATCCTCATTGCTATACATTCAGAAAAATGTATCATCCCATTCTACTGATGCTGAAACTGAGGCTTAGTGAGCTAGGAGGAGATGTGGAGAGCTCCAACATGGCTTAGATCTGTGTGCCTCCAGAGTCAGACTTGGCACAGAGTTAGATTTCCTTGTAACACAGAGTTCCAGGTTAGTTTCTAGAGCCTTCATAACATTCCAAGAATCAGTATACCATGGCCTACTTAACTTTCTCCTTATTTTGATGTTTGTAACAATCATTTTATGGATTTCTTTCTGAAGATAAAGTGAGATTGGGATTTCTAGGCCAAAGAGCACAATCATTTTGTGACTTAATACATCCTGCAAAGACTTTGGAAAGGATTATATAGTTTAGTTGATACTCCCATCCATCCTTCCTACACTAAGTGTTATTTCTTAAGAAATTATGTAGTATAATAACAATAAAAAATGGTATTTAATTCAGGCTTTATTTTGGCATGTATTTGACTAATAATGAAGTTGAACTTGCTTTTTTGGTGCCTTGATATTTTTTTCTATTGTGTATTGTACATATCTGTTGTTCATTTTTGGAGGCGGGGGGGCAGGAGGAAATTTGATGGTTTCCTTATCTTTATACAATGTGGTTATTATCACTTTTCCTGCTTGTATGCTGTGTGTATGTGTGTGAAGTTAACCCGTTATCATGATTAATAATGGAACGAAAAGAGAAATTTTTTAAAGCAATGAGAACGTGTTGAAGTAGCAGTTTAGAGTGAATTTTGAAACTTCTTAAGGCTTAGGGTGTAACAGACTTAACAAACAACATAGGTTTTCTCGGGTAAATGCATTCTGTTTCCACTCCATGCATTAATATTCACTGGGCCTGGCTTTTAAAGCTAATGCAATATAGAGGGAACAGTTGTAATTGGGACCATAATAAACCAATCTCATTTTTATGATAAATCTGTGGAAGGCATCCTTTTTACCTTTTCACGAGCATTAAAATAAAGAAGCTGAGAGAAATGTGGTTTCATATCCATTGCTTTACTTTTTCTGTATCACGCATCTCACATTGAGTACTTCACCATATTTGGCCTTTTACAAAAATTTGCTGCTTTCTTAAATGGATCCATTAGAAAAACAGCTCCTGCCAATGGGATTTTTTTTTTCTTGCCAAGCATGCTGTTATTTCAGGGACTATAGGAGTGTCTGTTGGTGCCTGGGGCTGCTGAGGCTGCAGCTGTGGGAGTCACAGAACCTGGTGATGGATGGTGGCTGTGTGGGAAGAGGGCTGGATGGTATGACCTTGAGACCAGCCTTTCATGGAGAGGAGTTGGGTCTGTGACAGCTCCTGCTCCTTCTCTCCACAGAAGGGTATTAAGTCAAAGGTCCTTTTCTGCGGACCATGTGTCATCACCGTAAATTGCTGATTGGGGTTTATGAAGGCAGCTCCTTGCTGGTTGCCACCGTTGAGTATCAGATTCTCCACCACCCCAACCACATCTTCCTACAGCTTTTTGCTATGGGTTTCTTTCCTCCATCTTTCAGATATTCCCACACCTTCATCCACCCAAGTGCACACTCCCTATCTCTCTGCTGGGTATCACCCGGACAACTCCTTTGAGCTGCTAAATTTCCCGTGGTCTCCACATGCTCTGGATACCTTATATGATGCACTCCCACACCTCTCCAGGCCCAGCTCCTCTGAGGTCTCTGTGAGGATGCCCTCCAGCAGCAGAGCCCACAGACTTACCTCTCTGTACACTCTGTGTCCTACTTGACCTTGTATTTTCTATCCCTTCACTTTTTCTTCTGTCTCTGCCTGGAGCTTGCCTTGATACTCTAGAGGGGATCATTGTCCCCACCCCCCTCCAATGTTCCATGATTATTCATTCCATCTTGCCATGTTTAATGGAATATTTAACAGCATCTATGAAGAAGGCTGAAGACTATAAATAAACGCTGTCTTTGGTGTTGAAAGGGTTTTATACAATATAAAATTTAGAGCACATTTTCCTCAGGAGCCCTGACATTAATATTCGTCATAAGCCCCAAAGAAGAAGCTATTATATTTTAGCATAATGAAGTTTACCATATGTTTCAAAGTCACTTGCAATTGTGCTTCTCATCATGACAATTAGAAAGGTCATCTTGTCTTGCCAGGCTGTGTTAGATACATCACCCAGCTCATGGCTGTCTGTGTGTGCACATACATACGGGGAGGATAAGATGCTTCTTATAAAAGAGTATTGCTGTTTCCATCTTATTACAAACACGAAACATGCCTGTTGTTTGGCCTTAGATGATATGTGGACACAGAGATGGAAACATCTAAAGCAAATCCCCTTTTGTGCTCTCTGTGACTAAATTATATGAGGTTATTTTTCCTTCCTGGAAGCATGATGGCGATGAGGCTTCTCAAGCCTTGGGTAGAGGAATTTGACAGCAAGACAATAGTTTGTTTCTTAAAAATGGATTTTCTGCCTTTCTTAACAGTATGGCAACAATATTATATTTAATTCTCCATGTATGAACTTGGATGACCAGATGAGGAGAAGGAGAGAGGTGGTGATGGGGCTTCTTATGGAGCTTGTGGAGGGACAAACATACAGTAGCATTAAAGCAGGTAGTTCTTAGGAACCTGAGAATGCAGTTGGAGGAGCTGATGCTGGAAGAAATGGTTCTTCACCATTATCTACTAGTATTATTGCTGTTGATTTAGCTGGGGCTTCCTGAGGGTTGGCCCAAGGTCATATCCCTTCCAGACAGCAAAGCCTGGCAGGAGCCAAGTCTGTGTCCCTCGTTAGGCCCATGGGACTGAGAGAGTCAATTCCTAGGTAGGTTGATAAGAAGTCCAGGGGTCCCCAAGGAGAGAGGGGGCTGGGGTTCTGGAGGAGGAGATAGGGGTCTGGAATTCTCAAGGAGGAGGAGAGGACAAATGTTTGTTTTTTCCCTCTACATTCCTTAGTCTTAGTCACATAAAAGGTTTTTAACTTTAAGCCTCTAACTGATGATTACGCAACAAACAACTCAGTTTAAGCTCTGTACTAAGGATTATATAACAACAATATATCCTGCTTGAGAACAGTTTCTCCTTCCTGAAAACCTTCTGGCTAAGCCTGTCATTTTAAAATGTAAAATTTGGGAGTGGGTCTAGTAAGATCTTTACAACCTCCAGACATTCTTTTGATTCACTGTAATAACTAATTAAAAAGTATATAACTCCCTTGGTAACACTAGTGAAGGGGGCACTCTTTCTGCCCCCCTCTGATGTCTATGTCAGAAGCTTTCTCTATCTCTTTTATACTTTATTAAAACTTTATTACACAAAAGCTCTGAGCAATCAAGCCTCGTCTCTGGCCCTGGATTGAATTCTTCTCCTCCAGAGGCCAAGAATCCCAGCATCTTTCACGGTTCAGCAACAGCCTTTCAGGATTGCATGCTGGCCCTCAAGAAGGTGGAGAAGGGCAGAAGCCACATTTCTTGGCCTAAGAGTCAGGCTGCACGCTCGCTACCCAGCGGATGGTCAGTGTCTGTTGCATTGTGCATCCTGCTGGTTCAAATTTTACAAATGCGAGAAAGTTTGAAATGCTTTTGCAAGTGCTTAGTCTTAGAGAGGGATTGGCTACTCACTGTTTGATCCCCAACTTCTTAACTTATACTGTTGGCTAAGTTATGTATGGCTTCTTTTCAAGGAACTGCAACTTCCCTAGAGGGTGTTTATGGTGACACCTTGAAAATCTTGTTCATTTGTTGGTCAGTTCACAGGTTTCTCTTAGGCCCCTTAAATATCATTCAGGCTGTAACCCAAGGCAGCTACATGGCTGAGTAGAGCTGGTAATTTGCCAACATAGACAATGTAGAACAGAGGCTGGGGAGATAACTTCTTAGAGAAAAAAAAGCAAAGTATTAAATAAAGAGGAACAGAAAAAAAAAGATGAAAAAGATGAAGAAGAACTCTTTGCAGATTTTAGTTTTTTGTTTAAACATCTGTTTTCCCAGCCTCTGTGGCAGCTTTTTGACATCATCAGTCCTCCCCACCCACACACACCACCCCCAGGTCTATGCTCTGCGTATAGAATAGGGGTTTAGTGAAGCCTGGATGAATTAGATGGATGTTAAATTTGAGAACTGAATGGAATTTGTTATGTGAGATATTTCAAAGTATCATTCACCAGACATTCCTATATTCAGAATCATTCTTGTGCCAACTCTTGTGTAGCTACTTCTGGAGGTGTTATAGGAATTATTCCTCATGAATCCTATGAAGTCTGTATTCTTTTTCCCATGTGACGAAACTGTGGCCATGCATGATGAACTGACTTTCTGACTATGGGTCCTGTCAGAGTTGGGGCTGTGTGGATGCACATGCAAATTCAAGTTATGAAGTGGGACAAGACATGGGGTAGCTATTTAACTTCAGTGACCCTCAGTCTCTGCCTCATTTACTCATGTAACCAGCAGCAGATCCAGGTCTTAATGGGCCCTAAAACATACAATTTGTAGGTTGGTCTTATTTAAGAAAAACTTGCTCAGTCATGTCTGACTCTTTGAGACTCCATGGACTGTATAGTCCATGTAATTCTCCAGGCCATAATACTAGAGTAGGTAGCCTTTCCTTTCTCCAAGGGATCTTCCTAACCCAGAGAGCAAATCCAGGTCTCCTGCATTGCAGGCAGATTTTTTTTACCAGCTGAGCCACAAGGGAAGCTAAGAAAAACTATATACATAAAACTATGAATCAAAATTAGTTACAGGGCTTAGAGGGGACCCACTGAAGGTGAGGGGCCCTGAGTTGTATGTATCATTAGATTCATGGAAAATTTGCCCTTGTTTTCAATTAATTTTTTGTAGCAGCCACTTAGAGTCCAGCCCTCAGAGATGGGAAAACTCTGGGAGATACCAGCAGAAAAGAGATAATTGCAGTAAAGTGTGAGAAATGCTCTGATGGAGAAGCACAGGGTGCCAGGGAAAGAATTCCAGAATAAATGATACCGAAGCTGTAACTTAGGACATGGAAAAGCTGAAACAGAAAAGTACGGGAAGCACATTTGCGGCAGGAGAAAGCTGGGCTTGAAGATGAGAAGGAGCGCTCTTCATTTAGCCGCTGTAAGAAGTTCAGTGGGCTTCCAGGTGGCGCTAGTGGTAAAGAACCCACCTGCTAATGAAGGAGACATAAGAGATGCTGGTTCGATCCCTGGGTCAGGAAGATCCGCTGGAGGAAGGCATGACAACTCACTCCAGTATTCTGGAAAATCCCTTGAACAGAGGAGCCTGGCGGGCTACAATCAATGGGGTCCCAAAGAGTCGGATCGAACTGAAGTGCCTTAGCACACAAGTGACGCACACGCACACAAGAGGTTCAGTGTGGCCGATTTCTTCGTGGGATGGGGCAGGGGGAGCTTAAGCTCCAGACTTAGGCAGGCCAGTCAGGCTTGCATACTAATTAAGGAGCTTGGACATTATCATAAGTGTAAGATATCATATCTTTTTCATTATAAGTGGCATGTATGTCCTGCAGGACTCTTGACAGGTTCCCTAACCTCTCTAGACCTTTGGTTATCATGTCTGAGGAATGCAGGTATCGACAGGTATTATTTGTTGAGCAGATACTGCTTGTAGGGCTCCGTATACATGTTGGGTTCTCTGGTAGCTCAGATGGTAAAGAATTCGCCTGCAATGCAGGAGACCTAGGTTCAGTCCCTGGGTGGGGAAGATTTCCTGGAGAAGGGAAAAGCTGTGTGTTACTCATCACAACAGTCCTCCAATGTGGAATCATTATCCTGATTTTACAGAAGAGGAAACTGATGCTCAGAGAGGTTGAACAACATGCCCAGTCTGCCCAGGTCAGCATCCTACAGGGTTCTGAAGATGCCTGTGTGTGTGTATGTGTGTGTGTGAGTGTGTGTGTCTTGTGCCACTTTGCTCGTCAAGTAATCATTTAGGTTCTATGCAGGTATGTGATTTTAGGTTAAAGACAAAGATTGTAGACAGTTATCAACTTGCAAGAAAGCTCAGATGCTTTTTTGATCCCCAGTATCATCTTTGTCTTTTAACCACCGTAGCCCTTGATCTTGCACTAATTTTGTGCTCTTGTGGGCACACGCCCAGTTTTCTCCTGTAGGTTGCAGACTACTAAGAGCAGGGACTGGGTTTTGCTTCCCACTGTCCTCTGTCCGGTACTCAATCATTATTTTTTTTGGTGTGGGTTGAGCTGAACAGGATTGGGGAGCACGGGGCAGGACCTCAAAGAGTTTCCCCAGCTCTCATTGTTCAGTCACTAAGCCGTGTCTCACTCTTTTGTGACTCCGTGGACTGTAGCCGACCAGGCTCCTCTGTCCATGGGATCTCCCAGGCAAGAATACTGGAGTGGGTTGTCACTTCACTCCAGGGGATCTTCCCAACCCAGGAGAGGAACCCGTGTCTCCTGTATTGGCAGGTGAATCCTTTGCTACTGAGCCACCAGGGAAGTCTCCCCAGCACTCACTATGGTGTAAAAATATCACCAAACCTGGGGATGCTCGAGGTTTCTCTGTCTTGATCAATTTTGACTTATGGTATTTTTCAGTGAAAGAGAAATTGCCTGTTGGAGGGCCAGGTTCAACGTCGAGAGGGCTGGGGTGGTTTGCTAACAACAGGAGTCGGCCAGGACTGGGTTGGCGCATGCTCTGTGCTCTGGGCAGGGCACAGAGGGAGGCAGGAGGGATCCAGGAACAACCGTGAGCTGTGTTTGTTCTGTCCCTGCTGGCATCTTGCATGACTAAATCAGGACAGAGTGGACATAAAGTGTGATCCTGCGGCTGAAAGCCCTTAGGGAGTGAGGGACGAGGGCAAACTTTGCCATCAAGTAAATCTGCTGCCTCTTGAAAGACTTGCCTGTTTGTGAAATGATGTCTCAAACAAGTTTGGGCTTGAGTTGTTTAAAATTCCAGCAAACCAGAAATGTCTCTCATGTGTCTTTGGGATGATGAAAGTCTTCCAGAGTTGTGCAGAGCACAAAATAGACTCTCTCCTTTGATCCTGACAGGGGATATTCTGAATTAACTAAGTGGACAGTTACAGGTTGAAAAAAAAAAATCAATGCTAGAGATATTGGTACTAGATGAATGCAAAGTACATTGTCACGCTATTAACAAATGCACTAAAAAAGGGAAAAAAGAGTTTTCTCTGTCTTTCATGAAGTTGCAACAGCGTAATATGTCAGAATTGTTTGAAAAGTGCCCAAGGTAGGGACTCTATTTTATGGGAGCATGTTTGGTTAACTTTTTATCTTGAATTGTTCTGATATTCTTTCCTTTTAGGAAGCTTTGAGGCCCTGGCTTTTTGCTCTGTTTCAGCCAGTCGTCAGTAAGAGTGGGAGCCACAAATAGCTCACTGTTTTCACTTCAAATTTCCCTGGGCTGTCAGCTAGTCATCTCAGACACCCTTAAAGGGGGACTGCCATCAGGAGTGTGTGAAGGTCAGAGCAAGGGCACCAGTGTGCCTGGGAGCGCGTGTCTCAGTCTGATAAGGCCCCTGACTTTCCACAGAGTAAGACTTGCCTCTTCTACACCTTCCGTACATTAAACCTGCATTTAAATGCATACATTTAGTACTTGTTGCTGTAAATATCCTTACACGTTTGTTTTATTTTGGATTACAAGAGCCTCTGGGTACATTTTCAAGCTGAATTTGTCTGTGAGAGTTTAAAGTGCAGAAGAACTCACTTGTGTATTGGTGGTATCTACCTTCAGGTAGATCACTTCTTTTTCTCAACATTCCATCCTTTTGAGAAACTGTGAGTGCAGAGATGACTCCCCTGACCAGCTGAGCTCCCATCACAGGAAGCAGAGCTGGGACAAGGTATCGGCTGTGAGACCTGGTGTAAAATGGAGGCAGCCCTGAGCAGCAGCAATGGAACGGAGCCCCTCGAAGGCCAGGCCAGACGGGTGGGAACATGACCATTCTGTGCTTCCAGGGCAATTGCAAACCTGGAAGGAGAGGAGAATCCCCCAGCACAGTTATGTCTCTTGTACAGGATTTTAACGACCTGGGGATGAGGGAGCTGATGGGAGAACAGGGCAGTAAAGGCGGGAGGAGTGGGAATGCAGGTTAGTGGCAGGAGGGCAGCACACGCCACTTCAGACCATCGTTTGAGGAGAGTGGAGGCCCCAAGTCTTCTGAGCCCCTATTTCACCAAAGGCTTATAATATAAAATCGGAACATTTTATTTGAAGAGGGAGAAGCAAAATGTCAGCCTGGGAGAAGCCTGAATAAGGGCGTCTTTGGCGGGTAAGTGGAGGGATCAGCAAGGGCTGACATGTTCTCCTTAAGGAAAAAGGTGCTTAGCGGGAGGTCTGTCCTCCAAGGGGCATGCCTGCCTGGGACTTTGGTGGGTGCAGTAGTTGTCGCACCGTGAGGACGATGGGTGTAATGAATCTGAGTCAGTTCTGGTGAGGTGGATGGACCTGGAGTTTGTCATGCAGAGTGAAGTAAGTCAGAGAGAGGAAAACAAGTATCGTATATTAACATGTGTATATGGAATCTAGAGAAATGGCACTGATGAACCTATTTGTAGGGCAGTGATAGAGGCACAGACACAGATGTAGAGAACAGACTTCTGGACACAGTGTAGACGGGAGGAAAGGATGGGATGAACTGACAGAGTAACACTGACATATATACACTGCCATGGATGACACAGACAGCTGGGAGAAGCCGCCGTGTAGCACAAGGGGCTCGGCTCAGCTCTCTGTGATGATCTAGAGGCGTGGGGTGGGGTGGCAGGGAGGCTCAGGAGGACAGGGGTATATGTACATTTACAGCTGATTCATGTTGTGCAGCAGAAACTAACAGCGCTGTAACGCAATCATCCGCCAGTGAAAGTTAAAAAAGAGAAAGGTTCAGTGACAGCTTAAGATCAGACAGCTAGTAAGTGATGGAACCTCCAAAACAGCACTGACAAACAATTCAAAATTTGTTTAGCTCTTCTACAATGGTCTAGGGCTATCTCATGTTGCAATGTTTGAAGGTTGCTTTTAGGATTGATCACTTCTTCAATTACTCTGAATCTTTATCTCTGAGCTTTCTTCATCTCAGGATTTGGATTTGGAAGGCTCTAAAAGCTATGGATTGGTGTCCCGCTTTCTTTGAATAAGTAAAGAAAGTTTGAGAAGTATGCACAGGCAAGAACACAGCAAGAGTTCGAAGGATATAAACACAGTTGCCTTTATATGCGTCTTCCGTATACACGTCAGCTCTAACTAAAAACAGTCAGTATCATGATTAGCTTTTCTAATATTTTGTAAGCATTCAAACGCTGATGTTGGGAGAAGCTACAACACATGCGCCTGATCCTGTTTAAATCAGGGGTCAGTTTGGCAAGCGCAGCTGCTTCTTGTATGTCCTCAGCTTCCAAGTCAGCTCAGTCATATTTGTTATTCAGTTTAGACTTGCTCTCTGCCTAATGTGGCATTAGCGCCATGGGCTGTGTCTGCCTGACAGCCCAACAGCTTGGTCATAATGAGGACAGCCACCAATCCCCTTCCCACATGGGGTGAAGTCAGGAGTGAGGAGGGCTTCCCAGGCGGCACAGAGGTAAAGAACCCGCCTGCCAGTGCAGGAGATGTGCGAGATGCGGGTTTGATCCTCGGGTTGGGAAGATCCCCTGGAGTAGGAAATGGCACCCCACTCCAATATTCTTGCTTGAAAAATCACATGGACAGAGGAGCCTGACGGACTACAGTCCACGGGGCTGCAAAAAGTCAGATATGACTGAGCACGCGCATGTGTGCACACACACACACAGGAGTGAAGATTATCAGGGAGATGCACTTGTCAGATTCTCAATGAGAAGGAAACAGGGTTATTTTTTTTTTCCAGTGTGAACGGGGAATAGAATTGTAACTAAATTTCAGTTTCTCCACTGCGCAAATCCCATCTTAAATGACAAGGGATTATGCCAGATAGTTTTGGATTTGGGCCCAATATTTGACCTTAGAGCAACTCTCTAGAAGATTAGACTGCAGCTGGGGGGAGAATGCCCTCTGGACTTGATTTTTAAACAGAACCAGATGAATTCCACTCTTCTCTGCTTTTAAGAGCAACACGGCTTGCGGATGCATGAAAGCTGTGCCAGACAACTTTGCTGATATTTGCCTTTATCATTCTTTCCGGAAGTGTTTAGACTTCTCTAATAAAATGCTACTGTCCTTGGAAAAGGACTGGAGAGAAACAAAATAATCAAAGCTTGCGACTTCCCTGGCGGTCCAGTGGTTCAGACTCTGAGCTTACAAAGCTGAGCGTGTGGGTTCGATCCCCGGTGAGGGGGCTAGTATTCCACGTGCCTAGTGGCATGGCCAAAACAAAACAGCTCATCTTAAAAAAAAGTCAAACCTTAGTCTTGAAATGCTTGGGAAATGACAGGGTGGAGAAGAAGTGGAGCAGGTGGGGCTTCTTGTCTTAATGGTGACTGGTGCAAATCGTAGGCTGCAGACAGCCTCTAGGCTGGATCCGGGGCCAGGGCACAGCCTGGGGTTGGCTCCTGCAACCCAGAGTTTGTGGTTGTGCTTGAAGCCTGAGGAGCCTAGTGGCCCTGATGGGACTAGAGAGACTAAATTGACAGTATAACCTGCTGGCTATTGCAAATGATCAAGGTAAGCTTAGCATCATCGCAGATAAAGAGCCAAGCTGTGGGCGGTGGGATGGCAGGCCTAGGGCGACAGACGCAAAGACACAGGACCTCATGGGAGATCATCACCCTGGGGCTGAAACCAATCCACAGACTAACAAACAAACTTGCAAAGTGAGACCAGCTTCTGCCTGGGCTTTGTTGATTGGGGTGAAGCCGGGTTTTAATCCTGATTAACCTCTCTCTGGTGTAATTGTGTGTAAGTCATGTAACTTCCTTCTCGCTGAGCCTCAGATTTCCCACCCATAAAATGGGGGTAAATCCTATTATAGCCATCATGAGGGATAAATAAGGTAACATATACGACAATATAAAATATAATAAATGTGATAGTACAAAATGTATAAAACTTTTAGTAAAATGCCATAGTTGTAAGATGTGTGTCTAACTCCTGCCAACTCCTAACTAATATTATGTATACTACTCCTGTGTGTGATGTACATGTAATATTACATATGCATACTATATATACTACTATATGCAATTCCCTTATGTAACATACACAGCAATATATATAAAATTTCTAATCAAATACCTGGCTGCAATTATGAAATCTCATGTGCCCTTCTTTAGCTTTTCATCCTTTTGCAAATCTTTACAGGAGTGCCCTAAATTTGTTATATACTGAAAATGTTCAGCTTTACATCCGAGACTTCAAAGCTTTTTCTATAATTCCATGTGCCACATAGTTTGGCAGGAGGTGATATAAGAATCTAAGGAAACTTTTAGATAAGGAAAGAGGTTTATTGAGTAGGTTTTTAAAATGGAGGTAATTGTGGTTTTTGATGTCAATGCAGTTTCCTCCACAAATTATTGAATTTGTAAATGACACTTCTGAAACTTGATACCTTATTCTAGGTTTCATCATTAATTTTATGCTATAGTATAAAGACTCATATAATAATGTCTTGTGTTTAAATAATACCTTTCTATCTTGTCATCTCACCCACAGTGATAAAATGTTACCCATGTGATACAAGAAATTAAACTTGATTTTCCTCCAATCTTCCCTCCAAAACTTGAAATTCCACTTTTTTGCCCTCTCTTCATAAAGCAATAATTCCTCTTGTATTTACAACATACAACTCAAACCGCACATATTAGAGGGCAGGGACTGGGCAGAGGAATAAAACTGGGATGTTACTTATATCCTTAAAGCCAAGCTCTTGTCTGTTCTCTGTTTCCTAAGTATGGTTTGTTTTGCCAATCATGAGACTGTTTTAGGGATGGTTATTTCCAAAGCGAAGTGCCCCTCCTCCTCCCTTTTCTTCAGCTGATCCATTTCACAGTCAACAACAGTGAGCCTCCAGTTTGGAACTTGATTCAAAGCCTGAAAAGCCTGGATACATCTGTCTTCTCTGGACGTGTTCATGTGCATATTCTAAAAAGGGCTTCTCATCACACGGTTTGCTTGATAAAATATGCAAATTAAACAGCCACCCTACTGTTTAAATTCAAATCCTAAAATTGCCCTGAGAACGCGAGGGCTTGTGCTGGAGGCCCCTGCACTTAGAGCTTTGTTTTTGCCTTGGTGCTCACGCTGACAGCTTCAGAAAACATGAATTCCTACCAATGTTTGTCAAGCTGTGGGAGCCTGACCAGTTCATTAGCTGCTAGAGTTATGGGGTGGGAGATGGGTCACCCAATTTGGAGGGTGACCTTTATGAGCTCTTAGCTGGATTGCATATTTATGTGTCACAGTGTATGGGAATTTAATGAATCTGTAACCTGAAGGGAGAGGAAGACGGTGGCAAGTCTGGGAGTCTTAAACACCCCATTTCCCTTTTCTTTGGGGTGTCCCCTCTGCTTCCCGGGGTTACTGATTAAAATGTGATAGGTAATGCAGTAGCTGCTTCAAAATCAAATTTGGTCAAACATCTGTGTAGGAATCTGTCCTAATGGCTTTAAAATACTGAATTTGCTTGTATGTTCTTTTAGCTACTGCAGGCCTTCCTCCCCTTCCTGCTCAGGTGGATTCTGCTGAGCTCAGGGCAGGACTTCTGGTTGAAGCCCCTGCCCCACGCAGACTGTGGGTCCTCATGTAGCCCGGCTGTGGAGAGTCAATCTATTATGGTTATTATTTTGGTTAGAAATTATAGGTTTATTTTTTTATTTTGAAAAAGACAAAAAAAGCAAAATTAAAACCAAAACAACCACGCATGCATGCGTGCATGCCCAGTCGCTTCAGTTGTGTCCGACTCTTTGCGACCCTAGGCACCGTAGCCCTCCAGGCTCCTCCGTCCATGGGATTCTCCAGGCAAGAGTACTGGAGTGAGTTGCCATGCCCTCCTCCAGGGGATCTTCCTGACCCAGGAATCTAACTGGCATCTCGCCACTCCTGCGTTGCAGGTGGATTCTTGCTGCTGAATCACTGGGGAAGACCTCAAAGCAACCATATATATCAATAATTGTGAAATATGTGACTGTATACACACACACACACACACACACACACACACATATATACTCATATATATATGTATGAAATTACATGAAGAAAAGAGTAAGATGTTTGAAACCAAGAATGGGCTTGAACAGATTTCTAATGAAACACAACTAAAAGTTTTGCTTCAAGTGTTTAGGCTAGATAGCATAGCCCATGGGGCACAGGAAAGCTCATCTGTTTAACTGATTAAAACATTTTATATTCAATTTACCTAGATTACTGTCCCTGAACCCACTTCCAGGAAAGGGGAACATGAGGTGTCAGTTCCCCTGGCGTGTGGGGAGGAAGCAGGCCTGGCAACCATGGTCTTTGATCAGCTGATGGTGCTGGCCATGGGCTATAAACACACCGGGCCTTGACCTCCTGACAGCAAAAGTAAGGGTCGGCACCAGATAACTCTGCAAGGGCCTTGCAGAGTTTTTTCGTGATGCTGTGAATTTAAAACTAACACAGGAAAACAATGACCAGCCTTGTTGGCTAGAATCCTGAAGTTAGCTGCGGGCGGTCTTCTGGCCCGAATGCATTCATCGTCAGAACTGGACGGGCGCGCGGACATCGCTGGAACAGGGCCGTAGGGAGGGGAGGTCCCCTGCCACATTCAATGTCACTTGCTTTCTGTGGCTGTATTTTCCAAACACCCTCTAACCCTGTCTGAAGAGACACCACGTGGCTGGCACCCAGCATTCCCGGCCCTGAAGTCGCGTGCCTCCCACGCTGAGCAGAGGGAGGAGCTTCGCTCAGCTCTCCGCCCAGGGGTGGGCCTGCTGCGCTAGGACAGTCAGGTTGAGCTGGCAGGACATCAAAACAAGCAGCCATCTGTGCTAATTCAGTTGTTTCAACAGAAAAGGTAAGGCCGATTTTACTAAATCAGTGGTTCAGTTGCCCATGAAATAGAGCCTAGCTGAGGTCCCTGCGGTGTTCTTGGAGGCTGTAAGTGGGCCCCGCTTTGTAGCTGGGTTTTTCTCCCCTGCTGCACTCAGAGCCACCTTCTGGTCATAAGTTGGTGGTGGGGTTAGGAGTGAGGGTGAGAGGTATTTATGTCAGATCTCTAGGTGACTGTAATGTTTAGTCAGTTTATAATTAATTTATAACTGACTGCCTGTGTACTAAGCTGCTTCAGTCATGTCTGACTCTTTGTGACCCTATGAACCATCAGGCTCCTCTGTCCATGGGGTTCTCTAGGCAAGAATCCTGGAGTGGGTTGTCATGCCCTCCTCTAGGGGATCTTCCTGACCCAGGGATTAAACCCTCCTCTCTTATGTCTCCTGCATTTGCGGGCAGGTTCTTTCCCACTAGCACTATCTGGGAAGCCCTTATAACTGATTACCAGACTTTAGATGGGTAAAACCGGCTGGCTCTTATGGGCTCTCTTTGAAAGAGGTGGGGTCTTGTTTTGAACCTCTGAAGTTTCATGCACTGCTGGCCCCTGGCTGAGACAGTCCTGCCTTTGATGGATCAGTGGTTTCCAGGAAAAGCCTTCAAAATGCAGAAGATGCCATCAGATGATGGGGTGCCCTGAGCATCGAGGAGTCAGAAAGCTGGGGCTCTCTTGCCAATTCTGAGTTAGTCAAAGACTGAGGGTCCAGAGAGGGCCCAGCCAAGTTCCTTGTGGGGGGGTCCTCCCTACCTCTGCCCACATGTGAGCTCACGTGGTGAGGTGACTGCCTGCTTTCACAGCCTGTAAAGGGCTTGGTGAAGAAGGAGGCCAAATCTAGCGCTTCAACCTGGCTTTGGGTGGAGGGCTGACACCTATAGTACAGACATCTGGAAATCAAGGGCGGAATGTGAGGGTGTCTTTAAAAAATTGTGAAAAAATGAGGACAGGCCAGATCCTTAACGAACTTCAAAATATAAGTGCTTACTGGTATTCCCCTGGTGGTTCAAATCCACCTGCCAAGGCAGGGGACACAGATTCAATCCCTGGTCTGGGAGGATCCCACATGCTACAGGACAACTAAGCCCATGTGCCACAGCAAGAGAAGCCATTGAAACTAGAGACTAACCCCTACTTGCTGCAACTAGAAAAAACCTGCATGCAACAATGAAGAACCAACCAAATAAACAAATAGTAAAATCTGAAAAAATGTTAAGTGCTTACTTAAGAAAGGTAGTGGTGTCTGTTACTTTCAGACTATTTCTTATTTACAAACAAAATTAATTTTATACTGTTTAAGGCTTTTTTTTTTAATCAATTAATCTGTAATGCTACTAAAATTTTAAAGAGTCTGCCCTCTGGTTGATTTTTTCTGGCTTATGAAAAACTGAGTACTCTAAGCCAAAGACACATTCAACATAATATCAGTAAAGACTCTGTGAGGTGTGTATGTGCCCATGTATGTGAGGGTGGAGAAAGGCATCTTTAGAATCGCTTCAGTCAAGCAGATATGAAAAGTCCACATTTTCAGGAAAAAATTTAAGACAAGTGTGGACATTCTTCGCCTTCCTGGTGCAAGTCATAAGCTGTTTGCCCACTGAAGACCCTCTACTTCAGACACATGTATATGGAATTTAGAAAGGTGATAACGATAACCCTATATGCAGAACAGAAAAAGAGACACAGAAATACAGAACAGACTTTTGAACTTTGTGGGAGAATGTGAGGGTGGGATATTTCAAAAGAACAGCATGTATACTATCTATGGTGAAACAGATCACCAGCCCAGGTGGGATGCACGAGACAAGTGCTCCGGCCTGGTGCACTGGGAAGACCCAGAGGAATCGGGTGGAGAGGGAGGTGGGAGGGGGGATCGGGATTGGGAATACATGTAAATCCATGGCTGATTCATATCAATGTATGACAAAACCCACTGGAAAAAAAAAATAATAATAATAAAAATTAAAAAAAAAACAAAAAAAAAACCCTCTACTTCAGACCTACTATTACCAAGCATTTCATATTTCTCTCATTCCACATTTTTGCTATCTTTACGTGCCTTATTAAACTTACATGTGTGTGCACGCTCAGTTGAGTCTGACTCTGTGTGACCCGATGATCTATAGCCCGCCAGGCTCCTCTGCCCATGGAGTTTTTCAGGCAAGAATACTGGAGTGGGTTGCCATTTCCTCCTCCAGGGGATCTTCCCAACCCAGGGATTGAACCTGCATCTGTTGTGTCTCCTTGTTGGCAGACAGATTCTTTATGGCTAGTGCCACCTGGGAAGCCCCTATATAAAAACTGAAAAACTGAAATTCGGCCTGAATGAGACTCATTTCTTTACCCCACATCACTGTCTAACCCGTTTCTTAGATCGGTGCAGATCTTTCCAGCTGTAGCCAGGTTCCCTCCGCGTCACACAGACAGCAGGGTGCACCAGGGCGATCGCAGGCTGTGGTTGAGTCTGGCAGGATTCCAGACCGCATTCTCAGACCAAGCATCTGAAAATGGTTCTGGTCTCACTAGCAGTTTTCCAAGGGCATGTTTGCCTTTGAGAGAGATTAGTAAAAACCATCGTCTCCCTGTTTTTTGTATGCGGGGAATGTCTTCGCTTCTGTTTTCCTCTGTCCCTGCTCCTGTGGGCACGTGCAAGCCCTGAGCAGCAGCAGGCGGAGGGCTCTTCTCCGGGCTGCCTGGTGAAGCCCCGTGTAAATGGAGACCTGCAGGGGAGGACCGGTTCAGTGTTTCCCTTCAGTTGGAGTGCTCCTCACAGTTCTGGGCCCTTTAAGAACCTTTCCTGTCATTGTCGCCGCAAGTTTTTCTTTTTCAATTGTTATTTTGGAAGCCTCTTCCTCAGAAAGGACATACCTTCTGAATTTTGCTCAGAACCTAATTATTATTTACTTCTTTGTATGTTTTCTCAGTTTCACTACAAGTGAAACTCAGTTTCTATATTTTGTATAACACTTACCTATCTTTTTTTCCCCAAACTTTAAGCTTTTTCTTTTGTATCGCGGGATAGCCGATTAAAAATGTCGCGGTAGTTTCAGGTGAACGGCTAAGGGACTCAGCCATACATATACACGTATCCATTCTCCCCCAGCACTTCTCTATCTTTTAACTTGTCTTTATATTTTGGTAGATCTTTACTAAATATTTTATTGAAATACAGTTGATTTACAATGTTGTGTTGGTTTTAGGCATACACGACCCCATGGACTGTAGCCCTACCAGGCTCCTCTGTCCGTGGGATTTTCCAGGCAAGAATACTGGAGTGGGTTGCCATTTCCTTCTCTAGGAGATCTTCCCGACCCAGGGATTGAACCCAGGTCTCCTGCATTGTAGGCAGACGCTTTACTGTCTGAGCCACAGGGAAGTCAATATATATATATATATAACTATATATATAGTTATATATGTGTGTGTGTGTATATATATATATATATATATATATATATATATATCTCAAACCAGGGATTGAACCCAGTCCCTTGGCAGTGAAGACATGGTGTCCCAACCACTGGACCACCGGGAATTCCCTGTATCTATTTTTTTTTTAAAGATTCTTTTCCATCGGAGGTTACTATAAGACCTTGAGTATAGTTCCCTGTGCTATACAGTATAGGTCCTTGTTGTTTGGCAATATTTTCACATCATGAATGTGATCATCTCAAAACGACTCACGGTGCAGAACGGTGCTGGCGGTTTCCTGTGTGCCTCGCACAGCTGGGAGGACTGGATAGATTTCACTTTGTTTGCTTGTCGCCTTGAAGGTAAACACTAATGTTTTCAGCTTGCTGTGTAGGTAAAAATCTGCCCATATTCACATTGCAAATAAGTGGCAGCGCTGGAATTTGAGTCAGTTTTGCTGGGCTCTGAAAGGCCTGCTCTGAAAGGTTTTTGTGTGATCAGTGGTCACCCCATGTTGATAAGGGGTGATAAGCAACAAACTTGCCTTCCTCAGTTTCTGGGTCAGCACCCAGGGCTGCACATGAAAAGTTCATAATGATGCCGCCTTGGGGTGTGCAGCCTCATCGCTACAAAAATATTGGATTAATAAAAATTCAGTTATGATTGACATAGTTTATGAAACGTTCTTTTAACAAAAGTATAGTTTCATGTCAAATTCAGATAAATTTGAACGATGACTTTTAATAAGACAGTGTGGTTTCTTTCAGATGCTTTGTGTAGATTAAAGTCATAAAACTGTCAAGAGACAGATCACAACTTCTTTCCAACACCCGCATCTTTAGACTAGTTCATTTTTTTCTTTGTCCTGAACTTTTAAGAAAGTAGGGTAATGAGTCCCTTGTTTCTAGTCTCTGTGAAAAGAAAA
The DNA here is from genome assembly GCF_033118175.1 of Dama dama. Classification (NCBI taxonomy): domain Eukaryota; kingdom Metazoa; phylum Chordata; class Mammalia; order Artiodactyla; family Cervidae; genus Dama; species Dama dama. The sequence continues at coordinate 13,125,708 of NC_083695.1, read as the reverse complement.
GGAGGCTTTGCCAGTGTCTAGTTTATTCCCAGTCCCCTGAGGCGCAGTGGGGAGGGAAAGAACCAGCTAGATCAGAAGTCCATGAGAGGAAACTCAGAATAAAGAGGATATTGAGTTCTTCCCTTTCTTGGGGGAAATCACTGTGCCCCTAAAGAGAAAAATACCCCTTGTAAATCTTGCACAGGGGAATTCTGTTTTAGTGCCTCTTCAGATGAAAGGACTGTAATGGCTGACATGGTAGATGTTTTTTAATGAACATCTTTTTCATACATCCTTTTGTAGAGTACAGGCCACTAGTATATGAGCTTCTGAGCTTAAACATAGCTTTAGCTGTGCAAGATTAACAATATAAAACATGTAAGATTCATCCTGCTTATACAGTGATGCTCATAAGTTTTCACTGTTCTCATTTCTGAGGGGAGATTTTCAGATGAAAGCAGGAAGAAATTTTAGAAGTATTCATCTCCTGCCCCATGTCATGTTCTCATGTGTCTTCTATGGATGTCAAGAAAGACTTGATCTTCCATTTATATGACTCATCAAAGTTGCCTCTATTTTGTACACAATGGGATTATCACTAAACCTGAAGAAGGGATATGACATTTTTTTTTCATGACTGCACTGCATGCATGAGGTGTTTAAAAAGTATGCATAGTAAGAAGAATATATTAAACAATATTCTTGTACGTTGTTCCTACAACTTTCTTTTTGTTTGGATTTGTGATGTCCTTTGTTCAGTTTTTCATTCTGCATTTGCAGATGATACCATGAAGGGAAGAGAGAATTAGAAAAATTTGACAGGTGCTTCCCTGGTGGCTCAGCAGTGAAAAATTCTGCTTGAGATGGAAGAGTCACAGGAGATTGCAGGTTTGATCCCTGGGTCAGGAAGATGCTCTGGAGGAGGGCATGGCAATCCACTCCAGTATTCTTGCCTGGAAAATCCGTATGGATAGAGGAGCCTGAGAGGCTATAGTCCATAGCGTCACAAAGAATCAGACGTGACTGAAGCTCCTTAGCATGCAAGGACATTGTAACCTTCAGTTCAGTTCAGTTCAGTTCAGTCAGTCATGTCCGACTCTTTGCTACCCCATGAACTGCAGCATGCCAGGCCTCCCTGTCCATCACCAACTCCCGGAGTTTACCCAAACTCCTGTCCATTGAGTTGGTGATGCCATCCAACCATCTCATCCTCTGTCGTCCCCTTCTCCTCCTGCCCTCAATTTTTCCCAGCATCAGGGTCTTTTCAAATGAGTCAGCTCTTCTCATCAGGTGGCCAAAGTATTGGAGTTTCAGCTTCAACATCAGTCCTTTCAATGAACACCCAGGACTGATTTCCTTTAGGATGGACTGGTTGGATCTCCTTGCAGTCCAAGGGACTCTCAAGAGTCTTCTCCAACACCACAGTTCAAAAGCATCAATTCTTCTACGCTCAGCTTTCTTTCTAGTCCAACTCTCACATCCATACATGACCACTGGAAAAACCATAGCCTTGACTAGACGGACCTTTGTTGATAAAGTATGTCTCTGCTTTTTAATATGCTGTCTAGATTGGTCATAACTTTCCTTCCAAGGAGTAAGCATCTTTTAATTTCATGGCTGCAATCATCATCTGCAGTGATTTTGGAGCCCAAAAAAATAAAGTCAGCCACTGTTTCCCCATCTATTTGCTGTGAAATGATAGGACCGGATGCCATGATCTTAGTTTTCTGAATGTTGAGCTTTAAGCCAACTTTTTCACTCTCCTCTTTCACTTTCATCAAGAGGCTCTTTAGTTCTTCTTCACTTTCTGCCATAAGGGTGGTGTCATCTGCATATCTGAGGTTATTGATATTTCTCCTGGCAGTCTTGATTCCAGCTTGTGCTTCTTCCAGCCCAGTGTTTCTCATGATGTACTCTGCATATAAGTTAAATAAGCAGGGTGACAATATACAGCCTTGATGTACCTCTTTTCCTATTTGGAACCAGTCTGTTGTTCCATGTCCAGTTCTAACTGTTGCTTCCTGACCTGCATACAGGTTTCTCAAGAGGCAGGTCAGGTGGTCTGATATTATAACCTTAGAACAATTGAAATCTTTTTTGAAAGTTTTTCAGTTCTGTAGCTGGGGATGGTACCTTTTTGGCTCAGATCACATTATGATGCTTGACAGCCTTTAGAGATCCCCTGGTGAATCTGTTGAATAGAGGAGCAAGCTGAGGCTGAGCAGTCATGCCCCTAGCCAGGGGCCTACGGCTCATGAGTGGCTGAGCTATGACGAACCCGTCTTCCCATCTCTGTGCTGGAGCTCTTTTCATACAAACATGCTGACTTGATGAATCTAGTATTACCATGTGCATATGTTTCATACTTTTTTGAAATTTCTTTTTTTTTTTTTAATTTATCTTGTTTATTTTTATTTTTTGACTCCACTGTGAGACACGTGGATCTTAGTTCCCCAGCCAGGTATCAAACCCGTGTCTCCTGCATTGGAAGCATGGAGTTTTAACTACTGAACTGCCAGGAAAATACAAATATTTAATATTTGAGGTCCACATCTTTGTGTGTGCTTTAGAAGGGAGTTTTCTTGTATCATTCATTCATGGCCACTGTTCATATTTGCCTAAGACCACCAAATGCATGGACAGAGGAGACTAGCAGGCTACAGTCCATGGAATTGTAAAGAGTCAGACACGACTGAGCAGCTAACACTACTACCTAATGCATGGAGCAGTAACAGTGTTTCCCGCTGTGTGTTGATAGGTCAGTATTAGGAAATCAAAGGAGGTTAAGAAATCCCAGAGGTTGATTTGAGAAGTTCTTGTAATGTGTTGCCTCATTGTCTTGGTTGTATATGAGTTTTAATCCATGATAAAATACTCCTTAGCCCAGTAAAGTCAACATTAGGTTGAGATTTAAAAGTCTAAGAAGTAATCAGTCTGCAGACTGGCATATATTTCCTTGGTGATGTTGGCCAGATCCACAAAACAGTGACGCGCCGTCGCCCCGCCCCCGACCTCTGGCCACCCTGTTCTGCTTTCTGTCTCTAAGGACTGGTCTGCTGCAGGGACGTTGTGTAGACGGGATCCTACCACATTTGCCCGTTTGTGGTGTGTGCGTGCGTGTGTAGTCGCTCAGTTGTGTCTGACTCTTTGCCACCCCATGGACTGCAGCCCACCAGGCTCCTCTGCCCATGGGATTTTCCAGGCAAGAATACTATCTTTGAAAGCAAAATGAGGAGAACCTTTCCATGGGAGAAGTCAGTTCCATAGACTATGTGGCCTCTGGAATCCATGGCATTTCAGAAGATGTGGGAGTTTACTCTGCCAACACATTTGCAAGCCTGAGATATTCACTGTGTGTGTGTGTGTGTAGTTATCTTCGGCCTCCTGAAAGTGTGAGGGGTCAGTCCTTCTAGGTCTGCTGTGGTTCACATCGTCCTGTTCTCAGTTTTAGGTAACAGGTGTCCCCACCCTGACACTATCCTAACAAAAAGTGGAGAGGGCTGACCATTACCCCTATGACCAGACCTCTGACTAGGAGGCTCTGCCCTGGTCCTACACGTCCCTCACACCCTGGCCCTGCACCAATTGTGGAGGGCTTGGATCTTGTCGAGCCAGGAGAACTGAATTCTCGTTTCAGCTCTGCTGTGAAATGTCTGGGTGACTGTCACTTTGCTCCTTTAAACTGGAGATTTCCCACCTGTAATATGAGGAGCTTGGACTTAATTATCTCCAAAGTCCCTTAAGCGCAAATGTTCAGTTCAGTTCAGTTCAGTTCAGTCGTGTCCAATTCTTTGCAACCCCATGAACTGCAGCACGCCAGGCCTCCCTGTCCATCACAAACTGCCGGAGTTTACTCAAACTCATGCCCATCGAGTTGGTGATGCCATCCAGCCATCTCATCCTCTGTCGTCCCCTTTCTCCTCCTGCCCCCAATCCCTCCCAGCATCAGGGTCTTTTCCAATGAGTCAACGCTTCACATGAGGAGGCCAACGTATTGGAGTTTCAGTTTCAGCATCACACACATGTCGCAGTCCTCTAATTTATTAAACAGACAACAAGGACTTGGTGGCGCAGTGGAAGAGAATCCGCCTACCAGTGCAGGGGACACAGGTCCGATCCCTGATCCAGGAAGATCCCACTTGCTGCAGAGCAGCTGAGCCCATGCGCCACAGCTGCTGAGCCCAAGCTCTAGGGCCCACGCGCTGCCACTGCTGAGCAGAGAGCAGCAACTGCTGAAGGCCCCGTGCCTGGGCCCGCGCGCTGCAGCCAGAGGAGCCCACACGCCACAGCAAAGAGTGGCCCCTGCTCGCCACGACTAGCGCAAACCTGCGCACAGCAGTAAGACCAAGCACAGCCAAAAATAAATTAGTGGATAAAATTCAAAGCAACGACAGCAACAATAATGACCACCATCTCACGTGGACTACAAAACTTAGGCACATTCAAAATCCCTTTGCGTTTACCGTCACAGCTACCTTAGGAAAGAGGTGCTGGACATAGAGAATTAGTAAGTTGCCTAAGGACAGCCTGCAAGCCAGAGCACACCTGGAAGACAGAGTCTGACTCCAGAACCTAGGTCTCAACTACAGTAGTATTAAATTGAAAGAGCATTGAAAAGAAATAACCTCACAATAAGAAGAAAAAAGCAAAAAGCACACCTTCTACTCTCTAGCAATCATGCTTGGTATGGATTCTTCTAACCTTGATGAAAGGGTGTAATTAATCTGTAATTAAAGTAATAATGGGATTTCTTAGGGAGGGCAATTAGGGAATGACGTCCTTGTGGCTCTCTGGACGCTAGAGGGCGCCCTGGCAAAGCTTACTGTCCACACATCCTCAGAGTGCAATTTCCCCCGACCAACTTCAAAAGAAATATGGCATTTCTAGGACTTCACCTGTCAACGTGGGTCAGCCAGTTTTGATTTCTGTAAAATTCAGAATAGAAAACAACAGATAAATCAACACAACCACACCTTCCTTGATAACATCAGAGCGTTCTTCAGGCCTGACTTCCACCCCTGGTTCTGTGTCGCGGTGCGGGTGGCGTGTGCTCACCTTGGTCCGATGCTCCAGATGGCTGTATTCTTAGCAGCAGATAGACTTAAGCATGATAATGAGGGATATTTTATTTAAATCCACTCTTTATCTTTCATTACTTATTCACATGTATGGTTTGCGATCACACTGCCATTCCATGTGATGGGAAATGAGACAGATTTGAAGAAAGTAATTATTTACTATTCAACCTATTGTGCTTCAGACAAGAATAGACAGCAGGAAAGAACTGCGGCTGCCTCGTAGAAGCTCCCTGTGGCTGGATCTTAGGTACTAAGGACCCATTTGGAAATGTGTTTGAAAATAATAGTAGAGGGGACTTCCCAGGAAGTTCACTGGTTAAGCCTGTGAGCTGCTAATGCAGGGGGCGCAGGTTCGATCCCTGGTCAGGCAACTGAGATTCCCGCATGCCTCTAGGCATAGCCAAAAGATTTTTAAAAAGTCCTAGTGGAGGGAAGCAGGAGAAGCAATGGTGCCTAAGAGAGCTGCAGAGAGTCCTGTGAGATACAGAGATACTTTTCATTGTTAGTCTGCTGGGAAACCCTCCTGAGTGTGCAGGACAGGAGGAGGTCATTGCCAAGCCCTGTGGCCCCCGTGTTATCATCCTGTCACCTCTCCTACTGTGTCCATACATAAAATAGATCTTCCCATACAGTTGTATTCAGTTAGGAAAAGATGTTAAGTCCTTGTAAATGATGCTAAACAGAAGCCCTAGAAAGCCTGTTCAGGCTCAGCGCTGTGTTTGGCTTAACACAAGGACAGTCTTTTTCATCTGCTGAGCTGTGAATGGTTCATGTGGTTAAGATCATCTCTAGCAAGTACGCAGAACACTTGAAACCCCACTCCTGGGAAGGGAAGAAAAGCCTCTCGTGCCCTTAGCTCCCCCTTGATAACACCCCATTTGTTTTGTAATGAGTGTGTGTTGGTGCTGAGCGAATGTGAAAACTCCTGCTTAGCTGACAAGGCAAAAACCCAAACCCAAACAAAAACACACATAAAACAGAAACCTCGGAGGACACTTGTCTCTGGGGGAATAAAAAAACAAACACTTATTTCTGCTTTTGAAAAAGCCACATGTGTGCGGCTGGAGTTCGTACCTGGCCCCCAACTCCCCGCGTTTCCCTGAGTGGAGCTGCCTTCTGCTGCCCGTTCTTGTCTTCTTGTTTTTACCTCTTTCCTCCCTCTCCTTTCCTCTCCTTCCTCTACTCCTTGTTTCCCCTTGGATCCCTGTTCTCCTTCTATTTCTTTTTCACCTCTCTCGTTACTCCTTCTTGGGGGTGCGCAGGACTGGTCTGAGGCCCCTGCTGGCTTCCGGGCTAGGTTTGGGCCCCTCTAGCCGAGCATCCTCAAGACAGCCGTTAGCCCAAACACACTGATTTTGTTCTTTTTGTGAGAGCAGTGAAGCAGATAACAGGGGCTTCCCAGGTGGAGCTTGTGGTAAAGAACCCACTTGCCAATGCATGGGACATAAGAGATGCAGGTTCGATCCCTGGGCTGGGAAGATCCCCTGGAGGAGGGCATGGCAACCCACTCCAGTGTTCTTGCCTGGAGAATCCTATGGACAGAGGAGCCTGTGGGCTAGAGTCCATGGGGTCGTGTAGAGTCGGACATGACTAAAAGGACTTGGCACGCACGCATACATGAAGAAGATAACAACATGAAATCCAACCCAGCACCTTCAGAAAGGGTTGGTAGTTGTGTTTTTCTTGAAATTAGTAATGGGGAATGCTGTCAGGGAACTGGTATGAATTAGGACAAGAGCTGGGGTAGGTGGTCCCTGAATGGAAGGAGGAGGGGATACTGTTGGACCCATAATGGGAGGTTCTTCAGGTTAGGAGAGGGAGTGCTGACCTTGAAGAGATGTAGTCCAAGGGGAAAATACTCAAAAACATCAGGTTTCTGAAGGGAGTGAGTGGGGAGGGGGCGAGTGAGGGACAGGCAGTGAAGTAAGCGGATGGCTGGACCTGTTTTTACAGACATGCTTCACTCAAAAGCTCAATTGTGGTGGTTGATGTGGAGTGAAAAAGGTCACCATGGGCCCTGACAAGGATTAGGTAGCCATCACCTCGGAAACTTTCAGGGTTAGACTCTCCCCCTGAAGATCTTGAGATGAAACAGTTTGGGCCTTGGTTCCTGAGAAGAAGTGTTAGTGTTAGTCACTTATTCATGTCCAGTTCTTTGCAACCTCATGGACTGCAGCCTGCCAGGCTCCTTTGTCCTTGGAATTCTCCAGGCACGAATACTGGAGTGGGTTGCCATTCCCTTTTCTAGGGGATCTTCCCAATCCAGGGATTGAACCTGGGTCTCCTGCACTACAGGCAGATTCTTTAACATCTGAGTCACCAAGGAAATCCTCATAGCTCAGTGGCTCTTTCCTGGGAGAGGTCTTGCCTTGCTCAGTTGTCTGGGTGAAAGCTCTTATGTCCTTGGTCCCTAGAGGAGACCTGGCATCTGAGGAGCCGAACCCAAGGCTGAACTTCCAGTCGGAAGAAGCTAGAAAAGCAACCACCTCTAGGGGGCACTTCTGGAGTCCATGAGCCCAGGGGGAAAGAGGCTGGAGGTCCTAGGAGCCTGGGCACGGGTGGGTCTCTGTAGGGGGATGGGAAGGCAGAGGAGAGTGAAGTAGGCACCCTGGTGAGGTTTGAGCACTGGGTGACTCTTTGCCTGACAACTGGGAGAACTCCTGCTGTGGGATCATCCTTTCCAGGGTGGAACATCAAGGTAGCAAAGACCTCAGCTCTATTCACTGGGGAGCAGAACTGGCCCTCTACCTCCCAGGGGCCAGAGGAGCCAGCCTGTGTAATGCTTGGAATACAATATAGAGAGACAGTTACAACCGCAACACCCTTTCTTAGACCAGCGAGGCAGAAAGTCCTAGTGATTGATGTGCACCTTGCCTCCTTCCCCTTGCATGGGTCGGGTGACCTTCGGATGGTGGGTTTGCATACTTCTCACCTGGGTGTGCTCAGCAGGTGGCCAGCCCTGCAGTCTCTTGGGACCTGCCCTCAGGGTCTGCGCTGCCGGCTGGGTCGCCCTGAGCCTGTGCCACGAAGGCTTCCCGCCCCGGGTGTGTGGTCGGCTGTGATGCCCTCTGTCCCTACCTGGCAAGCTTAATGAGGGGTGGCCATTGGCAGCAGCCTAGAAGGGCCACAAAAACCTGTTAACAAAGTCAAACAAGAATGCTGGACTTAATTTCACTATTGCCATCTTGTTAAGTTACTATAAACTCTGCTTTTAGAGATTAGCAATTAACCTTTCCCTCCCCGCGAAATTGTTTCCTACCTTTCTAAACTGATGTATTCCTGGTGGTATTTATAAGTGGTGAATTTTGAACATTGATTCAGATATTTTTAAAAAGAAATATTTTTCTTAAAGTTATTTATGGAATATCGTGACTTTAATTTTGCCCTAGGAATCTAGTTTCTGAGGATACACTTACATGCCTCTTGTGTTTCGTGATGAGTTTCCAGCATTTTTCTTCCTGTTGCTGTTGGAAGTGGGGTAGACCAGGCCCCCCGAAACCTTCCAGGGCCTTCGGAGCAGACCTCGCCCCGGATGCAGCAGCCCGGAGCCCTGCCATCTTCCCTGTCATGTTGGGCTGTGCCTGGAAGTTTGGGTTCGCAGATTCCTCCTGGACTGGGCTCTGTACACTGTGCAGAGGCTTCCCCTTAGCTGTCATTGTCTCCTCAGGGTTTTGCTGGGTTCTGAGGGCAGCACTTGGCAGGGGTAAGAGAGGAGCCTTTGCGGAGAGAAGAAGCCCCTTTGGGCAGAGGGAAGGGTGTGCGCGTGGTCCTTGGACGGGCACAAGCCCCCTTGTTCCACTTCATGCGTTTGGTCAGGACTGGGACACGGACTCTTGTCCCAGGTGTGAGGCGGCGCTGACCAGGATCACACCTTTGGCAGAGGAGAAAACTTGCGTTCAGACCATCTATGGCTGGTTTCACCTTCCTGTCTGTGGGTTCTGCCTCTATGCACTGACTCTCTTTTCATCTCCGCCTCCTTGCTTGTTGAACTGCCTCCAGCCACCCAGCCAGCCTGTTACACAGTGGTGTCCAGCTCTCTGCGGCCCCCTGGACTGTAGCTCCTGCCAGACTCCTTTGTCCATGGGATTTTCTGGGCAAGAATACTGGAGTGGGTTGCCATTTCCTACTCCGGGGGATCTTCCCAACCCAGGGATTGAACTCACGTCTCTTGCATCTCCTGCATTAGATTCTTTACCAGCTGTGCCACCTGGGAAGCCTCATTTCTGTCTTAAAACCCAAACTGCAACCTTTGTAGGCCCACCCGTCTGCTGGTGAGTGAATTCCTGCAGACTTGGGGTCTGAAGTCAGGTTTGAACCTGCTTTCCACATCTTCCATCTCTTTTTCGGGTCCAGTGTAACTGCTTGCTTCCAGCCCTTGTTTTGACTCATGGCTGTAAACAGTTTCTTCCCTTAGATTGGCTTTGCTCTAGATTGAGGGACAGAATGTATTTCAGCAGCCCCATGATTGAAGGGCATCTCTTACATTTTTTTCTCCCTTTTAATGATAAAGTTTGCTTTTAGGTCACCCAGGCATAGCATTGTGGAGTTCAGATTGAATGTTCGCACACCAAGGGTCATTCGCCAGTGTCACACCAAGATGCCACATTGACACGTCCCCGGGACCTGCCCTCCTTCTCCTGCCTGTCTCCCCATGGGTGCCCTGCCCTTCTGGTTTCATTTCTGAGTCCTTTTTCCTTGAGGTTGAACACTGACTCGGTCACTGATGAAAATGCTCTATGTTATGTACTCCCTGAAACATGTAGCAAGTGACGCTGACTTTCTGCAGGCAAATTGGTACAAAATCTTTTGATCTGGAAAAACAGCCCATAATAGTCTTCAGATTATGATGTCATGCCACGGGAATGTTCCCTCTGAGGTCAGTCCTTCACAGCCTGCCCATGGCTACTGCAGGTTCCTTCTGGTCTGGCCCTGAGGCGGTGTGATGGGCCTGGCTATTCTGGTGCAGGATCTGAAATAGCCTTATTTCTGGGGTCCTGTGCTTGGGGGAACTGAGAGGCCTAACTCAGCACTGACCTCTAGATTAGCAGCCTCTCACATGGCAGGGTGATTTTCTATCCATTTCCCCTGTTTGGTGGGCCCAATCATGTGCCCCCAGGAGTGGGCAAGCCCTACACTGTGTCTGGGTCTCCTGAACAAGAAAAGTCATACCCCAGGGTGCTGGGCAGTCACTGTCAAGGTGGAGTTGTGTGTTGTATTCTCAGTAGCTCAGTCATGTCTGACTCTTTGCAACCCCATGGACTGTAGGCTGCCAGGCTCCTCTGTCCATGGGATTTTTCCAGGGAAGAATACTGGAGTGGGTTGTCATTCCCTCCTCCAAGGGAGGCTTCCCTGGTGGCTTAGTGGTAAAGAATCCACCTGCTCATACAGGAGACGCAGGAGACACAGGTTCACTCTGGGTCAGGAAGATCCCCCACAGAAGGAAATGGCAACCCACTTCAGCATTCTTACCTGGAGAATTCCATGGACAGAGGAGCCTGGTGGGCTGCATACGGTCCATGGGGTCACAGTGAGTCGGACACGACTGAGCATGCGCACGCACACACTCCCATCCGGGGATCAAAACCACGTTTCTTGTGTCTCCTGCATTTGTAGGTGGAGGCTTTACCACTAAGCGACCTGGTCAAGGGGGCAAGAGAGGACAAAACTCACCCCTCGGCCCAGCTTTGCAGTCGGATCCCTTAGCCTTTACCCTCCCTGACAGGGGCCCTGAGTCCTAATCTGCCTGTCCAGAACCCCACATGCTTCTGCAGGGACTGACTCTCCCCATCCACAACCTCTTCTATAGCAGTAAGTCAGACCTATTTGACCTCTGATCCCGGTACCCTGACCCAGTTGGTGCCAGCCCTGCGCTTGTAAGAACAGCCAGCCATGTTGATACCAGCTTTGCTGGCTCTGATATAGATAAAACAGCTTTAAACACGAAATTAAGGGTTTCTGGGGGTCAGACCTGCAGTCACCTGCACCACCCCTGGCCTGCCTGCCTGCTTTTGGTCAGGAAATAGCAGTTAGGATGTAGTCACAGAGACTTCCTGTATCCAGTGGCCAGCAGAGTTCACAAAGTGCCCCTCCTCCACCACCCTCTTCCTAAAAGCAGGTTTTTAGGTAACAACTATGTGAACATAGAGCATACGAGCAGTTCCATATACACGATTTCTACATCACTCATGACCTCTCCTGTTTATCTTAAAAAACTGATCTGGTCTTCATGAACCTCCATGCATTATTTCATCTTATTATTGTAGCCAGTCAGAGCCTTAAGGGTTTCATCTCCCTTCGAGACAGGACTGAGCAGCCTGGATTCCTAGAGGTCACTGGGGATGGGGCTGGGGTGTCTGGAGGGGCCCGAGCCCACGATGCCCCCAGGCTGAGACATCCACACAGCTCCCTCTAGAGACACGTGTTTGTACTGGGGGCAGGATTCCACTCATCCACAAACCTGAGTGACGTTGGCAGGACCCAATGTCATGGTGCCTGCGAGGGTCACCGGCAGGCTGGACGCCCGCTTGGATGGGGAGACAGGAAGTGCGACGAGAGAGGAAAAGAGCAGAGGCAGTGTGAAGATAATCAGAACTGGAGGAGAGGATGAAGTTTGTGCGTGTGTATGTACGTGTGATGTGTGTATGTATGTGTGTGGTGTGCGTGGGGTGTCTCTGTGTGTGTGATGTGTGTGGTTTATATGTGTGTGGTGTGTGTGTGTGTGTGTGTGTGGTAGGTGCGGGCTGTGGAGTCAGGACAGGGAGAGCGCTGGGGAATTGCCTCCAGGGCGGTGGCACAGAGTGGCTGCCGTTGCCTCTCGTCTCCCTCTTCTCCATGGCCTGATGTAATCCATTAGGAGAGCCGCTGTGTATGAGTACTGGATTCACTTTTGGAGGTTCCAGATGCCCCATCTCCCCACCACAGAGCAGCCCTGGGCATCCTCCGTGTGGCGGGCAGATCTGTGGATGGAGCGTAGGAAGCCTCCCTGCACCCCTGCTCTGCAGCACGCAGACAGCCTGATTGATGCAGTCCATGCAGACGTTATTGTCTGGGCAGATCAATTCCCGTGTCTCAAAAATGAGGATTTTTGCCTTGGTATTTGATCATTGACTCTATTGAATTATGTAGGCATTTTACTCCCTTTAACACTGGCTTTCTTTCATTCTCTTAAAAAATTCCTCATCTTAGTAATGAAAAAAAATGTATGTGTCATACTGGTTCTTGTTGTAAGGCTATTTCTCTCCATTTGCCTGAAAACTCTTACTACTCCCAGCTCCTTTGATTGATTTAAGTCCTGGAAAAGCTCCTCAAGTCTGATTCTGGTCTCTGGGTCCCCCTGTGTCTAAGTCTCTAACAGACCCCCAGTCTGATATTGGCTGAAGACAGAATAACAGAGATTCTTTATCTTGAAAGTGTCTGCAGAATAGCTTCCAGAATGTCATTCTAGGACTGAAGTTGTAGCTGTTTCCTAGACTTATGTTTATTTTCCCTTTCTTTACCCACTACTGTTTGAAATTTGGCTGTTGTTTGCATACTTTCGCCTTTATGTCCCTATTTCCATCTGTTCTTAAAAAAAAAACCGAACAAACCAAGTGAGTTTTATTTTAAACCAATCCAGATGACAGGAGCAGTCTTGACAATGCTTTGGGAACCAGTAGAAGAATATTCTCATTAAATCACTCATCTACTTATTCAACGCAGTTCCGTCTACAATCTATTACCCGGTTTACTGCGTATCTCAAGTCAAGTGCCTGTTTCTGAGACAGCTTCTTTTACCCCAGATAAGCAATTGTTTAAGAAATTGGTTTTGACATATGCTTTCAGTTTTAATGTTTCCTTTTACATTCTAAAATAATCTCCTGTTTCATGTCATTTCCTGCTGCCACATATAAAGATGTCTTCCAGGGATCCTCTGGTGAGCTTCAGTTTGCTTCCTGCAGACGTGGCTGTGGAAGGTTGACAGAGGGGCCCGGGCGCCCTCTACTTGCGGTGGTGAAAGGGACTCCACCTGGGTCCTGTCAGTCCTCTTTGCGCCCAGACTCTAAAAGATCTGCACACATTGCCATTTTAAGGAGCCCTGAGGAAGAAAACCTTATGATCTAGTATTGTGTCACCACAAAAGATATGGACATCCTTTCTCATGAAGGCCTGATGAGAAATGAGGAAGAGAGAGGTGTAGAACGATCCACTTAGTGTCTGGTTATGATTCTTGAGCTGAGACCACGTTAGGGATTTTTAATAGGGCAACACATCTGAAGCAGCGCTAAGGTCAGTGTGGTGAGCAGTCCCAGGGTTGTCTCAGCCTTTGGCCAAGAGCCCACCCTGCATCCTTCTTCAGCGCCCCATGGCGGTGAGACTCAAACAGTGTTAGTCCCTCAGTTGTGTCCCCATCTTTGCAACCCCATGGACCATAGCCCACCAGGCTCCTCTGTCCATGGAATTCTCCAGGCAAGAATACTGGAGTGGGTTGCCATGCCCTTCTCCAGGGGAGCTTCAACCTGGGGGTAGAACCTGCAGGGTCTCCTGCATCACAGGCAGATTCTTTACTGTCTGAGCCGCCAGGGAAGCCCTGGGCTTTCGCAGCAGCCCACTAATATGAAAAACAGAGTGAAGGCGGTCCTCATAGAATGTAACAGAGCCAGAAGGTAAGGGGTTGAGAGGGAAAGGCTTAGGATTATAAGCACAGGTTTTACTAATGATAAATCATCTTAGGAAACCCATCAAGGAACATTCACATGATAAATTTCAAACTATTAAGGAAAAATCAACCTCACAATCAGATCTTTCTTATAGAGATCCTCTCTATATGGGAGACTCCCAGAACAGAAAGTCAGAAGTGGGGTTCTGGGGAGAAATGTAATTGAAATGCTCAAATTCCAATTTCACAACTAGGAGGAGGGCATCTTGAATAAACCTTAAATAGTGGTGCTCAAATGTAGGTCTGGTCAAAGACTTAGGAGCTAACACATTTTCATTGCTTTTATCTTTTTCACTTGAAAACTTCTTTTGTTCATTGCCTTCCAGTTTGAGAAAACAAAACACAGTGCATCCCTTTAGCAGTCATCTAAATTATTCAGAATATCATAGTTTTAACTGAGATACTAATGAAGGCACTAAAGCTATTTCCATCAGAATCCAGGGTGCAGACATTAGAAGCCCACAGGGTCTGTTCCAAGCATCCTCTGGATGTGACCATAGGAGACTGGCTCTGTCTGACCCCAGTCTGACCTCAGACTTGTCTAATATATGGATATAAACACTGATAGAGAAATCAATCTGCCCTGCCTGGTGGCAAAGTGAATTTCTATTAAGCCTGTGATCAGATACTTACAGCTGTAGCATTTGGAGGCGATGACCTGGGGTGCTGTTAGTCAGGAGGAGAAGCTGTCTGCATAGCTGAATCTGTGGGGAAACCAGTCTCCAGGCAGCTCTGGGCCTTGGTGACTGAGGCCACTGTTGTTGGGTGTTGGCTGCCTTAACTAAGCAAGTAAATGTTATTCACTCAGTCGTGTCTAATTTTTTGTGACCCCATGGACTGTAGCCCGCCAGGCTCCTTTGTCCATGGGATTCTCTAGGCAAGACTCCTGGAGTGGGTTGTCAAGCCCTCCTCTGGGGGATCGTCCTGACCCAGGGATCAAACTCGGCTCTCCTGCATTGCAGACAGGTTCCTTACGGTCTGAGCCACCAGGGGATTCCCCTTATTGGAAACTGGGTGCACTGATTTCGTGTCACCTGCTGTGGGGACAGCCAGCTGTAGACCAAAGCCACAACTTTGATGCTGTCATCAGAATTGACAACTTGAGGGGTCTCAGGCAGTTCACTTTCCTGGTTTTGAGCTCATGTTTCTTCTTTTGTAAATTAGCTGAATGGCTGAAATGATCCATTAATTCTCCTCTAGCTCGTCTGGGTCTATCTTATCTGAACATATTGGTTTGGTGTCACTGAATTGTTCTCGCTCTAAATGGCAGAAGGGAAAGACCCCATGGCCACCCCTCTTTGCAGCAGCAAGGGCTGCGTGGCTCTGCTCTTCTCCTTCCGTCCACCTTTCTCCTAAGATCCATCATGCAGGATTTAGAGAGCTCACGAGTCCCCCGTAGATAGAAACAAAGGGGAAAAAAGAATAGAGCAAAGCGTACCAGAAGGTATGTGAATGGCTAGGTCACATTGAGATTATTTTGTTGCCTGTTAACTGTTTCCCAAACATGCTTCTGCACTGGTTCCTGGTTGGAACTCATGTGGAATGCAGGCTGAAAAAGGTCTGAGAGCCCTGGCACGTAGTGGTGTAACCTGAAGACCTTCTCCCATGTCATATTTCTTTTAGTTAAGTTTCTAACTCTGGTTAGCAACAGTGGCAGCACCTAACTCTCCTAGTAGTCATGAAGGGCAGTCATATCTTTTGCAGAAATGGCCTGGATATCACTGACCCACAGCAGCTGCATTCTTTGTTTTAAACTTTGGTTCTGAACATTTCCACTGATTTAAGTGTATCGGAATCCAAAACTCTGTGTAGCAAATGAGCATCTGGAGGGCTTCTGGTTTTTTGGAGCCATCGCAGAGATATGCAGGGCACTGTGGCGAATCAGAGCCCTGTGGTTCTTGTCTGCCTGATGATGCTCAGGGACTGGTATGTGGACCTCTCTTGTCCCCTCAATCCCCTTGGTCCCCTCCTTGGTGGTGGTGAAGTGTGGAGCCTTGGGGGAGTGTGGGGTATGTATAACGTGCCCACAGCTTAGGAATATTGTGCTCATGCTTAGTCATGTCTGACTCTTTGCGACTCTTTGGACTGTAGCTCACTAGTCTCCTCTGTCCGTGCAATTATGCCAGCAAGAATACTGGAGTGGGTTGCCATGCGCACCTCCAGGGGATCTTTCTGACCAGGGATCGAACCTGTGTCTCTTGCATTGCAAGTGGATTCTTTACCCACTGAGCCATCAGGGAAGCCTCACAGCTTAGGAAAGATGGTTCTATCTGGATGGAGAACACTTTCAATAGGAGCCATAGTACATGTGCTGGTTTTATATCCAGCTAAAGGACCACTCTGGAGGGAGAGTAGACTAGGGGGTCACACGATCAAGGGGCCAGATCACAGTCACAGGGAAATCTCCCCCATGAACAGTAGATGAAAATGAGACAGGGAGTATTTAGTTTAACACGAGGATGTCCTTTTCCATCAAGAGGTCTATATGATGTTCTGACACCCACCATTCTGGCCGTGCTGAAGAAGAGTCTGACTGCAGAGCCCAAACCTGAACAGCCAGGAGGATTAATTGGGTGATCTCGTATGTCATTTTCATTTATAATATTCCTGATCCAGGTAATAGGCAAGTTATGTTAGACTCTGAACACTAAGGGGATAAGATCATGTTCTACTTAGTGACTCGTCATGAATCTAGTAGCTAAATTCAGTGTACACTGGTACTAAAACTTACCTCCATTATAGTTTAAAGAAAAGTCAAGACACAGGCAACCAAAGTTTTGTATTTATTTATTTTTTGATAACACAGGGACACAATTTAATGATTCTAGGTTTTTTTTACAAGTCACATGTCATAAACATTCAAATAATCCATCTTTTAAAAAGTGTATTTACAACATTGAAAGTAATAAGGTGAAATATAAACACAAAGTTTTGTTATTTTTTGTAGCTCATTTACTGGTGGAAGGAAAGGAAGAAGTATTTCTGTATTCTCACTGGATAAAGATCTGGATTCTGACTCTAGGCTTCTGTGTCCTCATCCTGACTCGAGTTCTTAGGAGCTGGGTTACTCAAAACATACTGGAGTGCTCTGAGTTATTGGTTCCTGGTCTGGGTGGGGTTCAGGGGAGGTTGGCTCTCAGTATTATTTTGGGCACCCTCAGTTTAGCTACACTCTGTGAGGCTGCGAAAAACACTGATGGCTTAGCCGGTTAAGAGTCCTCCTGAAATGCAGGAGATACAGTAGACATGGGTTTGATCCCTGGGTCAGAAAGATCCCTTGGAGGAGGAAAAAGGCAATGCACTCTAGTATTCTTGCCTGAAAAATCCCATGGACAGTGGAGCCTGGCAGGCTACAGTTCAAAGGTTTACAAAGAGTCCAACACAACTGAGCCTCTAAGCAAGCAAGCTGTGAGGTGGAATGATGTGGCGGTCTGCAAACCCTGGTGAAACATAGATGTTCACATCTGTGTGTGTTTTTTTCCTCCAAATTACTTTGCATTCTGAGTTTACATTTAAACAAAACACAATTAGAGAACAGGCATGAATGACTGATCTACATGGATCAGCTTTCTACTGAACACATGTAAATCAAAAGTGACTTAATAGCTGACTTCAAATACATACAGAAAGTATGGAAAACGGAAATTCCATGCTATCTCAATTCATATTCACTGAGGGCAAGATGAGGATAAAGGAACTCAAATTGTGGCAGAAAGGAATTAGACATCAGGGAGGAAACTTCCTAACTTTGGAGCTGTCTGATGGAAAAAAGTGAAGCCACTGTCTTATGATGGGTCACTGACTTAGCCCATGAATGCTTATGGAGTAAATACATGCTACAAGGCACAGTACTGCGCTTAGCACTGTAGACCCAGTCTGTAGAACAGACAGATCTGCACCCTGAAGTCTAGTGGGGGACACAGATATTAGGCTAAGACACAAGCAGGTAATTATAAACTGTGACAATTACCATGAAGGGAAGTCCAAGCGTATAAAATGGGTACACAGCCTAGGGCCAGGTGGCAGAGGAAGACCTTTCCAAGGAGGTGAGGGTTGAGTTGAGGTCCGAAGGATGAGTAGAAAGTAACAGGTGAATGGAGTAGGATGTGAAGCTCAGGCCGGCTGAGCAAGCAGTCTGTGCAAGGACAAGGGGTCAGAGGAAGCTGTGGCTTCAGGGGATGCAGAGAACAGTGAGGTCAGTGTAGCTGGAGCCCAGGATGGGGAGAGGAGTGTGGGGAGCCCTGTGTTCAAGATAAACCAGTTCCCAACCAAGAAGTTTTTGAAGCAAGTTGAGGACCTTGATCTTTCTATAAAGAGCAATGGAATCATCAGTGTTGTTTGTTTTTTCCTTTATTTTTTGTAAACTGAAGTATGACAAGCTGTCTTAGTCCATTTGACCTGCTGTGAAGAATTACACAGACCCAGTGCCTTATAAATGGCATCAGTTCACTTCTCACAGTTCCTGAGGCTGGAATACCAAGCCCAGGGGGCCAGCATGGTGGAATTCCAGTGAGGACTTGCTAACAGGTTGCAGATGAGATTGTTCTCCTCATGTCCTCACCTGGTGGGGAGCAAAGAGCAGGGGGTGTTCCCTCGACTCTTACAGGGAGCACTAACTCAGCCTGTGTGTAGTGTCCTTGGGACCTTGTTTGATCCTAGTCACCCCTCAAGGGCTCCATCTCCTAATAGCATCACTTTGGGGGAGTAGAGTTTCAACATGCAGTCTCGGGAGGGACACAATCATACCTACAGAAAAGTGCCTGTACAGGTCAGCTTATCAATTTTCACAGTGCATGCATCGATCATGTGACCAGTACCCAGGCCAATACACAGAACATGATGAACACCACAGAACCTTCCCAGTCACTAGCCTGCTCCCAGGGAAACCCTTTCCTAGCTGGTAATGCCATAGACTGACTTTGACCATTTCTGAACTTTTACATGAATGGAGGCATACCCCGTATTCTTGGTTTAGCTTCTCTTACTCAACAGTATGAGATGCATCCACTGGCTGCTTGCAGCAATAGCTTAGTATGGGAATATAAGATAATTGATCAGTTCTACTATTGATGGACAGACATTTGGGTGGTTTCCTGGGTTTGGCTATCTGGAATAGTGCTACTGTGAAATACTTGGTAATTCTATTTCACTTTTCTATTGGCTGTTTTTCTAAGACTGGAACTTCTGGAACTTAAGGTATAACTCTTCCTTGACTTCTGATGAGGTTACTTCCCTATAAGCCCATTGTAAGTTGAAAATATTGTAAGTTGAAAACACATTGAATACACCTGACCTACCCAACATCATGACTTTTAGCCCAGCCACCTTAAGCATGCTCAGAGCACTTCCATTAGCCTGCAGTTGGGCAAAGTCGTCTAACACGAGTCTGTCTTATAATAAAGTGCTGAATATCTCATGTAATTGATTAAGTACTATACTGAAAGTGGAATGCAGAATGGTTGTCTTGGGTCTAGTGTGGTTGTAAGTGTATCACTAGTTTGCCTTTGTGATCTCAGATCTGACTGGGAGCTGCTGCTCACTGCCCAGCCTCACAAGAAGGGATCTAAACACATATCACTAACCTGGGAAAAGAGCACAATTCAAAAATCAAAGTAGGGTTTCTACTGAGTGTGTATCGCTGTCGCACTGTTGTAAAGATGAAAAATCCAGCCGTCCTGTCTGGGGTCGTCTGTATGTATGTTAAACTGTAATGTATCCAGACAAGCCATTTTCTAAGGTGTCTGTTCTGACTTTCTCCCCCACCTGCAGTGTGTGAAAGTTGTCACAGGTTGTTCTGCACACAGTGCTTTGATCAGACTGTGTTTTTCAAAGACCATGCTGGCCGCTAGGAGGAGAGTGGATTGTAGAGCACCTCACTCATGGAGGGACCTGGGGCTGTCCTGGTGGGTCAAGGTGGGTGAGGATGCGGTGGGTGAAGCCAGGTGGGTGGAGAGAAGTGCGCGGATGCAGGAGAGACTGGTGGGGCAATGCTGATGGCCCCAGGGGATGAACTAGGGGTGGGCGTGGGAGAGGTGACGAGAAGGACCTCATCACCTCTTACTGCCATGGTGACCGGTTAGGTGGTGGATGGGCCAGGCGTGGGCAGGTGTGGATCCTAATTCTAGTTTGGGCCTATTGATTTGAGGGTCATCAGGGCTGTTCAAGTGGGAATCAAGGAGGCAGTGAGACAGAGGCACCCGACTCGGGAGGGCAGGAGAGCTGGTGGGCATGTGGTATTGATCATCACAGGAGCACTGATGAGGGGAGGTCACCTGGGAGGAGAGCAGCCAATCCAGTCCCATGACTTCTTCATTTCAGAGCAGTTTTTCCTAATGTAACTTTTGAACACATTTTAAATGAAAAATTTTATTTTATTTCAAGTTGAAGATCTTTAGGCCACTGTATATGTGGTGGGGACATGAGTGGGGAAGTGGGAAGTGTGTTTGTGTTTGCTGTAGGATACCATGGGGCTGGGGGCAGAGTATCTCTGTCTTAATTTCTTGGGCTATCTTAACAAAATACCACACGCCGGGGGGCGTCAACAGCAGTTGGTGTCCTCACAGTTGCAGAGGCTGGAAGCCCGAGATCACGGTGTCGGTAGGGTTGGCTCCTCCTGAAGCCTTTCTAACTGGCTTGTCGATGGCTGTCTTCTCTCTGCATCCTCAGGTGGTCCTCTGTCTGTGCTTGCCTGTGTCCCTATCTTTTCTTCTTACGAGGACGTCAGTCAGATTGGATCAGGGTCCAGCCTGATAACTCTTCCCTCTTTCAGGACCCTGTCTCCTGGTAACCTCACACTCTGGGGTCCTAGGGCTTAAGGACTCCAGTGTATCTTTCCCAGAGGAATCTGGTTTTTCCTATGATACCCTCTCACTCAAGGACCTGCATTTGGACCAGAGCTCACCTGTCCTTCACCCTGCACATTCAGGAAACTAACTTGTCCCTACTTTGTGTCTCCCTGGCAGCCAAGCTGCTGCTGCTGCTGCTAAGTCGCTTCAGTCGTGTCCGACTCTGTGCGACCCCATAGATGGCAGCCCACCAGGCTCCCCCGTCCCTGGGATTCTCCAGGCAAGAACACTGGAGTGAGCTGCCATTTCCTTCTCCAATGCATGAAAGTGAAAAGTGAAGGTGAAGTCGTTCAGTTGTGTCCGACTCTTAGCGACCCCATGGGCTGTAGCCACCAGGCTCCTCCGTCCATGGGATTTTCCAGGCAGGAGTACTGGAGTGGGGTGTCATTGCCTTCTCTGGGCAACCAAGCTACGCAGTTAGAATTTCTAGAGTCAGCAAAAATTTACTTATTATACAAGGCTTCCAAACAACCAGAAATTTTGAAGCAAAGCCATAATAATCATGACCACAGACCTTTAATGTGTGCTTTTAACTTGTTTCACTTGTTTCTTTAACTTCTTTCTTTTCAAATTCACATCTAGCCCCTCCCCTCCAACCCCGCCCTCCCCCGCCCCCCCCCCCCCCCAACTCTGTGGAGGACGTATTATTTCCCATTTCATCGAATTGATGAGCAGCCTGTGCCATGGGTCACGTGCTTGGTCAGTAGAGATGAGGCGTCTGTCCAGGCCTGCCTGCCACCCCTCTCCAGCCTGCTGTGGGCTCAGGCCACGAGGGACACACCAGGACCTGGCTCCTCTCTCAGGTTTTAAAAACACAGTTTAGCCGGAAGGAGCAAATGTTGGCACAGTGATTTTTTAGAAAATTACTGAATCAATGAATGCATTTTTGGCTGTGCTGGGTCTTCGTCGCTGTGCGTGGTTTTCTCTGGTTGTGGCGAGTGGGGGCTTCTCTCGAGTTGCCGTGCCTGGGCTTCTCATTGCAGTGGCTTCTCTGGTTGTGGAGCACGGGCGCTGGGTGCTTGGGCTTCAGTGGTTGTAGTCTGCAGGCTGTAGAGTTCAGGCTCAGTAGTTGTGGCACGTGGGCTTAACTGCCCCATGGCAAATGGAATCTTCCCTGACCAGGGATTGAACCTGTGTCCCCCTCATTGGCAGACAGATTCTTATCCACTGCACCACCAGGGAAGACCAGGCACAGTTATTGTTAATAGTCATCTTTTGGGTAAATGTCCTGTTTTTCCCAATTCAGGCTGATTTATTTGCAGGGCTCGTAGTCCGGGCTCTGACAGCTATGGGAGAGATCATCTTTAATACTCCCCAGAACCATGAGAAACACCAGATAAAGAAGCAGGTTTCAGGGTGGTGCATGCTCCCCATCATCTCACACTGAGCGGTCTCCAGCATCCCCCACGTCCCGTCTCATCCATTCATGAAAAAGAGAGAAATAAACCTGACTGGAATCAGCTTTGGAAATCTCCGGGAGAAAATGTGTCTGGGTTTTCTGCTCCACGCCTCGGAACAGTTTGTCTTGTGTTGTTCTCACCTGTGTGCCTCGCTTTCTTCTCACACAGATCCTTCGGGCGCCGCTTGAATAAGCAAAGCGTATTAAACAGGAAATGTCGTGCTTCCCATGTGCCGTCTCACTGTGGCACCTGGGCTGTGGGTATATCATCCGTTGTCTGTGCAATGAGATGGTTTTACGTTTCTGTCGAGAAGCATCAATTGCTGTCCCTCATCAGATTTGCCTCATGGAAGTGAATGGTTGATGTATATTTGAACGTGTCCTTGATAGCACTGGGCCCATGAAGCAGCTCAGAGAAAAGATCCCTTATCCAGATGTGAATTGGAATGGCTTAAAATGTGTGGCCAGCCCACAGTGTGTTCATCATTGTGCTTCACGTTAGGCCTGCAGAGATGCTTACAGCATTCAGGGTGCACAGCTGGGTCCCTTCTTGCCTGTATCAGCTATGCGGGCGAGGAGGGGGTGGGGTGAGGGGGAGAAAAGCAGGAGAGGGAGATGGAAACAGAGAGCACGAAAGAGAGCAGAGTAAGGCAGTTCCTTTTTGCAGAGGCCTCTAGCACAGCCCTGGAGACACGCGGGAAACTGAGCAGTCAATATGCAGACCAACAGGCGCCACACAGACAGGTACCTGCAGGCTGTTGCAGGCAGGAAGAGACGCACAATGGGAGGACAGCAAATGTGATTCCAGAAAACAGAGCAGTGAGCAAAGAAGACATGCCCCGCCTGCCCTCGGGAAGCTCATATCCTTGCAGGTACAGGGTAGTCAGGCAGCCAGGTGGGAAGGGTGGGCCTGGAACTGAGAACAGCGGCGGCTTTAGAGTGAGGTTTGAACAATCCAGTGGATATGGGGCAGTTAGAGGGAAGCTTCCCTGGTGGCTTGGACGGTAAAGAATCTGCCTGCAATGCAGGAAAGCCAGGGTTGGGAAGATTCCTGGGTTGGGAAGATCCCCTGGAGAAGGGAATGGCTACCGACTCCAGTATTCTGGCCTGGAGAATCCCATGGACAGAGGAGCCTGCCAAGATGTATAGTCCATGGGGTCACAAAGAGTCGTGACATGACTGAATGGCTTTCACTTTCACGTTCAGAGGGAGGCAGGCAGGATCAAAACCAGGCCCCCAGGAAAGTGTCTGGATACCAAGCCAGGGAGCAGAAGCTGTCTTCTGAAGGCCAGGAGGAGCCCTGCTGTTTTTCACGAGGGTCCCGGGTTGGACTTGGAGAGCTTGGCGGTGGTGTGCAGGGTGAAGAGGGCGGGGGGGCTCGGGCAGAGTCCACTCAGGACCTTAGGAGGGGAAGATACCTGTGGACACACAGTGGGCCCAGGGGCAAGAGGACAATGATTCCATGATGGGGGAGTGCTGGGGAAGGTGGGGGTGAGGATTCTAGAAGGACCTCCAGAGTTCTAGTTTTCCACTAGGTCATGACACCATCCACTGAAGGATGGGACAGATGAAAAGGATCAGCTCTCAAAAATTGTGCTCAGTTCAGATTTGGCCGTCTCGCTTGTAAATTATGGAATTCCTCATGCTTCACCTGGGAGTGCATCAGAAGGATGAGGTCCTCTTACTGGCATTTGTGGAGACTTGCTTCCCAAATATATTATTCCTCAGAGACGTCAGATGTCCTCGGTGTAGCAGGGACTGTTTGTAGGAGGGACTGTTAACATGTTCATGGTGGGGAAAGGAAACCAAGGCTGGCGCTGGTTAAAAAGCAGAGTGTGGGCACCCAGAGAATGCAGCTGGGTGAGTGACACCAGATCTAGTGCTTTTCCACTAAAATCCCCCAGGTTTCTTCCAGGGCTGCCTGAGCCCCAGGATGGAAAGTTAGGTGATACCAGCTCCCACCCTGCTGTGGCTTCAGAATGCCCACGGCAGGGGGTCAGCCGGCTGAATGGCAGCTCCTGGTGTCCTAAGGTGGGGTTCTGGTGTCTGGGGATCTGGGGGGGCGGTGGGCTAGGGGCAGGTCTGGATTCCTGCCTCTCTGCATCCACCCTCCCAGCCGCTCAGCCAGTGCCCACCCGTGTCTGGTGGGTAAGTTCTCTGTTCTGAGATGTGTTTGCTTGTGAAAATGCCCTTGCCCTGGGTGAGAACCTGAGTCTTCTGTGGGGCATTTCGTGTCTGACACGTATGTTGTTGGTGTGTGATACTATATGTTATCAGTTCAGTTCAGTCGCTCAGTCATGTCCAACTCTTTGCATGAACTGCAGCACATCAGGCCTCCCTGTCCATCACCAACTCACGGAGTTTACTCAAACTCACGTCCATTGAGCCTGTGATGCCATCCAGCCATCTCATCCTCTGTCGTCCCCTTCTCCTCATGCCTTCAATCTTCCCCAGCATCAGGGTCTTTTCAAATGTGTCAGTTCTTCGCATCAGTGGCCAAAGTATTGGAGTTTCAGCTTCAACATCAGTCCTTCCAATGAATATTCAGGACTGATATCCTCTAGGATGGACTGGTTGGATCTCCTTGCAGTCCAAGGGACTCTCAAGAGTCTTTTCCAACACCACAGTTCAAAAGCATCAATTCTTTGGCACTCAGTTTTCTTTATATACCAGCTCTCACATCCATGCATGACCACTGGAAAAACCATAGCCTTGACTAGACGGACCTTTTTTGGCAAAGTAATGTCTCTGCTTTTTAATATGCTGTCTAGGTTGGTCATAGCATTTCTTCCAAGGAGCACCATATGTTATGCTAATATAATAAATATAACAGGAAACTCGGGATGGGAATCTTCAGTGTGTCTTTGTGTGATCCAGTTTTTCAGAAGAATCAGTCCAGAATGGGAGAAAGAATGACTTACGACAGGAGTATCTGACTTGGAGGGCTTCCCAGGTGGTGCTAGTGGTAAAATACCTGCCTGCCAATGCAAGAGACCTAAGCGATGTGCATTTGATTCCTAGACTGGAAGGTCCTCTGGAGGAGGGCATGGCAACCCACTCCAGTGTTCTTGCCTGGAGAATCCCACAGAGGAGTCTGGTGGGCTACAGTCCATAGGGGGGCAAAGAGTTGGACGTGACTGAAGCGACTTAGCATGTGACTTGGAGGGGCATAAAGGGAGGGTCCCCCCTCTCACCACCCGCCTCCCTCCTCTATCCACCAGTATCTCCCACCTTCTGTGGTCTCCAAGGCTTGGGGCAGACTGGCTTTAGAACTTGGTATTAATAGATCACAGTGCTTATCTTCGTGAAACAGAATTACAGACTTTTCAGTTGACGCCTGGTTAGCAGACCAACAGTTTGACACCAGCCGGCTGTAAAAGGCATTTTTAATAAAACTTACCTCTGACTTAAAATAAAAATGCTGCCTCAGAGATTTTGGACTGCAACAGACGAGAAACTGACAGGTGGAATCTTTCATGCAAAACTTTTGCGGGGGCTAAAGGGAAATATCTGATAAGATTGCTTGCCCGGGGGGAAGGAGTAATTGGGTTTTCTCTCTTACCCCCTTGCATCTAGCCTGCTGTTATTATGACAGGACTACAGAAGTTCTAAAAGCTGAATCATAGTTTATATTTTTAGCATTTCCGAACTATTGAGATAAGATGGAAGGAAGGAGTGCAGTGGGGGAGTAAGTTCTTGCCCCGCTTCTGTGATAATTATTGTCTGCATGAAAGTGTGAGGCTAGATATTCAAACCTGATTTAGCTTGTCCACAGCAAACCGTTGGGGAAGCAAAGCCTTAGCTGAAGACCACGGGCTGAAGTCCAGGAGCCCATCTTTCAAAACCTTAAGACCATGACTTCTCTTACTCTTGTGTGCGGATGGTGTTACCATTTTCTGGGTCTTTCCAGATCAAATAAGTTTATGTGTCAATCTTGTGGATATGCATTCTATGAATGCATGAGGTTCTGAAGGATTTTCTCCCTAATCCTGTTTGTGATGACAGTAGAAAAGGAGGAGGGGGAGGAGGAAGAGCAGGAGGAGGGCAGAAGGGAAGGAAGAGAGGGAGGGGGAGGGGGGAAGAGGAAGGGAGAGAGCTCTGGGGAGCTTGCAGCTAAAATTAAAGGAACTGAGATTATGACAAAATTATTCTTCCTCAGCTGTCATACTCCTTATAACAATAAGAAATAACCTTATGGTGATTTTACTTATCAAACATTATTAGTAAGTCTCCCTCTTTATGGTTTGCTTATGGAATGTCTTCAAAACCCTTGGGTAGTTTCTATGGGTTAAAAGTTGCAGGTAAGGTCGATCATTGAGGAAATAATTTTCTTGAAGGAAAGATGTGTCTGAGTTTTTAAGGAAAGAACACACACTTGGGGACAACCAAAATGTCCATTTCTCTCCCTTCCTTCCCCTGGGCGCTGAATACTGTATCTGGGTCAGTCCAGTTGCCATGTTTATTTTCAGATATGTGTCTTATGGAACAATAGTAGTAAACTTTCTGGCAATTTATTCCCCTTAGCTAAATTTTGCAAAATGATTTAAACTACTCAGTGCTTGGCTCTGAAAGCCAATAAAATGGGATGAAGATATTTGACATGACTTGGAAACAAGTAAAACAGAACAGACCTGTCTTCTTACTAATAAAATTTTATTTTAAATGCAAGTTATTGCTCTACTTTCCCCAATATCCGACAGCTGGTTCCTTCTTGAAGCAACTCGTGAAGACAGATGGACCAACCATTTCCTCAAAGTCTTGGCTGCTTCCATGGCGCCATTTTCCCAACCGCTCAGTGCCCCAGCTTCTTCCCATGCCAACCTCTGTTCTCCTGGCACCAAGCAGTTGTCTAGAGTTGACTTTATATTTTCCATTTAATGTTGGGAAGATGAACATAAGGTGCCAGACTGGATTATTGTATTCATCGACAGATGGATTTGCTCTATTTCCATAAGAGTTCATTCCCTTTGTGGAGCATCTGAGCCCCGGTACCTCCTTTAGAGAGTCTGTAGTCCTCCCTAGCTTTTCTCTCAAATTTGTATGTTGTGAGTTATGCCGTTAAATCTATGGGACCAGGTAGCTATTACCTGGCCATTAGTTCATTTTTCTGTGTTCCTCTATACATACCTATTTCTGTTCTTTAAAGCATGGAATTATTTGTAAGTAATCACTCTAGAAACAAACTTAGCATTTATATTAATTACAGATATCAAATCGGTATGAGAGAGGAAGGAAAATAAAGCGGGGATTGACAACTATTATCTGTGTCTTTTGAATTTTAGGACACTTTACCTTACTTCCTCACATAGATTTTCTATCCAGAATCCTTGCTTTATAGTTGGAGTATTTCTTTTATGAACAAGTAAATAAAATACTGTACAATTATGAAAGTGAACAGACTATAGCTACACATAGCAATATGGATAAATTCCATATACATAATCTCAGTGAGAAAAACAAGTTCCAGAAAAATATATGCAGTGCAATATCAATTATTTAGTTTAGAAATATGCAAAACAACATTTTATTATGTTAAAGGACACATGCACATGAAGGAAGAGCATAAATCCATGTGTGGGAGTAATAAACACCTAAAACCGTCCCCTCTGAGGCAAGTAGTGGGGTTACGCCCACAGAAGAGGGGTTAGCGCCACACCTAAAATATGGGCTTTCCATTCCTCTGCCCAGAGTTTTTCACACCACACACACACACGCTTCCCTCTGTGCAGTCCTTCGTCTTTTTCTTTTATCTTTCCATTTACTTTTATCCCCCTGTAGACAGTGTGTGCTAAGTCACTTAGTCATGTCCGACTCTTTGCAACGTATAGACTGTAGCCCGCCAGGCCCCTCTGTGCTTGGAATTCTCCAGGCAACAATACTGCAGTGGGCACCCATCCCCTTCTCTGGGGGATCTTCCCTACCCAGGGATTGAATCAGTGTCTCTTACATTGGCAGGCAGGTTCTTTACCACTAGCACCACCTGGGAAACACATGTAGACAGTGGACTTTTTTTTAAGTTGAAGTACAGTTGACTTACAATGCTGTGTTAGTTTCTGTTGTACAAGAAAAGCTAATCATATACATATATAAATGAAACCTTCTCCACATTCTTTTCCATTATGTTTTATTATATATGTTGAATAGCTCCCTTTGCTATACAGTAGGTCCTTGTTGTTTATGTATTTTATATATAGTAGTTTGTATCTGTTAACCCCAAACTCCTAATTCACCCCTCCCCTCCTTCTCCCTTCGTAACTGTAAGTTTGTCTTCTGTGTCTGTGAGTTTATTTCTGTTCTGCAAATAAGCTCATTTGTGTCATATTTTAGATTCCACATATAAGTGATATCGTATGGTATTTGTCTTTGTCTGTCTGACTTCAGTTAGCATGATCATCTCCAAGTCCATCCATGTTGCTGAAAATCACATCATTTCATTCTTTTTTATGGCTAATATGCCATTGTGTGTATATATATATACCCCCCAACTTCTTTATCTGTTCATCTTTTGGTGGACATTTAGGTTGCTTTCATATCTTTGTTGTTGTTGTTTAGTCACGAAGTCGTGTCCGACTCTTTGTGAGCTCGTGGACTGAAGCACTCTGGGCTTACCTGCCCTTCCCGCCTCCCAGAGTTTGCTTAAACTCACATCCATTGAGTCAGAGCTTGCTTATTTTAAGTGGTGCTGCTGTGAACATAGAGGTTGCATGTGTCCTTTTGGATTATAATTTTGACCTCATATGTGCCCAAGAATTGGATTGCTGGATCATATGGTAGTTGTATTTTTAGTTTTCTAAGGCACCTCCATACTGTTCTCCATACTGGCCTCACCAAGTCACACGCCTGCAAACAGTATAGGAGGTTCCCTTTTCTCCACTGCAGTATTTATTGTTTGTAGACTTTTTAATGATGGCCATTCTGACGGGTGTGAGGTGACACCTCCTTGACGTTGATTATGAGAAATATCAACTGCTCCCTTTGAAAATTAGTTTTTCAAAAGATTTTTAGAAGAGCAATGTTGCTTATCATGTGTAGTTCATAATTCAGGTTGTGCTCAAAAGACTGAAATCAGTTAATACTAAAGGGAGCTGTGGTTTGTTCCACATTTGTGGTTCTACTATTTGGGGGGATTTTGGAACTGTTGTTACAAGGAATTGTTTCTCCTAAACTCCAGAATTTGTTTAGAGAGTGTTTTTCTCCTTGATTTGCTAAAATTTGACTTCCTCTCTTGGATTTTTCAAGGTGTGCCTTAAGTAATATAGCTGCTCCTCAGTTGTACCAAACTTTACTCTAAACCAGGCATACTTAACTCTCGTGTATACGTGGGAGTGATCTCTGCCTTTGATGGCTCCAGTCCTGTGTAAGCAAAAAGCATGGTGACTGATGAGACAGAGGGAAAGAAATTTCTTTTTTAGTAAGGTTCCCATGAAGTTATGTGCCGTGCATACACAAAATAGCAAACTGTCTACACAGCATTCATTGAGCACAAATTTACCTACACACAGCAAAAATAAAAGTCAAACAGAGAAAGCACATCTGCTATATATTTGTTTTTATTTTTTAAATAACTTCACGGAATATTTGGAATCCCTTTAAATAATGCTCCATGTGATTCCACTTGTATAATGTACCTGCAGTTGTCAAATTCTCATAGACAAATGTGGACGGGTGGGTGCCAGGGGCTGGGGGAGGGGTATGGGGAGTTAGTGTTTAATGGGGACAGAGTTTCAGTATGGGATGATTAAAAATGCTTCAGAGATGGATGGTGGTGATGGCTGTACAACCATGTAGACCTAACTTAGTGATACTAAATCATACATTTAAAAATGGATAAAATGTTAAATTTTATGTTGTGTGTATTTTACCACAACAGACACTATATCCTGATAATTTCGACAAATTTCCCATTTACTAATAAGCCTGAGCATGCATTCTCTCTGGATATTGAATGCATTTTGATTCTTTTCCTTTGGGTGTCCTGTTCAGCATTTTAGATTATTTTAATAGCTAAAGCTACGCTCATGTTTTCCTCCCATGACAAAGAGTGGGAATCAGGCATTCGTCTCTCACCATCTGTTTGACAGCAGCCCTGAAGCCTTATAGGATTGGAAGGTGGAGTTACTCACATGGAGTTATCTTATCCCCCTACTTCTTTGCCCACTGGCTTGGCCTTGCCCTCCATTGTGTTAAAATATAATGTATTAAACAGAAAATTTGAGATAGAGATAGAGCAACAGATCAGGAGACAACTGCCATTTACAAGGCAGTTTGTTATTTAATACCACAGATTTTTAAGAGGAGAGGCAACCATGCCAAGGTGGGGCACATAGGGAAGCTCTGGGGTCAATCAGGAGGCAGAGGGAGGAAGAAAAGGGTGAGAGCCTGTATTGTGGTTTCTATGAGAAGGAGCAGGAGTGGCAGGGCCAGCGGCCTCAGACTCTGGATCATTTGAGGGCTCTGAATGTAGGGGCTTCGCTGGTTGCCTGACTCCCAGCCCCGGGAGACTAGGCAGTGGTGAGATGGGGAACTGAATGCCCCATGGAGGGTGTGGTTGGAGGGTGTGGACTTGCTTGGCCGCTCAAAGGGGAATTGACCAGCCTTTAGCCAGGACCTCGAAACTGAGTCAAAAGAATGTTTTTAAAAACTATCTTACATCCACTAGGCCATCTCTTCCCAGTAGAAAGGCAGCGTTTCTGGGTGTTACAGCACCAGTCCATGTGGACTTGAGCATCCGTGTTTGAGAAGTGGCTGTAACCTCTGACTGCACCTTTCTCAAGGCTGACCGCCGCCTCAGCTCAAGAGAGATGTGTTTTCCTGCATTGACTGACCCAGGTGGGTTGTTTGG
Organism: Dama dama; assembly: GCF_033118175.1. Taxonomy (NCBI): domain Eukaryota; kingdom Metazoa; phylum Chordata; class Mammalia; order Artiodactyla; family Cervidae; genus Dama; species Dama dama. Next base: position 13,094,870 of record NC_083695.1, on the reverse strand, counting down.
CCCAAGGCCACAAATGTTTCAGGATAGGGGTTCCAAATACATCACAAAAGGAGGTCCTTCACCTCAGAGCCTCTTCTGGGCTTAGCTGCTCTACACAGAGAAAAAACTTGACACTTGAGAGCATAGTTACCCCCCTGGAATGACCACCCAAAGGTGAACAGTGTTCGTGCCTCAAACAGGTGAGGTGGGCATCAGAAACAAGAAGTAGGTTTCATAGAAGTAATGCCTTGTCCTCCATGACCACCCTTCAATAGCATTGACTCCATTAGCACAGAACAAGAAATTCTCGACTCATCTATTCATTTAGGAATATTTCCATGAGAGGTAGCATATATGATGGTCAAAGGCATGGGGTGTGGCGTCCAGATGGCCTGTCAGTGGCTCCCCTCACTTACGATCTGTGTTCTCAGGTGAGCTGCTGAACCACTTGGTGCCTAGGTATTCCATGTGTAAAATAAAGATGATAATACAAAGCTCGCAGGATTTTTGTAAGGACTAAAGGAGAACACACTGATAGAAAGATCAGAGCTATACATGTTAAAGAGGATGGTGATTATGGTACTTTACCCTGTCATCTATGCTAGGTATAAGACATGGGAGATGCGGTCTCCACTCTCATGGAGTCCACTGGGGGAATGAATATAAAAACAGGCAGTTGGAGAACAACTGATGAGTTTTCTTATTTGGAGCATAAAGGAAGGGGTCACCTCACTTTCTGGGGTTATCAGGGTAGACAAGTCACATATGAAAAAAGACACTTTATTTAAGTATTAATGGATATACAAACCAAGGGAAGACAATTCTCCAAGTAGGGAATAGCCCATGTAAACGACTGCAAAGCCTGGTCAGTGTTTTAGAATGTGTCATACTCCCGAATTAAAAGCACAATATATGGCAGATTGGGGGAGGTTAACAGCAGGTCGTAAGTTAAGAGTGAAAACTCCAACCCAGATTGAGAAGAACTTGGGTCATATGTATGTGTGGCTAGTAAAATTCAATAGTCATGAAAGCTTTGCATGCTAAAAACTGATAAATGGAATCAGATAACATACATTCATTTCTGCCTGTCATCTTTTATTCAGCATAATATTTGGGGGGTTCATCCATGTTTTGTGGGTATCCGTAGTTTACTTCCTTTTTAGTGCTGAGTTGTTTTCCTTTATATGAATGTAATTTATTTATTCATTTTCCTGCTAATGGACATTGAGGATTGTTTCTAGTTTTTGACTAATTTGCCTTAAACTTCTATGGACATTATTATATACATCTTTCCTGTTTTCATTTTACTTGAGTAAATCTAAAAGTGTAGTTCCTGGGTCATAGTGCAGGCACATGTTTAATTTAATCAGAAACTTCCAAAATTGTACCATTTTATATTTCCATCAACAATGCTGGAGTTATAATTGTTCTGCATCATTACTAACATTAGATGTCATCTGTACCTTTCATTTTAGCTATTCTAGGGGCAATGTACTGGTGACTGTTGCTATTGAGCAATTTTCTGTGTGTTTATTAATCATTTATATGTATGTGTGTGTATACATATATGTGTGTGTGTGAAGTGCCTATTCAAACCTTTTGCCCAGGGTTTTGTTGGGTTTTCTGTTAACTATTAACTTTGAAGGAGGCTATTTATATGTTTTGAAATCAAGTCTTTTGTCATGTATATTTACTCCAGCTATTTTCTCCTGCTCTGGGGACTTTCCTGTCTATTTCTTAATGGTGTCTTTTGATGACTAAAAATTTCTAATTTTGTTGAAATCTATTTTATACCTCTACCAGATTTCTATGAAATTTGTTTACTACTTCTGTTATGTTACATTGATTGATTTTCACACGCTAAATAATGTTGCTTCCTGCAGAAACCCTACTTGGTCATGAAATATGTTTTTTACATATTGTTGGATTTGATTTGCTACTGTTTGATTAAGGATTCTTTGCCTATGTTTATTAGAGTAATTGATTTGTGTTTAGATCAGGGTTATGCTACCCTCATAAAATTGAGAAGTATTCCCTTCTGAAAGTGTATAAAATTGGTATCTCTCCCCCTTAAATATTTGATTATATCTAACAGTAAAGCTACCTGACTTTGAAATTATTTGAATAAGGCTCAAGATTACAAATTAATCTTGTTTAAATAAATATAGGGTTTTCAGATTAAGTATAATTCTTATCTTTTTTGGGGGGGTGTAATTTGCATTCTTGGGGCTTCCCTGGTGGCTCAGTGGTAAAGATAGGTTTGATCCCTGAGTAAAGAAGATACCCTGGAAAAGGAAATGGTAACCTACTCCAGTGTTCTTGCCTGGGAAATCCCATGGACAGAGGAGCCTGGAAAACTACAGCCTATGGGGTCACAAAAGAGTTGGACATGACTTAGCGACTAAACAGCAACAATTTGCACTCTTGAGAAAATTTTCTGTTTCATCTAACTATATTTACAGTATATATGGTATAACATTATTTGAAAATAGATTGCTTAATTTCTAAACATTTTGGGACTTCCAAGATATCTTTTTGTTATTGCTTTCTAATTAAATAAACTCAAAATGGATTAAAGATCTAAATGTAAGACCAGAAACTATAAAACTCCTAGAGGAGAACATAGGCAAAACACTCTCCGACATAAATCAAAGCAAGATCCTCTATGACCCATCTCCCAGAATATTGGAAATAAAAGCAAAACTAAACAAATGGGACCTAATGAAACTTAAAAGCTTTTGCACTACAAAGGAAACTATAAGTAAGGTGAAAAGACAGCCCTCAGATTGGGAGAAAATAATAGCAAATGAAGAAACAGACAAAGGATTAATCTCAAAAATATACAAGCAACTCCTGCAGCTCAATTCCAGAAAAATAAATGACCCAATCAAAAAATGGGCCAAAGAACTAAACAGACATTTCTCCAAAGAAGACATACAGATGGCTAACAAACACATGAATAAATTATGTTGTGTTAAAAAAACATTCTTGGTATGATTTTAACCTTTTTTGAAGTTATTGAGACTTGTTTTATAGGTAACATATTGTTTATCTTGAGTAATATTCTCTGTGCACATGAAAAGAATGTAATTTCTGCAGTTATTTGGTATATGTCCTATAATGTCAGTGTTATATTGATTGATAGTGTTCAAACGTTCTCTATTTTTACTTCTAAATGTCTACTTGATCTATCAGCTATTGGGAGGAGTGTGTCGGAATCTCCGTCTATAATTCTGTCTGTTCTCTTTTTAGTTCTATGAAGTAATCTATTTCAATGCTGTATTATTTAAGCATTTTGATGCTTCAAGTATTTTGATGCTTTATTAAAAGCATACACTTTTAGGATCATTAAGTGTTCTTGAAATCAAGTGTCCACTTTATCATTATGAAATGTTCTTCTTTACCTATGTCAATACTCCTTGTTCTGAAGTCTCCTTTATCTGGTTTGAATATAGTTATGTCCGGTTTCTTACGATTAGTGTGAACTTGATGTATCTTTTTCCATTGATTTACTTTTAACCTATCTGTGTCTTTATATTTAAAGTGGGTTTCTTGGAAATATACTGTAGTTGGATATTTGCTTTTTTGTCCAGACTGTCAGTTTTCTCCTTTAACAGCATTCATTAATCCATTTATATGTAATACGATTTCTGTGTTTGAGTGTAAGTGTACTCTTTTGCTGTTGGTTTTCTGTTTTTTCTGTGTGTATTTTTTATTCTTTTCTGTCTTCATTTACAGGTGAGCCTTTTACAGTATATGATATTTTATCACTTCTCTTAGATTATTACTGTTCCACTTTGTTTTATCTGCTACAGTGTTTGCTCTGTGGTTCACACTGAGCACCTTTAATTTATCACAATCTGTATTCAAGCAATGTTATACCATATATATATATATATATATATATATATATATTACAAATATAATTAATTTAAAGTAATATGTGAAAGGTGAAAGTGAAAGTCGCTCAGTCATGCCTGATTCTTTGCGACCTCATGGACTATAGCCTGCCAGACTCCTCTGTCCATGGAATTCTCCAGGCAAGAATACTGGAATGGGTAGCCATTACCTTCTCCAGGGATCAAACCCAGGTCTCCCACATTGCAGGTGGGTTCTTTACCACAGGAGCCACCAGGGAATTTTTATCAAATATAGTAAGAATTTTACAGCTAAATACTTTTCTTTTCCCTTCCTTTTTTTTTTTTTTCTGCTGTCATTCTTTTACTTCTCTCTCTCTCTATGTATATATATATATTATAAACACAAATCAATAAGACTTTCAAAATTACATTATTGTTCCTTTTTCTGGGATAAACTGTTATTTTTAATACCATGCTGGATTTTTACTAATTTATTTTTGTGTCCATATTGGTAAATTAAATTAAATATAATTTTGTTTCTTCACACTATCTTTTACCAGTCTTGGGACCGAGGTTATATTAGACTTGTAAAGTGATTGGGTAAGTGTCCATCATGTTCCATTCCCAGGTCTCCATCCATTTGGGCTGCTGCAGCAACCTGAGAGCTGGTCTTTACCCATTCCCTCTTGTTTTGACATATACTTCTACTCCCAACACTATTTCCCACAGTGCAGTGATTCTTCTAAAATACACATCCCTTGACAGTAACTCAACAACTGTTTGTTTTCTGGGGTTTCTCTACACAACATTGGCTGCAATGAACTCATTTGGCCAAAAGACCAAAAGAACTCTGTTGGATCACAACAGATTTTCTATCACCATATTCCCACTTCATGTGGAGTTTCAGTTGTATCAATGGTGGTATTAATAGCTGCTGCCCCACCACCATTTTTCATGCAATTACTTGCATGCTGAGATCTGGAACCTGGTTAGATGGGTATGTTCAGGGAATGGTCAGGGGTATGGCAATGCAAATGCAATGACCTGACACTCTCTGTATTTTCCCTGAATTTGGGGTCCAGGGCAGACTGTTAGAATAGGCGTATGCTGCTGCTGCTGCTGCTAAGTCACATCATTCATGTCCAACTCTGTGCAACCCCAAAGACGGCAGCCCACCAGGCTCCCATCCCTGGGATTCTCCAGGCAAGAATACTGGAGTGGGTTGCTATTTTCTTCGATAGTGTGTAAACAATTGGTACAAAAATCTGTCCAAACGAAAAAGAGACACAGATGTATAGAACAGACTTTTGGACTCTATGGGAGAAGGCGAGGGTGGGATGATCTGAGAGAATAGCATCGAAACATGTATATCATCAAGGGTGAAACAGATCGCCAGTCCAGGTTGGATGCATGAGACAAGTGCTCAGGGCTGGTGCACTGGGATGACCCAGAGGGATGGGATGGGGAGGGAGGTGGGAGGGGGGATCAGGATGGGGAACACATGTAAATCCATGGCTGGTTCATGTCAATGTATGGCAAAAACCACTACAATATTGTAAAGTAATTAGCCTCCAACTAATAAAAATTAATGAAAAAAAAAATCTGTCCAAAAGAGGTTGCCTCTTCATAGAGGTCGAGACAACCCTCCAAGATATAACTTGTACTGAGAGCTATTCCTTCTGGAGATGCAGGCAAGGTGCCATTTCTGAAACTTTTGGAAAAGAAATAGGTCAAGTGCAACATTTTTTTCTGTTTTAGTTTATGCTTTTCACTGTTCTCCCTTCATCAATAAAGGGTGGGGTTCCTTTACCTTCCTGGTGCCCTTGTAGGCAGTGGGCTAATGCACTAAAAGGTAGTCATTCCAGTTTTATCAAGGAGGACATTGAGGCTCACACAAGTTGTGTAAATGGCCCTCCAACACATGTGACCCAGCAAGGATGGAACATGGGCCCCAGGGTCAGACTCGGTTCAGAGCTCAGTGCTGTAGTGTCTTCACCAGTGTCCTCACAGGATTGACGTGAGGAATTGAAGAAGATGGCACATGAAGTATACACCCAGTAAAGTTGCCATTACTGGGGACTGAAGCGCTATCTGTAATTCATTCTAACAACTTAGTAGAAGATATTTTTGAGTACTGACTCGTGAGCCACCAGACCTTTTGTCAGGTTCTGTGGGTGAACAAAAGGTGATTGAACAATGATCCCCAGCATCGCTGGCTGGTGTGGATGAGAGTCACACAGGATCAGGCCTGTGAACCCACAGCGCTACACCAGCAGAGCCCCAGGAGCTGGGAGCAGGAAGGGGCAGGTGATTCGTTTTGCTTGGCAGGCTTTTGCAAGACTTCAGAGAGGAAGTGGCAGTCGAGGTAAATGTTGAAGGAAGATTGAAATTTCATCAGATAGAAGATGTGGGCAGGGCGCTTGGAATAGAGGGAGGGCGGGCTGCAGTCAGACCTTGGTGAACTTACTCGGGCAAGCTTCTGCTGGAATCACAGGGGGTCTTGGATTAATAGTCAACCTTGCAGTCATCTCTTTGTTGCTGTGTCTTTTCTTTGAAACGAATGGGGCTTTTTGATCTTTTATCCTTGTTTTTCTCCTCTCTGGGTTACAGTGGCACGTTGCTTTATTTTCCCCTGATAAATTGACTGGTCCAGATAGCATTTCAGCTATCATTTATGGAAGAAGGCCCAAATATTTCTTTCACACATACCACTGACTAAATTGTCCTTTCCTTTCCCTTTTTCCACAATGACCTTTAGCCTATTTGTAACATCTGAAGAACTCTTTCGCGGTGACATTTTGTGGTCATTTATTGTTGAGTCAACTGCCTTGGGCTGCTGTCAGGGCTAGATAGCAAAGTTATGCGGCCGATTTTGAGCTGGTCTGCATGTGCTGGTATAACAGCCAGGCCCTGTGGTGCATTTAACACTGTTTATTTCACACCTGATCACTGGCATATTCAGGAACAGACAGCACTTTGTCAGTTTCTCCTTTAGGGTTAGCTTAAGCCAGGGCTGTCTTAATTTTTGCTTTTTTCTTAAAAATCAGAGAAAAATCTAGTTTCAAGTGGTGACTCACCAAAGTAGGATTTTTAGAGGTTCATTCCTAGTGCAAGAAGGAGGGAGAAGGCACTTGCTTAAATATATGCAAGCAGATATTTTTTGAATCTCATTACAGGAATATCTCTACTTCCCAAGAAGTTGGAGATTTGGTTGTGGCCCTCAAGGAATGTAGAATCATAAAGATTCATATTAAAATGTTAGATATTAATATTAGACAACATAGCAAGATGGAATTGAGTGAATTAAAGCAGTATAAACTGTACACAGAAGTGTGAGCGGAGAAAGAGCTAAGTCTGCATCTACTTGATCTAGGTCAGTCATGACTTTGACCTCCAGCAAACATTAAATAGTGGTAATAACAAGATTTCATACAACCGTACATAATTGTCTAACCACGTGCGTGTCTGTATACTTAGGGTCTTAAAACATAATAGATGTTAAAACAGAACAGTAACATACTGAGTCTAAGAAGAAAGAATTCATATTCTAGCTTTTCCATTGTTTCTGTGTTGAGGGACAACTGCAGGCCACTCAGGAGGACAGATGTCCAGAAGACAAGAGGTGCTCGCCAGGAGTGGCTGGGATCTGTGTCAGGCAGGGGAGTGGAGGGATGGATATTTTGACTGAATGAAGATTTCCTTTAACTGAATTGCAAGGGAGGCAAAGAGGAGAACTGCCTGGACTTTTGTCCCTTCACCATGGAAATTTCTAGAGTCAATTGAAGACCTTGAAACAAAATGTAATTTGGAAATTGATGTTGAAAGTCAGCAGGTAAAGTTGACAATTTGTTGTCGTTTAGTCGCTGTCATGTCCAGCTTTTTGTGACCTCATGGACTGTAGCCTGCCAGGCTCCTCTGTCCACAGGATTTCCCGGGCAAGGAGTGGTTGCCATTTCCGTCTCCGGGGTATCTTCCTGACCCAGAAATCCAGCCCACATCCCCTGCTTTGGCAGGCAGATTCTTTACCGCTGAGCCACCTGGGAAGCCCTAGAGCTGATAATAGTTGCTAACTATTTCCATCAATAAATAATTAGACCAGATGGGACAACCAGGCAACAAATAATACCAGAAAATTCCCAGAATATAGTGTGGTTTCCCCAGTCTGTCAGTCACAAACTGATTGTCCGTCCTGAGAATTTTCATGCTAGTTTCCAAGGCAGGGAAAGAGTAGAATTCTAACTTATGCTCCCTGCTTAAATCTCTGGGGCAGTTGTTCGCAAACTATAGTGTGTATCACATTCACCTGGTGGATATGATTAAAAAAGAGTTTCTGATTCCCCAGGTAGGGTGTGAGATGCGATATATATAAACAATGGAATACTGCTCAGCCACAAAAAGAGTGAAATAATGCCATTTGCAGCAACATGGGTAGACCTAGAGATGATCATAGTAAGTGAAGTTGTCAGACAGAGAAAGACAAATACCATATGATATCACTTACATGTGGACTCGAAAATATGATGCAAATGAACATATTTGCAAAACAGAAACAAACTCATATAGGGAACAGATTTATGTTTACCAAAGGGGAGAGAGGGTGGGGGAGGGATAACTTAGGAGTGTGGGATTAGCAGATACAAACTACTGCATATAAAGTAGATAAACAACAAGGACCTACTGTATAGCACAAGGAACTATATTCAATATCTGGTAATGCTCTGTGGGCTTCCCAGGTGGCTCAGGGGTAAAGAATTCACCTGCCAATACAGGAGATGCAGATTCGATCCTTGGGTCAGGAAGATCCCCAGGAGAAGGAAATGGCAACCCACTCCAGTATTCTTGCCTGGGGAATCCCATGAACAGAGGAGCCTGGCGGACTACAGTCCATGGGGTCACAAAGAGTCAGATGCAACTTAGCAACTAAACAAAAACAGCAGTATTTTATAATGGAAAATTATCTGAAAATGAAAATTATTTGTACATTATATGCATATATGTATAACTGAATCATTTTGATGTACACCTAAAACTAACACAACATTGTAAATCAATTATACATCAATAAAGGGACTTCCCTGGTGATCCAGTGGACAAGACTCCACCTTTCCATTGCAGGAGGCTTGGGATCGATGCTTGGTTGGGGGACTTGACCCTGCATCCTGTGCAATGCAGCCAAATAAATAAATAAGCCCCCAAAGCTCAGTCATGTCCGACTCTTTGTGACCCGATGGCTGTAGCCCGCCAGGCTCCTCTATTTCTCAGGTAAGAATACTAGAGTGCTCTAGGGGATCTTCCCAGCCCAGGGATTGAACCTGGGTCTCCCACATTGCAGACAGATTCTTTATCATCTGAGCTGCCAGGGAAGCCCCAAGGTATACATACATATATATATATCAATAAAAAACTCAGATATTTCTCTCTAAAACACAAACCTGAATATAATCATGAGAAAATACCCAACAAACTCAAATGGGAGGATATTCTATTTAGTAACTGACCTGTAATGTTCCAAAGTGCCAAAGTTATGGAGCTTAAGGGAAGACGAGAGGGCCGTCCCATACTGAAGGGAGCTGAAGAGAGAGGAAAACTGCATTTAGTGTGTATTTGGAAGGGGCTGGAAGTCTTTTTGTTACAAAAGACAGTATTGGGACATTTAAAAAGTATCAGTGAAACCTGAGAATTTGGTGATAGTCATCGGTGGTTTCTCCTGCTTAAGGTAGGTTATGTACTTGTTTGTAGAAAATACACTGAAGTATTCAGGAATGAATACTTCATTCATAGGGTCAACTCTCCAATAATTCAGAGGAAAAAAAGTTCTTCATATTATATTTGCAGCTTTTCTGAAACTTGTGACTGTTTAGAGGAAATCCACTGAGGGCATGCGTTTTGACCCACGAATCAGGGGAGACATATGCACAATTCTTGATTGTTTGGGTTGTTCTTGAGGTTAGCACTCTACAACCACAAAATCCTCTCCCACGCCTTTAGAGATCATGACATATTCCTGGTGCTTCCTGCAAGTGGGAGGTGGGGTGAGTCCAGGGGGAATATATGTCCTTCCTCGGGATAGCACAGTGCTGGGTGAAAACAAGAACAAAGAAAAACAAAGCAGATGTAGCCCCCCTGGGAGCTGCCTGAGCCTCACTGCACTTTGTATCAGATGCTCTTGTTATTTAGTCATTCAGTCGTGTCCAACTCTTTGTGACCCGTGGGCTGTGGCCTGCCAGGCTCCTCTGTCCATGGGATTCTCCAGGCAAGAATACTGGTGTGAATTGCCATTTCCTTCTCCCAGTTATCTTCCTGACCCAAGGATCACACCTTTGGCTCTTGCCACATCTCCTGCATTGCCGGCAGATTATTTACCGCTGAGCCATCAGGGAAGCCCAGTAGATGCTGTAGGTTGTCTAAATCTGCTCAGGTTAGATGGCGCCTTGACTGTGCTTCTGGGCAGATACTGTGTGTGTGTTTGTTAACTCTCTTCTAAGGCAACGCATGAGCAGCATACATAATTTCTATTTGTATTTGTCTATTCTATTTGTGTTTGTACCCAATAGGCTCCTGTACACAAATAGAAGGAAGCTTTGTGCTTAGTGGATTTGTTTTTATTTCCTTCCAGTCAATCCTATGAGTGAATAGCTGCTCAAACATTTTGTCAGGATGTAATTTTTTAAGCTGAAGAGTCTTGTCTTTTCTTCTGCACTTTGTCCCTCTCCAGGGGTACATCCATAATCCCATGTTGGCCTGCAAGCTCACCCCCTCTGGCTGGCGGGGCCCCAGTTTTATCTCTTGTTAAGGCTGTCATATGCTTATTAATGCTTCACTCTAGGATAGGAAAGAAATTGGCCTTTACAGCACTAAAGGCTTCAAAATGATAAGACTCTTGGTTAGCTTCTCCTGCCAGCTTCAGGCAGAGGCCTCTTCCAGAAGGACTGCACTTCTTTCCTTTCCTCTCTGCTTGAGGCAGGGCAAGGCTGGGCCTAGTGGGGGGTACATGGAGGCACCAGTACATAGAATTCAACTCTCAGGATTGTGCAACAAGGGCAGGGTGAGTGCCTTCTTAAATGGATCGTAGGCCCAGGTGAAGCTAGTGGTAAAGAACCCACCTGCCAATGCAGGAGACGTAAGAGATGCAGGTTTGATCCCTGGGTCAGGAAGATTACCTGGAGGAGGGCATGGCAACTGATTTTAGTATTCTTGCCTGGAGAATCCCATGGACATAGGAGCCTGACGGCTACAGTCCATAGGGTCGTACCAAGTCGGACATGACTGGAGTGGCTTAGCGTGCACACAGGCACCTCACTGCCTTGTCTTGGTCCTGGCTCTGCAGCCCGGCTCATGACCACCTGGGTTCATCTTCATTTTGTCAGGAAGCAACCAGCAGGGGACTTCCTTGGTGGTTAAGAATCCGCCTTCCAATGCAGGAGACGCAGGTTCGATCCCTGATCTGGGAACTAAGATCCCATATGCCCAGGGGCTACAGAGCCCACTCGCCACAACAGAAAATATCCTACTATGTTGCAACAAAGATCCCCTGTACCACAATGAAGACCCAGAACAGCACCCGCCCCCCCCCCCCGAAATATTTTAAAAAGAAGCATCCAGCAGGTGCCAGTGCTCTGAATTTTCCCCGCTTTGCTTTCTGATATCACAGCTTCTTTTGGCAAGTAGCATTTCCATGGTACAGTCGGTGACAGTTTCATCACGTTTTTCCCATCACACAAGATACCAGATTTCCATCCACATGCTCAAAGCTCTATCTTCTCCCTTTGGCCAAGTTCTCACTTGGGTTCTATTTCTCGTAGCATCCTACTTGGAGGTAACAAATTCTATATCAGTGAGGAATCAGTGACAGAAGCCTCCATATAGTGCTGATGAGGATTTTCTTTTGGACATTTTCTTTTCTCTTGTAATGAGAACCTTGGAAGCAGGCAGCTCAAGGCTGGTGTGGTGACTTCCTGAGACCTAGGATCTTTCTGTTTTTCCACTGAGCCATCCCTACTGTTGCTTATCCCCCACGTTCACAATATGACTGCCTCTTCTCCAGCATTACATCTGCATTCCAGGCAGAGAGCAGCCAAGGGGCCAAAGGTGCATGCCAGAGGAGTCAACTTCTCTAATAAGCAGATTTCTCACAAGCCCAGCCAGCAGCTCATGCTTCCATCCCACACTCATCACTGTGTCCTTCAGGAACCCTAAGTGCAAGAGAAGCTGAAATCCAGTTGTTGCTGTTTTTTATTTTGTTTTGTTTTAGTTTATTTCCTGTTAGCTAAGCATATTGCCATCCCCAGTAAGAGTTTGGTTATGATGAGGGGAATAGCTCTTGGGTAGAAAACTGGTAGTTTTATCACAGTTCTGCTTGGCTTCTTTTGCAAACATGTCACTTCAACGAGACAGGGAAAATAGCCATCAATGTGGCCTTTGGCAGGCTCCACCTTGCAACCCCGCTTTATTATCCCTACCACAGAAAGGAAACCTTTTCTTTTGCTTCCTGTATGTCAGTCTCAGGGAGGGCTCTTGTTCCTTGGGGGTGACATGTCCGTCCCTGTGGTCATGGGAACATGAGCCACGTTTGTCATCTGTGCCTTACACATGGGGAGGGGTGGCCTCGTGAGGATGGGACAATGACAGATGAAAGCAGATGACTATGGGTGCATGACATTGCTGTCCTGAATTTAGAAAGGTCTGGTTAGTTATTATACATTAGCGAAGACAAAAAGAGAGGCCTGTCTAGGTGGAAAGGAAATGATATTTGAGGCAGGAAATGTACAGGGGGACCTGGGTAGCAGGAATCTGTGCTTGCCCCTCTCACCAGCCCAAGGGTGTTTCCTCTGAGAGGGTCGGACTGTATCTTTGCAAGCAGCCTGGGGAGCATCAGCAGCAACATTTACAGGGTTATAAAGAAAAGCAACAGCTTAGAATCTCAGCAGCCATAGGAAGTTTTACATACCATTCCTGGGCACACATCTGGACAAAACTCTAATTCAAAACAGACACATGCACTCCGATGTTCATTGCAGCGCTACTTACAATAGCCAAGACATGGCTACTTACAATAGCCAAGACATGTGTATATATATACACACGCACATACATACACATACTGGATGTATATACATTTCAGTTCACATTTCAGTCACTCAGTCACGTCTGACTCTTTGTGACCCCATAGACTGCAGCACGCCAGGCTTCCCTGTCCATCACCAACTCCTGGAGCTTGCTCAAACTCATGTCCATTGAGTCGGTGATGCCATCCAACCATCTCATCCTCTGTCCCCTTCTCCTCCCTCCTTCAATCTTTCCCAGCATCAGGGTCTTTTCTAAGGAGTCAGTTCTTTGCATCAGGTGGCCCAAGAATTGGAGTTTCAGCTTCAGCATCAATCCTTCCAATGAATATTCAGGACTGATTGCCTTTAGGATGGACTGGTTGGATCTCCTTGCAGTCCAAGGGACTCTCAAGAGTCTTCTCCAACACCACAGTTCAAAAGCGTCAATTCTTCGGCACTCAGCTTTCTTTATGGTGCAACTCTCACATCCATACATGACCACTGGAAAAACCATAGTTTGACTAGATGGACCTTTGTCGGCAAAGTAATATCTCTGCTTTTTAATAGGCTGTCTAGGTTTGTCATAGCTCTTCTTCCAAGGAGCAAGCGTCTTTTAATGTCACTGCTGCAGTCACCATCTGCAGTGATTTTGGAGCCCAAGAAAATAAAGTCTGTCACTGTTTCCATTGTTTCCCCATCTATTTGCCATGAAGTGGTGGGACCAGATGCATATATATATATATATATACACACACATTATATATATGTATATATATATAATGGAATATTAGTCCTGAAAAAGAATGAGATAATGCCACTTGCAATGTGGACCTAGACGTTATCATACTTTGTGAAGTAAGCAGAAAGAGAAAGGTAAATACCACATGATCTCACTTATGTGTGGAATCTAAAATATGACACACATGAACATGTCTACAAAACAGAAACAGACCCATAGATAGAGAGAGCAGACTTGTGGTTGTGGAGGAGGGAATCGGGGAGGGAAGGATTGGGAGTTTGGGATTAGCAGATGAAAAGTATTATGTGTAATATTGATAAAACACAAGGTCCTACTGTGTGGCATGGGGAGCTATATTTAATATCCTGTGATAAACCATATAGGAAAAGAATATGAAGAAGAATGTATATATATGTGTAACTGAGTCACTTTAATGTACAGCAGAAATTAACACAACATTGTAAATCAACTATACTTCAATAAAATTAAAAAATAAAGAAGTTTCACTAGTTTTTAGCTGAGATAGACAAGAGTAGAAGAAAGTTTTCACATGGAAGTCACCTAAGTGAATTCTCCAAGGAGGCATCATAGCATCAAATTGTGTAGGTCAAAATTTCTTGGAAGGATTCTGAGTTCTTAGATCTCAAATCTGCGATTTCTCCCGCATAGGATTTGCACACCACAGCATGCCCACTGTGATCAGAGGCACAGTTCGTTTGACTGGAGACCTCTTATTTGATGATACATTTTTCTTTTGTTTGAACATCCACAGTCTTTACCTGTGTCCAGCAAAGCTGCCAGAGCTATATTTAACCCACTGCTCCTGTTAATGATGCAAATATCATGGATGATGGATTTATTCTCCTTGAGAAGATGAATGCAGTTTGGCTCTAGTGGCCAAGCATTGTCAGACAAGGGGATACCTAGCAGGTGAGGCGGGCATCTGTGTACTGGCTTTCTGCAAGAGTCATAAACCGCATCTTCTCCGGATTTACCTTTTTATATGGATTCCATTGTCCCAGAAGTGCCTTTTCTCAGTGACCAGTTGGGTCATCCACATTCTTTAGGGATGTGGCATAGAAATGGAAATGGAAAAGCTGTAGGGAATCATCATAATGTTAAAATGTGAATACTTTGTCATTTAATCATTAAGAACAAAGATTTTAAAAACTCACAGAGTTGGAAACATCAGGGTTTATAAGATCCTTGCACATAATGGAGGCTACCTCTCTCAAATATGCTTAATAAAGGATCATCCCATCTTTTTCCCTGCAGCTTTACTGGACAAATCTAATTGTTTGAAAGGCTTCTGTTCTACTGAGGAGAAATCAAATTTGAGAGGGAGTGTATTTCATTCTCACTGAATGAATATATCTCACTTTCTTTAGTGAAAATAAAGGTGTGTGTTGATGCCTGATGCCTTGATGATATGAATTACAGTGGTCTGGGGAGTGTGTTAAGGCTTCCAAGATGCTTCATGTAATGCTGTGAGCTCCAAATAAGGTAATGTACAGTTAAGAATCACACAGACAGGCATTTTTATAATGAGGAAAATTCAGGTTAAGAGCGCTGTTGGCTTTCCTGAGGTTTCGCAGGAATGAGCTTTTTCTTCCTCTCCCCCCTCCCGTGTCTTTCTCCTCTGGATGCTGCAAGCTAGAGGAGACCAGGATGGGTCAGCAGTGGGGGTGGAGAGTGCGGTGGCTGGCCCTAAAGAGAGAAGCCTTATGGAGGGGACAGCTCTCCTCTGTTCTTCTAGGTTCTGGCTGGCTTAATACTTAAATTGACACGAGACTTTAGGGAAAAAAAGTTATTTACATACATACAAGGGCTCCATAAGAAGTATGAGGACAGTCCGGCAAATGAGACTTACATGCTGTTCTGAGCTAAGGGGAAGTGGGGTGGTCAGGGACCTCAGAGCAGGGAAGTCAGTTCACGAAAAGCATGTGTTTGGTAAACAGATGCTTGCTGGGCCAGATGGAAACAAGGGGACACAGAGACGTTTGAACAAACAGGCTCTGCTAGGTTCTTCCCTGTATGCATGCCTTGTTCACACTACTAGGGTGTGAATGTTCCCTTCCTGGGACACACCCACTACCAAATTCTCATGGTGACCTCGGGTTAATATGTGTACTGGTTACTGGGCTTTCCTGGTGGCTCAGACGGTAAAGAATCCGCCTGAAATGCAGGAGACCCGGGTTGGATCCCTGGGTTGGGAAGATCCCCACTCCAATATTCTTGCCTGGAGAATCCCCATGGACAGAGGAGCCTGGTTGGCTACAGTCTGTGGGGTCACATAGAGTCAGACATGAGTGAGTGACTAAGCATAGCAAACACTGATTATTAGGGGCTTCACTGACGGCTCAGATGGTAAGGAATCTGCCTGTAGTGCGGGAGGCCAGGGTTCAATCTCTGTGTCAGGAAAATCCCCTGGAGAAGGAAATGGCAGTCTGAGGCTGGCAAGCTTACAGTCCATGGGGCACAAAGTTGGACAGGACTGAGTGACTGCCACTTGCACACACACACACACACACACACACACACACACATTATTAGTTAAGTATAGTCCTTGATTGTGTATATGATCACACTTTATTTCTAAGACCGTTTTCATACTCAACGTGGTGGTCAGAAGCGGCAAGCTGATTATCTTCATTTTGTGATTAAAGCTGAGATTCCAAGAGGCTAAACTATCTGTGTTTGTGAAACACAGATAGCAAAAAATTAGAATTGGAACTGCAACATCTGACTCCAAGTTCATGACTTTGTCTGCACGGTGGTCTCTTTATGGTCTGTGGAGTGGTACCTGGTGGGGACCCCATCACTGAGGGCCAAGGAGCTGCTGTGTTTTGAGTTGTGATCACCTTTGTCATCTTCCATTTTCCTGCTTTCCTCTCATCCAGGCTATGACCTATATGTGTGAGAGAGATGTTCCTGTCTATTTCAGCTCTCTGCTATTGTGTTTGTTTTCATCTGATGGGATCTCTGAAATGAGAAAACCAAGACCATTTAGAACTCTAAGTGTGGTAAGGAGGACAGACGCCGGGCTGAGGGTAGACTGTCCACAAAGTTCACAAGCCTAGTGACCTCCTTGTAGACTCCTGGGTGACTATTCAGATTTTTTTAAATAATTTTTTTTATTTTTGTAAATTAACTTATTTTAATTGGAGACTAGTTACTTTGCAATAGTGTAGTGGTTTTTGCCAACATTGACATGAATCAGCCATGGGTGTACATGTCCCCATCCTGAACCCCCCTCCCACCTCCCTCCCCACCCCATCCCTCTGGGTCCTCCCAGTGCACCAGCCCCAAGCACCCTGACTCATGCATCCCACCTGGACTGGCGATCACTTTCACATATGATAATATACATGTTTCAATGCTATTCTCTCAAGTCATCCCACCCTCAATTTGATGCCTGGTTCTGGGTTGTGTCCCAACTGTGGAGTTTGTTGCATTGCGTTCCAATCAAGCACAGGATTCCCAGGTGGCTCGCTGGTAAAGCGTCTGCCTGCCAATGCAGGAGACACAGGAGACGCGGGTTCAAACTCTGGGTCGGGAAGAACCCCTGGAGAAGGAAATGGCAACGTGCTCCAGTATCTATGCCTGGAAAATCCCATGGACAGAGGAGGCTACAGTCCATGGGGTTGCAAAGAGTTGGACACAGCTGAGCACGCACACACGCACGCAAGTGTGGTCACAGCCCTCATCCCGCCTGTCATACTTGTGTGTTACACGTGTGAGTGTAGGTGACTGGTGCAGAGCAGTTATTTGGTAACAGAATATTTGTAAAATCCAAGGATGGTTTTAAAGTCTGCATTTTACCTGCAGTTATCCTGTAGGACCCCTGGTTAGGAGAAATATCTCTGTCTTGTTCTGAGGGCTCCTGGATATTTTTTAAGGGCTCTTTGAATGCTGACAAGAGCTATGAGACCCCAGGCCAGCAGGAAGGAAGACACAGTTGGGGAAGGAAGGCAGGAGATGGGAGCAGAGAGGAAATGAATGCAAATTTCCACACCCGGAGGCATTGTACACAGTGCCTGCCTCCAAGACCTGGAAAGCGGCTGTCCCATTGTGACCTAATTTTGGCTGTAGATTTCCTTTCTTATTTACGTGTTTTCTACATTCCATTCTCTATAGAGTTTTTTCCTTCTGCAGCTTTTTACCCGTGCTCAGTTGCTAAGTCATGTGTGACTCTTTGCGGCCCCATGGACTGTAACCCACCAGGCTTCTCTGTCCATGGAATTTTCCAGGCAAGAATGCTGGAGTGGGTTGTCATTTCCTTCTCTAGGGCATCTTCCCCACCCACATATTGAACCCACATCTCTTGCTTCTATTGCATTGGCAGGCAGGTTCTTTACCACTGGTGCCACTTAGGAAGCCCATAACTTTCTATAAAGGCCCTCAATTTTTTTTTTTTTTTTAAATGTGCTTTTCCAGTCCTAGGGTTTAAGTTGCCAACAACTATTTTCTTTCAGATTTTCTGGTTGCACTAAAAAACTTTTGTTGATGAATGATTGATGGTTTTCAAGCCACAGAAATACTGTTTTCTCTCCTCACTGATTTTCTTGATGGATCATGAGTATAATGTATACACAGTTCAGTGGTACTCGTCTTGTTTGCTTGTTTTTCTTAAAGTAGCTTTGACAATAAGCTGCTACTTTGTCTTTGATTCTTAATTCATCAGTGATAAAGCATTGATTTGTGTTATCATTGATTAACAGTGAAAAATGTGCTTCAAACTTTACTGTGCTTGTTCTCAAGTTCTTGGTGAATTTTCTTTTCTTCTATGCTTAAAAGGTTTAGGGAGTGAATTCGAGGTCATGTGGGGACAGCTAAGCATCACCTTGGCACACAGACTTGCCACTGAAGTGTTTTTGTCCCAGTGGCCGAAGTGCATGTCTTTCTGGATACTGCATGGAAGTCTGCTGTGGGGCGTGGGGTTTAACCCATCCTTAGGCAATCTCCTAATTTTATTATTGTGGCTGAAGTGCTTTACCAGACATATTGCTGCTGAGATTGGACAGAAAGATCTTTTTTTTTTTTGATAAGTTCTTAATCTTTATTGGAAGGAGTCAAAACGAATTCTGTTAGGGGATCTATTTTTTTGCCTATGAATAATAGCTCTCAGGGTCTCTCTGACAAACAGAATTTTGTATGTAAAAATAATGTGCAGAGTGATTAAAAATAGTTTTTAGGTGTGCCTTGATACAACTAGGATTTGTGCACTTTCATTTTCCTGTGGGAACCTATTGTTTGTGATCAGTGGCTGAAGTTTACATTCCCAGGTCCAGGACAAAATCTCCTGAGGGTTTCCCTGCATCCCTCTAGGGCAGGGATTCTTGGCCTTGGCACTCTTCACATTTTGGACCAGGTAACTCCGGTTACAGAGGCTCTCTAAGGAGTGCATTGAAGATGGGGAGTGGTCTCTGCCTATTAGATGCCGGTGGCACCTTGTCCTCAGTTGTGACAATCAAAAATGCCTCCAGACTGTGCCAGTGTCCCATAGGCTTCGGGCTACCAGAATTAGCAAATAAAAACATGGGACACCCAGTTAAGTTTGAATTTCAGATAAACTGTAAACATTTTTTATTGTGGTTAAATATCCATAACATAAAAATGACCATTTAAACCATTTTAAGTGTAAAGTTCAGTGGCATTAAGTTCATTTTCTTGTGTAGCCATCACCACCATCCATCTCCAGAACTCTTTCCATCATCCCAAACTGAAATTCTATCCCCATTAAATACTAACTCCCCATCCCCTCCTCCCACTGCCCCTGCCCTAGGCAACCATTGTTCTATGTTCTGTGTGAATTTGACTAGTCTAGGTTCCTCATAGAAGTGGAATCATATGATATTTGCCCTTCTGCGTTTGGTTTATTTTCCTTAGCATAATATCCTGCCAGCTTCATTGATGTTGTAGCGTGCAACAGAATTTCCTTTCTTTTTTAAGACCAAATAGTATTCCGAGTTATGACTATAGCACAGTTTGTTTATCCATTCATCTGTTGATGGACATTTGAGTTGTTTCCACATTTCAGCTATTATGAACAGTGCTGCTATGAACATTAGTACTTCTGAACGGTTTATTAATAAAATGTGTCACATGCAGTTTTAGAATATACTTATATTTTTAAAATATATGTTAATCCGCTACTCAAATTAACTGGCCATCCTGTATTTGCTTTTGTCGGGTAATCCTACTGAGTGGAGAACCGTGGCCATAGCCCCTTCCTTGGGGCCCTGGCTTGGGGCTGTATGGACAGCTATGACCCCCATGATTGTCATATATGACTTCCAGGTGAAATCTGGGATACTCCAAGATCCCCAGCACAGCTAAGTGCATCCTGAACAATGTGAGCACTATTAAACATCTAGTTTCCTTGAACTTCACAAGTCCACAGCCACTTGCTCTCAATTTGGGAAAGGTGATGGAGGTATTGACCTACTGTTTTGCTCTATTTTTCACCCACAGTTATTCTGGCAAAGTAATATTCATTAAGGACTTCCCAGGTGGAGCAAGTGGTAAAGAACCCACCTGCCAATGCAGGAGACACAGAAGACAGGTTCTATCCCTGGATCAGGAAGATTGCCTGGAAGAAGGCACGGCAACCCACTCCAGTGTTCTTGCCTGGAGAATCCCATGGACAGAGGAACCTGGCGGGCTACAGTCCATGGGGTCACAAAGAGTAGAACATGACTGAAGTGACTTAGCAGGCACCAAGGTGCTTATAGAGAAAACAGTATCATGATTGGATTCTTCAAAAAGTCAATTTAATTACAAGTTGAGATCCTCACTGGCTACTCGTCTCCATTTCAGATCATTTCTCTTTTCCCATTTTGTTTCTTCTACCACCCAGAGAAGCCACTTAATGGATTATTTCTATGTGATTGTCATGGACAATCATGTGTGGACAGTCGTGTGTGACCACCTAGAACTTTGCCTCTGAGGCACTGGGACTTGGGTGGATCCTGTCTCTGCATCCCCAACTTCAGTTTTCTCATCAGGATAAAAATAACAGGAATGCCGTTCTTAGTGAGGTCCCCAGGAGGATAGAGGAGATCATTCAGATACAGGCCCAACTGCGGGAATGTCGAGTGCCTGCCGGTGTTCACTTACACTCAGTTGTGGAGCTGGGGTGAGGTTTTGGTGGCAGAAAGATAGCAGAAATTGCTAACATTTATTAAGTGTTCACTGTGTTCTGTGTAAAAGCCTAAAGTCTTTGCATGCATTGTTGTTTTTAATCCTTATGTTGAGCCCAAGAGGCTTGCGTGAGTGCTAAGTCACTTCAGTCATGTCTGACTCTGTGCTACCCCATGGACTGTAGCCTGCCAGGCTCCTCTGTCCATGGGATTCTCCAGGCAAGAATACTGGAATGGGTTGCTGTTTCCTTCTCCAGGGGATCGTCCTGATCCAGGAATTGAACTTGGGTCTCCTGCATTGCAGGTGGATCCTTACCACTGAGCCCCCTGGGAAGCTCCATGAGGCTTGGACCACTATAATTCCCTTTTACAGATAAAGAACTGGAGCCCAGGGAAGTTTACTTCACAGACAGTGAGTGGGGGAGCTGGGGTTGGCCTTGGAGCATCGTGAATCCAGACTGAATAGTTGTCCTAAACACTAGGCCACACTGAGCTTCCTGGAAGGAATGCAGAGAGCAGAAATGACACATGTGGGGAGCACTGAGCCCAGCCCCCCCCCCCCCGACTCCAGAAAAGATGCCTTTGCAGCCCCTCAAGTCCAGTCACAGGAAGGTTGCTCTTTTGTGTGTGTGGACCATTTTAAAATTTTATTTTAATACCAAAACCATTTTGTACTGGGGTATAGCCAATCAACAATATTGTGATGGTTTCCGGTGAACAGTGAAGGGACTCAGGTGTATATATACATGTCTCCATTCTCCCCCAAACCCCTCTCCCATCCAGGCTGGCACATGACATGAAGCAGAGTTCCCTGTGCCCGGCAGTGGGTTTTTGTTGGTTATGCATTTTGATACAGCAGTGTGTGCATGACCCTCCCAAAGTCCTCAACTATCCCGGCCGCCCGGCAACCGTAGGTTTGTTTTTTAAGTCTGTGAGTCTCTTTCTATTTTGTAGGTAAGTTCATTTGTATCATTTCCTTTTAGATTTTTGTGGACTGTTTTTTAAAGTCTTTATTGAATTTACTGCAATATTGCTTCTGTTTTATGCTTTGTTTTTTGGCCACAAGGCCAAAAACCCCCTGACTGAACCTGCACCCCCTGCATTGGAGGGTGAAGTCTTAACCCCCGGACAACCAGAAGCCCCAGGACGTTGTTTCTAAAACAACTTTTGTGTTCCCAAACTACTCAGAGCCTCCCTCCGATTCTGGCAAAATGTCATCCGCTTGGCAGTCGGGATTCAAGCCACCAGTCCTCAACTTGAGAAAACGCAATGTTTATTTTTACAAAAACCAAAATGGTTTTAATTTTTCTATTTTTCTATACTGACCCAAATAAAAAATCAGTCAGTTATCACTTAGCCCTCCTTGGTCTTGGGCTCCTGGGGCTCCACACAGTTGCTCTCCTGGGGACCCTGCCTCCCACCCATTCAGCAGGTGTTCCCAAGTGTTGACAGTTTAAACTGTTGATGGAAAATTTGGCCTCTCTCTTTTTTTTTTTGATTGTGTGATGTTTTGCTTTGGGGCCTGGAAAGGAACCTTCACTCACTGACTGCTGCAGACAGACCTCACCTCACCGGGGGTGGTTTTCTTCACCGAGAAACTTCACGCCCACATGCACACTTTCAGATGTACCTGTGCGATGTACATTCAGGCTACTTCTTAGGGCTTCTGCCCAAAAAAAGCATGGCTGATGGGGGTGGGTTTGGCCTACGTGTTAACACATTGTGCAGGAAGGATGTCGGCAGTTAGTTGTGTGGTTTTCAAGATCTGTCTATGGCAACTTGACAGAGGGCATCAGACGGTGAAAACTGGAGCTGCCTGAGAACTAAAAGCAAGAATTCTGCTCTGAACAGCTTCAGTTTCCGGCTGCATCACTGTTACCCGGAGAGGAGGCCTGATGAGGGTGCAGGGGTGTGTGTTTCTGAAGTCATAAAAGCGAGCGCTCATTTGAGTTCATCAGGCAAGCCCTGCTATGTCGCTTTACTTGTTCTCTCCTGTATTAAGGGCTTAAAAGTGGCTCATTTCCCTGAATAAATTTGGCTTTATTTTCCCTGAAAGCTTAGTAATGATTTAATGACAGAATTTGAGGAGCTTGTCATAGAAATACATGTAAAGGGAAAAAGATGAACATTTCCCCCAGTGCGTAAGGTAGCTGACCATCAGTCCAAGGAAAGCAGCAGAAGAAAGCCCTGTCCCTCTGTCCCTGGGGAACGGCCCGCACCCGAGCCCCCAGAGCCTTCGGGCTAAGCTCACTCAGCTGTCCCCACCAGGGATGCTGTGTGTCTGTTCATGATTGCATCAGGGAAGGAAGGAAGGAGCAGTCTCGTCAAAGGAGGCATATTGAGCTCCAGGGCTACATGTGGGACAGAAATACTCTCCTGGAAAATATACTGAAATACTTTCAGTGTGGTGTTCAGCAGAGGGTGTGTGGGGTGAATACATTCATGTGGCTGATATGAGGATAATGTGACCCTGTGAATGACGCAGGGGAAGGGGAGGCGGGGTCATCCTGGGAACCCTCATTCTTCTTAAAGAGATGCTCTGTGTTCTCAGCCAAGCATCAGGGGGACACAACTGCACTGTTGAGAAAATGGAAGGGTACCTGCAACTCAAAGGAAAAAAAATATGATTCTCTTGCTCTGATTATTGCCCCGGCATCAGTCAGCTCAGCATTTGTCAGTCTTATGAACAACGTGAGGTTGGGGTGGCCTTAGAAATGGCCAGGTAATTCTGGCACCTTAAGAATGCATCTAGAGTTGAGACGAGACTTGAGAACTCGTCTAGAGACTTACCCTCCTCTGTACTCTTGCTGCAGGAGACTGTTCTGGCCTTGGTTTCTTCATCTGAAAGTTGGGGATAATAGGATTAGCAACCCCAGGGTGAAATTGTGCACCCAGGACACTCTTTAGGAACCCCAGAGCTGTCTGAAGTGGCCAAGGCTTCCATCAGAGCTGAGATTTCCCTGGTGCTGGACTGGTCCCGGACAGCTGATTGGCTGCGGTCAGGGATCATAGCGGAGAATGTTCACAACCATGGGGGCGGGGACAGGATGACTTCAGAGGTTTCCTCCACAAAGAGTTCCCCTTAGGTTACCTGTAATAGGGGTGAATTGTGCCCGACCCCCAAAAGACGGGTCCAAGTTCTAACCCCTGGTACCTGTGAATGTGAACTTACTTTGAAATAGGATCTTTGAAAATATAACTAATTTCAGCATCTTGAGATGGAATTATCCTGGATTTAGGGTGGGCCCCGAATCCAATGGCTGGTGTTCTTTTAAGAGAAAGGAGAGGGAGGGTTGAGGCATGAAGACCACAGAGGGGAAAGCCACGTGAAGATGCAGGCAGAGGTTGAAGGGGTGCATCTATGATCAGGATGCTGAGGGTTGCCAGGCACCACCAGGGCCTGGGAGAGAGGCCTGGGACTGATTCTCCCCAGAGCCACCGGAAGGTACCAACCCTGTCACATGATTTTGGACTTCTGGTTGATGGAACTGTGAGACAATAGATTTCTGTTATTTTCAGCCACCCCGTTCGTGTACATTGTTACAGCAACCTCAGGAAACGAATTCAATTCCTGACCCATAATAAGCGCCCCATGAACGTCAGCTATGAAGACGCCGCTGTGGTGACTCCTGGCCCCAGGAGAACACTGTGTTCCTGCAGAGAATTAGTTCTTCCACTTCCAAGAGTCTTCCTGACCTCAGATTGTTGTTGTCAGCTAGCCTCTTCGACATACCCGGTTTGTGAATAGATTTCAGAGAGCAGGATTGCTTACTTAGGAATTGTCAGTAGTGTTATCCTTGTGGTGGTTATGTGGTAAGTCACTTCAGTCATGTCTACTCTTTGCGACCCCATGCACTGTAGCCCACCAGGCTCCTCTGTCCATGAGATTCTCCAGGCAAGAATACTGGAGTGGTTTGCCATGCCCTCCTCCAGAGGATCTTCCCTACCCAGGGACTGATCGAACCTGCATCTCTTAGATCTCCCGCATTCACAGGCGGGTTCTTAACTATTGGTGCCACCTGGGAAGCCCAGAATTATTATTGGTATTTATCAATAGAATGTCTCTACAATCTAGACCCATATCAAAAATAGATGTGTATAAAACACTGGTGTGTTATCTCCCTGAGTATAGAATATACACTTCAGGGCAGTACAAGTCCAAATCCAGACCCAGTGTCACAATGTCAGTTTGGGTGGAGGTGAGGGCTCTCTGTGGATGTCTGTCTTACCTACGCACTTCAACAGCTGTCTGTCCTTCTGGCCTGGGACAGTTGGATCTGGAGATTTAGCTGTTGTGATGTTTATAAGCTTGATGATGTGTCTCAGGCTCTCATATCTCTACTTGACCCAGTTTCAGTGGCTGCCTTTGAGTCTGAAATGTCAAGAGGTCATGCTGAAGGGGAGTTGGGGGTGTAATAACAGTTTTGCACACAGTGGGAGGAAAGCCAAAGGGACAAAGAAAGAGGCCGCTCCTTGGATTGAAAGTCCAGGGCAGGGGTTTATCTTCCGCCAAATCTGAGGACCGAGAGTGGAGTGGAGAGAGGCTCAAATGCGAATTCAGTTCTCATGCTCCCTTCCTGACCTCCTTGAAGAAAGGCTAGCTTTAGAAAAACGAGTGTTTCCCAAGGGGTATGATTCATTGTCTTCATCACTTCATGTGCTTTTCTCAAAAGTCCGTTGGTTTCCTGGAATTTTTACTTAGAATTCCACATAGCCCGACAATGGTGTTTTCACGCACACGTGTTCGCTGCAGTATGCTTCTGTACCCTAATTACAGAGCTTTGGGGACACTGGGAGCACCGGGGACTGTCCTTCCAGCTCTGTGTTCTCCCGCTGGAAGGAGAATCCCCGTTTCTCTGAGACGGAAGATGGGAAGGTTAGCATCCTCATTCTCTGTCTAGACTTCCACCCTCCTGCAGCTGGGTCTGGGATCTCGACTGATAGCCCATTACTGCCCTCTGAGTCCCAAGACCAATCATGCTCCCAAGCATGAGGCATACGTACACACTTCAAGATTAGGAGCACTGAGACATGATCATCAGGTTTCTTATTTATTTTTATTGGAGTGTAGTTGATTTACGGTGTTGCCTTAGTTTTAGGTGTACGGCACAGTGATTCCATCTTTTTATTGATTCTGCTCCCTTTAAAGTTATTACACAGTGATGGCTGTATTTTTCTGTGCTGAATCTTTCTTGGTCATCTGTTTTGCACATAGTTGTTTGTATCTCTTAATCACCTCCCCCTGTCTTGTCCCTCCCCGCTTTTCTCTCTGCACTGGTAATCACAGTTTGTTCTCTGTATCTGTAAGCCTGTTTTGTTATACACCTTTGTTTTGTTTTTTGCATTTCACCTATAAGTGATATTGTAGAGTTTTTGTCTTCCTCTGCCTGACATTTCACTCAGCATAAAACTCTCTAGGTCCATCCATTTTGTTACCTCTTTGTTACGGCTGAGCAGTATTCTATATGTATATATACATAGTTCATCTTCTTTAGGGATTCCCAAGTGGCACCAGTGGTAAAGAATACACAATGGAATATTACTCAGCTATTAAAAAGAATGCATTTGAATCAGTTCTAATGAGGTGGATGAAACTGGAGCCTATTATACAAGTGAAGTAAGTCAGAAAGAAAGACACCAATACAGTATACTAATGCACATATATTGGAATTTAGAAAGATGGTAACAATGACCCTATATGCGAGCAGCAAAAGAGGCACAGGTATAAAGAACAGACTTTTGGACTCTGTGGGAGAAGGCGAGGGTGATGATTTGAGAGAATGGCATTGAACATGTATATTATCATATGTGAAATAAATCGCCAGTCCAGGTTCGATGCATGAGACAGGGTGCTCAGGGCTGGTGCACTGGGATGACCCAGAGGGATGGGATGGGGAGGGAGGTGGGAGGGGGGTTCAGGATGGGGACACATGTACACCCATGGCTGATTCATGTCAATGTATGGCAAAAACCACCACAATATTGTAAACTAATTAGCCTCCAATTAAAATAAATTAATTAAAAAAAAGAATCTTCCTGCCAATGCAGTAGACACAAGAGACATGGGTTTGATCCCCAGGTCGGGAAGATCCCCTGGAGTAGGAAATAGTACCCCATTCTAGTATTCTTTGCTTGGAAAATTCCTTGGGTGGAGGAACCTGGTGGCCACAGAGAGTTGGAAGCAACTGAACACTCACACGTCTTCTTTAATGTTTACCTGTGGATGGGCACTTAGGTTGCTTCCACATCCTGGCTACTGTGGTCACTGTTGCTGTGAGCATTGAGGTGGCCTGTGGAGACACCCTCTGCTTGCCTGCCAGCGGGGTGTACTCGGGGTGAAGGCCGTGCCCTCCTGGGCTTGCACCGGGCAAAGCCGTCCATGGGGCCATGCTATTGTTCTCGCCGCCCTTCCTCCCCTGCCTGCCTCCCCCACTCCTGACAAAATATGGAAATCCTGTCCCCAAGTAGTCGTGAGCACAATACGCCATCTCACAGCCAAAAGCGTGTATTTTTAACCCCGAGACTTCGGAAATGGCTTAAATCATTCCTGCTGCCGTCTGTTAGTCTGCTGCTGGCTGGTTATGCTTCCCAGCTGTAACGAGCCCCCCAGCCCTGCTGCCCAGAGCAGACGGCCGGCTCCGGGCCCAGACGGGCTGACTTGTCCCAGTGCGGGCGTCAGCCTACTCGGAACAGCTGGGGCGGTGGGTGCTCATGACCCGGGAGCAGGTGCTTTATGCGGACTCTGTGCAGCAGGTCTGGGTTGGGAAGCCCAGGGTGGCGCAGGATTCAGTGGGCCGAAGAGAGCTTTTGGTGGCTTAAAACCAGATGGAAGAAAGAAAGAAATGCGGGGGAAGCCTGACTTTCTTTGGAGACTGCGAGAGAAAGGCACTTTACAAGAAGGCATTCCACCTTTTTGCTTCCTTGAGGGAGAACTACTCTTGACTTTCCCCGGGTCTTGTATTTAAGGGCATTTGCTGAGGGCATGCTCAGGGCAGTGGCTGCTTGAACCTGGTTGAAGTATGGCGCCAGGTGTCCGGGTACCAGAGGGGCCTGTGGAGCCAGCCGTAGGCTGAGGACCTCCAGCTTGGAGTGAGAGGTCACCCAAAGCCTCTGGGACCCACGACAAGACAGGGAACCTGACCTTCACTATCCAGCAGGCCCTTACTGTGAACATCACTGGAAAAGAAAAGGAAAATTTAAACAAAGAATTTCAGAAAACAAATTGACAAAACGTTCCCATTAGCATTTTCCTTTGGGGTTTGAATCGGAAAGACTGCAGAGATCGGGTGTTTTATCTCCTGCCACTTATAGATCAGGCACGTGAGGTCAGATAAGTTGTAGTGGAAGCTTCCGAGTCTCAAGTTTACAGGGAGCCCACAGCCACGTGTGGGTCTTTTGGCTGCTGGTCCAGTATTCTCTCGCTCAATCACTTTGAGTGTTTGTTTCCCAGATACGAAGAAACACTTTGTATCTTCACCATAACAACATGAGGTTGCTGCAGTACTTTTGATCTACTTTTTAGACAATGAGCCAAGACATATGTAGCAGGGTTCAATCTGTAGGCCAGTGTCCTGGGCAGGAAGTGACAGGGGCATCCCAGCTGGGT
The DNA here is from genome assembly GCF_033118175.1 of Dama dama. Lineage (NCBI taxonomy): Eukaryota > Metazoa > Chordata > Mammalia > Artiodactyla > Cervidae > Dama > Dama dama. The sequence continues at coordinate 13,066,500 of NC_083695.1, read as the reverse complement.
GGTGGGCCTTGGGAGCTGTGCCCTGGTCACTACCCCACATGGCCCACTTCGCCTTCTGGTGGGTAATCTGAGATCCTCACCACCATTTATAAGATCCCATCCCTAGGGAACATGTTCTGGGTCCTGAAAGAGAAGATGCCCATCAGCACAGACAGGTACCAGGGGGCCTGGGGACTCAGGGCTGTTGCTGGCTGCAGCTGTTTGGCAGAAATAATGATGTCATATTAGGTGCTGGCGTCTTGGGAACTGAGCCGGGGAGATTGCCAGCCTGATGCAAGTCTAGTTTCAGGGGCCCACGGGTGAGCAGAGGGCTGGATGGAGACCTGAAAACTGTTGATTTAACTCTCACTTCCCCACGTGCTGCTTGAGTAGCCAGCATCACATTTCCTGTGTCTCACCAGACAGACTCAAGGCTGGGCAAGTTGCTTCCCTTTTGGTCATTCTGCTTTTGGTCTACCTCTGAATATTGTTTCCCAAACTGAACTGTGCTTTAGAGACCTGCCTTGGCTAGTCTTTCTCTTGGTTGTGCAGAATGGAGCCAGACCACCCATGCCCGCTTTAATGTGGTCCTGATTTCCTGGTGGTCCCTCGCCTGAAAGAAGCCAGAACCAGCCTGGACACAGGATGTCCAGAACCCTTAACAGAAGTCATGCTAATCGCAGATGGAGGAATGGGTGAGTCTGTACAGCTCCTCCCTGTTATGATGCATTTGTGGGCATGTGGATCTACAGAAGATGCCCTACGGACTTGCTTATAATGTAGTAACCAGGAGTGGGTTCACTTAGAAACCTTTGACTTGACTCAGCAGTTCCTAGCAGGGTTCATAAATAATTGTTAAATCAGTAAGTGAATGAACCAAATTAGGCTAATAAGTGTTTCTAGAGCAATAGGAAGTCTGCACTGTTCTGACACATGATTAAATCTACCTGCTGTGTACCTCAGCATTGATTTGTGTCTTGCTCCTGGCTTTAGGGAGCCAGACTCTTTGTACCATGTGGGTATTTCTCCATATTGACACCTAGTGGCAGCGTCCTTAATTGCAGGCATAGTGCCTATTAAATCAATGGCAGTGTGGTGCTAGAGAAGACTCTTGAGAGTCGCTTGGATAGCAAGGAGATCAAACCAGTTAATCCTATAGGAAATCAACTCTGAAGATTCATTGGAACGACTGATGCTGAAGCTGAAGCCCCAGTATTTTGGCCATCTGATGTGAAGAGCCAACTCATTGGAGAAGACTCTGATGCTGGGAAAGATTGGATAGCATCACTGACTCGATGGACATGAGTTTGAGCAAACTCTGGGAGATAGTGAAGAACAGGGAAGCTGTGTATGCTGCAGTCCACGGGATTGCAAAGTGTTGGACACGACTGAGCAGCTGATAAACAACAACAAAAGTGTTAAGTCATGATACTTCATGAAGTGATCCCCTTGGAGTTATGTGGGAGCCCTGCCTGGGAAGATGTAACCTTGCAAAGTAGTCTCTGAAATGACAGTGAGCCTCTTGTCTTCTCTTGCTTGGGTGCATGCCAAGTCGCTTCAGTTATGGCTGACTCTGTGACCCTACATAGCCTGCCAGGCTCCTCTGTCCATGGGATTCTCCAGCTGGAGTGGGTTGCGATGCCTTCCTCCAGAGGACCTTCCTGATCCAGCGATTGAACTCACATCTCCTGCATTGCAGGCAGTTTCTTTACCCCTGAGCCACCAGGGAAGCCCTGTCTTCTCTTAGGGCTGTGTATTTAGGACTGTCTGATTACATGGTCTGAATTAAATTTCTAATTCTGAGAGTAACCTAACACATAGGAATAATTTTTCTCATTTTACATATTAGGACATATATCCAAAGTTTAGTTAACATGCCTTCATGTCAGGGGCTGGGTTTGAATCCTATTTTGTCTGACCTCAAAGTCTGGTCTCCCTCTGACCTTCAGTGGTACCACCTAACTCCAGGTTCATTGACTGCATTAGAGGTCTTGAGCACAGTGCTTCAGGAGTTGTGCAACATACAGCTGTCCTTTTTCGACCTCGCCCCCTACCCCTCAGTAGCTGGTTTCTTATTCGGTTCAATATTCTAAGTTCAGTGAGTGCGTGAAGCTATGAAATAATCCTAAAAGGCATACTAGTGTATCCTATACTAGATACATTTAATATTTATCTAGTATTAAAATACTATAATTAAAAGCTTTTATTATTCTTTCAACCTGTGAAAATTCATATCACGCCTCTGGCTCTCAGCCTCTGATTGGAGCCCTGGAGAGCTCCAGTCAAGTTGCAGGCCCTTATAAGTTAGGACCACTTTGAACTCATGTTAGAAAAGCCCAGCATAGAGATATGTGAAATGGAGGCTATCTACTGTCCCTCTGCCCCCACAACATCGTTGTGATGACCACAGTGAAATTGACGGTAATGACAGTAGCAGAAATGATCAAAGTTGACAGTTACTGAGCATTTTTTCCTTGACACCTTACAGCCATCTTATGAGGGAAGTACAAGTTTGTCCTGATCTTTAGATGAATAAATGATGTACTTGCCCAAGTTGACTGAACTGATAACTCACAAAGCTAACCCAGGTTAACGTGAGTGCAAAGTCTTACTTTTAACCACTTATACTGTCTCTCAATTATAAGAGCTTCAGACTCTTTGAAAGCAAAAACAAGTTAGTACTATAATAATAAACCCCCAAATATGCACAGAGTAAACCATCCAGCCACCTATTGCCACCTCTAAAGCAATTCTGGGTAAAACACATGTCATTTTGATTAAGACATACCAGTTACATCTTCTTCAAACATTTATTCTTATCCCTAGTTTTGTGACATTTCATGATATCTGATTTTTGTAGGGCAACCTGTGATTTTCCAAAAAAAATTTGAAAGCTCATTTTAACTTGACTTCTTTCAAAATTAAATGTATTTCATCAAGCATGTTGATGGATATTATAGACTGAACATTTGTTCCCCCAAAATACATATATTAAATCTTAATGCCCAATATAATGGTATTTGGAGGTGGCATCTTTGGGAGGAGGTGAGGACACAGTGAAATGACCAGAAAAATATCCCTAATCAGACACCAAGGGCTTCCTCGGTGGCTCAGATGGGAAAGAATCTGCCTGCAATGCAGGAGACCCAGGTTCAACCCCTGGGTCAGGAAGATCCTCTGGAGAAGGGAATGGCTATGCACTCCAGTATTCTTGCCTGGAGAATCCCAGGGACAGAGGAGCCTGGCGGGCTGTAGTCCATGGGGTCACAGAGAGCCGGACACAACTGAGCAACTAGCACCTACTTAGTCAGATGCCAAACCTTGTAGTACCTTGATCTTGTACTTCCCGACTTTCAGACCGTAAAAAATAAATTTTTTATTGTTTATAAACTACCCAGTCTATGGTATTTTTGTTATTGCAGCCTGAATGGACTAAGACAGTAGGGGAAGACTTGGTGTTCTAAATTCAGTAGGGATATACTTACAACCCAAAAGTTTGGGACAGAATCAAGCAGTATGTCCACTGGCCAGAGTCCTCTCCTTGGCTGGCCTCCCACCCTCCCCAAACCTGCATGCCTGTGGGTCACCGAGAACCTCCCCTAGGACGTGAAGGAGCCATCCTCACTCCCTCTGCAGGCTCTGCTGTGCAGACCCCAGAAAATTCTAGTGTGAAAATGAGACTGAGGAGGAAGTGGAAAGCAGAAAGCCAATATTAACCTACCTGTTCAGCCTTCAACCCACCTGAGACTTACCCCATGATGTCTCTGAAAGGAAGGATGGGGGAAGGAGACAGCAGAAGGAATGGAGAGTGAGGGGAAGGAGGAACTGAGGTGGAGAAGCACGCGTCGCAATGGCTAGGAGGGCCACAGTCTCAGGGGCATACCTTCTGCTCAAGGGACACCATTTCCCCATCCTCTTCTTATCCTTCTGGTTTTATGGGAGTAGTTTTCATTTTCAGTGTAGACCCATCACTTACATCATGGCCGTGCTTGGGAAATAGTACCTGTAGTCACGGGTGGGGGTTCTTAGAGTATATGTTCTGGGTGTGAATGGCTATCACGTTAGTACAGGTATGAAGAAAGAAAAAAAGGAATGATCTTTTTTAAGCAATGCAAATCCAGGTGGAAATGTTAAACTTCGAAGGTGAAATCTCATCTGTTAATTTTTCTTAAATATCACACTCCTTTGAAATTTTAAGATGTATATTTTGTATATTGTCACTTAATTGGACAAAAACAGATAGTTAAATAAATTATCCTTAGGTGTCTTATGTGAATGATTTGTTTGATGAAGTTATAGAAAATGTGTAGTTCCTTATTTTTTAAATTTTTGAAAAATTTTATTGAAGGGTATTTGATTTGCCATGTGTAGATTTCTGTTATGCAGCAAAGGGACTCATTTATACATACATATTCTTATTTGGATGGGAAATGGTTAAATTTCACAATCCAAGCTTGAGTTCCATTTCCAAGGGGGTGATTGGAAGGTTCTGGACAGTGAAGGGCGTGTCCAGGTCTCCCCGCCCCCGGAGGGCAGCGCTCAGTCTGGACTGGTGTCTCCCACTGGAGGTGATTTAGAGAGAGGCTTGGTAGATCCAGGAAAGGGTTTATCGCTGAGCCTCTAGCTCCTGTTTGCACAGCCTGCAGGGATTAACTCCTGGTTGGGCCTGAGCCAGAGAGATCAATGACACAGCACTTGTGTGCTCACATTCAGAGAGAGCGTTTGCCAAAATGGGACAAGGAAGGATTGTGGTAAAGAGAATGCAGGACTTCTGAGTAAAGCAGGATGATCCGCCCTCTGCCCTGGGCTTTGTGAAGAGCCCTGAGCTGAGCCTCTGGGCCCGGGGCACATCCTGAGAATGAAAGTTTAATATGCAAGTGGCACAAGGACTAACAGAGGCCAAGCCACTTGGGAACAATGGTGGGTGGGTCCTTACTTTTTTTTCAAGCACAGATTTTTTTCTTTTTTCCCAACCACCTCATGAATACAAGGGAGATAAATCCACAAAAAGGGTGGGGAGAAAGTGCTGCATTTTATTAAAGTGGTTCTCAAAATTCAAATCCTGGGTTTTCCAAAGCAGTGAAGTTTAGATTGAAGGTCGGGTTCCTGAATTGCACACGTCGTCCTTCAGGTACAAAATGGAATGGCTCAGTGAGAGCTGGCTTCTCAGAACACATCAGCGTCAAGTCTTTTACGAGGAAATCCATGAAAACATCTTTCCAACACTTTGCATCCCTGTCTAATCCAAGTGTTGACTGGTCAGCCTTCACACTCAGGCCAATTGGTAGAGAGACAGTCACCTAAAGCAGGGGTTGGGTTTCTCTTTTGGTGTGCCGTGGGGCATGTGGGATCTTAGTTCTCCATCCAGGGATCGAGCCCTTGCTCCCGGCAGTGGAAGCGTGGAGTTAAGCACTGGACCACCAGGGAAGTCCATGGATTGAGTTTTAAAGGTAACACTTAAGGCAGTTATTAATTACCTGTAAGGACTACCCTGGCAGGCCAGTAGTTAGGACTCAGAACTTTTAGTGGCCTGAGTTCAATCCTTGGTCAGGGAGCTTAGATCCCACAAGATGCACAAAAACAGAACAAAAGAAAACAAAAAGCACATTTAAAATTGCCCCTGAAAATCTCTTAAGTTGCCCATGAAATCAAATATATAAACTTATATATGTGTGTGTATATATACTCCCTGATTTGCGTATATATAAATGTACAACACGTAAGCTCCCCTGGAGAAGAAAATGGCAACCCACTCCAGTAGTCTTGCCTGGAGAATCCCATGGACGGAGGAGCCTGGTGGGTCCACAGCGTTGTAAAAATTCAGACGCGGCTGAAGCAACTTAGCCCAGCCCAGCGTAAATGTACCGTGCATGATATTTAATGGGAAATTCATGCGAAACAGGATTTTCCAGTATTTTGAGTGCGTTACACAGCTACACAGATCCCACCTAGCTGAATACTTGGAGCTTACCTACAGCGCCGGGAACCCAGCCCCGCTGCCCTCTGTTCTCTGTCACACAGACCAGCTGTTTTCATCCTGCCCGTGCTCGCCTAGCGTCCAGCCCCGTCTGGGCCCAGTTCTGCAACCCCTCGGAGCAGATCCTTGGGCACTGCTGTCTCTCCAGCCCCGAGGGCATAGAGGTGGGCATTTCACAGAGGACCAAGCAATACACTCTGCCCAGGAGTCAGCCGTGTGTTCCTGGGCACCAGGCAGCCACGTGCGATTGTGCAGGGTGGTCCTTGTCCCTCTCCAGCCCCTTTGCCCACATCACGGAAAGCAGTGACAATATTGCAGTCTTCGTTTTAAGTGAGTTTCTTAAGGTTTTTATTGGTGGAAAGTGGATAGTAAAAAGAATGACATAATTCAAACAGCATAGGTGTGAAACTGGTGGGGTTCAGTTTATGAAAAGGTGGACAAACTTGTCTCAGAAAATTCAGCTGTCAGAATGGCTGTTGTCATAACGGAGGCCGAGGCCGCTTTACTTACTGTCTCTGGATCTCAACACCTGTAATTAAGAACGAGCCCAGCAGGAATGCATACTCAATATCTTGTAATAGACTACAATGGAAAAGAATGGGGGGCGGAAAAAGGAATGTATATATACACCTCAAAAGTGAAAGCGTTAGTCCCTCAGTCGTGTCCGACTTTTTGCGACCCCGTGGACTGTAGCCCACCAGCCTCCTCTGTCCATGGAATTCTCCAGGTAAGAATACTGGAGTGGGTTGCCATTCCCATCTCCAGGGGATCTTCCCAACCCAGGGATCAAACCCAGATCTCCTGCGTTGCAGATGGATTCTTTACCATCTGAGCCACCAGCAAAGCCCCATATATATATACATATATATGTATAACTGAATCACTTTGTCGTACATCTGAAACTAATACAATATTGTAAATCAACTATACTTCAATAAATTTTAAAAAAGAATATGTCCATAGGAGTTTCATCTACTCTATTTCCTGACTTTTATTTTCTAGTTCAAATTTATTTATTTTTCATTGGAGGATAATTGCTTTACTATTAATACTGTGTTGATTTCTGTCATATATCAGCATGAGTTAGCCATGGGTATACATATGTCCCCTTCTTCTTAAAGCCTTAAACCTTCTTCTTAAACCTCCCTCCTACCTCCCACCCCATATTTCCTGATTTTTAAACAAAATAAATCTACTTCCATAACTTAAAAGCTCACTCCCTGTGTGGATGTCCCTGGTGGTCCAGTGGTTAAGACTTCACCTTCCAGTGCAAAGGGTATGGGTTCGATCCCTAGTCAGAGAGCTAAGATCTCACATGCTTCAGGGCCAAAATACCAAGACGTAAAACAGAAGCAATATTGTAACGAATTCAATAAAGACTTAAAAATGGCCCACATTAAAAAAAAAACTCTGAAAAAAAGAAAATACCCCCAAATGAAAAACTAATTCCCTGTTAAAAGTTTAATGGGATCTTGAGGTGATAACAGGGCCATCTGGTGTTGTCTGTAAAATGAAAAAACTCAGCTGTGACTTTCTATTTTTTCTTTTTCATTTTGGTCAAAGGGTCACCATCCAACTCACATATTTATAACATGACCCCATGATAAGGAGAAGCTGCTTGCTTATCTCTGGGTCCGATGATAGAAAGAGTATCAGGAAAAAGACGCTGCAGTCCCTCAACCACATGGAGACGCGTGAGGAAAATGACACTTTAATCTGTGGTGAAGCAGATTCTGTCTTCCATTAAACCTGCAGCCCTACTTTATTACAGAGTGGGGCCAGTTATGGATGACTCACTGGGAAAGTGCATTTTATGATCTTGTCAGAAGAAATGGTTTCACTGGGATCATTTTAAGTCAATGATTTTATACCTACCTCCTCCTAAATATCTAGGACATTAACTTATTAACCATTCTAGAGTCAAAGCAAATGCATTTTAAATACCTAAAACAAATACCAGGAAACCATGGGGATTGGAGAATAGATTTTCTGTCGGCATTTAGTGTTTTCCCGTATCAAGGGATCAATCTCAGTGGATTTAGTAAGAAAGGGCTCCATCCTCTCCCTGCCCCCCTGCACATGGAGCTTTCATTTTGTTCCACGGGAGGGAGAGTGAGCGTGTGGGATGGAAGTCAGGCTGATTCTTTCAAAACCAGGCTCATGTCTCTTTGACGAGGTCCTGGCACCCAGCCCGTGTGAAGCCGTGTCCCCTCCCTGCAGCTCTGCTGGCCGATCCTGGGTGGGTCTGGGGGACGTGACAGCCTGGTAGGAAGCGATGTGGAAGAGTGATTTCTGAATGTGAGTGTGTGTGTGTGGGCAGTTGCAGATCACCTTCTATTGTAAACCCAGGCGATCCTTTCTAGCTCTCTTGCCACTGTTTAACCCTGCTGACACTTGGAGACGTTTTATCTTTCATTTGCTTTTCTCTAGACCCTGCCCTTCTGGGGATCCTGCTACTTCTCTGATTACTCCATCTCTGTCATCTTTGCCAGCTCCTCCTTCTCTGCTCATCATTTTAAGGTGGTGTTCCTTTTGAGATTCTGTCCCCAGCCACTTTTTCTTGCCATGCTACATGGCTGACACGTTAGGTGAATAATGGCCCTCAAATAGCCATGCCCCGGTCCCCAGAATCTATGACTAGGTGATGTTACAAAGAGCTCTGCAGTTATGACTGAGGTTGAGGATCTTGAGGCGGGAGAACATCCTGGGTTATAAAGAGCCCAATCTAATCATAAGAGCTTTGGAGAACAGAGGACTTTCTAGGCTGGAAGCAAAGGAGAGATGAGGCAGAAGGAGGGTTGGAGAGATCTGAGTTGGGAAATGACTTGACATGGGGTTGCTGGCTTTGAAGATGGAAGGAGGGAGCTCTGGGCCAAGGGATGTGGGCAGCTTCTAGAAGCAGCCCACTCCCAGCTGGGTCCCTATTCTCCACTTTGTGAATTCCTTCCCCTCATGACGACCTTTCATGGGTCAGCTCCACTTGGCTATCTCAAGGTCATGTCCAAGTCTACCTGTTAGAAAGTGAGCTCATCTTCTGTCCTCCCAAATCTTTCTTTTCTGGTGATTCCCATGGCCGTCAGGCTCGCCCTTTCCTCTCATTTTACTTCTCAGGTAGTCTCACTTCTGCTGGGTGTTTGCTGAATTATCACCATCTCAAGCTCTCTTCTGACCACCCTATTTACAATGGCTGCCCTCAATACACATATGGTCCATTTTCACTTACCAGCAGCTGGTATATTATACCTACTTCTTGGCTTCTGTCTCTCCCCACTTGGAATGTAAGTTCCATGTCTGTTCTATTTTATTCATTCTATTTAAGCAATAACCCAATAGTTCGAAAATAGCAGGTACTACCTTAAACATTTTTATAAATACCCACTGATTTCTCACCCTTCTGTGGTGTTTATAGCTCCTCTGATAGTTCCCAGTACAGAGTGGCTGCTGGGTGTGCAGTAGTTGAGTGAATGAATTCAACCCAACACAAAATCCTGTCAGTTCTGTTTCCTTAATAGTTCTGATATCAACCTGCCTTTATTCACCCACAGGCACTTTCTGATTCCAGGCCTCCGTCATCACAGTAGCAGTGTTCTGCTGATCCGGCTGTGTCTCATCTCATCCCCTTACAATCCATTCTGTACACTGCAGAGAAATTAATGGACTAGGAGACCAGGTCTATGATGCTTTCTGGTAGACCTTTGCATCCCCCTTCTTTTTTTAAATTTTTTTTTTTTTGACCACACTGTGCAGCATGTGGTATCTTAGTTCCCCAACCAGGGATTTGAACCCATGCCCCCTGCATTGGGAGCTTGGAGTCTTAACCGCTGGACCACCAAAGAAGTCCCTGAATGGCCCATCTTGCCATGTTTTCTCCATCTTTGATTCTCACCCTCCCCTCCTTCCTTACACTTTAATCATCTGTGGTCTCAGCTTCCGGTTTCCCAAATATGCACTTTCTCTCCTTACTTCCAGGTCTTTGATATGGCTTCTTGCCCCCTTCCCTCTTGCTGTCTGTCCTGCTCCCTGCTCATCCCTCCTGTTTCTCCCTGGCTGTTCCCCTCCCCGTGATGCCTCCGGGGCCTCCATCCGTCTCCACCACGGGAGGTGCCTGCCTTCTTCTCACCAGCTAGCCCATCCCGGCCTCTGCCAGCGTGCTGTAAAAACCCCTTTACCCGGGCGATACCCTTGTGAGTTCACAAGGTTCTTGAGGCACTGGGCTGCCGAGCGGGGTCTCCTTCAGCACCTCACACCCCAGCTGGCGCCTAGCAGGGGCTCAGGAAGGACCCGCGGGCCTGTGACTTGGCTTCTTGGGGCCGGGTGAGCCCAGGCCAGGCGCTCTCGCCAGCCAAAGGGCCACTTGTTCTGCCAGGATTGATTTACAGGCGCAATTATATGTGTAAATGCATTTTCTCTGTTCTGCCTTAGGACCCAATTTTTGAAAATTAGATTTTAAATGTCCCATCCTCCTCACTCGAATCTTCTGCTGCTAGACAGTCAGCGCATAATTTAAAATGAAAGGCATAGAAAATTGGACTCATTTAGTTTACTCTACTTGAAACCCATGTTAGGCTATTTTTAAATGCTCATGGATCGTGTGCTCTTCAGGGTGCAGGAGAGGGAGCAGAGAGGGCAACGGAAGCTGCTGGAGACGTTACTGCACTCTGTTGTAATACCTTCAGTTTTCACACTAGCATTACCTCAAATACAACGTCCAGAGTCAAAGCCTGAAAATCAGAGTCAGCCTCAACACGTGCTGCATTTGTGTTCTCCACTGTGATGAGGGGCTGTGGCCAGCTTGCCCCTGAGTTCTGGGGGGCGAGTACTGACCTTCTGTCTTCTGCTTACAAGCCCATGTGGCCCCTGTCTGTCCTGTGCCCCCTGCAGACAGAGGATGGGAGCAGATGAAGATGCAGGTGTTTGCAGGGGCTGCCAGCCCCCCACTTACAAACAGTGCTCTCATAGCTGTCCCTGTAAGCAGATGGGGGGTTCTCTTCACTCACAGCCCTGAGTCCCTGCTCTTGGATTAGGAGTTGGTGCCAAATCTTCTGATTTCACATCAGTGTCTACCTGGAGACGCTCTGCTCATCTGGGTGTGAGTTTGAGGCTTCTTGCAGGTGGGTGGTGCTGCGTGTTGACCCTGAAGCTGACTGTGTGAGGCACCAATGTCTCCGAAAGCCAGTCACACGACCAGCTTTCCAGGGATGCCGAATGCCCAGTGCCCGTGCTCATGATGAGGCTGTGTTCACATGTGCTTTATAGAGCGGGATGGGGCCCAGCACTGAGGCAGCCAGGACCGTGACATCAGACACCCCGTGTAACAGAGGGCCACACAGACTAACCAACCAGCACGCGCTGAGAACCACCTGGGGGGCTGGCCTCCTGCAACTTGAGTTCTAATGGGAGGGAGAGAAAAGTAAAAGCAGAAAACAGCATGCGTGCTAAGTCGCCTCAGTCGTGTCTGACGCTCTGTGATCCCATGGACTGTATGTAGCCCGCCAGGCTCCTCTGTCCGTGGGGTCTTCCGGGCGAGAATACTGGAGTGGATTGCCATGCTCTCTGCCAGGGGATCTTCCTGACCCAGGGGTTGAACCCACGTCTCTTATGTCTCCTGCATTGACAGGTGAGTTCTTTACCACTGGCACCATCTGGGAAGCCCGTGTAAATGAACCCATAAATAAAATAATTACGAGATACTCTAAGACCTCCAGAGGCAACAGAAAGAGGATCAGAAAGAAAATAACTGAATGACAAACCGTCAGTGGCTCCAGGGGAAGCGCCCTCTAAGGAGGTGACATTTAAGCTGAAGCTTAAAGGATAAGAAAACCACCCCTGCAGGGGGTGCAGGGAGGAGCCTGCCAGGCAAGGATGGGGAAGAACCTGGTATGTCAGTGAGGCCAGACGTGGGTAGAGGGGATGGGGGACGAGATGCAGAAGGGGAGACCTACAGGCATCGTGGAGGGTTTGGGTATTGTTCCAAGGTCAAAGGGAAGCCAATGCAGCGTGTTAAGCAGCTTTTTGTGCGCTCTCTCTCCAATGAGAAGAACCCATGTGAGGAGTGGGAGTCGGGGTCCAGCAAAATGGCCTGGAGGAGGGAGAACTCGTGGTCTCCAACTGAGTTCTGCATTCAGCCTTCTCTGCCTCCCAGCTCTGCTGCTGGGAGGAAACGGAAAATGCAGTAGGCAGATGTGACAAACCTTGGTTCAGAGTGTCTTGTTGGGGCCACAGAAGCCCAGCCACGGTGGGCATTCCCAGCCCCCAGCTCACTACCCCTATGTTAAGCCCCCAGTACTGCCTTCTTGCATCCCAGATGCTGCCTCCAGGAAGGTACCAGCTGGATGTCTCATAACACGTTCTTGCTGGGCTCTGATAGATCAAGGATTAAGTTCCCTGTCGGCTGTCTTGATAAGGCTGAAATCCAGCTCTTTCACAATGTCGTGTTTCTAGCTGATAAGGCCTGTCTCTTTCTTCCCCCTTGTCCATTATAGAATTAACTGCAAAAGTTGGTGAGAGCAGGCTCATCACTAATACACATGGGGCTGGGGGCAGAGATACAGCACGCGGCGTGCAGACTGTAGATCTGGATATTTGAAGTTGTGAATCAGACTAGTCAGTGGCTAAATACAGCATGTTCTACTGTCTTAAGCTGAGCTTTAAAATGTAGGTTTTATTATTACTCACACGTGGTGAGGCCAGTAGCTCAGATCACTGCCATTGAAAAGACAGTTTGTTACTCACAGCTCCCAAGAGGAGCAACAGTCAAGCTATGCAGAGTCCCAGGAGAAGCACCAGGGTGGTCAGGAGGAGGCAGAGAGAGGGGGGACTTGGGCAAGGGGGCTTTACTGAGGTTTCTGGGGGGAGGAACAGGTGAGGCATGGTCTGTAGAGCAGGACAGGCCAGTCTGAACCAATTCAAGGCTCTGGGGTGTAGGGGCTGTCCCTGGCTGTCTGGTACCTGGCCTTGGGTGGTCAGGGTCGGTGCGGGGTGGAGAGAGCTTACAGAGGAGGTGGCTGGGATGTGGGCTGTGAGATGGTTGGTTTGCCTGTGAAAGGCTTGCTCTCAGCTGAGTTATTTTCTCTGTCTAGGCACTGGCCAGCCCTGGGAGGGGCAGTTCTTCCAGGATCAGGAAGAACCAGATGTCAATGCATCCTAAAATAAAGAAAGTGAAAAATGTGATTAACAGACCTGACAAATGTAACTCTTTAACGGCTAGGAGACCAGGTAGGAGAGATGTGGGTTTAGTCCCTGGGTTGGAAAGATCCCCTGGAAAAAGGAAATGGCAACCTACTCCAGTATTCTTGCCTGGAAAATTCCATGAACAGGAGAACCTGGTAGGCTACAGTCCAAGGGCTCGCAAAGAGATGGACATGGCTGAAGTGCACACACACACGTGCGCATGGGAGGGGCAGACCTTCCAGGGTCAGGAAGACCCCACTGTCAGAGCATCCTGAAATAAAGAAAATGAAAAATAGGATTAATGCCCTTGACAAATATAACTCTTTAACGGGTAGGAGACCAGGGATTTAGAATTCTTGGATCCCTTGGGTTCTGTGCTGGAAAGTAGAGGTGAGAGAGAGACCCGGCCACAGCCCCTGGCCTCCCCATCTTTGCCCGTCTCTATCATCTGTCACCACAGGCACCTCCCATACGAGCGTTGGACAGCCAGCTTGCATGTCCTAGCTCTGGCCACTCCTCTGTGGTGAGGCTCTCATGCACCACCCTGACCCCCTTCTGGAAGGAGAGGGGGCTTCCTCTGGACTCTGGGCATACTGTGGGCACAGGGCCTTCTTGTACTCGTCGTAATGCAGTCTTGGATTCAAGAACTTGGGAGGATGAGTTGCTTCAGGGCAGAAGCAAGGGACTCCATCCAGGCTGGTTTCCTGTAAGATTTTATATTACAGGAATATAATATATATTATAATATGTCATTTATTATTCTAATTATTATTGTAATGCTTGGTCCTTCCACACCTGGCTTGCGTTTGTCCTAATGAAACAGGTATGCAAAGATTCGTATCTTTCCTCTGTTAATTTTGTAAACCTATTTGTTTTATCACCCATGCATAGTCTGAGCGTTGAAGGAAAGGACAGGCATGTTGGTTTGGTGTTTGGCTTCTGACAAGATTTGGTCCATAAGCAAGAAGTGCCCAGTAGGTGTGGACTGGTCGTGGGGCGGCATGGTATTGATGCACGGACCTGGATGTGGGCACCGTGTGTGTGTGTGCGTTCAGGGTGGAACCTCAGAGCCAACTGAAGACCCACTTCTTCTGTAAAAGGCTTGAGAAAATAAGGCAATGAAAAAAGTGTAGTTTTTCCAAAGTGCATGTATTAATCGAAGATTTACTAGGATAACCATTGCATTTCACCATGACTTAGAGTCTCCATCTGGTCTTCTGAGGGGTGACTTGTTGAGGTGTCTGATCTCGTGGGGAGAGGCAGGGTACGGTGGACTGAACCCCAGGGCTGAGTTGGCTGTGCTCCTGCCTGGGAGGTGAGTGACATGCCCTGATTGGACAGGCACACTCCTCGCCCAGAACCTCCTGTGGAACCAGACTCCAGGTTTTCCACCTCAGGTGTAGTGCTGGTCCCTGTCTGGCCTTTATTTAGGAAATAAAAAGCCAGTTCACGTTTGGACTTTGTCACAGCCTGTCAGAGCTTCCCAGGTGGTGCTAGTGGTAAAGAACCCGCCTGCCAATGCAAGAGGCATAAGAGATGTGGGTTAGATCCCTGGGTGAGGAAGATCCCCTGGAGGAGTGCATGGCAACCCACTCCAGTACTCTTGTCTGGAGATTCCCACGGACAGAGGAGCCTGGCAGGCTACAGTCCATAGGGATGCAAAGAGTCAGACATAACTGACTTAACACGTGCACACACACACAGCCTGTGAGAGGTTGGGGACATCTGTGTGGCCCACACGAAAGGGTGGGTTTGCACTGTTCGGGTGCCGGGCAGGCCAGCGCCTGGAGCAGAGATGAGCAGGATGCCAATGGTCTGTGATATGGGTGGCTTTGTGGATGGATTAGTGCCTAAGATGGGGCCTTTGAAATCATCCTCTTTATTTCATTCCTATCACAGCCCCCTCTCTTCTCCCATATTTTTTGCTTTGTCCTTCTCGGCTCCAGGTAGCCTGCATGGCCCCCTCCCTCCTTCTCAGGCTGGGCTGCATTTGTGTGTCCTCCACCCTCCAGTCAGGCTTCCTAGGTGGCAGCGGGAAAGAATCTGCCTGCCAATGCAGGAGACACAGGAGATGCAGATTTGATCCCTGGGTCGGGAAGATCCTCTGGAGGAGGGCATGGCAACCCACTCCAGTATCCTTGCAGGGAGAATCCCATGGACAGAGGAGCTACAGTCCATGGGGTTGCAAGGAGTGGGATATGACTGAGCGACTAACACTTTTGTTTCTTTTTTCATCTTCTATTAATACATGTACTTTGGAAAAACTCTATCTAGGGTTTTTTCGCTGCCTTATTTTCTCAAACCTTTTACAGAAGAAGTTGGCTCTCAGCCAGCTCTGAGCTTCCACCCCTAACACACACACACAGGGTGCACACATCCGGGTCTGTGTCTCCACCCCACGGACGAGCACGCACGCATGCACCACTCTCCAGTAATTCACTGTTCGATGACCTCAGCTGCTCAGCATCCTGAGAATCTGTTCTGACTTCTATTTTATCAGGCTGTCGATTCCTTGAGAATATTCATGTGTCTTCCTAATGGTGGCTTCCCCTGTGACCAGCACAGCATTGCCCCCTGGGGGAAGGGGCATGAGGCACTAGGCACCTTTTCTGAGCCCAGGATTGTACCGGGCTCTAAGGGTTCAAAGGACAAAGCATCCATAGCTCTAGCATGAGAGCTGGGCATGCCCAAAGTGACCTCGGTGTCTCTAGGATGGTTGTAAAGGATGGCAGGACCCCAGAGAGGGATGGCCTGCATGGCCCACTCTCTCCTTCTCTCCTGCCCTGAAGAGGGGCTTCAGGGCAGAGAGCAAGGACACCCTTGGTGGCAGAGAGCAGAAACGTTTGTGGAGGGTGTTCCAGGCAAAGGGGACAGCAGGAGAGTCTATACTAGCCCCGATCTGCCCCTGGAGGCTGCGGGGCAGGGGTGGGGCCTGGGGAGCTGTGAGGACTCCCCCCCCCCCCACCCCGCTGACCTCTTGAGTGTCACCTCCGTCCTCCTGCTCTGACCGAAGCCTGGCTGCGATGGTGGCTGCAGCCCTCCGTCTTCAGCATCAGCCGGGGGAGGCAAGGGCCTCTTCACTTAACTCGGTTTGGAAACGCTGGCGTAGGAGCCTGATGGCCCCTCAGTGGAGGGCGGACTCTGCTGAGAGAGTGGTGGGGGCTGGGACCTGCTGGCAGGAGGCTAGGTTGCTGATGAAATTGATGAAAGTGTTCGTCACTCAGCTGTGTCCCACTCTTTGAGACCCCAAGGACTGTAGCCCACCAGGCTCCTCTGTCCATGGCATTCTCCAGGCAAGACTGCTGGAGTGGGTTGCCATTTCCACCTCCCGGGGGTCTTCCAGACCCAGGGTCTCCTGCATTGTAGGTGGATTCTTTGCCATCTGTGCCACCAGGGAAGATTGATGATTATTCGATTTCAAAGAGAAAGGTCTTGTGCAGGGAGACCCTCTCCCCGAGGAGGTGGTCATGGGTGTGATAGTCCACGGGGCTGTAAGCACAGGAGTTGATGTTAAAATCTTGCCCTCCCCCTCCCTGTCACCACACTGCCAAAATCTGGGTGCAAGTTACTTCCCAAGACGGTGCAGTGGGGTACCTCCAACACAGATACACCATGTAGCTGGGGATCTTATCAGCTTCACACGGGTCAGTCCTTGCCCTGGACAATGTTCTGAGTTTTCCAGCCAGCATTCTGGGGTCTCTTTTCCAAGGGCTATAGCTTAGACAGACCCTCAGTCCTAGGATGCTTCTGTGGTCAAATGGAGAGAGTCCAGTTTCCAACCTTTAACAGATGTTAAGCCTCAGCTCTAGAGGGAAAAGTAAATATTTTCTGTGAAATACAGAAGTCCTTCAGTGAAGTTCATAAGGTATGTTCCATAATAAATGAGCAGCAGTATTGCGTATTTGAAAAAAACGTAGACTCTGGAATTAAGCCGAGTGAAATTTTATTTTTATTTACGTTTAAATGAATTTTCTTCAGGCTCAGTCTCCTTACCCTCAAAAGGGATTTAGAGAGTTAATGTGAGAATTAAAGGCAATAATGCACAAAAGTGAAGCCCCACACCAGCATCTAGTGTGAGCTCACTCTCCTTAGCTTAAGAAGATCAAGGTGATAGATTGGGAGTCTGGGATTAACATATACATACACTACTATATATAAAATAGATAACCAGCAAGGACCTACTGTATAGCACAGGGAACTTGACTCAATATTCTGTAACCTAAATGGGAAAAGAATCTGAGAAAGAGTATATATGTAACTGAATTGGGCTTTCCTGGTGGCTCAGCGGTAAAGAATCCACCTACAATGCGGGAGCCACAGGAGACATGGGTTTGATCCCCGGGTTAGGAAGATCCCCTGGAGGAGGGCACGGCATCCCACTCCAGCATTCTTGCCTGGAGAATCCCATGGACAGAGGAGCGTAGAGGGCTACAGTTCATAAGGATCATAGGGAGTCGAACTGAAGTGACTTAGCACGCATAACTGAATCACTTTGCTACATACCTGAAACGAACACAATATTGTAAATCAACTATGTTCCAATATAAAATAAAAAATAAAATCAAGAAGAACAAGTGTGGATTTGGGCTTAAAAGTTTTTAACACTAATTGTTTAAGAATATAGTGTTCCACTTTAAAAACAAAGTCCCCAATTCTATTCCTTGTCTGCCTTTAGAAAAAAAATGAAGAGAACTAAATCCTGCGGGCGTCTGTGGGGTGTGTGCCATGTTTGAGGGAAGAAAGGAGAAAGAATCAGACTTGAGTGTATAGTCTTGAATGGACAGTCCCAGGCAAAACTAGTAAATAGACTTTTTAAGCAACTTACACAATATTGTCAATGGGTGTCCAGACCACAGCTCTTCCAAGGATATGCCCTAGGGAGGAAGAGAGCAAACCCAAGCCCTTCTGTCCACAGGGAGAGCTGGGGAGGCGGTGGGAGGGCTGGATTGTCAGGGGTATGTGAGTGGGGTGGCTGAAGTGGGGAGGCTGTGTGGAGCTGACAGTGTTGCATTTCTCTGTCTTGCTTTTCATGCTTGGTTTTCTTTTTGGCACTGAATAGTGCTGATTTATTAGGCCGTGTGCTTCAAGGGCACGGAGGGATTGCATGTAGGAGCAAGTCTGGACGGGGAAAGTGAGAATTACTGTATCAGATGATACCCAATTAACTGGTGACAAGCACAGCAGGTGAA
This sequence comes from Dama dama, assembly GCF_033118175.1. Classification (NCBI taxonomy): domain Eukaryota; kingdom Metazoa; phylum Chordata; class Mammalia; order Artiodactyla; family Cervidae; genus Dama; species Dama dama. Next base: position 13,048,185 of record NC_083695.1, on the reverse strand, counting down.
ATTGGAACCGGGGCTTTATCTGTTATGTAGAGTGAGTGCTTGCTGTATAGTTAACTGTCTTTAAACCTGGGGGAGCTTCCCTGCTCATTCTCTCCCCTTTCCTCCTGCCCAGGACCTCTTCCCATCTAAGCAGGCACAGTTTCTACTGACATGAGTATCCGGACTAAGTCCTTGTGATGCGCCCGGGGTTCAAGGGTGACAGGGCTTCTCCTGGGGCATCACACAGCGCTGGACTGTGGAGGCGGAAGCATACACATCAACACAGCTCAGAATAACTGCTTTTACTTTCTTCACGGACAACTGAATCATATTATGATGCTCCAGTTCTGAAAAGGCTTTCCCACTCTCTGCCTTTGAAGTTACCATAATAGCTTCACTCACATCGCCCAGAGGAGAAAATCTGGATGAAGCAGTTAATCTTTACATTCACTTCTGAGAGTGGCCAAGACAGGTGATGGAGGCTCAGAGCCTGTGCTTTCGGACCTTCGGACCTGCCTATCTCCCGTAGCCAGCTCGTGCGCTACACTGAGTGATCTACGTGTAGGCTCAGGGAAAAGTAATTCAGAATTATTGGGAAGATAAAGTGATATGGCATTAAATGCTTGATATTCTAAAACACAAATCTTATTTTATGTGCAACTAATGTTTTGGATTATGCACGCCTCCTCCGGCTTCAGCCAGTGTGGAAAATCCTTTAAGATCTCTACTCAGTCACTTCCACCCGGAGTCATGTTTACCCCTTCGGGCTGGGCTGAGTCTCCTTCCACAGTGCTCCCAGAGTGACAGATGCTTTACCTTTCTATCATTGGACTGAACTCATTGCTTTTATTAGCTATCTGTTTGTCTGACTGTCTTTAACTCCAGACCTGGTTTTCTCTAGGCTAAGGGCAGTGCCACGTTCAAGTCTGTAGCCGCAGTGCCTAACGCACAACCTGGCACGCAGTGGGCATTTCAGAAGTGTTAGATAGATTTAAGAATGAGAGTCAGATAGAACCCCAAAGGGAGGCCTGCTCTTTGTTAGCGTCTGTTAATTTGGTAGGACCCACATCTGATCACTTTTCTTCTCCCTGGAAGTCTGGTATCAACATCAGAGAAAATGAACAGCAGCAACTGAACGATGTCCTGCTCGTGAGACGTGAGTCCATTGCCCAATCAGTGATGGTGCTTCTTTGGTTCCAACCCTAGAGGATGTGCACGCCAACACAGCTCAGATAACTGCTTTTACTTTCTTCACAGACAACTGAATCATATTATGATGCTCCAGTTCCGAAAACTGATAGACCAGTCTGAGATCTAGGAAGGATTATATCCTATTTAACTTGGGCTCTGTCTCTTGAGAGTTCTATGTAAATGACCACCACACACAGTGATGGCAGAAAAATGCAGTGAAAAAAAATCTATAGAGGCAAATAAAATCTTGTAAAACCACATGAACATGACGTTGTGGGAGGAGTGACTCAACCTGAATATAAGACTTGGAAAATTAAGTAATCATTCATTAATCATTTTCTCATTGCAAACTACTTTGAGGGTTTCCCTTGTGGCTCAGTTGGTAAAGAATCCATCTGCAACGGAGATCTAGGTTCGAACCCCAGGTTGGGATGATCCCCTGGAGAAGGGAATGGCTACCCACTCCAGTATTCTTGCCTGAGAAATCCTATGGACAGAGGAGCCTGGAGGGTTGCCCAGTCCATGGGGTTGCAAAAGTTGGACATGACTTGGCGACTGCACCACCACCAACAACTACTTTGTCTATACTCCTTGGCCCATACTATATATATATATAATGTACACACATGCATATATATCACATATACATGTATATATACTAAATGTATATATGTGATATATGAGACGCACAATGGTAATACAATGGTAATGTATTTTATTCTGATGTATTAGCAGTATTCTTCCCCACATCTTTTGATGGCTGTGTTTTGTAATTGCTGCTGCTGCTGCTAAGTCACTTCAGTCATGTCCGACTCTGTGCGACCCCATCCCTGGGATTCTCCGGGCAAGAACACTGGAGTGGGTTGCCATTTCCTTCTCCAATGCATAAAAGTGAAAAGTGAAAGTGAAGTCGCTCAGTCATGTCTGACTCTTTGTGACCCCATGGACTGCAGCCTCCCAGGCTCCTCCGTCCATGGGATTTTCCAGGCAAGAGGACTGGAGTGGGTTGCAATTTCCTTCTCCAATAATGGCTACATCGTAGGTACTATTATTGTTTGGCATTTAGAAAAGGTTTTTTGTTTTGTTTTGTTTTTTTAAGTTTATTTAGGAGCTGAGTCTCCTTTTGTTTATTTTTTAAAGTTTATTTATTTTTTGGCTGTGCTGGCTCTTCAGTGCTGTGAAGGCTTTTCTCTAGTTGCGGTGAGTGGAGGCTACTCCCTAGTTCTGGTGCTCAGGCTTCTTATTGTGATGGCTTCTCTCGTGGAGCTCAGGCTCTAGGGAGCGGACTTTAGTAGTTGAGGTGCCTGGGCTCAGTAGTTACGGCTCGTGGGCTTAGTTGCTCCGAGGCTTGTGAGATCTTCCTGAACCAGGGGTTGAACCCAGGTCTCCTACATCGGCAGGCGGACTTTTTACCACCGAGTCACCAGGGAAGCCTCAGAACAGGTGAGGCTTGAACAGGACCTGACACATAGGAAGTGCTCAATACAGTGCTGACTACACTGATGTCATCGTCTTAGCATCAAATATTTTTGCATGTTGGGTTTCCATTGTGATAGTCAAGATCACTTTGGTATCAGCAGGGGTTCAGGATGGTATTTCCATCTTCAGTGTAAAATCTGAGATGTGTAATACCTCCAGTAACAGATTCTGCCAGATTTCATAGGCCACATCTTACCTATGAAGACAGTCCAACTGCACATCCATTTTTTCCTGTTGTTCCCTCCCTGGATTTTGGTTGGTGCTACTTCACTGGTGCTACTCCACTACTTCATCTCCGTGTGTGGTTTAATTACCCAAATAAACAGAAGTGCTTCCATTAACTCAAGCAGAAGAATGGCACTTCAGATGATCAGAAGTTTCTCAGAATTCTGAAATTCCTCCTCTGTCTTTCACATCTTCCTTCTGGAAGATTTCACTAATGAGAGTTCATCTTATCTAAATTTGTCCTTGAATAATGATCTTTGAAATCTGATGATTTATTTTTGTAAAATGAGATCATACCTCACTTGTTACTTACGTTATTTTAGAAAACGTCAATAAAATGGGTAACACTAAACTGATGAGATCCCTTTGCTTCTATTTTCAAATCTGAAGTCATATCATACTTATCTCAAGATGCTGTCCTTATTAACTGAGGTGGTGGGGCTGAAGCTCTTCAGAACCACTGCTTCATTCAATCTCATGGCAGGTGTTACTCATTTCCCATGACAAATCCTCCTGTCCTTCTATTACACAAACAAAGGATCTAATGCAATGAAACTCAGTTAGACCTTTTTCCACTAGACATTCTCCTGTCTTCTCCTGAAAAGGATATGCTGGTAGCTTGGTAGTTTTTTCATTAGACTCGTAGGGATATTTTTGGATCATCAGTTATGATGAAGACTTACAGAAAATGCTGCTATGCCCTCCAGGGAGTTGTCAGTGTTAGCATCTGACTCCACCTTGCTCTCTGGGCCCCTCGAGGCCATGTCTCTTTTATACTTAAACAGCACCTAAGCTAGTGTCATGCACGAAGTAGGACCCAAATTCCATTCCTGTAACACTGATTTGTATTTGTGCCATGAACTCTGATAAGTGTTTTTGCAGATTTTCTGTGTTTAATGATCAATTGGTTCTTGTTTAATTGGATTCATAAAACTATTTCATTCTGATATTTTGGCCTGATTCTGGATCTCAGATTCCCTTAGTATGTGGGGAGGAGGAAGTGTTCCTGTCTCTTCCCCATCAGGATGCCTGGTGACCCCTGGTCTCCTTTTTCCTTTGGTACTTAGCTTCCCTTGGTGCTGAAACCATTTACTTCAGGTTGGGACTTGAACCCATGTGGCAGGATTCAAACCCAGTCAAAACCCCGGTATTCTGAGATCACAGACCTGGTTTCAGGATCTAAGGAAGCTCAGGTTCTTTATGTCTCGTCACAGAAGAATTCAGTGAGAGACCGTGATAGGTAAGAAGTGGATTTATTCAGAGAAAAAAACACTCCACAGACAGAGCGCAGGCCATTGCAGGGGGTGAGTGTGGTGACCCTGAGATGTGATGTGGTTAGCCTTTAGGGGCTGAGGAATTTCATAGGCTAATGAGTCAGAGGATTATTCCAACTATTTTGGGGAAGGGGTGGAGATTTCCAGGAATTGAGCCATTGCCCACTTTTTGGTCTTTTGATAGTGCCTTGGAACTGTCCTGGTGCCTCTGGGTATGTCATTTAGCTTGATGATTGAGGATGACTTGTCTGCCATTTTGGACCCATTTGGTTCTAATTGGCTTATGTTATGTGCTTGGACTATATCATTCTTTCGAAAGTGCCCTGCTCCTTTCCATCCTGTTTCAGCATCATCTTTGGTTCTTGGGACCTTGTCTCACCACCATTACTGTTCTCTGTGTCCCTGCTCTAAGATGCCGGGGAAAGGAAGGAGGAAGAGGGAGAGTGAGAAGAAAAGATGGTCTCTGTTCCCAGTCAGTGTGTCTGCAGGCATCTTTTAGCAAGTTAAAAACCTAAACTCCCTGTCTGCAATCTGGCCCTTTCTGGAAAGTGGTGAGTCAACCCAGGAATGAGTGAGCAAGGCTGGCCTGGGAGATGAGTCAGGATCCAGCAAAGGCAATCAACACAACAGCCTCTGCAGATGGCAGCCTCTGGGCAAGTGGACAAGATGTTCCTGTGGGTCCAGCCAGTCACTAACTAGAGCTTCAAGTGCTGAGATGACTCAAGTATTTACTGTCTCATTTCGTAACAAAATCATTTATAGGGTGTACCTCTGGATTATTTTGAACTTGAGAACATGGCTTTCTTGTCCTCAAGGGAGGTGCTATGAATTTTTGTCCCTTGGATAAAAGGTGTTATCACAGTATAATCATAGTTATATGGAATCATCAGGATCTTCTTAAGTTACTCTCACTCCCAGTGTGCTGACATCTCTCCTCCTTGCTTCAGTTGCCAGGGTCTTCCAAGTGTCCATCTGTAGTTCAGACCTTCTCCAAGGCTCATATATCCAACTTCATACTTGACAGGCCAGCTGGATATCTAATAAACCTAAATTTATCATATCCAAAATTGAGCTCTTTTTAAAAAGTTTTTCAATTGCTTTGATTTTTTTCCGGCTTTACTGAGGTATAATTGACAACATGAGATATTTAAAGTGTACAATGTGGTGTCTGATATACATTGTGCAAGTATTTCCCCTTATCGAGTTAACACATCCATCACCTCACATATTTGCCTTTTTTGTTCTTTGATGAGAACACTTAAGTTCTACCTTCTTAGTAAATTTCAATCCAAAATTGACTCTTGCTTGTCTCCTTATATTGGTTCCACCTGAGATTTTTGCCCTGCGCTCCTGAAATAAAAACAGGGTTACCTTCAACCAAGATGGGAAGATCTCAGGTGAAACCAATGGTATGGACCTACCAGAAGCAGAAGATATTAAGAAGAGATGGCAGGAATACACAGAACTATACAAAAAAGATCTTCACAACCCAGATAATCACAATGGTGTGATCACTCGCCTAGAACCAAACATCCTGGAATGCGAAGTCAAGTGGGCCTTAGGAAGCATCACTACAAATAAAGCTAGTGGAGGTGATGGAATTCCAGTTGAACTATTTCAAATCCTAAAAGATGATGCTGTGAAAGTGCTGCACTTGATATACCAGCAAATTTGGAAAACTCTGCAGTGGGCACAGGACTGGAAAAGATCAGTTTTTATTCCAATCCCAAAGAAAGGCAATGCCAAAGAATACTCAAACTACCGCACAATTGTACTCATCTCACACGCTAGTAAAGTAATGCTCAAAATTCTCCAAGCCAGACTTCGGCAATACGTGAACTGAGAACCTCCAGATGTTCAAGCTGGGTTAAGAAAAGGCAGAGGAACCAGAGATCAAATTGCCAACATCCGTTGGCATTTGGGTTATAGAAAAAGCAAGAGAGTTCCATAATAACATCTACTTCTGCTTTATTGACTATGCCAAAGCCTGTGACTGTGGATCACAATAAACTGTGGAAAATTCTTCAAGAGTTGGGAATATCAGACCACCTGACCTGCCTCTTGAGAAACCTGTATGCAGGTCAGGAAGCAACAGTTAGAACTGGACATGGGACAACAGACTGGTTCCAAATAGGGAAAGGAGTACGTCAAGGCTGTATATTGTCACTCTGCTTATTTAACTTATATGCAGAGTACATCATGAGAAACAGTGGGCTGGATGAAGCACAAGCTGGGATCAAGATTGCCAGGAGAAATATCAATAACCTCAGATACTCAGATGAAACCACCCTTATGGCAGAAAGCAAAGAAGAACTAAAGAGCCTCTTGATGAAAGTGAAAGAGGAGAGTGAAAAAGTTGGCATAAAGCTCAACATTCAGAAGACTAAGATCATGGCATCCAGTCCCATCATTTCATGGCAAATAGATGGGGAAACAGCAGAAACAGTGACAGACTTTATTTTGGGGAACTCCAAAATCACTGTAGATGGTGATTGCAGCCATGAAATTAAAAGATGCTTGCTCCTTGGAAGAAAAGTTCTGACCAACCTAGACAGCATATTAAAAAGCAGAGACATTACTTTATCAACAAAGGTTCATCTAGTCAAAGCTATGGTTTTTCCAGTAGTCATGTATGGATGTGAGAGTTGGACTATAAAGAAAGCTGAGCGCCAAGGAATTGATGGTTTTGAACAGTGGTGTTGGAGAAGGCTCTTAAGAGTCCCTTGGACTGAAAGGAGATCCAACCAGTCCATCCTAAAGGAAATCAGTCCTGAATATTAATTGGAAGGACTGATGCTGAAGCTGAAACTCCAATATTTTGGCCACCTGATGCAAAGAGCTGACTCATTTGAAAAGACCGTGATGTTGGCAAAGATTGAAGGCGGGAGGAGAAAGGGATGACAGAGGATGAGATGATTGGATGTCATCACTGACTCAATGGACGTCAGTTTCAGTAAACTCTGGGAGTTGGTGATGGACATGGAGGCCTGGTGTGCTGCAGTTCATGGGGTCACAAAGAGTTGGACATGACTGAGCTACTGAACTGAACTGACTTAAGTTGTAGGTTGGGGCAGCACAAGTCAATAAAATAAGAGGCCAACTTAAACAATATATATTTCACTCTTGTGTTTCTGTTTTAGTTATTAGCTATTAGCAACTAATAAACCAGAAGTTTTGTTGTATTTCCATCTAAATATTTGGTGTCTTGATGAGGAATTTTAAGGTACTGTTTCCAGTTTCCAATACAGCCCCTGCACCTCAGTCTATCAGAGCTTTCCCCCAGTGTACCATATCTCCTTTACATTAGTAAAGTGCTTCTTTGGCCATTGAGCTTTGTGTGTGTGGTAGTTTCCCAGTGGTTCTGACTCTTTGTGAGCCCGTGGACTGTAGCCCACCAGGCTTCTCCATCCATGGGACTTCCTAGACAAGAATGCTGGAGTGGGTTGCCATTTCCTTCTCCAGGGGATCTTCCTCACCCAAGGTTAGACCTGGGTCTCCTGCATTGCAGGCAGATTCTTTACTGTGTGGGCTACCAGGGGAGCTTTCAGAGTAATCTGTTCCTTCAGCATTTGGTGTAATGAGGCGCTCACTGAGTTTATCTCTAGGAGAAGCTGACCTCACAGCTTGCGAGCTGAGCAGTTAAGGTCAACTTCTTGGCTGGATCCGATTTCTATCTGAGCTTTAATGAAAGGGTCTGCATGTTCAGCTGCCACTGGTGAAGTTCTCTGATTCATCCGTGAGATGGGATGTTCTTCTCTCTCTCATGCTCTTCCCCAAACTCTGCAACCAAGCACTTGGCACCACGTGGGCAATGGGCAGGGCACAGCGTACAAGGGGATCCACGCCAGACATGTAAAGAGCTGCCTTTGACAGCGCGTGGTGAAAGGCATCACACCTTTTCTCACGACTCCAGCTCCTGTGGCACCTGGAGGCCTCAGACCCTTTCCAGTGCATCCCTCCAGACAGCCCCTCCAATGGCTTCGAGTGTTTTCCAAACATAGGATGTTATCACTAGCTCCTCGACTGTGACCCTTTGGGTTTTGGCTTTTAGTTGAGCAGTTCTGGGTTTTGTTCAACCTTTGACTCCAGTTGCATTTATTTTGGATTTTTGTTTTGCAGAAACCAGTGTGAAGGTGAATACTATGAAGTACATGGAAATGCTTGAGGAGAAACTGCACAGGTAAGGATGGTGATTTCTTCATTGCAGACTCAATGATACATCTGGATTCTTCATTAGAACAGAATTTAGTGAAAGCAAAGAAAAAGGCTAGCCAATTCTGTCATAAATTAGCAAAGTAAAACACACACAAAAAGGAGTTCTTTGAACCCTGTAACAGAAGAATCAGGTGTCATACAAACATCTCCCAGCACTTTTTTCTTTTTATAAAATGTAAGTAGATTAAGATGTTGAAAAGTGTTTGAGGGAGATCACAAGAGAGTTTTCATGTTTCAGAAGAAGAAGAATCATCTTCCTTGGTATGTTAAATTCAGAATGTATGCTTCAGTCTGTCTTCCTGTTCTTTTAAATGTCTGAAGTGGGTGTAATGGATGTTGACCTGGCTTATATATGTTTTGGAACCATAGAAAAATGCACATCTTAGGTTCTGTTTTGAATCTTGAATCAAAACCAGCGTGAAAATTCTTGTGCCTTTTTTTCTTAACCCAATTAGGCATTCAGATTTGAGAAACATTAGGGATGCTGCAGCATGTCAAGATGTTTCTGGATTTTATGGATGTGTACTCATGAAAATAAACCCCAGCCACCAGGCTCTGTTCCTAATTAAGGAAGCATGTACAAAAATGTAATATGTGCTTTCTTCCCTGGGACTCATTTAGCTTTATGGAAAATGTTTTGCTACTATTTTGGAAATTGTTAAATAACTCTTTAAATAGGCTATGCCTTAAACCTTTGTCTGCCAGGGTAATGCCTTCGGCTAAAATACTGCTTCTCCCTTAAGAGATGTTAAGAGGAGCTGCCTTGCTGAGCGCTGCTCTGCACGGTGGATTCTAATGGGTGGAAAGCAGGTTCTTCCAGCCCCAGCGGTGGGGAGGAACCACGACAAAGGTCGTCAGTAGTGTGTGTGGGGTGAGGGGGCGTGCAGGTCAGAGGCGTCCTCTGAGAAGAGGCCTCGCCTCCTTAGAAAGCAGGTGCTCACTTGGCTCAGGTGGGATGCCTGGGATCCTCCTCCCCCACGTGTTCTGCTGGGGAAGGTTTCTGCACATCCCTTTTGATCTTAACTCTAGTTATCATGTTTTAGCCATGAACATCACACACACACCAGGTGTTCTGTTAGGTGACTGGGTGGTAGGTTGGGGTTGTGAGATGTGGGTATAGGTAGAGGGGTGTCCCTTTATTGATTTTTTATCGGAGGATAAGTGCTTTACGATGTTGTGTTGGTTTCTGCCATACAACAACGTGAATCATTCATAATTATGTGTATTCATTCCCTCCTTCTTGAGCCTCCCTCCCCATCCCATACCACCTCTCTTGGTCATCACAGAACGCCAGCCTCACCTTCCTGTGTTTTAGCGGTTTCCCACTAGTTATCTATTTTACACATGGTAGTATATATCTGTCCGTTCTGCTCTCTCAACGTGCCCTGTCCTCTCCTTCTCCTGCTGTATCCGCACATCCATTCTCTACGTCTGCACCTCAATTCCTTGTCTGCAAATAGATTCATCAGTACTGTTCTTCTAGATTCCAATGTATGTGTTAATATACTATATTTGTTTTTCTGACTTATTTCATTCTATATAACAGGGTCTAGGTTCATCTACCTCACTACAACTGACTCAAATTCATTTCTTTTTATGACTGAGTAATGTTCCATTATATATATGTACCACATCTTTTTTATCCATTCATCTGTCGATGGATATCTGGGTTGCTTCCATGTCCTGGCTATTGTAAATGATGCTGCAAGGCACCCCTTTAAATTGCAGCTCTATCACTTAGCAGTTGCCTAACCTCAGGTAAGCATTCACCTTCGGTTTCTTTATCTATAAAACTGATGGATGGGTAACTACTTTCCAGGTGTGTGCATTTTGTTGTTCGCTGTATATAAAGCACTCCTATGGTCAGCTGCCAACAAACTTTCGTTCCCTTTGCCTCCTGCTACTTTCTGATCTTCCTTGTCCTAATTGTCAAACTGGCTGAACGGTCATGCACAGCATGCATCCTTTCCCCTCCAGGCTGGGCCCCTCTGCTGCGTATGCGGTCAGGGAACGCCCCCTCGCCCAGCTGCTCGGGCTGTCCCACCTAGCACCTGTGCGGAGCCAGGACTTCCGCTCACTGCCCTTCCCTCTTCTCCCCCTTGGCGTCAATCAGTAGTCCTGCCACTTCAGCCCCTGTAGGGTCCTCTGGCCTGCCTGCATTCACCACACTAGTGTGGGTCTCCCTGAATGACGCTCGCAGCTACTGTTTACATTTTTTCTGTGTCCGTTGTTGCCCTTTCTACCCCATTCTCCAGGTGGTCTTCAGGGAGCATCTTAAAATGCAAGTCTGGTCCTTGTGTATCCCCATCCTCCTAAGAATCAAGGTTAAATGTCCCACCATGGCCCCTGCCTTTCTTCCATGTGGCCTCTGTGGGAGGTCGTCTAGTGTCAGCCGTCATCACTGGTCACCACCCACTCCTTGCCTACTGATTCTCTTGTGTCTCAATGCCCCTGTGGTGTTTTTCTAGAGAGAACGTAATTCAGAACGGAAAATGGTCAAGGGACATTGTTGAGGGAAGAATTAGGTTGAACCATGTGAAATTACTGATATTAGACCATTTTGACTTAGAAAATGACAATTTCTTATGGTTCAACCAAATATCTAGTGATTTGGAGCCATCTGCATTAGGTCAGATGGTACAGCCTGAGACTGGCCAGTCAGCTTCCCCATGACGCACCAGCCCATGTGTGGATCTGAGAACTCTCACCTTCTCCTTGGCATATGCTCCAGGGGGCTCTCTTATCTCCACCCCACCAGCCCTCCATCTGTATAAGCCTGTTCATCCTTCACGTTTTAGACATCTTCTCTTTGAAGCCCTCCATAACTCCTCAGTACCAAGTCATGTGCTTGCACTGAATTATTCTCATTTTCAAAGTGCTTAATGTCAGGTATGGAAGATTACATGTCTTGTTCTGAATGGATCCTCAGTGATTTGATAGGTCGGAACAGTTTAGAGTGCCAAACAATATTTGCTGAATGAGTAACTGAATAGGCGAATGAATGAATACTGCTAATCTGTAGACACCCAGGTGTCATATCTGTCACCTCTCCAGGCTTGTGAATGAGTGACGGACGGACGTTTGTTACTTGGAATCCATCAGCTGTCTCCAGGGACCAGGGCGGTGCCTGGCCATCTTCCAGCCTACTTCCTGAGGGCTCTTTCCATGATTGTTTCAAGTTTTGAGGGGGTCTGGCACACATTTGTTTGAACTGTCGTGGCGGAAACACAGGAAGAGACAGGAGAAAAGGCAGTGGGGTCTGTGATCCCTGAGCAGCGGACAAAGGAGCAGACAGAGGCTAGAAACTGGTATGCCCCCAGGGGCATGCTGGCGAATTATTGCTGCCTCAAAGCAGGAGGCCAGCCTGGGGGCCACGGAAGAGTGGTCATGGTTGGTCTCTCCCTCCCAACACACACAGAACCACCCTCCCCACTAGGCTTGATGAGTGATAGTTGCACAATCCTGTTATAGTCAGTTCTTTCTAAGAGAATCAATGTTTTAAAGCACAAAAATGGTTTTTAGTCCTTGATATGGTTTGCATCATGGTGGCTGCTCAATTAATATTGCAAGATGTTTACAAAAGCGAGGTGATAGATGCCGATGAAAATCTTTGTTATTTATTTGCACTGTTTGTAGTGTCTCTTGAACTTACAGGGATTTAGAAGGAGAGTCGCTGAGAAATGAATGAACTGCTCATTGCCCGTTAGAAAGTTGTTATTGCTGCTGCTGCTAAGTCGCTTCAGTCGTGTCTGACTCTGTGCGACCCCATAGACGGCAGCCCACCAGGCTCCCCCGTCCCTGGGATTCTCCAGGCAAGAACACTGGAGTGGGTTGCCATTTCCTTCTCCAATGCATGAAACTGAAAAGTGAAAGTGAAGTCGCTCAGTCGTGTCCGACTCTTGGCAACCCCATGGACTGCACCCTACCGAGGACATACTTTATCATCAGTATCACTGCGAGATTTGGATCCGGCCAGTCATGATTTTAGGGCCTCCCTGGTGGCTCAGTCGGTAAAGAATCTGCCTGCAGTGCAGGAGACCTGGATCGATCCCTGAGTCAGGAAGAATTCCCTGGAGAAGGAAATGGCAACCCAGTCCAGTACTCTTGCCTGGAGAATCCCATGAATGGAGGAGCCTGGCCAGCTACAGTCTATAGGGTTGCAGGAGTTGGACACGACTCGGTGACTAAACCACCACAGTCATGATTTCAGAGACACCACAGTCTAAACCACCACAGTCTAAACAGTCTAAACAGTCATGATTTTGGAGACAGACCTAAATGACAACATCTTTGCTGAGACATGGAGACTCAGGTACTGAGACAAACTGGGGTGAGTTCAATGTCCCTCTCTCTATCAAGAAAGTCAAAGAAGTCAGAAATTATGAAATAACTGACGCTGTCAGCAGCCCAAAGGGATCTCACAGTACAGAACAAAAAGTGAGCAAATATTAAATAGGGGTCTAGTATATAGTAAACGAATCATTTGTCTTTTGATAATCTGAGTTATATAAAAAAGGGAATTTCCCTCTAAATTTGAATGTTCGTAAAAACATTAAGAAGGTTTTTTAAAAACCTGATTTTTTAAACCGTGGTTTTATTTGCTATCAGTGTTAAGGCTGCCAAATATATGATGCACCTAAAATTATCTCAATTATGTTATTTTATATGCTCGGGATATTTATTCAATCAAGTATAATTGTAACTAGGTCAATAGTAAAATCATTATTTGTAAATTACACCCATAAATTCTTTATTTCATGTAACACATGTGAAACTAACATGCGTTCTCAGTTGTGTCCAACTGTTTGCACCCCCATGGACGGTAGCCTGCCAGGCTCCTCTGTCCATGGGATTTTTCAGGCAACAATACTGCTGCTGCTGCTAAGTCACTTCAGTCGTGTCTGACTCTGTGTGATCCCATAGACAGCAGCCCACCAGGCTTCCCCATCCCTGGGATTCTCCAGGCAAGAACACAGGAGTGGGTTGCCATTTCCTTCTCCAATCCATGAAAGTGAGGAGTGAAAGTGAAGTTGCTCAGTCCTGTGCGACTGTTCGTGACTCCACGGACTGCAGCCTGCCAGGCTCCTCCGTCCATGGGGTTTTCCAGGCAAGAGTACTGGAGTAGGGTGCGATTTCCTTCTCCAGGGATATATACACATACATATGTGTGCTTATATACACATACACAAACATACAATCTTGCATTTGAAAAATAAACATTTCACAGTTATTATATTTATTTGGAAAATTCCCTTTTAGTAACACAGCACTGAATGAAAATTCATGGATAAGAAGCAGGTGATATTCTTTCCTTTACATCCAACCTTATGATGGGGGGTGACTTGGAAGCTGGGGGAGAATCTAGCTTATTATTTCTCTATCAGTGAAAGGCAGAGAAACAACAAACCTCTGGCAAATACACCTGTTCTCAAGAAGAAAATGAACTGATGACAAAAAAATCTGAGTTCTAAGTTAGGTACATGTATGTTGCTGCTTCTTGTTCTACAAAGGAGATGGGATTTGTGGATTTTTTCCCCACCTGTTTCAGAGGTGTCCCGCCTCCCCCTTCCCTCCAGCCGGGGAACCAGGAGGGTGGCTGCCGTCGGTTACAGGGTCATGGTCATTTCACAGACCCACCGCCTCTGGGATTTCCCCTCTGTTCCCACTGCTGCTGCTCATTAAAGCATCTGACCTCCCTCCTGCTGTCCCTCACCACCCCTGTTCAGCACACTCAGCCTCAGCAGCCAGAGTGACTTTGTTACTGCTCTGCTTACAATCCCTCTAGGCTCTTTTGCGTCTGGCATAAATCCCACAATCCCCACCCAGGCCCCCAGGGCTCCCCATGAGGGGACTTCAGCCTACTGTCCACCTTGTCACTGTGATCCGCATCCTCACTGGGAGCTCAGTGCTCCAGACGAGCCTTGCTCTCAGTTCCCCAGTTCTCCCCCAGCCGCACTTTTGGGAAGCCCTCCCCGTGCCAGCCCCTGGGTACACACTCACCCCCAGACTCAGCACAGTACCCCTTCTCCCCAGAGCCTCTCTGGCCTCCTCTTGCTTCCTTCTTGGTTCCCACAGTGGGACTCACTTATAGCAATCTGTTGCATTGACTTCTGTTTTATTCTCTTGGACTGTGAGCTCCTTGAGAATGAATGGGTTCCAGGCCAAGCTTGCTTTGTGTTCCAAATGGCTGGCATGCTGTTTGGCATGGGGTAAATATTCAATACAATTAAGAATGCAAGAGTGGATAGATAAACAGCTATTGTATCTTAAAATGTTATTTTCAACTATTCAATTCAAAAATTCACGGCAGCCTAAGAAGATGCAATGCTCCAGAAATCCGTTTGTCTTGCCATAAAATCTTAGTGAGATGAAATAGAAAAGGAAAAAATCTACTCTTAACGAGTCTTTTCCACTTCTTCTTACTCCTTAGGTTATTGTTTCCAGAGGTATTTATAGTAATTAAGCATGATATTTTGGCTTCACTTATTTTCACTTACAGCTGAACCTTGCTTGAATTTCTGTTTTCTCAATCATTATTATTTGGGGGTTATATTTGTTCATTTGTTTATTTTTTAGATTCCACATAAAAGTGAAAGCATACAGAATTTATCTTTTTCCATCTGACCTATTTCACTAAGCATAATACCAACCCAGCTTCCCACTGGCATGATCCATACATGTTGCAAATGGCCAAATTTCATTCCTTTTAATGACTGAGTAATATTCTATTGTATATAGAAGATGTGATATCTGTTTTCTCAAATATTAAATATTCTCTGTTAACCATCTTTCTCAAAGTGGCAAAAGGAATAATCTGAGGTCTTGTAAATGAGTTTCATTTTCATTGATTATATGTTTTCAGTTCAGTCACTCAGTGCATTGTGACCCCATGCACTACAGCATGCCAGGCTTTCCTGTCCATCACCAACTTTTGGAGTTTACTCAGACTCATGTCCATTAAGTTGATGATGCCATCCAACCATCTCATCCTCTGTCATCCCCTTCTCCTTTGCCAGTCTTCAATCTTTCCCAGCATTAGGATCTTTTCCAGTGAGTCAGTTCTTCACATCAGGTGGCCACAGTATTGGAGTTTCAGCTTCAGCGTCAGTCCTTCCAGTGAATATTCAGGACTGGTGTCCTTTAGGATGGATTGGTTTGATCTCCTTGGAGTCCAAGGGACTCTCAAGAGTCTTCTCCAACACCACAGTTCAAAAGCATCAATTCTTTGGTGCTCAGCTTTCTTAGTAGTCCAACTCTCACATCCATACATGACTACTGGAAAAACCATAGCCTTGACTAGACGGACCTTTGTTGACAAAGTAATGTCTCTGCTTTTTAATATGCTATCTAGGTTGGTCGTAACTTTCCTTCCAAGGAGCAAATGTCTTTTAATTTCATGGCTTTAGTCACCATCTGCAGTGATTTTGGAGCCCCCAAAAATAAAGTCTGTCACTGTTTTCATTGTTTCCCCATCTATTTGCCATAAGGTGATGGGACCAGATGCCATGATCTTTGTTTTTTGAATGTTGAGTTTTAAGCCAGACTTTTTTATTCTCCTTTTTCACTTTCATCAAGAGGCTCTTTAGTTCTTCTTTGCTTTCTGCCATAAGGGTGGTGTCATCTGCATATCTGAGGTTATTGATATTTCTGCCAGTTTTTATCTTGTATCTAAACATGTATGGAAGTAATTTATCATTGTCCAATGGTCAGCTCACATTTGTGGCTTGTGGGCACCTCCACCCTAAGGCTCCGCTTAGACTTGTGGAATCTCTTGTATACATGCCTGATAGTAAAATTTCTCTTTTTTCTACATTTTCCCCCCAAAGTTAGATGTTAAAAACTGCCACAAACTATAGTGCAGTTTAGTGGATTATAGGTTATTTCTGTTTCCTTGTTCTCTTCTGTGTTTCTCAAGTAGGTTTTTTTTGAATATGCATCATACTTTCACAATCAGAGAAGAAAGCAGAAAAATCATTAAGGTCTGTTTTGAATATGGAGTAGTTAGATACTTTTTTTATAGGCCTTCTTAGCATGAGAGCGACATTCAAAAGCTCCTTGATCTTAACCTGAAATTTACTTAGAGACTGATATATTTTTCCAAAGGTGGTTTGGTTCTTTTTTTAAAATTAATGTTTACTTTCTGTTTATCTTGCAATTTCAATATGTTCAGCCTACAGGGAAGCGGTAGCTCAGGGAATTCATTCTGCCTGGTGGCCAGCGGAGAGAGGAGCTCTGTAGTGGCTTCAGCCTGGACCCCACCACCTTCCTAGCTTGTCTGTCTGGACAGCTCTGCCTTCAGCCCAGTCGTTTTTGGGCAAAGCTGTCCTGTGTTCTAAGCCAACACAGGGTATATGTGGAGGACATCAGGAGACTAAGGCCTCATTTCTCTGTCAACAGGGCTGCCGTCTGGAGCACAGCACTGTCCACATGCCCCTCAGGGTTCAAAGTCTGTCCCCTCACCCGAGGCGCCAGGAACCCATCAGTCAAGGCTCAAAGCAAGTGTTGATGACCAGGTGCCCACCGTCTCAGGAAGATGGGAATTATGTCTAAAGATGGGGCCTCTAGAACACTTGTTTCCAAGACAGCCGCTTATGAGACAGTCCCCTCGGATGTGGGGAGAACACGTTAGCATTTCTGTTTCACTTTTTCATTTCACTCATTTAAGTTTTGTCTTTGAACATGTTTTATATGTGTATAGTGGCGGTGGTTGTTTTTCAGTTGCTCAGTCGTGTCTGACTCTTTGTGACCCCATGGACTGCAGCACACCAGGCTTCCCTGTCTTTCACTGTCTCCTGGAGTTTGCTCAAATTCATGTCCATTGAGTCAGTGATGCTATCTAACCATCTCATCCTCTGCCGCCCTCTTCTTTTACCTTTAATCTTTCCCAGCATCAGGATCTTTTCCAATGAGTCTGCTCTTTGCTTCAGGCGGCCTGCGTATTGGAGCTTCAGTGTATAGTGGTACCTGCATACAGTTTTATCAAATAGCGAGTGCATGTTTGTGATTTTCTCACTGATGAGTGCCTGCATGATAATAAAAAAAATATCAGAGACAGTGCTGAATTAGTACTCACTGTTTTCCAATACTGAGTCCGATGTCACATTCAGTATATGACCACGCTATGCAGCAACCCTCTTTGTCTTCACATCCGCAGAGGAAAAAGGAGTTAATTCTGTAAGAGCCGGCTCTCAGATGACACAAAGATGAAAGAGGCAGAGGCATGCAGACAGAAAGGGCAGGATTACAAACAGCATGAGAGAGGGAATTTAAAATGTGGAGCTGCTGGTAACGTCAGGCGGGAATTCAGGAGCCTTGTTTAGGTGTGTGGTCCTCAAGAGCATAATAGCCGACGGCCCAGGCGGCCGCTTACCCGGGGAGTGTGGTCCACACTTGACTGAGCAGCACTTGCTTCCGGCCGTTCACCAGCTTCCCAACAGGAGTTTAGCAATGAATAGAATTCTTTGGGGTTCCACATAGAATGTTCTTTATTCTGAATTATGCAAGGCGATTCTGACGTTTCCGTGCACCTGGAACAATCCATTTTCAACCCATGTTGACCTTATTTCAAAGGCTGTTGAGGGAAGTGACTGTAAGAAGTGGCAGCCGGCAGATAGGCCACCGGCTGCCATGGGAACCCCTGACCCCCAGGTGCAGAGAGAGGGCTGGGTGCCCCCGTCTGCGTTTTGCACTTTGGTTTCATTGTTTGGCTTCTCACCTTGGCCTTCCTCCTCCCCCTCTTGACAGGCCCAAGTCAGGCATGCTGCTCTCTCCTCAGACCTCACTGCTTCTCCACGGCCGCCTGCCGTTTGTTCCTCCTCAGGCTCGGGAAGGCGGGGTCTCGGCTTTGCTCTTGTCCCCCCTCAGTTTGCCGTGCCCCTCCTGCGTTCCCCTCCGACCTCAGTGGGGAGCTGTTTGTGTTTGTGTCAGCTGGGTTTCTTCCCTCTTTGTCTGTCTGTCCACCTCTCGGTCTCTGTCTCTCTGTCCCTCTGTGTCTCTCTCTGCCTCTCTCTCTGTGTCTCTCTGTCTCTCTGCTCTCCTCTATCTCCCTGTTCCTCTGTCTCCTCGTCCTCTGTCCCTCTGTCCCTTTGTGTCTCTCTCTGCCTCCCTCTGTCACTCTGTCGTGTCCGACCCTCTGTGATCCCTTGGACTGCAGCCTGCCAGGCTCCTCTGTCCATGGAATTCTCCAGGCAAGGATACTGGACTGGGTTGTCATTTCCTCCTCCAGGGGACCTAACCGACTTAGGAATCGAACCTGCATCTCCTGGCTTGTCAGGCAGATTCTTTACCACTGTGCCACATGGGAAGCTCCCATACTACACTTGATCTTAGTTTCTATCTCTCTGCTTCTCTGTCACTCTATCTCTGTCGCCTTATCTCTCTGTCTCTCTCTGCCTCTGCCTCCTCACTAGCAGAAGGACACGTAGAGGGTGCCGAGGCTAGGAAGTAGACATCACCCCTTTCCTTCCTGCCGGTTACGCCATCTCTCTGCTGCACTGACTCCTGTCTGTCCATTCCAGACTGCATTAAGGAGGTGTTGCCCACAGTGATGCTCATCCTCTGGCTCCTATCTTGTCTCCTGTCTATTTCTTGCCTGTGCTTTGACTGCCCTGTCTTGGGACATGAACTTGCTTTTGGTGTCCATGTTCTGCCTTCTCACCTCAATTGCCCACTTGGGGCTCTGTCTTTCCACCCAGGAGATGCTGTGAGTTCATCCACTGTGGACAGAGATACTATAGCAAGTCCATATTTCCTACTAAAACCAGATGGGTTGATCTGACACATCATAGACACTAAAGCCTTCATGGAAATATTCATTGTTGGATTTGCCCACTTTTGAATATTGAAACAATTTGGTTATAATATCTAATTTTCCGGGGGAGACAAGGATCTAGAATACCTCACTATTTTGAGGGGACTTCCCTAGTGGTTAAAAATCCATCTTGCAGTGCAGAGGACGTGGGTTTGATCCTAGGTTGGGGACCTGAGATCCCATATGTTGAGAAACAGCTAAACCCAGATGCCACATCTATGTTGCGCATCTGCACTGTGACAAAAGAAAGGTCCTGTGTGCTGCAACTAAGACCCAAGGCAGCTAAATAAATAAATACTAGAAAACATTAAATACAATACCTTACTATTTTGAAATTCAACTGATAAGAAATCTTAAAGCATTAACCATCTTAATTCTACAAAGGTCTACATAAGCATTAACATGTAACCGTTGATTGTTCACATCAAGAGGCTCTTTAGTTCCTCTTCACTTTCAGCCATTAGGGTGGTATCATCTGTGTATCTAAAGTTGTTGATATTTCTCCACGCAAACTTGATTTGGGCTTGTGATTCATTCAGCCCGGCATTTTGCATGATGTACTCTTCATATAAGTTACATAAGCAGGGTGACACTATACACTCTTAATATACTTTTTTCCCAATTTTGAACGAATCCATTGTTCCATGTCTGGTTCTAACTGTTGCTTCTTGATCTGCACACAGGTTTCTCAGGACATATATATATACTTTTTCAATTTTTTTTCCATTATAGGTTATTACAAGATATTGAAAAAGTTCTCTTTGCTATACAGTAGGACCTTGTTGTTTATCTATTCTATATATAGTAGTGTATATCTGTTAACCCCAAATTCCCAATTTATCCCTTCCCCTTTAGGTAACCATCAATTTGTTATATATGTCTGTGAGTCTCTTTCTGTTTCATAAATAAGTTCATTTATATCCCTTTTATAGATTCCACAAATAAGTGGTATCATATTTGTCTTTTTCCATCTGACTTACTTCACTTAGTACGATAATCTCTAGGTCCATCTACGTTGCTGCAAATGGCATTATTTCATGCTTTTTATGGCTGAGTAGTGTTCCATTGTATACATGCACCACCTCTTTATCCATTCCTCTGTTGATGGACCTTGAGGTTATTTTCCTGTCCTGGCTATTGTCACTAGTGCTACTATGAACATTGGGCTATGTGTATCTTTTTGATTTATAGTTTTGTCCAGATAAAGAGCTTCCCTGGTGGCACAGATGGTAAAGAATCTGCCTGCAGTGTAGAAGACCCGTGTTTGATTCCTGGGTCGGAAAGATACCCTGGAGAAGGCAATGGCAACCCACTCCAGTATTCTTGCCTGGAAAATCCCATGGATGGAGGAGCCTGATAGGCTACAGTCCATGGGGTTGCAAAGAGTTGGACACGACTGAGTGACTTCACTTTGTCCAGATATGTGCCCAGGAGTTAGATTATTGGATCATTTTTTGTTCTATTTTTAGTTTTGTAAGAAACATCCATACTGTTATGCATAGTGGCCACACCAATTTACATTCCCACCAACAGTGTAGGAATGTTTTCTCCATGCCCTCACTAACATTTATTATTTGTAGACTTTCTGACATTTGTAGTTTTCATTTGCATTTCTCTAATGATTAGTGATATTGAGCATTTCTTTATGTGCCTGTTGGTCATTTATATATGAGAAGACAGATCTTTGCCTGCAGCATCAATATTAAAAGTGTAGACCAAAGGTCTTGGTCACCTGTCACCATTTTCTGCCACTGATATTTCAACCCTTCATTGGACGTGGGGCTATTCTGAAAAGATGGCCTGAAAAATGAAAAACAAGATGACCGTGATTTTGTCTAATAGGAAATGGACAGGAGATTGACTATTACTGAAAACAGAAGGCTCTGCTCACAGATTCCACTGTGGCTTGTGCTGTTCAATCCAAAGTGTGTGTTTTAAATCAGCGATACGATCACTCTGCCCATGGAGATCAATTAAGAAATCAGTCAATATTTAAGGAGGCCTGAGGCTTGGCATGATGCCCAAGGCTTCCTTTGCTCTTCGGTTTCAGTGGCACCACGCCGTTCCCTGGCGATCGCTGTGTGAACTTCAGGCAGGAGTGGGTGCGTGTTACGTTCATTGTGCTCTCGGGGCCCCTGTGTCTTGACCCTGGATACACCACTGTGCGCCACTCTGTGCCTATTTCAAGGGGCCTGTCACATTCTTTAAAAGTTGATTATAATTAATCAGTAGGGATGTCCAAACTAAGATGATTTTTACAAGCTCAAGAGAAACCACTACAGCTTGAGTGTTCCTGATGCATTTTGGCAGGGAGCTGAGAAATCTTAAAGAAAAATTAATTGCTATATCGATGGAAACCCCAGTAGGTAGATATCCAATTTGTCATTAATTAAAATGAGAAGACTTTTAACGATTCAAGGAAGCATTGTCAAGATTGTGTGATAGTTTAATTTGCTAACGTGGTATGAACCTGTTAGCTTCAGACGCGTGATTAATACAAGTGAAGCTCCTCCTGGAATTTCTCCGACGCTCACTTTCAGCGTGCAGTCATTTTTAGAGTATGCTCAGTGCTCCTATCTCCCGTGAAGTGAGGTGACAGTTCTGCAGTAACCTCGGCAAAGGTAGGTTAGACGAAATAGTACACATACGTTGTGGCTCATTTCTGCTTGTGTTTGCCTCCTCACTCCGCTGTCCCTGAGTCCTACAACAGATGTATGAACATTAGCTGCAGAAGAGGCTGCAGACTCTCTCTGTTCTGGGCTGCTCCCCTTCCACCTGGGAGTTCACCCCAGGGTGGGTTCTAAATCCCTCATTACAACCTTCTCAGGTGGGATCCAGCCTTTTTCCTTCTGTGGCATTGATATAAAGATGCCATTTCTTGAACTGGAAGAATTGTATGTGATTATACCCACTCCCATGTTCTTGCCTGGAGAATCCCAGGGACGGGGGAGCCTGATGGGCTGCCGTCTATGGGATCACACAGAGTCGGACACGACTGAAGCGACTTAGCAGCAGCATACTATACGTGTATAATTGTGTTCATTTGCTCAGTTGTGTCCGACTCTTTGTGACCCCATGGACTGTAGCCGGTCAGGCTCCTCTGTCCATGGGATTTCTCAAGCAAGAACATCTGAGCGAGTTGCCATGTCCTCCTCCTTCAGAGGATCTTCCTGACCTAGGGATCGAATTTGCTTCTCTTGCATCTCCTGAACTGGCAGGCAGATTCTTTATCACTGCACCCATCTGGGAAGGGCCTTGATGGTATTATATACTAAGCCTAAAAAGATAACTTTGTAGCTCTCATTCATTTCCCAACAAGGCCTTTTAGTGATGCTTCTTTTCTGCTTTTTAAATTTTATTGAAGTATAGTTGATGAAGATGAAGTACATCTTTAAGATATTGTGTTAATTTCTGCTGTATAGCAAAGTCACTCAGTTTATATATATATATATATTCTTTTTCATTTTCTTTTCCATTATGGTTTATCACAGGATATTGAATATACTTCCTTGTGCTATACAGTGGGCCTTGTTGTTTATCCATCCTATATATACTAGCTTGCATGTGCTAATCCCAAACTCCCAAGCTGTTAGTTGTGCTTTTTAAAAGTTTCCCAGAGAAATCATAACATTATTTAGTGAACAGTGTGGAAAGAGATGCACCAAGGTGGTGACCTGTGACAGTTACACAAAGCAGTCTGCCTGGGTGGTTTTCTCTGTTGTTCTGAGTTCGGGGCAGCAGCGAGAGGTGGCCGGGTTAGGAGCTGTGGTTCTGCACCAGGCAGTCCCACCCAGGGAGGCTGGTCATGGTGACGCACCATTTCGCTCTGTAAGTGAACTTAAACCTGTCTCTTTCCACGGACGCTTTGTCTCTAAGTTTTCTTGATTTATAGCCGTTCAGTGGAAGTTATTTTTGTTTTGATGATGGGGCCTGCCCGCCCCCTGTGGTTACAGGGAGGAGATGGTTCTCAGCGTTGCTTTGGTGCCCATGTGCTCACTTGGGTGGCTTACTGGTGCATGAAGTGGGGATGTGTTTGTGTAAGTGGTCTCACCCTCCTGCTTGCTGAGGGGCAGGGTCTCACCTGGAATGTTTCATCTGATTCTGTGTCTCTGTAAGTGACTACAAATCCTTTCAGTGATAAGGATTCACTCCAGTGTATCTGAATGACTTCAGAATGAATTTGGTCCCATCTTTATTTTCGGGGTTGTCAGCACATGGGTCCTTACGTGGCAGCTGTGATAACGAGGGCCTGACTTCTCAAGGCACGGTAGTCCATCCAGGAGGAGGGACTCTGCTCTGAGGTCAGTGGGACAATGTCTGGAGGCTCGCATCCTGAGAGATGGACTCGTGAAAGCAAACCCACCAGCAGTGTGGCCTCAGACTGTGCTTCCCTGTCCAGGTCTGACCCTTGATAACGGCCCCGATACTTTGGGACAGGAGGATTATGGAGGCAGATCAAGAAAGCAGGTATCAACCTGTTGCTACCACAGTCTGTGCTGGGGCATCAGTGTCACCTGAACTCAAGGGTAAGAAAGGAAGGAATGAAACCGGCTATAAGGTTTACGGAAAAGCTAATAAGCTGCTCCTGAGAGCAACGACCACATTTCATTTCCAGGACAGAGTTCCATGTGAGGCCTGTCGCTCAGACTCTGTCTCCTTTTCATGTACCTTTTCCACACACACCCTCAGCAGCCTGGCCCCACCTTGTCTGATGGAGCCCGACCGATTATAACTTTGGGGAATGTGCAGCTAAACCGGGTCAGCCGTCTGCTCTTTTAAGGAAGAATAAGTAAGCACTTCCGAGAAGGCCACAACTTTATTCAAAGGTGTAGAAGCGAGAATTCCTGGGCTGCGGACTGTGGTTCAGGATCATTTCGATCAGGCCTTCAAACCCACCACATCATGTGGGCCATGAACACACTGTGGATCTTGTTTTCACACACGGGAATAGGCATCTCTAAGGATGTGGTTTATAAACATCATCTACAACCCCTCAATGCCTCAGTTGACTTCTCTTCCTCTCAAAGTCCTGAGTTCAGAACTGTGGAGTTTTTGTTGTTGTCATTGCTTCTCCTTTCTTTTTTTAATGTGGGAGCTTTAGTTGTGGCATGTGGGATCTACTTCCTGGACCAGGGATAGAACTCAGGCCCCTTGTATTGAGAGAATGGAGTCTTAGCCACTGGACCACCAGGGAAGTCCCAGATCTGTGTTAACTATATCTCCCAGCCTTGGCCCAACAGCTGCTCAGCAGTGAAATTAACATTTCCTTATCAATAGAGACTCAGAATCAGGTTGGAAGCCAGGCATCTGTTTACACAAAGAGTTGTATTAGTAACAATAATAATGAGCCACTATAGACAGTACTCAGTATTTTCAAGGCTGAAGAGGTCAGTCAGTTCACTGCAGTTCAGTCGCTCAGTCGTGTTTGACTCTTTGTGACCCCATGGACTGCAGCACGCCAGGCCTCCCTGTCCATTACTAACTCCCATCCTCAAAGTTTTATTCAAACTCACGTTCATTGAGTCAGTGATGCCATCCAACCATCTCATCCTCTGTCTTCCCCTTCTCCTCTTGCCTTCAATCTTTCCCAGCATCAGGGTCTTTTTGAATGAATCTGTTCTTTGCATCAGGTGGCCAAAGGATTGGAGTTTCAGTTTCAACATCAGTCCTTCCAATACACATTCAGGACTGATTTCCTTTAGGATGGACTGGTTGGATCTCCTTGCTGTCCAAGGGACTCTCAAGAGTCTTCTCCAACACCACAGTTCAAAAACATCAACTCTTCAGTGCTCAGCTTTCTTTATAGTCCAACTCTCACATCCATACATGACCACTGGAAAAACCACAGCTTTGACTAGATGAACCTTTGTTGGCAAAGTGACGTCTCTGCTTTTTAATATGCTGTCTAGGTTTGTCATAGCTTTTATTCCAAGGAGCAAATGTCTTTTAATTTCATAGCTTTAGTCACCATCTGCAGTGATTTGGAGCCCCAAAAAATAAAGTCTGACACTGTTTCCACTGTCTCTCCCATTTCACATGAACTGATGGGACCAGATGCCATGATCTTAGTTTTCTGAATGTTAAGCTTTAAGCCAACTTTTTCACTCTCCTCTTTCACTTTCATCAAGAGGCTTTTTAGTTCCTCTTCACTTTCTGCCATAAGGGTGGTGTCATCTGCATATCTGAGGTTGTTGATATTTCTCCCAGCAATCTTGATTCCAGCTTGTGCTTCTTCCAGTCCAGCATTTCTCATGATGTACTCTGCATATAAGTTGAAGAAGCAGGGTGACAATATACAGCCTTGAATACTCCTTTCCCAATTTTGAACCAGTCCATTGTTCTATGTCTGGTTCTAACTGTTGCTTCTTGACTTGCATACATGTTTCATTGGAGACAGGTATGGTGGTCTGGTATTCCCATCTCTTTAAGAATTTTCCACAGTTTGTTGTGATTCACACAGTCAAAGGCTTTAGCATAGTCAATGAAGCAGAAGTAGATGTTTTTCTGGAATTCTTTTGCTTTTTCTATGATCCAAAGGATGTTGGCAATTTGATCTTGGTTCCTCTTCTTAATTTGATCTCTCGTTCCTTTTCTAAATCCAATTTGAACATCTGGAAGTTCTCAGTTCACATACTGTTATCACACCTAAAATACCATTATCACACCTAAAAAGATTAATAAGACTTTAAAAATCATCAGATACCCAGTTTTCCCAAATTGCCTCATAATTTTATTTTGACATGTGGCTTACTCAAATTAAAAAATGGGTCTTAGGTCTCATTTATCATATAGGTTCCTACTCCTTTTTACTTCACTTGCTTGTTTTTGAAGTCACCAGTATTTTTGTCCTACGGAATTTGACTACTTGTATCCTTGTGGTCATTAACATGTTTCTTTTTTCCCATGTATTTCCCACAAACTGGTAGTTAAATCTATAGATTTGATTATATTGAGGTTTGATTTTATTGTTATAGTGCTTCATTGATAGTGTCATTTTCTATATAAGGAAAACAGTACTATCTGTTCTTTATCTCCTGTGGTGTTGAGATTGGTTGTTGGGTTCAAGTTTTGGGAGCCCTACCCTCTTTGTATCAAATTTTCCATCAGCTTTTTACCTAAAAAAAGTGATTGGTGATTATTGAGTGGGTTTATTATTTCATTAGTTGACCGCAAAATAACATTCTATTTCCATCACAGTCTTCATTTATTTATTTATTTTTTAACATAAAATTCTTCAGTAAAAAAGCAGTTTCTTTGGGTCATTTCAAACAGGGTTTGTGGGTGTGTGAAAACAGCTCTTAACACTATGACCAGAGACTAAAGTTCTCCCCAGGATGTCTCCACAAAAATAGTGCTGTTTTCCTGAAGAGAGGAAAGATAATTTTTGAATGGTAATATGAGAAAGTTAGTAAATGTCTCAGAGTTTAGAAACAAAATTTCCTTCAACATCTATTTGATTGTTCTGATTTATAATTTAAGAAAGGAAATGCTTGATTCTTTCTCTTATGCGCCGGTTTCAGAATAATAATTGGTTTTCTAGAATTCCTAAAGGTCAACAAAAAAGTTTGTATGCACACACATGTGTGTATAGCATTATGAAGTCATGGATGTTTAGCATATTTGTTATGTTTCAGTTGTTTGCAGACATTATCCTTTTCCAAATTTTCCCATCACTGGCTGAGATCCCTTTCAGATTGGCTCCTGAATCTCACATCAACCAAAATGCTTCCTTGTTTTCTGATGTAACAAGATGTTTGGGGCTCATCTTGAATATTTGCTGGCCTAGATCAAGAATCAGTGTTTTCTGCAAGGAGCTCTTGTTACTCTAAGTAGGAAACGATATTTAGAGACCACGATCTGGGCCCTGGGGGTGCTAACAGGTACTGGATTATTGTTATTTTTAAACTTTTAAGTAGACAGAGCTAGGATTATTTTTCAGACAAAGAAATTATATCACAGATTCACACTGTTATTTCCAGTTCAAATTTATGATTACATAGTTTTACTTCTTTGATTTTATACTTGCATTTCTTTTCTCTTATGCTGAAATATTTTATTCCATATATCATTAAGAGACTTGTATACCTATCTTCATTTATCTGTTATAAAGTATATTTGAATACATGTATGCAGTATATTGTATTATATATGTGTGTGTGTATCTATATGTATATCTATATCTGTGTGTGTATATATATATATATATATCCTATTGGGGTTTCCCTGGTGACTCAGTGCTAACAAATCCACGTGCAATGCAGAAGACACAGGAGACATGGGTTTGATCTCTGGGTTGGGAAGACGCCCTAGAGGAGGGTTGGCAACCCACTCCAGTGTTCTTGCCTGGAGAATCCCATGGGCAGAGAAGCCTGGTGGGCTACAGACCACAGGGTCACAAAGAATTGGACATGACTGAAGTGACAGAGCATGCAGCACACACAGATATATATTATATTTGGTATAACCATTTTATGTATGGTTTCAGAATAATACTAACATTTTAATTAACAATATAATAACTGAAAACATCCTAAGACTTCTTTGCAGTTCTTTTTCTTCTTAGGATATATCCCACTAGGGATGCAGAGTTAAATTACAAGGTTTTAAAATCACTTTAATTAATTCCCCTTGGTGTCATTCAACCATCAACTCAGTGCATAGTTAGCTCAATGCACAGTAGGCTAACCTTTTTGTCTTTTACTTTAGTGGTTGCTTCTTCTAGAAATATATAACACAAAATTTGTTGTTCAAAGTTAAATGTACAAATCAAGGTGCAGTCAGAGAAGTATAGTTGTCTTTCCCTCTCTTCAGCCTCTTCTTGACTTTTCCTTACAGGAACCCATCTTAATTCAATTTTGGTTTATCCTTCCACTGCTTTTTAATAACATACCCACATATTTTCATAACCCTCTCTTAGATGAAAGGTGCAGTACCGTACATGCTGTCCTGCATCTGACAGCATTACTTGTGAATGTAAACCTTCCCAAGAGTAGGACATAGAACCCACAAATTGTTAAGCATCTTTGTATTGTAAACCCAGCAGTCCATTTCATCAGAAAGGGGTCAAGTCATAAAGAACAGCGAGCCAGAATCCTCTTTAGATTTCACTTGTGCAGAGCTCTGTTTGTGACCCATTCTGTGCTGACATTTTTATTTTCCTTCTCATACTTAGACTATGCCACTCCAAGATCTCCCAGGACTCACAGCACTTATAATTAATTGTATAAACAGATTTTGGAAACACTGTTTTTGTCCCAACCAGGTGGTTTGTCAAAAATACTGTTCTCGGTTACCACGTGACAATTATAACCACAATTTTCAGAGTAATTAACATTCCAATAAGTACACATATTGCAGTTTGCTTAACCATATTTCATTGAAGGACATTTTTTGTTTTCCAATTTTTTGTTGCATGGAAAACTTAAGAATTAATTTCTCTTTGCTCAAGAGGCTTGAAGCTTTGAACTGTTAGGACCAATAGCATTTAACTAATAGGCACCTGTGTCCTTTCCTCGGGTCCTTGGTTCCAGGGGTGGAAGTATGAGGAAAGATGTAGTTCTTCCCCAAAAATCTTTTTTCTTAACAATTTCAAAAGAAGAGAGCTATGAAACAGTCTCCAGATGAAAATAGACAGGAGGAGGACCTTTATACAGAATAAACACCTTTGTGGAAATTCTCATTTCTGATTTTTTTTCCAAAGTAGTTTTCTTATACAAGGCACATGCAAAGTGTGTCATATTAGATTTAATATTTGAATAAACAGAAGGATTGTGATTTGGGTCAGATGACTATCTTAGAGCCTTCTAGGGGAACCTAGACAGCATATTGACAATCAGAGACATCACTTGCCAACTATATAAAGGTCTGTATAGTCAAAGCTATGGTTTTTCCAGTAGACATGCCCAGATGTGAGAGTTGGACCATAAAGAAGGCTGAGCACCAAAGAATTGATGCTTTTGAACTGTGGTGTTGGAGAAGACTCTGAGAGTCCCTTGGACTCCAGTCAATCCTAAAGGAAATCAGTCCTGAATATTCATTGGAAGGACTGATGCTGAAGCTGAAACTCCAATACTTTGGCCACCTGCTGTGAAGAGCTGACTCATTGGAAAAGACCCTGATGCTGGGAAATATTGAGGACAAGAGGAGAAGGGGATGATAGAGGATGAGATGGTTGGATGGCATCATCAACTCAATGGACTTGAGTCTGAGTAAGCTCTGGGAGATAGTGCAGGACAGGAAAGCCTGGTGTGCTGTAGTTCATGGGGTTGAGAAGAGTCAGACATGACTTAGTGACTGAACAGAACAGAACAGAATAGGGGAACAAGATCTTAGCTTGCCCCAAGGCAGGTTCTCCAGGCCCTAGAATTCACAGTGATCCTCAACCAGAAGGCTATCAATTGTCCTCATTCATCCTTGCCCAGTACTCATTCAATACCTTACTGAAAGCCACAGAGAACCAAGGAGGTCAGGCATTTCTTTTGATAATATGAGGAAAAGACAACATATATGTCTACTAAAAGATTCCTGCTGTTTTCTGGAGGCCTCAGAGGAGTGTGTCAGTGATCCCATGGTTGCCAGTGTTTGTAGAGTGGAGAGTTTGAGCTGTCCCCTACCAGAATCTCGGTGAAGGAGAACCCCTGTGAGTGGGCCTGGGAGGAGGGTGGCCTGGCTCACTCATGGGGCTGGGAAGAGCCAGTGTGATCAGGCAGAAGGGCTGTCACACGTTGATAAACAGTGCAGCTTGTTAGGCAGCATGGAGCAAATGTAGGGGGGTCTTAGGAGGGAGGCAATATGTTTAGACTGGACGAAACAAGTAACAACTGGTCTGTAAAGAAGAGAGGAAGGGCTCAATGAAAAGCAGGGTTTTAGAAAAATTCATTGGCAACACTATTCAGAATAGATTTAAAAGGAGAAAGAACTTGAAATTAGAGAGTCCAGTCAGTAGGCTATTGGTCTTCCCAGGTGGCTTAGTGGCAAAGAATCTGCCTGCCAGTGCAAGAGATTCAGGAGACATGGGTTTGATCCCTGGGTCAGGAAGATTCCCTGAAGGAGGAAATGGCAACCTGCTCCAGTATTCTTGCCTGGAAAATCCCATGGATAGAGGAGCCTGGTGGGCTTCAGTTCATGGATTCACAGTCAGACACAACTGAGTGACTGAGCATACAAGTTATTAAGATAATAAAGTCATGAGTTCATAGAGGCAGAACTGATGTGTGGAGAAGGATGGAACAACTGCAGAAGAGACAGTCGAAGGAGGGGCAAATTTAACTAAAATTGTCTGTGGGTCTTAGTGACCAAGTGTAGGAAGTCACCAATACTGGTGCTTCCAGAATCTGAGGCAGCAGTGACTGGGAGAACGGGTGACAGAAGTAATTCATTAAATGTATAGGTCATTACAACCAGGACCTGGATTCCTCCTTTTAAAAAAAAAAACAAAACAAAACTTTCTTATTCTCCCTTCTCATCTCTTTTATACAGCTATTTATCAAGTGCTCCCACATCTGACACCTCTTCCCTGCAGCCCCGGCAGCAAACAATCCAGGTGCAGTCTTTGCTGTCACAGAACTTGCATTTAATTAGGGAAGGTAAATCCATGGCTGATTCATGTCAATGTATGGCAAAAACCACTACAATATTGTAAAGTAATTAGTTTCCAACTAATAAAAATAAATGGAAAAAAAAAGCGAAGGAGGCGGAGGGAAGAATAGGATAATTCATGCAGTGCTAAGTCTTGTGAAGACAGGGAAACAGGACCACGTGCTAGATGGTGACTGAGGGCTCTTGCAGGTAGAAACCCTGGAAAGTGCCTTCGAGGAAATGCCCAAGGAGCCCGTCATGGAAAGGCTTGGTGGGATTTCAGGACATTCTAGAAAATGAAAAAGATTATCTTAAGACAAGAAAAGACTTAGAGTGGGGTTCCCCTGGTGGCTCAGTGGTAGAGTCCACCTGCCAATGAAAGAGACGTGGGTTCGATCGCTGGTCAGGGAAGATCCCACATGCCCCGGAGCAGCTAAGCCCGTGTACAACTGCAACTACTGAGCCTGCAGCGTAGGGCCTGGGAGCCGCAACTGCTGAGCCACATGCCTCAGCTACTGAAGACCGAAAGCCCTAGAACCCGTGTTCTGCGACACGGGAAGCCAGCACAGTGAGAAGCCCGTGCATTGCAACTAGAGAGTAGCCTTTGCATGCCACAGCTGGAGAAAGCAGCCCACACAACAGCAAAGACCCATCACAGCCCCGCCCCCCCCCCCCCCCCCAAAAGAACAGACTTGGAGTGTATGAAACACAGAGAAGGCTGAGGGCCCTGGTGGTTCCTAATAAGGGCAAGGAAATGGGAGCAGAGAGTGTTTCAGTCAAAGTCTGATAAGGAGACAGGCCTCAGACAAGTAACTTGAACAGGGACAGTATTCAGTTCGGTTGCTTCAGTTGCTCTTTGCGACCCCCTGGACTGCATCAGGCCAGGCCTCCCTGTCCATCACCAACTCCCAGAGTTTACTCAAACTCATGTCTATTGAGTCGGTGATGCCATCCAACCATCTCATCCTCTGTCATCCCCCTCTCCTCCTGCCTTCAATCTTTCCCAGCATCAGGGTCTTTTTGAATGAATCTGTTCTTCCCATCGGGTGGCTAAAGTATTGGAGTTTCAGCTTCAGCATCAGTCCTTCCAATGAACATCCAGCACTGATTTCCTTTAGGATGAATTGGTTGGATCTCTTTGCAGTCCAAGGGACTCTCAAGAGTCTTCTCCAACACCACAGTTCTAAAGCATCAATTCTTCGGTGCTCAGCTTTCTTTATAGTTCAACTCTCACATCCATACATGACTACTGGAACAGCCATAGCCTTGATTAGATGGACCTTTGTTGTCAAGGGACAGTATATGGGCGTGTTAAGTCACTTTAGTCATGCCTGACTCTTGTGACCCCATGGACTATAACCCGCCAGGCTCCTCTGTCCATGGAATTCTCCAGGCAAGAATACTGGAGTGGGTTGCCACACCCTCCTCCAGGGGGTCTTCCCAACATAGGGATCGAACTGCATCTCTTATGTCTCCTGCATTGGCAGGTGGGTTCTTTACCACTAGCACCACCTGGCAAAGAACTATTCATTATAACAAAGTATTGAAGCAATGAGGGATCCACCAGAAGAAGTCAAGAGCATTTAGGGGCTAATCTCAGGGCCGAGACCAGGAACCCCTGCCCCCAGGCTAAGGGGCATGACCAGCGGCAGTCAGGAAGCCTGTGGGGCCACACTGGTGTACCTGCAGGCCGGCCTCTACCTGGAACCTCCTGGGACCTACCTTCCAGGGATCCAAAGAAGATGGTGCTTAGGGAGCTGTCTCACCAGAGGCAGTCTACTGACAAAGTGCTTGAGGAGGTCTTCAGAGAAGCTGTGGCCTTCCAGGAGCCGCGGACACGCCGGTGCTGGAGCAGCTGTGCCCGCTTCAGGGGCCTGTGCAGGAGAAGCTGGTCACATGAAAGGAGCTGGGTGCTGGGGAAGCTGCGCCCGAAGGAGCGGGTGCTGCAGAACCCATGAGACGGCACTGGGGACAGCCTGCAGGAGCTGGGAGTGGGGAGAGTCCCACACGTGTTCTGGGCCCTGGCGCTGCAGCAGCTGTGTGTGCCTTGGGAGCTGGGTCCAGAGAAGCCAGCCCCTTAGGGTCCTGCTGAGAGGCCCCACCAGGCTCCTCAGTCCATGGGATTCTCCAGAAAGGAACACTGGAGCAGGTTGCCATGTCCTCCTCCAGGGGACCTTCCCAACCCAGGGATTGAACCAGGGTCTCTTTTGTCTCTTTCATTGGCAGGTGGGTTCTTTATCACTAGCACCACCTGAAAAACCCCAAACCAGGAACCCCCTCCTCTAAGAAGGTCTCTGCAGCGCCCTCTGCTGGCAAAGGAAAAAGTTTTAAAGGGTCCCCCTAAATGTTTGCAAAGCAGGCAGTGAGGGAGCTTTGGAGCTGAGTCAGGGAACTCGTACCTGGCATATAGTCAGGGCCTGCACTTGGAGGACCTTGTAATGGGGGCGATGGTGGTGATGACAGTGGAGTCTTGGTAGTGGTTCCTGTCACACCCAGACCTTGTTCTCAGTGCTTACATATTTTAATTCATGTTGTCACAATCCAGTGAGATGCTGTCATTACCCCACTTAGCAGATGAGGTGTCTGAGGCAGAGAGCAGATAAGCTGCTTGCCTACATCGGCACTCAGCTGTGAGCCGTCTGACCCCGAGTCCATCTGACGGATTCTGTCAAGTCATTATGATCTTGGAACAAACAGATACATCTGTCAGGCAACATGAGTCCTTTAACGAATTTTGCAGTCACACCTTTTGTGATCAGGCTTCCAGGGTAGTGCAGTGGGAAGGAATCTGCCTGCCAGTGCAGAAGACACGAGACACAGGTTCGATCTCTGGGGTGGGATGATCCCCTGCAGTACGAAATGGCAACCCACTCCAGGTATTCTTGCCTGGAGAATTCCATAGACAGAGGGGCCTTGCAGGCTACAGTCCATGGGGCCACAAAGAGTCTAATACAGCTGAGCACACACACACACACACACACACACACACACACACACACACTTTTGTGATGAAACCAGCCACCTCTACTTTATATAGTTTATAAATGCAGGCATTTTAATTACTTTGAGTTACAAATGTACCGGAAAACGTGGAATAGAACATGTGGGGAAGGTGAAGAAGTTGGCTAGCTGGAGCTACTAAAATACTAGAAAATAGTATTTTGAGTATGGTTTGATGGACTGGGGGCCCCTTTAGTGAAACAAAAACAGAAAGCGGGAAAGTTAAAAATTATCATTATAGGTATGAAGAGACGTCACTCAGAAGGTCTTGACAAGTGCTTCTCATACTCTTGGGTGGGGAGGGGGCAGAACCATGGTCTCAGAGGATAGGCTTGGGGGCAGTTCTTTGTGCAGGATTCATAGTGCCCCAGACCCCAAGCCGGGTGGGTGGGGAAGGGAGACCTGACGGTGGGGAGCTTGCTGCCTGGTGGCTGAGACGTGGCTGCTTCTTTAGTGTAAGGCAAGGTGAGAGAGCCAGTAGTCAAGGGAAGGTAGCAAGAAAAGACAGTACCCAAGCTAGAAGAAGAGTTGCCAGGATGTCTGGAGAGAGCAAGGCATTGTGGGTTTGGGGCCAGTGCCTGGCAAGGACCTAGGTGGATGAGGGTTTGGGAAGAAGGATGATGCAGGGTCCGGAAGACAGTTCTGGGTCAGATTATCTGATCCTGGCCTCTGTTTTGTGACCGGATATGCATTAGTCACTTAGTCATGTTTGACTGCAGCGCTGTCTACAGCCAGGCTCTTCTGTCCATGGGATTCCGAAGGTAAGAATACTGGAGTGGGTAGCCATTCCTTTCTCCAGGGGATCTTCCCAACCCAGTGATTGAACCAGGGTCTCCTGCGTTGCAGGCAGATTCTTTACTGTCTGAGCCACCAAGGAAGTGCTTTCTGACCTAGGAAATTATTTAATCTCTCTATGTTTCAGTTTTCCTGTTTGTGAAAAGAAATATAACAGTAAAACCCTCACAAAGCTATTATGTAGATTAAATGAGATACATTAGGCCCATTTTCACCAATAATGGGATAGGC
Source organism: Dama dama (assembly GCF_033118175.1). Classification (NCBI taxonomy): domain Eukaryota; kingdom Metazoa; phylum Chordata; class Mammalia; order Artiodactyla; family Cervidae; genus Dama; species Dama dama. Next base: position 13,013,409 of record NC_083695.1, on the reverse strand, counting down.
TCAGTAAATGTTTGTTGCCATTATTATCTGCAAGAATAATATTATTTGTAATAATAATTATGATTGTTGCTATCATTATTGAAAAGGCTATTATGATGATGATTGCTATTGGAGAAGGCTGAATGTTAGAGTTTGACGAGTGTTAAGGATTACACTAAAAAGTGTTTCATAACATGTGCATGTGTGTGTATGTGTGTGTGTGTATATAGAATTTTGAGATAGTTTGCATTTGAAATCCTGTTTTTGTGACAGGCAGCCTAGGGAAATGCTCAGTCTTGCACATAATAATGAACGCCTGCTTTGTCTGTTACCATTTACAACAACCACTGTTATTTCTGTCATCTCAAGAGAGATGTTCCTATGTCGGCACAAAAATGAGCAAGATCTATCACAAAAAAATTACCAGGTATGGGTGACTGTATGGGTCTTAGGCACTTAGGACTTAGAGATCAGTCAAATGAGTCCTTACATGTTTTGTTTGGTTAGTATAGAATAGGAAATTGCATTTCCCAGGTGGAGAGGGAAGCTAAATATTTCTCACAAAATGAGTGAAAACCTAATGCCATCAGGTCATGGGTTGTGTCATCAGGATGGAATTCAATCTCATCTCCACCAACTAGCTAGCTGGGTAACTCTGAGGAAATACCAGAGCCTCGAGTCCACACCCTGATCTACAGAGTTGAGAGCATCGTCATAATAACACTCACCATGGTAGTGAAATCTTACAAGAGAATGCAATAATGTGTGAAAAGTGCCGAAAGCCCTGGCAGGCCCAGTGGGGATGGTACCGGTCTCCTCTCAGCCTGCCCCCGCAGTTCAGCTCTCCCCATTCCCAGCCTTCCCCGTCTGGGGAGCTCTAACTGCTAATGGCCAATACACGAAGCTGCCATGTTTATCTGGACCTTGAGGCAGACAGTAAGTGGAAATTCAATGGTGAGGTAGCCAGTGCAGGGGAATGGGTTTTCAGGTGCCGTATCAAGTCAGAGAAATCTCTCCTTGTCTTCTCTCCCTGCATGCCTCACCATACTTCTATTCGATTATGACAAATGTACTTGATGCTGCAGTAGTGTTCTCATCAGGGGTTGAAGGAATTGACAGCATTTTTTTTTTTTTTTTTTTAGAAAGAGCCATAACATCCCTTAGTTCAGAGACTGTAAATCCCGCATCCTCCAGATTAGATAATGCATGTTCAATATCAGTAGGAAAGAAACAGAGAAGTAAATATTTGCTACAAAATGTCTTTCTAATATCTTGAAAATTAGTTAATTTCCTGCATCTGACAAGTCAGTTCACAGCTACGTCCGCCTCCCATCTAGAGGCAAAGGAAAAACAAGCCGCCACAGCAAGGAGCCTGTCACTTGGGAATCCAGGGGAGATAATGTGACCACAGTGCCGTGGCATTGAATATTGATAAGGATGTGACAGGCCATGCTTAAAGTTTGGTGTCACATTCCAATGACTGGCTGAGAGATGAAAAGAAAACAAAAAATTAATCCCCCTCTTGGAATCTCCTGCAGATTCACTTAGTGGTTGGTTGCAGCTCAGCGGTCCATCTCTTTCTTTCCCCATTACTAATCGTAATCAAATATCCATTATTGGTTTTCAGCAACAATGTAATTGCTTTCCCTTCCTTATTTCCTGGGATGGTAGCTCTGCTGGTGAGAAAGGGCAGTTGTGTAATCGTTCTTTCCACCCAAACTCAGAGAAGTCGGTTGTGCCCTGCGGATATTGATGTCAGCCGCTTTGCTCTCTGGTGAAGGGAAGGAAGGAAATAATTTCATCCTGCTATTTTTAGACTTCAATTTGGATTTCAGCCTTTATGATACTTTGTGTACTGGGGATAGAGTTGTTGATGCACAGTCAGGCTGCTGTCAGGCGCTAGGCTTTCTACTTGCCCCTGTAGACTCGTGTCTCAGGACCGCATCTCGGCTCTGCTCAGCCCTCAGGACCCTCCTTGGTGGCCAAAAGCCCAGACAGGCTGAGAGGGCTAAGGTCCATTCTGTATCGAGTCTTTGCCAGTGGAATTTGCTGCCAGCAACCACTTAGGCTTCATTTTGCCCAGAAAGGTTTAATCTGATTTTTCATATGCCTAGATATTCAGCGCCACACACATTCTCTATAAACAAAATGAAGTCCCTTGACCATCCTTGTTTTTCCTGTCAGTTTCCCAGAGGTGGTAGATAAAAGCCAGAATGAGGACAATCTGCTCTCTTTGCTGGATTTCCTTCTAAACTCACAAGAAGGGCCCAGACACCTGGGACTCCGGGTTATCTTTCTTCAGCGGTGACGGAAGCCAGTCTTCCTGGCTCTTCCGTGTTAATGATGAGCTGGTCATAAACACCAAAGGCAGTTAGGAAGTGCCAGTGACACTTGTCTGAGCCTGTCTCCCATCAGGTGTTTCTTGTCACATGTGCTAAAATCTAGACCAGTCAGCACTGCTCTGAACCCTGTGGGTGCAGGCCATGTGAGCCCTGGAGGCTGTAGGTTTCAGCAGGTAAGACCCTGCTGTTTAAGGTGTGGCTGCAAACTGGCAAGACGGGCACCATCCACTGTGGCTGGAAGGCAGAGTCTCAGGCCCACCCTGGCTTGGGAACCAAGAACTGTAAGTGATCCATCTGTACATTAATCCCCTTTTCTTTTCTTTTCTTTAAAAAAAAAAATCACATGCCTTTATTAGGATCTCATGAAATCTATGGCTCCGATTCCCATGCACCCTCACATGAGATCTTGCAGGTAATTTCAGTGAGTGCAGCCCCCATGAACTTCAGTCAGACCTGCCACTCAGGAGCTCTGAGTGCACATCTGGTGGGACCCCCGATGCTGTGGGCCCCCCACCTTGCTTGCCTGCGCTGCGGTTTGGCTGTCCTGTGGACCAGCCTTCACTGCGATGCCTCATCTCTTGCATTTAAGGAGAACTAGCTCAGGGCAGGTCATTGCTCGTCATCTCTCCAGCCCCTTCAACCCTTCAGTCCTGTTTTTATGATCCTTTTGTGGCCACTTTGCTCTCTGGCTTTCTCTTTCCTTGGTTGGTTTATCGCCAGGGTCTTGGGTTTCCCAGGTGGCTTAGTGGTAAAGAATCTGCCTGCCAAGCAGGAGACGTGGGTTTGATCCCTGGGTTGGAAAGATCCCCTGGAGAAGGAAATGCCCACCCACTCCAGTATTCTCGCCTTGAGGATCCCATGGGCAGAGGAGCCTGGCGGGCTCCAGTCCACGGGGTGGCACAGAGTCAGGCATGACTGAGCGACCAAGCAGCAGCCGCCAGGGTCTTAGAATAACCTGCAGCTGCGAGGCACAGGTGCCGAGGCCCTGCCCAGGCGCAGCACATGTGCTCCTGAGAGGCAGCAGGGCTTCCGTGGTCTTCCTGCTCTTCCTGCTGACAGCATGCGTTCTGCTGGCCCAAGGGGAGCTCTGGGCTTTGATCTCCTCCAGCCTTGATGATGGCCTGAGGACAGTGCAAGGCGGACTGAGCGTCACCCCGAACACTGAACACTGAAGTCTCTTCACTCCCTGATCTATCAGGGGCACACTCTGACCTCGAAGGTGTCCTTGCTTTGAAAGTGAAAGCATTAGTCACTCAGTCGTGTCTGACTCTTTGTGACCCCACACACTGTAGCCCACCAGTTTCCTCTGTCCATGGAATTCTCCAGGCAAGAACACTGGAGTAGGTAGCCATTCCCTTCTCCAGGGGATCTTCTTGACCTAGGGGTAGAACCTGGGTCTCCCACATTGTAGGCAGACTCTTTATCGTCTGAACCACCAGGGAAGTCCTTCCCTTCCCTGGGAGGGAGCAAATATATGTGGTTAAATGGTATCACTGACTCAAAGGACATGAGTTTGAGCAAACTCCAGGAGATAATGAAGGACAAGGAAGCCTGGCGTGCTGCAGTCCTTGGTGTTGCAGAGAATCAGACACAACCAAGCGACTCAACTACAACAGCAACAAATGTACGTGGATGATTACAGTCTAGGATACAGGTCAAAGCAGAAGTGTGGGCTGCAGGACCATAAACGAAGGGTGTACATGGGGTGAGCCCACTGCTCCTAACAGCGTCATCTGGAAGCTCAGTGCCTCATCCCCCGTGTGGGGCTGTCATATAGCACCCCTGTTTCACCCCTGCAGCCTATCATTTGTGAAGAAGTCTCATTTGAGCTCCTTTTGCTTGGGGTGTGTATTGATCACGTCTTTTGTTTGGGGGATCGGGGCTCAGCCCGTGATGAGGCTGCAGCTGCCTCTGGGCTCCCTTTCGTGTCAGAGGCTCCATCCCTGGCTGTTCGCTGTCCCTGGAGCCATGATTGTGGTCTCTTTGGAGCTCATGTCACGCCTCCTGTGGCTTGTGGACTGAGAACTCCAGCACCAGGGAAAGCCTCCCTAAGGCTCTCATGATGGCAGGATGAGCCCTCTGCTCCAGCCCTGCAGTATCTCCAAGGCTCTCACACCGTGCCAGCAGCATCTCCGGGCTGCGGCTCAGGGCATCACTCATTCCCAAGTGGCTTTTATTCTTCTCCATAGAACACAGTCTGGGGACATTTTTCTGTCTTCTTTTCCATAAGGCCAGATGCACACATCTGTGGAGCTGTAGGGACGCTCTGCCTCTCTGACACTCTGACCGAACGTTTGTCCCATAAAACATTCGGTGGGAGCCCTTTGGCAGGTCTCTCTTCCCATTCCAGCCCTGAGCTGTCAGTGGAAAGGCACCTGCTCCGAGGGGTGGGGAGAATCACAGCCTTCACCTGCAGGGCGGGGTCTGGCTCCTTTTCTCTTCAAGTTGAGCTACTGGACAGTACCCAGGAGAGGAGCTGGGGGGCAATTTATGAGGCTCGCTCTCTCTTCCCGTCTAGCTCGTTTCCCTTTAAAATTCCTTGGCTGCCCTCGGCGTGGGCATGTGTTTCTGTTTATCCTGTGGCTCTCAGGACTCAGTGTAGCTCCTACTCCTGAAAAGCTCTGATTAGGAAGCCCTTTCCTCAACTGACAGTTTGCACTGATCACACATGTGCCCACAAACTAGGACAGCGTCTCTCAACAAAGGGGACTGTGCAAATTTTGGCCAAAAGGCCAAAGGAAAAGCAGTGCATAAATTTTTAAAAACTTAGATTTATTTCCTTTCTGTTATAAAAATAAAGAATGCATGTGGTTTATTTGAATAAAAAAAAAGAATATATACAGCAGAAAGCAGTAAAATATAAAGTAAATCCCCCATGCCTCTCCCAACTATAAGGAGACAGTTTCAAGTATATTCTTCCAGAAATATTTCTCTCGTGCATATATGGATGTATATGTCTGCCCTTTTGTTATTTTTTAAACGTCAAATGAGATCTTAACAGAATGCTGTTTGTTCTGTGCTTTACCTATTTTGATTTATTTTTTTTAGAAGCCTTTCCATTATTTTGAGAGACTTAGAGCCTTCTGTTGTGAATGGTTGCCTTGTGTGCAACAGTAAATTTGCTTGATTTGTTTTCTCCCTTTGGTTGTTTCCAGTTGTTTCTTGTGATGCAATTACTGTACTTTTCCACACAGCTCTTTTTTTCTTGTCTGAATATGTCTGTAGGGTACATGCTTCGAAGTGGAGCAGCTAGATCAAAGACCATGTGCTTTTTTAAATCTTAACAAGCATTGCCAAATGACTTTCCTTAAAAAGGGTAATGCTTTATTTGCACGTCTTTACCTTGAAATGTTACTGATCACCTTTTTATGTATTTATTGGTCATTGGTATTTCTTCCTCTGCTTATTCTGTTTTTTCTTGGGATGTTTGTTTTTCTTCCTATTGATTTTCAGAACTCTTGAAGGTTAAGGAATTTGATTCTTGGATTGTGCAATGTATTAAAAATATTTTTTCCTAAATAGACCGTTTGCATTTTGATTTTCATTTATGGCATTTTGCTGTCTAGAAGTTGAAATTTGCATGTATCTGGATTTGTCCCTTTTTGTCCCTTTTTTGACTTCTAGGTTTTTGTGTCTTCCCTACTTTAAAATTGTAGTCAAATGATTTAAAATTTCCATTTAGTCATTGAACTGCTTAGAAAACAATGCGGCACTGGCACAGTTGAGTGGCATATTGAGACCTTAATTTTTAATGTAGTCAGTCCACTGGGATCGCTTATCAGGAAAGCTTTTCCCCTATTAACCTTTATTAGGGTGGATATTTTTCCACTTAATTGTTTTATCTGCTTCAAATTGGAGGAGTTCTTTTAGTGTATCTTTCCCGAAAGTTCATTCAGTTAATTAAATACTTACTGAATTCTTATCATGGTTAATACCTTGCTAGACTGTATGATTCACAGGAGTTTTTTAAAAAGTGAGTATGAATTATTCTCAAACTTCATTAGGAACCTGCAGTAGAAGGTATATGTACATCAAAGTCAGACATTAAAGCAGAATATAATAGCTGTATTAAGAGTACTACCAAATGCCATAGGGGTTCAGAGAATGGAGACTATACATGGGGAGGGGATGAGGGAAGAGTTCTTTACTAAAGTGACGTTTGAGATGGGCCTTGATGAATTGGTTGGCTTTTTAACAGGTGGGGATTTTGGGAAAGAAAAAGCATGAGAAGTAATCATCTGAAATTAGAAACTTGTGCATTTGTCCTGGGAAGAGCGAGTGATGCACTTGGGTGTCATCTGGGAATACACAGGAGAGCCATGGGGAGGTGTCCAGAGCAGGGCTGAGGTCAGCTGGGAAAGGCCTTGGAAGAGTTGGCTTCCATCTGGCAAGCAGTGAAAGCCACTAACATTTTTGGAGCAATAATAGATGTGATAGATTAGAAGAGTGGAATGTCTGAAGGCAGAAAGACTCATAATTAACTGCAGTGGTGACAAAATGAATTGCTGAATTCAAGGTAGAGTCAAAAAGGGAAGAACAGACCTGAACAATGCTCTCCGTTTATGATCTATAGTTTGATGAAGGAACAAAAATGTTGAAAGTGGCCATAATGTGTGGCCTTCATTTAATTCACTCTTCTTTTTTTTTAATTGAAGTGTAGTTGATTAACAATGTTGTGTTAATCGGTTTACTCTTTTTTAAACTGTTTATTTTATATTGAAGTATAGCTGATTAACAATGTTGCATTAGTTTCAGGTGTATAGCAAAGTGATTCAGTTGTACATATACATGTACCTATTCTTTTTCAAATTGTTTTCCCATTTAGGTTGTTACATAATATTGAATAGAGTTCCCTGTACTGTGTTGGTTATCTGTTTAAAATATACCAGTGTATACATGTCAGGTGGGGTACATGTGTTGAGTCTTAGTATGTTTCACATTGTGCTAGGTGGCGGGAACAGCAGTCAGCATGGCAGAAAGGATTACTGCTCTCCAAGGATGGAATTCTAATGGTGAGAGAGCAACAAATAAGCCAAGAGGAGACAGGAGTAAAGAGAACATGAATATAAATGGAGAAATTAAGAGGAGGAGCTGGGTTGATGGAGATTCCTGATAACCTTGATTTCATGTTATAAAACTCAGCATTCAATTGTTCAAGATAATTATCTGTCTATATATCAGTAGCTATTTCTGGTGATATTCTCTTTCCACTTTTATCTTGGTGTTTACAGCTGAGTGATGCAGTGGGCAGCGGGGGTAGGGGTGGGGAGTAACAGTTTGAAAGAAGCTGCTGAGTTGGAAAGGATTTCTAAAATTCATGGTGGATTGGCCTATCTACAAAGGAGAGGGAATTGAGCAGGCTCATGCTTAGACTATATCTTTGGCTTTTGAGGATGCCTTAATTTTCTCACCTGTAAAATGGAGATCTCTCCCAGCATAACCATTGTACTTTCCTCACGATTTTGTGGGTTATAACTCAGGAAGTGCATGGCCGGGTAGTTCTCACTAGAGGTTGTAGTCATGAGACTGAGGTTGCTATCTTGTCAGCTCAGCTGGGCTGGGCAGCCAAGGTGCTCACATGACTGGCAGCTGAGAGTAGCCATCAGCTGAGATTGTAGTTGGTGTCAGTGACCAATTTGCGTGGAGTCCCCTCAGTGTGGCGATTTCAGGATAGACAGACTTCTCGATTGGCAGCTGACTTCCCTCAGTGCAAGTGTCCCAGAACAGTTGGTGGAAACTGCATGGCCTTTCCTGGGGTCCGCTGGTTACCAGAAAGTCAGTAAGGCAGCCCAGAATCAAGAGGAGAGGACAAGACTCCACCTCTCGATTGTAGGAATGTCAAAGAATTTGAATTGTAATTTAAATCTTCCACAGTGTTGCAATACTGACTACTTCGTGAGGTTATGTTGAGGTAACAACTTTTAGAACAACCTCTGACCAATCACTGTTAATTAACAGTAGTGATGATGAGGGTGGTGGTGGTAGTGATGGAGATAGATGATGCAGATGATGAAGTTGATGGAGATGATGAAGATGTTGGAGATGATGAAGATGATGGAAATGAAGATGATGGGGATGATAGGAATGATGAGAATGATGAGGATGAATAACTGTACTACCCTTCTGCAAAACATCTTTTATATTGTTGGAAGGTTAAATCTTGGGTGGAATTAATTACTGGTCTCACCCAATTTATATTTATTATATAATAATAGGAGAAAATTAAATAGGGCTCATGATTATCATATCCTAGCCATCATACACTTCATCATCCTAGCTTCAGCAATACGTGACCGTGAACTTCTAGATGTTCAAGCTGGTTGTAGAAAAGGCAGAGGAACCATAGATCAAATTGCCAACATCTGCTGGATCATCGAAAAAGCAAGAGAGTTCCAGTAAAACATCTATTTCTGCTTATTGACTATGCCAAAGCCTTTGACTGTGTGGATCACAATAAACTGTGGAAAATTCTGAAAGAGATGGGAGTACCAGACCACCTCACCTGCCTCTTGAGAAACCTGTATGCAGGTCCGGAAGCAGCAGTTAGAACTGGACATGGAACAACAGACTGGTTCCAAATAGGAAAAGGAGTACTTCAAGTTGTATATTGTCACCCTGCTTATTTAACTTATATGCAGAGTACATCATGAGAAATGCTGGGCTGGAAGAAGCACAAGCTGGAATCAAGTATGCTGGGAGAAGTATCAATAACCTCAGATATGCAGATGACACCACCCTTATGGCAGAAAGTGAAGAGGAACTAAAAAGCCTCTTGATGAAAGTGAAAGAGGAGAGTGAAAATGTTGGCTTAAAGCTCAACATTCAGAAAACTAAGATCATGGCATCTGGTCTCATCAGTTCATGGGAAATAGATGGGGAGACAGTGGAAACAGTGTCAGACTTTGTTTTTTTGGGCTCCAAAATCACTGCAGATGGTGACTGAAGCCATGAAATTAAAAGACGCTTACTCCTTGGAAGGAAATTTATGACCAACCTAGAGAGCATATTAAAAAGCAGAGACATTACTTTGCCAAAAATGGTCCGTTTGGTCAAGGCTATGGTTTTTCCAGTGGTCACGTATGGATGTGAGAGTTGGACTGTGAAGAAGGCTAAGCGCTGAAAAATCGATGCTTTTGAACTGTGGTGTTGGAGAAGACTCTTGAGAGTCCCTTGGACTGCAAGGAGATCCAACCAGTCCATCCTAAAGGAGATCAGTCCTGGGTGTTCATTGGAAGGACTGATGCTGAAGCTAAAACTCCAGTACTTTGGCCACCTCATGCCATGAACTGAACTGAACTGAGCCATCATACATGCACATTTAAGATTGGTTTTCATTTTACTAGTGCTTATTACAATTCAAGATTTGAGAACTTTAATACTTTTTCTGCTACTGTTGCTCTTTTATATATTGTGTATATCATTTTGTATCTTTTTTATAATCTATCCTCTGAGATAATAATAAGAGATCAGTTCAGTTCAGTCACTCAGTCATGTCCCACTCTTTGCGACCCCATGAACCGCAGCACGCCAGGCCTCTCTGTCCATCACCAACTCCTGGAGTTCACCCAAACCCATGTCCATTGAGTCGGTGATGCCATCCAACCATCTCATCCTTTGTCGTCCCCTTCTCCTCCTGCCCTCAATCTTTCCCAGCATCAGGGTCTTTTCTAAGGAGTCAGTTCTTCGAATCAGGTGGCCAGAGTATTGGAGTTTCAGCTTCAGCATCAGTCCTTCCAATGGCTATTCAGGACTGATCTCCTTTAGGATGGACTGGTTGGATCTCCTTGCAGTCTAAGGGACTCTTAAGAGTCTTCTCAAACACCACAGTTCAAAAGCATGAATTCTTTGGCGCTCATCTTTCTTTATAGTCCAACTCTCACATCCATACATGACCATTGGAAAAACCATAGCCTATTATATTGCAAATGTAGAGACTCAAACTGAGAGAAAGTACTTTCCAAAGGTCACCAAACTTTATAGTAGAGGCTAAATTCCAATCAAAGTCATCTGATCTTGACTGAATCAACTCTGTGTTCAGCCACAGTTAATAGGCATACAAACTCTAACTGGCTTAAACAAAAGTAGGATGGACACCTGGGTTGGTTGAGTTAGCAACTCAGACTTGTCATCAAAAACTCAAAGGTTCTTCCCATTTCTTTTTTTCCCAATCATTTCCATTCACAATGCATCAGCTTTGCCTGTAGGATGACTCCATTAGGTCACAGGATAGACACAGTGGTTTCCTTGTTCATTGCTGTTTTGGGAAAGAAAACGAAAACTATTCCTCACCCACCAGCATCTCAGCATGAGCCATAGAACTTGGTCTGATTGACTCTAGTTTAGCTATCTGGATTGCCAACCCCTGTACCATAAAGGATTGCCCAATAGAATGTCATAGGTCATCTGTTTTCATCTAGTCACAGTCTATCTGGGTGACTAGGCTTACCATCCAGTAAAGTGAAGTGAAAGTGAAAGTTGCTCAGTCCTGTCTGACTCTTTGTGACCCCATGGACTATACAGTCCATGGAATTCTCCAGGCCATAATACTGGAGTGGGTAGCCTTTCCCTTCTCCAGGGGATCTTCTCAACCCAGGGATCAAACCCAGGTCTCCTGCATCGCAGGCAGATTCTTTACCAGCTGAGCCCCCAGGGAAGCCCGACCAGTAAGACCCAACAAAGGTGGGTTATTTACCTGAATACTCCCTGAGTTCTGTTACGAAGGGTAAGAAGAAGGGACATTGGCTCATCAAATAACAGTATCCACTACAGTTTCCAAGACAAACACTTTTTTCATATACTGCATTTCCTCTTGTCAGAGTTTCAGATGGCATTTTGGGAAGCAGGCTAAACTATCCAAAAGTCTTTGCTCAGGGGAGGATTTTATTAATCTTTCTTTCTTGGGAAATAGAAGACAAAGGAATGAAATGTTAAAATTTCTAAGAAACTCCGTTTCTGAAAACTGGAACTTTAATCTTTGTTGTGCAAGGAATGAAAATATTTTAGACATGTGAGGACAGGTGGTGTCTAAGCAGTTTGCAGTTGAAGGCTTACTACCATTGGGCATTCACATACTGGTTTGATAGTTTACTCCATTATGGGTCTGTGAAAAGACCTGGTTATTTTCAAGTTTTCTAAAGAATTAGGTAAAATGCTAATACTCTATAACTGAAAATAGTCATAGGTCAGGAAAGAGAGTTTAGTAAGAAGAACTGAAATTGTGAGTGTCTGTGTTAGACACAATTCATTCACTGTGAATTGTGTTAGAATTCACTCACTGTGTTAGAATTCTAACTCACTGTGTTAGAATTATTTCTATTTCTAAAATGAGTGGAAACTTGCCCACAAATTTCCTGCCTAGCCCCTCTTTTAACATCATTCTCTGTAAATAACACACTCATTCCTAAGTTCCACCAAGATTCAAGCCACAATCTGATGATCTCTCTGGGACTTTATTTAGCTTTCAAATGAGGAATAATAGGAATGATGAATCACTATTCGCTATTCAAGAGCTTCCCCAGAAACACTGAACCTGTGTCTTCAAATTGTCTCATTATTGGTTGTAAAAACATCACCAAAGATCTCACATAGCTCAAATGGCTATAAGTCATTTGTTTAAGGGATTGTTACTAATGACCTCATTATTCTCCTTCATAGGAGAGACTCTGAAATTAGCCACTACTCTTCATTACAAATGGATTCAATAAGAAGATATTTTAAAAGTCTAAACCTTCATGAAATTATTACATGAGCTATAATGAAGCACTGTAATTTCACACCTACATGATTTGCTCATCGTTCAGTTTGTGTCTCTAAAACTGATTTCCAAACTTTGACATATGCATTCTAAGAGGTATTTCAGGATAAGTATCTTTCATTTTCACTCAAAGACCATACATAATGCATCTTATTAAATAGGAAATGAACACAGAGTTCTATAATGTAGAGAATTATTTATAGACTCAGCAAGCTCTTTCCCCTAGGAACGGGTGTGAATCCAGCCCTGCACACACCATTAGAAAGAAGCCGGAGAGATGCCAGGGGATCTGACAAGTTAATAATAAAAACTAACTGAGGACCCTCCTGGCAACTGAAGGTGATGTGGCCTCCATGTGGGGAAGAAACAGATGATAAAGTGGAGGAGGGGCTTTGGGGACACGCCCTTTTCTTTCTCCCACTTTGCCTGGGAAAGCCAGGACCTGTCATGTTGCTTCTGGAAAGAGACAAGCTCCTGCTGGCCGGTGAATCAGAGGAGCTGTCCCAGGAAGGCTTGGGTCGTCAGCATTCCTCCAGCCCTCTCTGTTCCACGGAAGGTAGATAATTGAGGGAGTCTCATGTATTTCTGCAAACACAGAAGTACAAATTATTCTATCAGAGATGATGGCCCGCCTAATAGGTTAGGCACAAGTTATGGCCTTGGCATTATCCCCTTCTCCAAAGACCCATCACCTGCTGAGGTGGTTAATATGCCTAAGCAAACATGAACTCGATGGAATATACATGAGACTTCTTAGGAGGGCAACGGCCGTGAAGGAACAACAATAATGGACTCTTACCTGGTGAAGCATAATTAGACACAAGATGTTCAGTAGATGTAATCACATACTTCCACAAGGTGAAGGAGAATATTGGAAACAGGAGGTGCAGTAGGAAGTCATAAACCCAAATGGAAATTCAGAGAATACAGAATATAAAAGTTGAAAAAATTCTCAGTAAATGGGTCGAATAGCCAAGTGGATTAAGTTAAAGAACAAATTAGTGAGCCAGACAACCTTTCAAATACTCTGAAGGCCTGAGGAGCAGACAGAGAGAAGGAAAAAAATAATAGAAGCTAAGCAATGTACAGAATAGAGTTATTTGATCAGTGTTCATATGAAAAAAAAAATCCCAAAAGAAAAGAAAACAATTAATAGAAGAGAGAGAGGAAATATTTGACAGACTAATGACTGAGAATTTCCCAGAAAAAAGGGAAAGATGTAAGACCTTTTACCAACGGGCTTAATAACTAACAGAATAGGGAAGGGTGAGGGGATCAATAGGTTGCAATTAAAACAAAGATAAAAAGAAATTGTCTAAGGGCAGATCATCTAGAAAAGGGTAAGAATTAGGCTGATCTCAGACTTTTCAATAACATCATAGAAGGCAAGAAGGCAGAATATTAAACCTAACCATTATTTAGAGTTTGAGTATGAAATGAAATGTTTTCAGACCTGTAGGTCCTTAAAAGATTTACAAAACACATTTTCTTTGAAGTGTCTTTCAAGGAAATATTTCAGCAATACAAACAATAAGTTCAGGAGGGCAGTGTGAGTTATGTGAGAGAGAGCTGAAAAAAACTTTAGCAAATTTTACTGTTGATGAGATAGAGAACTTACAAATAAAACATGAAATGTGTCTTAGTAAATATAAAACTAAAATATGGCCTCAGAACACGTCCAAGTGTATCCCCTTTGAGGTGGAATGAGAATAGAATGAAGGGGCAGTGGAAGTTTGCTACGGGGCAGCCAGGCAGGCTCATTCCTTCCATGATCCAGTAGGAGCCTCTCAGACAATAAATGAACATTTAATTTCACATAGAAACCTGTGCACAAATGTTCATAGGCGCTTTATTTATAATAATTCCAAGCTGGGAAGAACATCACGGATGTCCTTCAGTGGGTGAATAGTTGAATTAACTGGTTCAGAGAGCATGGGACACTATGCAGCAATAGAAAGAAATGAACCGTTGGTATGTGAATCTCCAGGGAACTATGTTGAATGAAAAAAGCCAATCACAAAGTTTCATAATTTACAGTTCCATCTGTACAACATTTTTGAAGTGATAAAATTTGGAAATGGATAACAGATGTAGTGGTTTCCAGACACTAGAGATGGCAGTAAAGGTGGGAAGTAGTGATGTGGTTATAGCAAAGGGTATTGGGATGCTCAGTACCTTGAATGTGGTGGTGGATACATGAACTTGCCCAAGGGATAAAATTATATAGAACTGTAGACATGTACACACACACATACACACAAGAGGGGATATCTGAATGAGATCAGTGGGTTGCATTAATGGCAGTTACCTGGTTGTGATATTATACTATACATTGTCAGAAACTGGGTAAAGGATTCATGGATCTCTCTGTATTCCTTTTCATGATTTTGTGTGAATTAAGAAAAAGAAAGATAGGAACAAACAAAGACATAAAACTTAAAAATTAAGAATCTTGGTTGTAACAAATCAGAAAAACAGCCACAATTATTAAACAGTAATTATAGTAATTCTGAACACAGTGGTGAAGGCCACCAATCCCAAAGATTAAATTCCAGAATGGATTTTTAAAAAATTCAGCCAAATGAGTGTATTACATTCATTTCTGGAAAAAGAAAATGGGTGGGATGGGGTGGGGGGACTGGGGAGGTTCAAGAGGGAGGGGACATATGTATACCTATGACTAATTCAGGTTGTGGTACAGCAGAAGACAACACAGTATTGTTAAACAATTATCCTCCAATTAAAAATAAATTTAAAAAAGGAAAAATGTAAAAAAAAATTTGAACATAAAGTGCGATAAAAGAAAAAATTGAATTAAAAGAGAGTTGGAGTAATAATTATAATATTAGAAAAAATAGCAGTATAGGTAAAATTTGGGGGGCAATAATGTTACAAATTAGAAGTAAGTCAAATTCAATTACAGAAAAATATGAAAAATCAGGAAGTTTGATGGTAGGCATGCAAGTGTCTTTTAAACTATTTTTCATGTTTTTCTATATATGTAAAATATTTAATAATTTTAAAAGTAAACATTTTATAATAAAAAACAAAAATATTGGAGATGATTAAGGTATTAGATGAAAGTTTAGAGCTTTAAATACTTTTATTAGAAAATTAAAATAGAAAAATAAAACAAGCATTTGACAGCAGAAGCTAATAAAAAGGTGATAAATCTAAAGAAAGAGAAAAATAAAGATAACATCAGAAATCAAGAAAATAGAGAACAAAAATCAGTATCAAAGATGAACAAAGCAAAGGGTTCTTTGAAAAGGTTAATAAGCTAGCAAGACTGTGATAACACTGAACAAGATTAGTCAGAAAAGAGGTAAATGTTTAAGTAAAATACAGAATGAAAAGGAGAAATGTCTATGGAGAAGAGTGATTTTAAAATTTATAAACAAACATTATAATGCATATGAAACCTGTGAGAAAGTGGATTTATTTCTATAAAAGATGCAGTGTTAATGTTGAACTAGATACTAGAAAAAGGAAAACTGAGTAAACTATAAAAATTAAAGATATTCAACTGGCAATGAAATGCTTCCTTTAACATGGCTCAGTCAGTAAAGAATTTGCCTGCAATTGGGAGACCCAGGTTCAATCCTTGGGTCAGGAAGATCCCCTGGAGAAGAAAAGGGCAATCCACTCCAGTGTTCTTGCCTGGAGAATTCCATAGACAGAGGAGCCTGGCAGGCTACAGTCCACGGCGTTGCAAAGAGTCGAACACAATTGAGTGACTAACACTTTTCACACTTTCAACGAAAACCTTAGGAGAAGGATGGGGAACCTAGAAAAGGAATGAATTGGCAATGGATCAGAAGAGATATTTCACAGGAGAAAATCTGAGTGTCTAATAAGCGACTGTAGTAGAGAAACTCAGCTTCAAGATGCTACTTGTCACGTATCAGATTGGCTACAATTAGGAAATTGGAAAATAAGAGTCCAGTGTTTCTAATAAGGATGATCTCTTCTCATGTGTACCAGACCCTATTCCTGCTCTCTTGATCCAGGATGTGGCTCAGGAAATCTGTGTTTTTTCTCTCTCTTTTTATTATTTTACCTCTTTAAAAAAATTTTTTTGGATATATCATACAGCACATGGGATCTTAGTTCCCAGACCAGGGATGGAACCTTGTCCCTGAAGTAGAAGCTTGGATCCCTAACTACAGGACCACCTCTTTTTGTTATTTTAGACTGTATATAACACAATGAGAACTTACACACATTGTGAACATACTGCTTGATGAATATTCACAAAATGAACATACCCGTCACCACCACCATTGATAAATAAAACACTTCTAACACGCCAGCAGGCCCCCTGATGCCTCTCCCCATCCTCACTCCTCTTCTCCCCAAAGAAGCCACTATCTTGATGTCTAATACCATGGATTAATTTTTCATATTTAAAAATATAAAATAAATAGAATCATAGTACCTTCTCTTTGCCTTTTTGCCTAACCTTATGTTTTTGAGATTCATCCATATTCTTGCAGGTTGTACTAATTTGTTCATCTTCTTTGCAAAAATTCCAATGACTGGACATTCCACGATTAATCCATTCTTCTATTTATGGACATCTGTTTTCCCTCCCAGGTTTTGGCTGTTACAAATAATGTTGTCTGATCATACATACAGTTGGTCTTCATTATTAGTAGCTTTTGAATTTGTGAGTTTGTCTACTTAAGAAAATTTACTTGTAACTCCCAAATCGATACCTGCAGAGTTCTCCCTGTTATTGAAGGACATGCCCAGAGTGGCTAAAAATCTGAGTCACTTGATGTGCACAACCCCCACTGAGGTTGAGCAAGGCAGTGCTCCGCTTCCTGGTCACAACTGTCATGCTGTAGAGACATGCCCTTTTTGCTGACTGTTTAGTGCCAAGTTTTTCACATCTTTGTGCTTTTTCCTGGTGATTTTGCTGTTCAAATGGCTCCCTCCGCAGCATAGTGATGAAGTGCTGTCTGATGCTCCTCAAGGCAAGAAAACTATAATGTGCCTTACGGAGAGCATATGTGTTTGGTGAGCTTTGCTCGGGCATGAGTTATAGTGCTGTGTATGGGACTAGTGTTAATGAGTCAACACTATATATTAAGTAAGGATTTTTAAAACAGGAACACACATAAAACTAGATTATACATTGGTCATGCAAGGATGCTCAGTTATGTCTGATTCTTTGTGATTATGGACTGTAGCCCACCAGGCTCCTCTGTCCATGGGATTCTCCAGGCAAGAATACTGGAGTGGGTTGCTGTGCCCTCCTCCAGGGGATCTTCCTGACCCAGGAATTGAACCCACGTCTCCTGGGTCTCCTGCATTGCAGGCAGATTCTTTACCCACTGAGCCACCTGGGAAGCCCATGATAATGTTCTAACCAAAGGCTGACAGGAAGCTAGCCCTGCATTTCCTCTGAGAGCAATGGTTTGCCATCTGCCAGTTCAGCGCTCATGGTGACTGCAGAAATGACTACTGTGAATTAACGCAAGTCCTAAGTATATACTCATGAAACGCACGTATTCCTGAGAGTTGTGGTGCTGGGTCATGTGACTGACTATTTTCATCATTAGCACATCTGTCAACGAGCTTTCAAAGGCACTGCATTCATGCGCACTCCCACCAGCAGTGTGGGAGAGGACTGGTCATCTTTGTGGGGTTCCAGGTGTCACGTGCGTGTGTGTGCACAGCCACGTCTGATTCTCCCAGTTGGGCCTCACTCTGTAGGTTAGTGTGCATTTTCCTGATGACTGATGCTGTTGCGCATCTTTTCATAAAGTACTCATTGGCCATTTAGATCCCCTCTTTTATGAAATATCTTTCCCAGTCTTTGACCAAAATTGGGGTTGTCTGTCTCTTTCTTGTTTTGTGGGAGTCCTGTTTATAGTCAGGAAGCAGTTTTTTGTTGGTTGCATGTATTACAAATAACTTCTTCCACTTTGTGGCTTATCATTTCATTCTCTCAATGGTTTTGTTTTTTGATGAATGTAAATTCTTAATATTTGTAGTCAAATTTATTACTTCTTTTCTTTATAGTTAGTACTTTTTATATCCAATTTGAGAAATCTTTGTTTACTGCAAAGTCATAAAGATATTATCCTATTCAGACATACCTCAGAGACATTGCAGGTTTACTGTCATGGTCTAGAACCAAACCTGCAATATCTCTGAGAGACTCCTTAAGAAAAAAAAAAACCACTAGGAATAAAACCACTATATGACCCAGCAATCCTATTACTAGGCATATACCCTGAGGAAATAAAAATTGAAAAAGACACATGTACCCCAATGTTCATTGCAACTCTATTTACAATTAGCTAAAATGTGGAAACAACCTAGATGTCCTTCAACAGATGAGTGGATAAAGAAGCTGTGGTGTGTGTGTGTGTGTGTGTGTATATAATATATATATAATGGAATATTACTCAGCCATAAAAAAGGAACACATTTGAGTCAGTTTTAGAGGTAGATGAAACTAGAGCCTATCATACAGAGTGAAGTAAGTCAGAAGGAGAAATATAAATATCGTAATCTAATGCATATATATGGAATCTAGAAAGATAGTACTGATGAGTTTATTAGCAGGGCAGCAGTGGAGAAACAGACCTAGAGAACAGACTAATGGACACAGTGGGATTTGGGGAGGGAGAGGGTAAGATGTATGGAGAGAGTATAGAAACTTATAATACCTTACGTAAAATAGATAGCCAGTGGGAATTTGCTGTTGAGGGAACTCAGACAGGGGCTCTGTATCAACCTAGGGGGTGGGATGGGGAGGGAGATGGGAGGGAGGTTTAGGAGGGAGGGGACATGGGTATACCTATGGCTTATTCTTGTTGATGTTTGACAGAAAACAACCAAATTCTGTGAAGCAATTATCCTTCTATTAAGAATAAATAAATTTTTTTAAAAAAGGAAAAATAATGGTGCTGATAGACTTGCTTTATGCAGGGTTGCCATAAACCTTCAATTTGCAAAAAAAAAAAAAAAAAAAAAAACCAAAAAAAAACAAGCACTATCTGTGAAGTGAAATAAAATGAAGCATAGTAAAGCAAGATATGCCTGAATTATTTTCTAGAAGTTTTCTTTTTCACGTGTTGATCCGTAAGCCACCTGAAATTGATGTTTGCTTGGTGTGAGCCAATAATCATGAATTTGAATTTTTTCCCTATAGTGTGTGCATGCTAAGTTGCTTCAGTTGTGTCCGCTTCTTTGAGACACTACGGACTGTAGCCTGCCAGACTCTTCTGTCCTTGGGATTCTCCGGGAAAAAGAACACTGGAGTGGGTTGTCATGCCCTCCCCTAGGGGATCTTCCCAACTCAGGAATTGAACCCAGGTCTCTTAACATCTCCTGCATTGACAGGCAGGTTCTTTACCACTAGTGCCACCTGGGAAGCCCATTCTTATAGTGATGTTAATCCACTTGACATGAGTATATTGAACAGGCTGTCCTTTACCCATTACACTGTATTTCTTATGCCTTCATGCCATATTTCCATTCTTTTGTCTGCAGTCTGTTTGTATCCATATATTTAATGATGTATGTGTCTTATAAGCAACATGGAATTGGATTTTGCTTTTTTTTTATTCTAGTCTAAAATCTTTGACTTTTAAATACAGTATTTATCTATTTATATTTAATGTAATTCCTAATATATTAGGGATAAATAGTTCTATTTTGCCATTTTCCCTATCTATATCACATTCATTCCTGTCCTTATTGCTTTCATTAAACCAATACTTAAGTATATTTTAATTTTAAAACACTCACATATTGGCTTGTTAGTTATACATTCTTTAAATCTCTCTGCTTTTTGATTACCATAAGGAGTTCAGTATGAATCCATGAGTTTTTAAAATTTAATACATTGAGCACTTTACTACTTTCTGGAAACACAAGGACCTGAAACTATTTTAATGCCTCTCCTTCCCTCTTTGGTCATGTATTTTAAGTCTTCATATACTTTAGATCACAAAAGAAATTATTGCTGTTTTTTTATATCAACAGTCACTTAAATTTAGCTACATATTTACTTTTCCATTGTTTTTCATTCCTTTATGCATGTCCTTGGGCTTTCTAGGTGGCTCAGTGATAAAGAATCACCAGCTATCTGTCTGGTTTTGGTATTAGGGTGATGGTGGCCTTATAGAATGAGTTTGGAAGTTTACCTTCCTCTGCCATTTTCTGAAAGAGTTTGAGTAGGATAGGTGTTAGCTCTTCTCTAAATTTTTGGGAGAATTCAGCTGTGAAGGCATCTGGTCCTGGGCTTTTGTTTGTTGGAAGATTTCTGATTGATTTCTGTGCTTGAGATGGGTCTGTTAATATTTTGTATTTCTTCCTGCTTCAATTTTGGAAAGTTATACTTTTCTAAGAATTTGTCCATTTCTTCCAAGTTGTCCATTGTATTGGCATATATTGCTGATAGTAGTCTCTTATGATCCTTTGTATTTCTGTGTTGTCTGTTGTGATTTCTCCCTTTTCATTTCTAATTTTGTTGATTTGATTCTTCTCCCTTTCTTTCTTGATGAGTCTGGCTAATAGTTTGTCTATTTTATTTATCTTGTCAAAGAACCTGCTTTTAGTTGTGTTGATTTTTGCTATAGTCTCCTTTGGGGTTTTTTTGCATTTATTTCTGCCCTAATTTTTATGATTTCTTTCCTTCTACTAACCCTGGGGTGCTTCATTTCTTATTTTTCCAGTTGCTTTAGGTTTAGAGGTTATTTGTTTGATTTCTCTCCTGTTTCTTGAGGTAGGCTTGTACTGCTATGAAGCTTCCCCTTAGCACTGCTTTTACTGAATCCCATATAATGAGGTGGATGAAACTGGAGCCTATTATACAGAGCAAAGTAAGTCAGAAAGAAAAACACCAGTACAGTATATTAATGATGACCCTATGTGAGAGACAACAAAAGAGAGACAGTTGTAAAGAACAGACTTTTGGACTCTGTGGGAGAAGGCGAGTGTGGGATGATTTGAGAGAATAGCATTGAAACGTGTGAAATTTCATATGTGAAATAGATTGCCAGTCCAGGTTTGATGTATGAGACAGGGTGCTCAGGGCTGGTACACTGTGATGACCCTGAGGGATGGGATGGGGAGTGAGGTGGGAAGGAGGGTCAGAATGGGGAACAGATGTACACCCATGGCTGATTCATGTGAATGTATGGCAAAAACCACCACAATATTGTAAAGTAATTAGCCTCCAATTAAAATAAATTAAAAAAAAAAAAAAAGAATCACCAGCTAATGCAGAAGATGTGGGCTGAATCCCTGGATTGGGAATATCCCCTGGAGAAGAAAATGGCAACCCACTCCAGTATTCTTGCCTGCAAAATCCCATGGGTAGAGGAGCCTGGTAGGCTATAGTCCCATGGGGTCACAAAAGAGCTGGACATGACTTAGTGACTAAATAACAACAATAATGCATGTCCTTGCTTTCAGCTGGGATCATTTCCTTTATTGTGCATATACTGAAAGGAATTCTTTCCATTTTTATTTATTTGAAGATACCTTTTTTAACTTTTATTTTTGAATGAAATTAAAATAATTGTATAATTTATAGGATGTTACCTTTTTCCCACTATTTTTAAGATGTTGCTTTATTACCTCCTGCCATACACCATTTCTGTCACCCATATTATTACTTCCTTGAAGTGAATGTCTTTTTTTTTTTTCCCTCTAGCTGTTTTTAAGAGATTTGATCTGTCTTTGTTGTTCAGCAGTTTCACTAAGATGAACCTGGGTGTGTTTTTAAGTTTGCTTTTCCCTTCTTTGAGATTGTATCTGAATGTGTAGTTTGATGTCCCTTGTCAATTACCTGAAAATTCTCATCAATAGCTCTTCTAATATATATCTTCTGTCTCATTTTTTCTTACTTACTTACTTTTGGATTCATCATTTATAGTTACAGGCTTTAAAATAATGATGATCCATATATTTAGGAAGATAGAGGACATGGTGGATAATTTCAGAAGAGAACTGAAATGTAAAAAAAAAAAGTCAACAGAAATTATAGAGCTGATAAAGTAACCAAAATTTAGAACACAAGAAATAAATTGAATAACAGATTAGACACAGTAGAAGGAAGGATTAATAAATGAAAGATAGTTGCATAGGAAGTGTTTAGTCTGAAGCTGAATGGATGATGAAAAATAGGTTTTCATTTAAAATTTTGGGCTTTTGGCTTTCCAGTAAAATCAAAATTTTTGTGAACATTGAGTCTACATTCCTCATAGCTTTAGCTGGTCTGAGCTGATGAAAGGGCTCCCTGTAAAGGGGTATGTCCCTCCTACTAGCAAGAGTTCACCTTTCTCTTATTGCATTCTGTTACTGAGGCTGAGTATCTGTTGTTATGGTTTATATTACCCTTGCACTGCTTCACTCATTTACGTTACCTGGATGAATGTGGGTCAGTAAGGGGAAAAGGTGGGGAGGGACCATCTAGGCAGATGAAGTAGCACAGGAAAAAGTACTTGCCCTGGGGGAGTTGGGCAAGTCTAGGGACTCAAATGAAGACAGCAAGACAAGAGAACAAACGTGAGTAGGGTTGTTGTATTGAACCACTGAGTCTTGAAAAATATTTAGGATCTTGGATATCCTAACAGACCAAGTAGCTGAGAAGGACTATACTTATTTCACTGTTACTCGATGGTATACAAATTTGGCCCCTCTGAATCTTCTGGTTGAAATAATCCATCATTATGTAAAAGTGATTTGTTCATTCTAACGTTTTAGCCAGGTGGAAAAGCTATTGATTTGATATGATGAAACAGCACTGAATTAATCTTCATGCCTTTGTTTCTCCTCTGCCTTATAGCTGCAAGTGTCCGCTGCTTGGAAGAGTGTGGGAAGCTGACTTGGAAGCTTGTCGGTTGCTTATCCAGAGCTTGCAGCTCCAGGAAGCCAGGGGCAGCCTGTTTGCAGATGAGACACAGACGGATGACTTAGGGGGAGGTGCTTATACAGTGGCTCTGTCCAACCCCCTGAGGTCCCACCCTGAAGATGAAAGGAAGACCCCTTTGCACACCTTTGAAGAGTGGATGGTGCACCTGACTCCCTCTCCTCACTGTGCTAGCAGTGAACAGAAAGAGGTCTGTCCATCCTCATAAGATTAAGGATTCTTACTCTGAGGGGGGCTTTGGGACCACAGTCCAAGTGAGAGCGGTAAATACTGGGTGGGCTTCCCACTGACCCACCCAAACTGTTTAAAGTTTTAACAACTCCTGAACGTGATTTCAAAATGATGCAGAATTTTTATAGAAGTTGTTTAATATATAGGAGAATGAAAAAAAAAAAAAAAAAACTTTTGGCAAATTTAGTTCTATTTTTATTCTAATTTCATGGCTCTAGTCAGAATATATAAACTAATATATAATTACTATATATATATAGCCCACACTCTATATGTCATATATAACATGTAGCTGTTGTCTGTATACATATTATATATGTCATCTATGATATTTAATTCTATATTTAGAATATATATTCTACAATATTTATTCATTAGAATCAAACAAATATATGTATATATTCCATTAACTGTTTTTGCCAAAGCAAGATCATAATGAATGTTAGAATTTGCTCTTTTCATTTAAAATACCTAAGATATGGCCTGTGATATATGCATTAAAAATTAAAGTGTAGATTTATTCATTGTTTTACCCCAGGGCTGACCTAGATTCACAGAGATCTGAGTTCCCCACCCCTCCCCTCCCTGCTTCATCTCTCCTTTCTCTCCCTTCCCCTTGCTCACTTTTCCTTCTAGCCTTAATAAGATCCTTTCAACAAAAGGACTCTAGGAATTTCTTTCCAGTTTCAGTGCCATGACAGGAGGCTTCAGAGCACTTTTCTGGCCAGATTCCCAGGTGTTTTGAATAGTAAAAGAAAATAAAACCTTGGTGAAGCTGGAGGGGGACCTTCCCAGGTGGCGTAGTGGTAAAGAATCCGCCTGCCAGTGCAGGAGACCACAGGAGATGTGGGTTCGATCCCTGGGTGGGGAAGATCCCCAGGAGGAGGAAATGACAATCCACTCCAGTATTCTTGCCTGGAAAATTCCATGGGCAAAGGAGCCAGCAAGCTGCAGTCCATGGGGTCACAGAGAGTCGGACACGACTGAGCGACCGAACACACACACCCAAGTCTGGAGGAACGTGTCATTCCACGTCCATGTCTCACAGTTGGCATTAGATGTGCCCCCTCCCTGGGTTGTTGCCACTACTCACCAGGGAACACGTCCATGTGGGCACCCCGCCCCTGTGCTGTCTGCAGGACTCTGGTCTTTGAGAGCACACACCCTCTGATGATCTGTGCTTACAGTCAACGCCTTTTAGACTTGCTTGGAAAATTGACACTCGATCATATATTTTCATTGAACAACCTTATGAGAAAGCAAGCTGTTGTCACTCTCTGGAATCCTGCTGGCCTCGTACAATGAACCTCTACACCAAGCTCTGGGTAATCTCAACTCCTTTGTTAGCTGAGGCCCTGCAGGTGGAATCCTCCGAAAAGCCTGGCTGCCTCGCTTCTGGTGCATTGTTGAAAACTTGCCTGTCTCAGTGGGCCAGCTTCGAAGAATATTCTGATGCAAGGGGCACACTGCCTGGTCATCTCCAGTTCTGTGTCCTTCATGTTCCATGTACTGTCCCTGCATTGCTTTCTGGGGATTAGTCAGAGAGGAAGGTGGGCATCTTTGGAATTCTTGAGCTTCCTTTCTGGAAAGGACAGAATTATAGAAACAGAAAACGAATCAGTTGTTGCTGGGTACTGGTGCGGAGGGGTGGGGATGGGGGGGTGGTGGGGGCTGGGAGGCGGGGCACCTGTCGCAGACAGGGTTGGGGGTGGGGCGGTAGAGAGAGAAGTACTCTGTATCTTGACTGTAGTGTGGCTGTGTAACGGTGTGCACGGGTACATGCTAAGTCACATCCGTCATGTCTGACTCTTTGCAATGCTATGGGCTGTAGTCCTCCAGACTCCTCCGTCCATGGGATTCTCCAGGCAAGCACACTGGAGTGGGTTTCCACGCCCTCCTCCAGGGGATCTTCCCAACATAGGGATCGAACTGCATCTCTTACATCTCCTGCAGTGGCAGGCAGGCTGTTTACCACTTGCGCCACCTGGGAAGTCTCTACATAACTGAGTGCCTATGTCTAAATTTATAATTTTACACCAAAAGTTTTACTGCATGTCATGTTACAAAAGTGACTGTAATTTTAAAAATAATCTCTCCCTATTTTAAAAGTGAGGCTGTAGCTGTTCGATTTGGTTGTGTTTGTCTCAAGGCTATCAGAAGGCAGTACAGCAGATGAGCAGAGCTGAGGCCGCTGGGCTGTATACAGACTGCGTTTCCTCCTCTATTAAAAAAAAAAATGGGGACAATGAAAAATATCTCATGAAGGAAGATTGTGGAGATTTAAATAAAAGAATGCATCTAAAAGTGAGTGATACGTACATGGTGGTGGCAGTTTAGTTGCTAAATCGTGTCTGACTCTTTGCAAGCCCATGGACTCTAGCCCACCAGGTTCCTCTGTCCATGGGATTCTCCAGGCAAGAATACTGGAGTGGGCAGCCATTTCCTTCTCCACAGGATCTTCCTGACCCAGGGATTGAACCTGTGTCTCCTGCATTGGAAGCAAATTCTTTACCATCTGAGGGAAGCCCTGATAACATACATAGTACAGGCTTAACTCATAATTGTGTGTGTGTTCATCACTCTTTATGGCAGTCACAAGAATCTCTAAGACCTTTTTAAAATAGTATACCCTGCTTCTTTTATTAAGAAACAGAAAAGAGAGCAATCAATCAGTGGAAGATATTCAAGTAAAGAAAGATTTAGTAAAGGGACAGTCTTGTTTGTACTGGGGTGAAGGATTCTGAGCTACTGAAAGTGTGAACAATAACCAAGGATCGCATTCGGAGGAAGGTGCTTTTGTTTTCCTGCCTTGGTTTCCAGGGGCTCACTGGATTCTGGCTCCTCGTGTATTTGTCCTGAGGCCGTGGTGTCTGTTTGCTTTGCAGCACTGAGATGCTTTTGCTCTGGAACTCCCTGCTGGGTCTGGCCACCCCGCACGGGTTTCTCTCTTGAAACCTGGTGCCCTGAAGGCAGTCAATTACTTTCTAACCTAAATCTTCCATGAAAAATTGCCGACTTCTTCTGGAGGTCCGCAGGGAGATGGGTTTTCAAACCTTCCCTGTGCTTATCTGCCCCACGTGGGTACATGCATTTTGGCTGCACTGGTTCTCACAAGCGCTTTGTCATTAATTAGAGATTTTGTTGTGTTTAGGGTCCCAGCGGGCTTCTCAGCACCATTTCTCCCATTTTACAACTGGGCCCATTAAGGCATAGTAATGTGCTGTGGGCTTTGTTACCGAGGAAGCTGGCTGCAGGGCGAAGGGCCAGTTTTCACTTGCGCTTCCTCACTGGTAAGAGCCCTCTTCTTTTTCAGCTTCATTACAGCTCTCCTGCAAGCTTTGCCTCGGCCTCTGGAAACAATCAGCTGCTGTTGGCCCTGCTTTATAGACATTACAGAAATTGCACGGGGGCCAGACAGAAGCTGGGGAAATCAGTGAGCCGGCTTCCTCCACTCTGAAGTTGCTCTTTTGTACTTGCTGTTCTGGCCATTATACCTGCGTAATTCTCTCTTTCCTGTCTGCAGCCTGTCCTGCTGGGGTGCTTTCTGTTTTTACTACAAAGTGGGCTTCAGTCCCGCTGAGTTCCCCTGGACAGCATCACTCTCCCTTGCCTTTTGCCTCCAGCTGCTTCCTTTCCCAGCCAGGAGCTGCTCAAAGAGGCTAAAAGGGGCCCAGCAGCTTTGAGCATCTCATGCAGGATTTGAGTAGCCAGGGTGTTAAGATGTCTGCAGTGAAGGGAATTAGCACTAGGATACAGGGTGACTTTATGTTTTTAGTTTCTGCTTTGTGATTGAAGTCTAGTTAACTTACAGCTTTCCTTATTATTGTTGTGGTTGTGGTTTCGTCTCCACGTTGTAGCCGACTCTTTGTGACACCACGGACTGTAGGCTGCCAGGCTCCTCTGTCCATGCGATTTCCCAGGCAAGAAAACTGGAGTGGGTTGCCATGCCCTTCTCCAGAGGATCTTCCCAACCCATGGATTGAACCCAGGTCTCTTGCATTGCAGTGGATTCTTTACCATTTAACCCACCAAGGAAGCCCTTTAGTTATTATATAGGTCTCCAAAAATGCCAATGTCTCCCAGTTTCATTTGATTCCATTTCACATGACAGGAAAGCTGAAAAAACTAATATGTGGTGAAGAAGTGTGTCCTCACCATCTTAAACTGATTTATAATTCTAGAAACATCTGTAGTGGTTGAAGGGCTTATTCTCCAGTCCTGGAAGATGCAGTTTTGCTTTTCTCTCTTCCCCATCACTTCCTGGCTCCCCTGAGCTCTCAGCAGGGCAGCAGCCTCACCAGTGAAGCAGGGTAAAAAGAGCAGGTCCTGAACTACATGCCCTCTTTTTTTTTTTAATTTGTATTTTTAATTGGAGGATAATTGCTTTACAGTGTTGTAAAACATTGTATGGTTTCTGCCGTACATCACCATGAATCAGCCTCCTCCCTCTTTGAACCTCCCTCCCACCCCCCACCCCATCCGACCCCTCTGAGTTGTCCCAGAGCACTGGGTTGAGCTCCCCGTTTTGCAGCAACTTTCCACTGGCTACCCGCTTTGCATATGGTAATGTATATGTTTCAGTGCCGCCCCTGAGCTCGTCCCACCCTCGCCTGCCTCCACTGGCTCAAGTGTGTGCTCTATGTCTGTGTCCCTATCCCTGCCCTGCAGATAGGTTCGGCAGTACCATCTTTCTAGATCTCACACATATGCATTAATATACAATATTTGTCTTTCTCTTTTGACTTACTTTGTATAACAGGCTCTAGCATCCACCTCACTAGAACAGACTCAAATGCATTCTTTTTTATGTAACAGTCCATTGTATATTTGTACAACTTCTTTATCCATTCACTTGTTAATGGACACGTCCTCTTGGTAGCTCGTCTAACTTGAAATTTGTGAGACAACCCCCAGGGTGGAATGCTCACTTAATCATTAGCTGCTTTTTCTCTTTCTGTCTAAGGCCTTTGAGGAGAAAGCAGAAAACTTGGGCATGAAGAGAAATTCCACCCTTTCTACAATTTAGCATTTTGTGTTGCAAACCCAACCCCCTTACCCCAAGAGGAGAGCAGTAGAAGCAATTAGGTTGCCATGGGGATTGGTAATTGACTGATTAATTTAAAAGCCAGAGAATTGTAAAAAATGATATAAGTGCATTTAAATATTTTTTTAAAGTTTATCTACTAATTATTTACTACTTATAAGACCAAGGCTTTGCACATGTTTGAACAGGTTTTCCTGACTGGCTTTTTCCATGGCTCTTCTTGCAGAAGCCTCACCAATTATGCATCATCAACAAATTTCCAGTTTGTGTTTCTTTAAAGAGGGCTGGAAATTTCTAGAGCACTTAAAAAACAGTCCTCAGTCCCTCCCCGCTTAAATATTATTGAGTTTTCTCAAGGTTTTCAACATGGTTTAGATGGAGACAGGAACTCCTCTTCTTTGCCACTAATATTTCATTGCTTTACGTAGTATTTATTTAAATTATGTAATTAGAATTTTAAGTACAGCTGGTACCGAGATTTAGAAAAAACTCTGTCAGTAGGATGGATGGGAAGTTGGCAGGCTCACCGGCACCACCCTGGCCCTGGCCTTGGCCCCTAGCTTCAGGGGAGGGCGCAGAGCCCCAGCACCTGTCAGGTGGGAGGAGGGGGCTTCTAGGCCACCATTTAACTGGTTCCTGCCGCCTCTCTCAGTTAATTGATGTTATCAGCCTGCCAGCCTCCTGCCCAAGGAGAGGAAGTGGATGCCTCTGATCTGCCTGCTCCCCTGCTTTTGGAAAATTACGGAACCACTCTCTTTGCTCCAGGGCCTAACTGCGGAGCCTCTTCTACTAATTAAAAATCGCTCTGTGCTTCTGAGGAGAACTACCTCGGGGCCTTCGGAGCCTCCTTCACCTTGGAAATTCCTTGTTGCTGACGGATGAGTACTTGAGGGGTTGAGAGAGGCCGGTCACAGGCTGGGTGGTGAGGACGGTTAAATTTGTAGCAGTTTCCTTTGCGAAACTGAGAGATTTTGAATCCAGGCTTTTACATCTCTGGAAAGGATACTAACACTCTGTTCGAAGCAGTGATTCTAGTCGTCTCATGGTTGCATAACTCACAGGAAAACATTTAGAAATCAAAACAACTTTAAGGTGAACACAAATGGAAGCTGGCATTTGAGTCTGAGCTCCTTGTAGTTCAGTACTTCTTAATAACAGGCGGCTGGCAGGGCTTCCCAGGTGACGCAGTTGGTAAAGAATCTGCCTGCCAATGCAGGAGACACAGGTTTGATTCCCCGGTTGGGAAGATCCCCTGGAGTAGGAAATGGCAACCCACTCCAGTATTCTTACCTGGGAAATCCCGTGGACAGAGGAGCCTGGAAGGTTACAGTCCATGCGGTCCCAAAGAGTCAGACATGACCAAGCGTGCATGCACACGGACTCACATGCAGGACGCATCCCCTGAAAGGCGACCCCCCCCCAAAGGTGTTCTGTCTTCATTTTCTCATGCACAGGGACCTTAGGGTTTGTGCTGCTGTCACCAGAATCTGAAGTCTTGTGTTAAACAGAGATTGTTTAGGTATTCACTGATGTTATCAATGTCATTTACAAATAGATTTTTCCTCCAAAGTTTCCAATACAGTTTGGCCTTATGCAACATTGGTGTGTCAAAGGAAGCAGATCAAATTCTCTCACGTGATCATGGAATAGGAAATATGGCTTTCCCAAGCTTGCCTTTCATGTGAACTAGAAACCACAGGCCAGTGAACATACATGAATTACTAGGCCATTTCTTCTTTCAGCCATATCTTTTGTTCTATTAATGGTTCTATTTAGAACTCATTTCTTAGTGTCTTCTTTGAAATAAGCATGCAGATTTGTCATTTCATTGTTTTAGTAACTAAGTTGTGTCTGATTCTTTTGTGACCCCCATGGACTATAGCCCACCAGGCTCCTCTGTCCATGGGATTCTCCAGGCAAGAACACTGGAGTGGGTTGCCATTTTCTTCTCCAGGGGATATTCCCCCAACCCAGTGTGCAGATACTTGAAGACAATTCATTGACAGTTCAGCCTATTCTGACCTAAAGACATCTAAATATGCTTTCCTTACCACCACCAACAACTGGATGCTTTTAAAAGAAATACCCACTTACTCAGGGTGTAACCATATAATCCGAATATTTGGATGAATACATGTATCTTATGGAGAAGTAACAATGTACCATTACTGTCATACCATGTGCCTCTCTGCTTGTTGGCATTACATAATGACTGCAGAACTCAGCATTTATGTGAAAACATGAATACTTACAAAGTCTATTTCAAATAGATTGTGAAAGATATCCTTTGTGGTATTGGACAGGAGTTTGAGGTAAATATTCTTTACGTGGACAGTAGAAAAAGGAAAACCATATAGCATTTCTGGAATGTATTTGCCAAGCATGTATTTTGGAAAACAGCCCAAAGGAACATATTTAAGCCTGTGATTTTAATGCCGAACTAAGGAAATGCTTTAATGCATCAGCTAAGCTCATGGATGGTGGTAATCACATCTGGTTTACCTTAAGCTATAGGAGAGGGAATGAAACTTAAGAATGGAACAAACGTCGTGAGACTCAAGATCCATTTTTGGTTTGTAAGGATGCATGTGCACAGTGTAGGATTTTTAATTGATTTTGAAACATAAGCACTACTGTGGCTCAGCAGTCCATAAATGCAGGTCACCTGTCCTTTCTTTGTGATGTAGCCTGTGACTTTCACTGCAGGAAGTAGGTGTTTTTATGGATAGGCCGCTATTGCTGCTGCCTTATTCCATGGCCAAGGAAAGGAGGGCTCAGAGTAGGCTGGTAGGGCAGAGAGGGGGCTGTCCAAGTCAGAGAGCTACCCTGTTAGCACAGGTCCTGGCCACTGCCTGTGCGAAATATCGATGACTAATTTTTTCTTTTCTTTTTAAATTGAAGTAGAGTTGATTTAAAATGTTTCAGTTAATAGGTAACACTACTGTGTGTGAAGCAGATGGCTAGTGGGAAGATGCTGAATGGCACGGGGGGCTCAGCTCCGTGCTCTGTGATGACCTAAAGGGGCGGGATGGGGGTGCGTGGGAGGGAGGCTTGAGAGGTAGGGGATACACGTACACATATGGACAGTGCGTGTTTTTATACAGCAGAAGCTAACACAGCATTGTGGAGCAATTATATGCCAATTTTAAAAAGCAATTCCATCATAGACATATGTTTTTTCAGATTCTTTTCCATTATAAATTATTACAAGATATTGAATATGGTTCCCTGTGCTATACATTAGGTCCTTATTATCCATCTTATGTACAGTAGGGTATATGTGTTAATCCCAAAGTGAAAGTGAAAGTTGCTCAGTCGTGTCTGTTTGCGACCCCATGGTCTATACAGTCCATGGAATTCTCCAGGCCAGAATACTGGAGTGGGTAGCCTTTCCCTTCTCCAGGGGATCTTCCCAACCCAGGGATCGAACCCAGGTCTCCCGCACTGCAGGCGGGTTCTTTACCATCTGAGCCACAAGGGAAGCCCTGTTAATCCCAAACTCCTCATTTATTCCTCCTTTCCCTTTCCCCTTTTGTAACCATAAGTCTGTTCTCTATGTCTGTGAGTCTATTTTGTAAATAAGTTCATTTGCATCTTTAGACTCCATATATTAGTGATATCATAAGATATTTGTCTTTGGCTTACTTCACTTAGTATGATAATCTCTAGTTCCATCCATGTTTCTGCAAATGGCATTATGTCATTCTTTTTTGTGGCTGAGTAGTATTCTGTTACATATATAATGGAATATATATATATATATGTATCTATATCTCACATCTTCTTTATCCATTCATTCATACTGATGAGTTCCTTAAGCACATTGCCCAGCACAATGCATTTCTCACATGGAACATAGTCCTGAAAGGTACTTGTTGATTTCCTCAGCTTAATTTTTAAATCACAGCAAGACTTCTTACCTCATTTATCAGGTTTTCTTATCCTGCTACTCGTTATCATTTCAGACATCATACTCCCTTGCCCTTTAGAACTACTTTAGTCAGCATTTTACAACGTTAGCTATTTCAGTGTTCTTTATCCAGTGACTTAACCCAAGGTGGAGCCGGTCCGCTCAAACCGGCAGCAGGTCACCGCTGATGAATAACATTTCTGAAAGCGTATGCTCTGTTAGGTGTGGCAGTCTTTCATAAGTAAAGTTGGCAGCTACAGCAGGACTTGCCTAACTAGCAACGTAACCTAAACAGTTTCTATTCCAAATACATTTTTATTCAGGAAATAATGTGTGTGTGTGTGTGATACCTATGATTCTCTCATCACTCTACATGTAGCCAGATGAGATGTTACCAGATACTTGTTCTTATCAAAGCAATTATTGTTATAATATAATATAATCTTTACCCTTTTTTTTAGTACTTTTTATGAGGACTATTTTTAAAGTCTTCATTGAATTTGTTATGATATTGTTTCTGTTTTACATTTTGGTTTTTGGCTATGAGGCATGTGGGATCTTAGCCTCCCAAAAAGGGATCTAACCTGCACCCACTG
The DNA here is from genome assembly GCF_033118175.1 of Dama dama. NCBI lineage: Eukaryota > Metazoa > Chordata > Mammalia > Artiodactyla > Cervidae > Dama > Dama dama. Next base: position 12,980,656 of record NC_083695.1, on the reverse strand, counting down.
CATTGGAAGGCAAAGTCTTAACCACTAGACCGCCAGGCAAGTCCCCCCTTCCCTATTAACATGAGCTCTAGTTTTAAAACTTTAAATGTTTATATCTTCCAAATTTCATAGGCAAGGACATAGTCTTCTTTATGGGAAAATCACTAAGTAATAAAGTCCTTGGAGAGCCTGACCACGGAGTCTGTGAGTGTGGTTTTCAGCAGTGTGTGGGGTGCAGGCATCTGCTCAGGCTAGCAACTGAATGCATTTTTGGACCCAAGTATAAACCTTTCTAGATAAATGTTTTTAGAAGCTGATTTTAATGAGAAAATCCTGCCCAACAAAGGAAATCCTTTTTTCTGTTTTAAATCACGCTTCCCCAGTTTAGTGAGTAGGACAGAAATTTGACATCAGCCCTAATTCAACACAGCTGAAAATTTCTGCCCGAACACTCAAGTCTACGGGTTTTGATCATGAGGTGAGTTACGCAAATTCTCTTTGAAATATTGCCTGACCGAGTTAGGGCTACTGAATCAGACATGTGTAGAAGGACAGGAGGGAAGATTTAGGGCTCTTCTCGAGGCTGATAAAAGGCAAGTGTGTGTGGAAGGGCGGGGACAGACACACAAAGACCCGCCAGCCACCCTAGAGGCAGGAGAGCATCCCAGGCAAGCTGCTCTTGGCTGCATCCAGGGAAGGGACTGAGTCTAGAGACATCTCACAGGTCTCTGCCTGGCTCTGCACACTTGGTGAGAGGCGGCCTTGGCCAGGGCAGGCTGAGAAACCGCATCGCTTCCTCAAGACTTGGCAAAAAAGAAGTCTCCATTCCTTGCTTCAACAAATGTGTCCTGAGCATCTTTGGAAAACTGGGCAAGTTGCACTGGAACTCCAGGGATGGCAGGACCCCATTCTACCCCCGTCTAGTTGGAGAGATAGGCAGTTGCATACATGTGAGAGAAGTTCTGTGCGTGGTGCGGGAGGAACACCCTAGTCTGGAATTGAGGTGGTAAGAGATTCAGGGATTCAGGAGCATGTCTGGAGGAAGTGGGATCTGCAGGGCTTCTAAGAGAAGAGGGGGCGTCAGCCAGGCAGGGAAGGGAAAAGGTCAGTAAGAGGCCCTATTCCTGCTATAGCTTTTTTTCATTCTGGCCTGTGGTGAAAATAGTTACTTCTAGGGCTAAATGATGGAATAAATGTGTAGAAAGAAAAAAATAATAATTTGAATGGCTGAAAAGACTGCCTGATGGGACAAATTACTAGAGAGTTTTCAAAGCCACTTTGAAATGCCAAACAACCTGTACTTTATCTGTTCAGAATTGCAAATCCTACAGAACTCCATTTCAGCCAGGAATACTAATGATTTTGTAGTGGGAGATATTTTAATTTTCAAGTATCAGTCATGTAGTCATGTAAGATTTTTTGGGCCACATTTAATTTAATAACTAAGTGGGAGCAAATGTTAACCAATTTCATGTGGAGAGGAGCCCACTGCATGAAGAGCTACTGGATGTGGTTCAGAGAATGTTCATTGGGAATCTACCAAGTAGATGGGAGAGATGGGCAGCTAAGGCTCTCAAATCCCAGGGGGGTAGTGGTAAAGAATGCGGCTTCCATCCCTAGATCAGGAAGTCACTTGGAGTAGGAAATGGAAACCCACTCCAGTATTCATGCCTGGAAAATTCTATGGACAGAGGAGCCTGGCCCGCTATAGTCCATGGGGTCACAAAGAATCGGACATGACTGAGCGACTGAACACACAGATACACGTTCTTATTCAGAAAGGAAAACTGGCCATCCTTCCCATGTGACTCACCTGCTGTCCTCTGCCTCCAGCCTTGTGTTTCGTGAACTTGGAGATCAAAGGTCCCTCACTCACCACTGCATCCCAGGTTGTCCTGGTTACCATCATCACCAACATCTAGGTGACATGTATGCAAGTCATGGAGGAGATACCTCTTTGGGTGAGGCTGAGCCCTCTGGGAAACAGAACAGACTTTGCTGAGTTTTGAGGGAGGAAGAAAGAGAAGAGACAGCTTCTGGTGCTGTTTGCTTCTCTGATTTCTTTCTGTCATCATTTTGTAGCCCCCTCCATCCTGCCATGGGTCAGCCCTGCACAAATCCCTCACCCCACCTCCTTGCAGCATGGTTAAGTCCAGATCCAGAGGAAAGAGCTGGCTAGATGTGGGGAGACCTCTGTCTTGGACCCCAACCCACCACGTTCTCTTTGTGTGACCTTCGGTAAGCCACAGGACTCTTAGAAATGCTTTTGATGTGTCTATAAGGAGGAACTGAATTAGATGAGACTTAAGTTCCTAACCCCGCCAGCTCCAATTCTCTGTTTAGGCATGAAGATGCTTGGGGAAGTACCTGTGACATTCTTAGCAGCCCTGACTGAGGTGGCCCTTTGTACACACTTGTGTTTGATGTCCTGGAAATCAGGCGAGAGTTAAAATGAGGGACTCCACTTTCTTACCAGTTACATCCCAAGCTGGGGCCTCAGGAGCAGTGCTCTGCTTAAAGAGAGCACTTATTTTGGCTTAAAGAGAAATGCCAGCATTGCCAAAGATCTGTTGAAACTGCTTTGAAAAGAAGTTCCCTTTCTGTTAAGACTAACAAGCAAACAAAAGCCCTTCTCTGGCTCCTATTTCCTTTACCTTTTTATTTGATTTTTTTATCGGATGATAATCGCTGTATAATATTGTGTTGGTTTCTGCCATACATAACGTGAATCAGCCACAGTAAGGAAGACAAGAGACAGCTTCTGGTGCTGTTTGCTTCTCTGACTTCTTTCTGTCATCACTTTGCAGTCCCCTCAGTCCTGCCCTAGGTCAACCCTACACAAATCCCTTTTGGTGTCCCTCCCTATTCCATCACAGGTTAGGCAAATAATATGGATAAAATTAGAGACCAGGGTAAAGTTGACAGTAAAGCCCCCTGCTCTCCTGCCAGGGGATCTCTGCATAGTGAGCCTAAAAACCAATGACTTAAAAAGGACATACTTGAGAAAAGTGTTCTCAAAGCAAGAGAGATATAGTGGTAACAGGCCTGATGCCTCCCACCAACACCCTGCCACCCTGGGCCAATGGAGCACACGCACACTCATGTTCTAGGAGGATGTAATATCTGGGGATTTACATAGGGTAAAGATTTTTTCCTTCATCCTAGGCAGTGAGTGTGTCCCCAAGGGGGCTGTGAGAACTAGAGACAGGAATCTATTCGTCAAGTACACTTCTGCCTCTCATGAGGAAGCATCTTGCTGTTCCATTTGCACTAAAGAGTCATTTTCTCCAAAGCTAGAGGGAAGCAAGCTCCCATTGGCTACATCCTGAGCAAATGTGTTGTTCAGACTATGCACCTGCATATTTGACCAGAAGGCGGGGATCTGGGGACCAGTGACCACCAGCAGTGACCACTCATTGTGATCTCTTTCTTACACTTCTGAGGCTCATGGCCACAGCTTCCAGCACGGCTGGGCACTCCCTACCCTGAGACAAGTCCGGGTGTTAGCACTTTAGTGCAGTTCAAGATCTGATTGGTCTAGGGACCAGAGGGGGTACCTCCTGCTAGTGTTGTGCAAGGGTCCTGTCCATTCAGGCAGGCTCCCATGTGGTGTATCCCCATGCATCCTACTGTTTTAGCTACTGTGATTCTTAACACGCTCAGCTTAGTGATTAGAAAAAAACATTTCGTATACGCATGGTCCTGTGGGGAGGATTGTCTTTGCCCCACATGGTCTGGGTGTTTAATGAATCACTTGAAGGTGGGTCCTCAAACTGTCTGAAGGCTCAGTCCCACTCATACCTGGCTATTGACTGGGCCTTTTGCTGGGGCACTCAGCCAGACACTTACACCTGGCCAATCCAAGTGACTAGGGCTTCCTCACGACGTGGACCCTGGGTTCCAGGGCAAGTGATCTGATGATGTTGAAGTGATGTTATGATGTTGATCCAGAAGTCAGGCATGTCAGCTCTGTTGTATTCTTTGCACCAGAGGATCCTTAAAGGACCAGCCAGGTTCAAGGGGGAGAAGTATTGATAATAACCTGTCTCCTGGCAGCACAGGTAAGGTTCTGGAAGGCCATACGGCTGTGGTCACACACACATTCCACCCTGCCTAGGCACAGCATGGGGACAGCAAGGAGGTTCTACCCAGTCCTCCAGGGTGTAGTCCGCACGCAGGACTTCCACAGCTTTGTCCAACTGATGCTCATGACTCTGGTCCCGTCTGGCCCTCTGTGGACAGATGGGATTTCTTTGAACGATGGAGCATTTTTTTATCAGATTGATAAAATATGTAAATCTTCCCTCTCGTTAGCTGTCATTTCTCAGTTTAGGTCTTAAGCTATTTCCATTCCCAAGGTTCCATATGAGAGCAGTATAGTAAAGCCATAAACCATTCAAATAACACCCAGGTCACACGCAGTGTCCTTTCGGGACAGGATCAGGGTCTGTCAGTAGTGATTTGCGCAGGAGTGTGGTGGAGAGTCTGTGATATGAAGAGGCAGTCCCACGAGAGAATGCCAATCAGCTCTTCTGTTACTGATCAGAGAACCTTGATCTCACTGAGTTTGTTTCCCTGTGCCTCTTTGTGTTTTTTAATCTTTTTTTTTTTTAATTACTGAAGTATAGTTGATTTACAAGTTGTGTTAGTTTCAGGTGTATAGCAAAATGATTCAGTTATTACATTTTCCATTATAGGTCATTACTAGATATTCAAAATAGTTCCATATACTATACAGTTGGTCCTTGTCAGTTATCTATTTTATCTGGGGTAGTTTGTATCTGTTAATTGCATACTCCTAATTTATCCCCTGTCCTTCCCCTTTGGTAACCATATGTCTTTTCTATTTCTTGTGTTTTTTAAGCTTTAAAATTGTTTTTTAAAAATAGTCAGTTGTATGTCTTCCATACTTTTCCATTATGGCCTGAATTAGTGTTCTAAGTGACTTTTTTCTTTATTATATTTCAGAGATGTGGAAAATACAACAAAACATTGAGGAGAAAATAAAAATGTACTATAATGCTGGCCCTCCAAATAATTGTTAATATTTTAGTGCTTTGCCTATTTGAGTATTTCCTCATTATTAAATATTCTTATATTAAAATGATTTTAATGGCTAAGTACAAATTGAATATACCAGGACTTAATTTAACCACTCCCTTTATTGTTGGACACATGTTATTTCCTCTTTCTCGTACTCCTAATGCAATTACTTTTGCATTACTAAAGTAATAATAAATTTTTATTTAACACATATGATAGAGATTTTCTATATTTATTAAAATGCTTAATAAAAACTATTTAAATTTAAATATATAAATTTTCTTTTTGAAAAATTGCAGTAAAGGGACTACTGAATCATAGACTGTAAATAATTTAAAGTTTTGCTGTTGTTGTTTAGTCGCTAAGTTGTGTCTGACTGTTGCAGCCCCATGGACTGTAGCCTGCCAGCCTCCTCTGTCTATGGAATTTTCCAGACAAGAATACTGGAGTGGGTTGTCATTTTCTCCTCCAGGGGATCCTCCTGACCTGGAGATCAAACCTGCATCTCCTGCATCGGCAGGCAGGTTCTTTACCACTAGCATTATCAGGAAAGCCCAAAGTTTTTCTATATGGTCTTAAATCACTTTTCCAAATTCACACAATCACTATCAATCTGCACATAATTTTAAAATAAAAACAGGCAGGAATTATGTATGTGGGGGAATATGTAAAGCCATATTTTAAATGGACTTAATTCAGCTTTGATTTCTATTTGTTTTAGCCCTAAGATGAAAATTGAATCATTTGATTCCATCAAAGAGTGTTTTAAATTCCTTAGCTTCATGTTCTGATTCTATGCTTTTGTGTCTCTTTAAAGTGTAATCTCTGGCGCATATATTTTCCCACTAACACTGTATTTTTCTCCTTCTGTATGGCTTGTGGTTCCACTGCTGTCAGTCATTTTTCTCCAGATGTTCTTTTTCTTGGTGTCTCGTTTAGCTCATGCATGACTATGCCATTACTCATTGCCCGTTGTCTTAACTTCCATGTAATTTGTCTACTCTGTAATTCTACATCTTTGAATGATAATGTTACTACTTTTAGAGCAGTAAAATACACATGTATATGTGATTTTTACTTATTTACTGTTTTCTCCTCATCACTACTATGGTCAATTATGAATAAACCTTCATGCATGCTTCACATGCTTTCTTGTATAATCGTGTCCATTTGTCTGCAAAATTGTATGTTGTCACTGAATTTTTTGTACATATATTAATTTATAATATATTAGATGTCTTTAGTATCTACGATAGTTATGGGTACTTTGTCTGCACTATTTTCTTCTAATGTAGTTGACCATTTGGCATATAAACTTTAGGGAATTCTGGAGTTGATATAGTGAATGTTAAATTACATATCTTGATTAAATGGTTATTCTTGGACTCCAATTATAGTATTATACAACTTGCGAACTCTAAGGACTTTTTAAATATTGCCACACCTGGGCATTTTGTTGTTGTGTTTTCTAGCCATTAATTATAGCTTTTTTAGTAACTCTGCAATTTAATCTGAATATATATATCTCAGTTCTTTTCCCTATGCAAAATTATTTTTATCTACCTTCTAAGACTTTTACCATTAGTTGGAAAAATACTAGTTTTACTTTTGGTTACTTTTAAATTCTGAGCTCACTTTTTGCTGCTTATTTATTTACTTATTATATTTTTATTGAGATATAATTGACATATAACACTGTGTAAGTTGAGAGGTACATTGTTTTTATATGATGCAGGTTATTACAAGATATTGAATATAGTTCCCTGTGCTACACAGCAGGTCCTTATTTATACCTTTTATATATAGTAGTGTGTATACGTTAATCTCAACCTCCTAACTTATCCCTCCTCCCCCTTCCCCCTTGGTAGCCATAAGTTTGCTTTCTATGTCTGTGAGTCTGACTCTGTTCTATGATAAGTTCATTTGTATCATTTTCTTAGATTCCACATATAAACAATATCATATGACATTTATCTTTCTCTGTCTGACTGACTTAGTACGGTAGAGATTCTAGGTCCATTCATATTGCAAATGGCATTATTTTGTTCTTTTTATGGCTGAGTAGTATTCCATTGTGTATATATGTACCACATTTTCTTTATCCATTCATCTGTTGATGGGCATTTAGGTTGCTTCCGTATCTTGGATATTGTGAATAGTGCTGCTCTGAACACTGGGGTGCATGCATCTTTTTGAATTATAGTTCTCTTTGGTTATGCGTCCAGGAGTATGATTGCTGGTTCATACAGTAGCTCTGTTTTTCATTTTTTAAGTAACCTTCATATTATTCTCCACATGGTGGTTTTGTACAGAAAAGTGACATAAAGAGGGCTCTTTTCTGATTCATGTGTTGGATACAAGTATGAAGGAGAAACATTTCAGGAGGCAGGAGCTCCCAGACTTGGCTATTCATTCACGGAAACAATGAATGCCGTGTGCCTACTGTGTGTCTGACATTGTGCCAGGAGCTCTGAACCTACAGCGAGCAAGCCATCATTGTCCGAGCTCTTAGGGGACTTGACATGCATTGTCCCTTCTTTTATGGGACTTATGCCCTGGTGTGAGAGAGGGAAAATGACTACTTCCACTGGCGGTGATAGCAGCCGAACATACAATGCAGGTCTCCTGGCATCTAAAGTCTCCTTGGGAATGCTCTTGCACTGTTGGTGGGAATGTAAATTGATACAGCCACTATGGAAGAAGGTATGGAGATTCCTTAAAACACTAGGAATAAAACCACCATTTGACCCAGCAATCCCACCCCTAGGCATATACCCTGAGGAAACCAAAATTGGAAAAGACACATGTATCCCATTGTTCACTGCAGCACTGTTGACAATAGCTAGAACATGAAAGCAACCTAGATGTCCATTGACAGATGAATGAATAAAGAAGTTTTGGTACATATACACAATGGAATATTACTCAGCCATAAAAAGGAATGCATTTGAATCAGTTCTAATGAGGTGGATGAACCTAGAACCTATTATACAGAGTGAAGTAAGTAAGAAAAAGAAAGATAAATATCGTATACTCATGCATATACGGAATCTAGAAAAATGGTACTGAAGCAGCAATGGAGAAACAGACATAGAGAACAGACTTATGGACATGGGGAGAGGGGAGGAGAGGCTGAGATGTATGGAGAGAGTAACATGGAAACTTACATCACCATATGTAAAATAGATAGCCTACGGGAATTTGCTGTATGGCTCAGGAGACCCAAACAGGGGCTGGGGTGGGGTGGGGAGGGAGATGGGAGCGAGGTTTACGAGGGAGGGGACATGGGTGTGCCTATGGCTGATTCATGTTGAGGTTTGACAGAAAACAACAAAATTCTGTAAAACAGTTATCCTTCAATTAAAAAATAAATAAAAATTTTAAAAAATCATAAAAAAGTCTCCTTAGTATTCTAGCTTTCAGGGACTGTGACCAGTGTACAAACACATGTTCAGTGCCCTATTAGAGTCCTGTGCCCCTAAAGGGCATTCTCTGTTCTTACAGGTCAGCCTCTCTTTGGTTAGCAATCCTATTCCAGTGTGGTTTGCCCATGAATGCAGTTCAAAGACCCAGGCTTCCTCTTTGATAAATCCAATTTAGGAGTTGATATACTGGATACAAGTCTTGGAAATGACTGGATGCAGGAGATAAACTGTGGAGTTACGTACATACAGCTTATCATTCAGTAAGAACCTGAAATTGCCATTCTCAAGAATGACCTCCAGGGAAGACAAAGTTTCTGGCATGATGCCAATGGGATTCAGAAGGTAGCAGAGCTCTGCTGGGGAGTCTTCCCTTTGTGGACCATTGGATAAATCACAGATGTGTTCATAGCCCTGAAAATATCTGTAGTTTACTAATGATATTTTTTTCTTTTTCCCTGGCCAGGAATCCTACATCTTTTCGGCAGAACTTGGAGAAAAATGTGAAACTATAGGCAAGAAACTATTGTACTTAGAAGATCAACTACACATGGCAATCCACAGTCATGATGAAGATCTCATTCATATCCTTTTAATCCTGCAGATGAAGCACCTGTTAGGCTACTTTGTAAAAGAAAGTCTTAATAATTTGCAGTTTTCCTATGCCTCAGCAGATGGAAACAAATAGATACTCCTGGTATTTAGAGTTCAACACACCTCTGATCTCTGAGATTATTCAGTATGTGATGTTTTCTCTCTAGGTTTTGGTAAGTTGGCATTTTTGATGACTAAACCGGACTGCTAAAAAACTACCAAAGAAATTCAGACATGCACAAAATCAGGCCAAAGAAAAATGTAGTTTTGGGGCTGTGCAGCTGGGTTTGTGGGGCTCAGATGGTTGTGAGTCTGACTGCCTCAGTTTTCCAGGGGCTTTCTAAATACCTAGAAACCCAAATCCATCTTCAGCTTCCTCTTCCATGCAATTCTGCCATATAATGGGCAGGAGAGTATCACACTAGTGGGGCTTCATATAACTCCCTTCCAATTTTTTCTCATACAAGATTCAGTGCATTTCCTGTCACACCTGCAAATTCCTTTATCAAAACTAGCTGCCAGTGAGCAAGATGGCACAAAAAACTACTGGCTTAGGAGTTTGTCCATGTGAAGCACTGAATTTCATATTAATCAGTGTATGGTTTGTCCCTGGTTAGCACTTCTGAGGGCAGATGAGTGAGTGCAAGATGGATGAAGGCATATACAGCTCCATCCTGTATTTTTTTTTTTTAGGTATTTAATCATAAGTTGAAACTTCTCTAGATGAAAGTACTTTGTTCATTTATCTTTTCTGTTCAGTAGTATGACTTTTATTAGATGTATTTGTGAGAAATGTAGCTATTTTGAACTTTGTTTCTCATTGCTGTCTTTTCAGAATTCTAGCTCTTACCAGACTTTATCTGGAATATGTGTGTGTGTTTAAAGAGATTTGAATGGTCAAGCATTAGCCATAATCACAAGTATTCAGATCCACAGTCTAATGATGGATTCAGTGTTGTGTTTCTTTTCTCCTTATAACCTGAAATCTTTCACCTTGCTTATTAAATTTAGCAGGAAAAAAATTTTCAACTTAATCAGTGATTATTTCCAATTGCTCAAGGTACATTTTTAAAAGCAGACATTCTGTTTTTCATAACTCCCTACCCCTAATAAAGTGTTATTTAAGCTCTCATTAAAAAGCTGGCCAAAGAAGCAGTAGCGGTATTTTTGTCTTTCACTTTTGTTTGTTTCATGTTCACGGATCCCACAGATTTGAGCAGTTGTTAGGGGAGTGTGGCCTCCAGCAGATGGACAAGTGACCGTCTGCGGCTGGGCATCTGGGAGCAGGGTCCTGCCGAGGGCCAGTGCGCACGGAGCGGCTCCTGGCCAGCAGGTGGGCTTGTTCCTCGCTGGGAAAACCCCCCAGCTTCTGGTGGGCTCAGGGAACAGTTCTGACAGCTGCATTTGAGGTCTGTGTTAGCCTCTCGTTTAGAAATTTTCCAAAACGTTAGTTTGATTCTAGGGAATTGGGTTTTCTCCTTAATAGATTTGGGTAGTGGGAAGGAGGCTGAGAGGGGACAGAGCTGTGTATAAATAGGATGCTTCTAGTGTTCCCAAGCCAGATTCAGGAGCAATGGGATCATGGACAGTGGATAATGCCTCTATAAGCATCTCTAAAGTCAGATAACAACATGTACCTGTAAGGTTCCCAGGTGCCACTAGTGGTAAAGAACCTGCCTGCCAACGCAGGAGATGTAAGAGATGTGGATTTGATCAGTGAGTCAGGAAGGTCCTCTGGAGGGGAGGGCGTGATAACCCACTCCAGTATTCTTTCCCTGGAGAATCCCATGGACAGAGGACCTGGCAGGCTTCAGTCCATAGGGTCACAAAGAGTCGGACACAACTGAAGTGACTGAGCATGCGCTCACTAAGGTTTTTATTTGAGTTAAATGGGTTATACTCAGGAGATGTGTTGAACATAGTTCTTATACATGGTTAAGTGCTTGGTTTCAGGTAGAAAAACATTTTCGGTGTCAGTGTCACAAGATCAAACCACATCCCATTTTTATATGAGGTTTCAAGACAGATTGATTCAATCATTTTGTAATAAATCCTTGCAAGAACTGATCTGTAACCCTACAGTGACTTATATGAAAAGTCATTTCATTCTGATAAAATTTCTATAGACAGATAGGGATTATTATTTCTACATGATAGTTGAGAAGACTGAGGCTTAGAAATTGCATGACTGTCCAAGATAGTTTCTGACGTAGGGCAAAGCGTCCAGCCACCAGCCCATGGTCCTTCATGGCCAATCAGGAGGCAGCCATGCCTGTAAGTAGCTGGACAGGTTTATTCTGTGGAACACACAATTGCTATAAAAATGTTAAACTTTATTAAGAGGTGTTTAGTGAAGATATGTTTATTGAGAATTTTGCTGGTCCTTGCTAAAATAAGTGGAAACGTAGAGGGAACTTGTCAAACCAGGATTGGGAAGCACTGGTTTAGGTACTGAAGTCACCCTCCACCTGTAAAATTTACACCACAATATGGATTTCGATGCAGACTTTCCTCTGCAACTCTGGCTTTGTTCTGTGTCACTGATGGACAGTAAATACACAGAAGGTATCTTTGAATTCAGAGTGGCGCTTAGTGGATCTCGGTGCCCTGAGATAGAAAGACACGTTTACAAGGCACTGCTGAGGCTTCTTACACAAACCGAAGCCGTTGTTTCAAATGAGAACTTATCTCGATTCAAAGAGGCTGCTGAAGTCCTCCAGCCTAGCTCCGACTGGTTTGTGTTTCCATTCTTGATCAAAGAGACAAAGCTGAGTGCAGTTGAAAGAAACAGCTTGCCGTCAACAACAGGAAAGAATTTCCCAGCGAGCGCAGTATTTTTGTTTGATTCCATTAAGGACTCTGCCAGAGCCTCCTGTGTGTAGGCTGCAGCGTGAACATGATTAATTTGAGCCCACATCGATGTCCATGTCCAGAAGATTCAAGCCTTGGACACTCCAGATGCGGGAGGCTCGGAACTTTGCATAAGCCATGAGTGTGAGAAAGCCCTGGGGGCTGTAGCATCAGGGGTGGGCGGCAGTCACAAGCAGTGGGGCTGACCTTCCCAGCAGATCCTCTGGGCATCCTGGTTTCACATCAAGGCCGTGGACAGCTGACTTGTAGTCTCTTGTTTTTATGAAGAAGACACTGGATTGACAGAGCGGAGGAAGGGGAGAAGACAGGCCGTGTCTCCTCATCCTCCTGACAGGCTCACTAAATCACGCCAAGTAACAGCACCAGCCCATCAGGCAGCACACGGCGAGCATCTGAGAAGAGTCTGCAGCGCTAATTGGAAGAGCCGGCGTCATAGAGGTGACTCACGCCTGGCATCTGAGGCGAGGACGGGAGGTGTGACTTCACTGCCACTCAAGCCGGGATTTCCAGGAGTGTGTGTCTGAGTCTGTAGTATAATTTCACAGTCACTTTGGATCCTAATTAGCAGTTGTGTTTTGAAAAAACATGTTGAGGGGATGGAATCATTCCTCCACGTAGATAGCGCTTTAACTGAAAACCATCTAGGTTAGGTGGATGTTTTAGTGGTGATTTTTCTCTTTCTCCTTCAACTTGTACAACACTCTTTCAGAAGGAAAGAAGGACACCTAGGAGTGGGACATTGAGCATATTTCAGAGCCCCCAGAGTAATTCTGACTGCCTCTGAATCCTAGATGAGACAGGACAGACTGATTCTATCTGTGGTTCTATTTGCATATATGTCCAGGAAACCCTCCTGGATTTCTGTTCTTTCTCTTTACTTGGAATGCGTGGTGCCCAATCCATTAGTTTTGGTGGTGCTTGATGGCATGCAAACACTCTAAATACATCCAGACACATATACAAATGCCACATGAGCTTAAGAGCCCTTGTTTGGTTCAGCTTTAAGACATGCAGCTGTAACTGACAAAGGAAATGGGAGTTTGGGGGAATTGCTCTTGCCTCCTTGGAAATGCTTTCATCTCCTAGAGCTGAAGAGCTGGAAGAGGGATTACGACTATCATGGTGTCACAGATGAAAGAAGTGAGACCCTAAGACGCTGCAGTTTGACCATTGTGCGCACTGTCTGATGCGAATGTGGGGGCCGGGGTTCTTCCCTCTGGCCCCCACGAAAAGGAGTGGAATGGGAAGAGGAGGAGTGGGAGCCCAGGAGAGGTGTGGACACCTGGCTCCGACTGCAGGCTTAGCGCGGGTTAACTTGGCCCTGGGCGGCACCACAGGAAGTGCGCCTGCGCAAGCTTCACACCCTTTGGGGCTGTTGCGTGTGGGCGGGGCTTTCCTCTCCGCTCCTCGACTGCGCCCTCGCTTTTGGCTTTGGGAATGCAGGAAAGTTCCCAAGACTGTGGCCACAGGGCCTGCGGAGTCACTGTTGATAATGAAAAAATAATTTAGCAAATGAGTAACTATTTCAAAGGAAGTACTGTTACTTCTTTTGGAAGCAAAGGGGATCAGATGAACTGAAGATCGTCGTTTGACCCAGCTAATAAAATGATCGCTTGGAATCACAATTGGCAGTAAAACACTCAATTGTTTTTCATATATAAACAAAAGAAAAAATCTGAGGATCTTTGGACATGGCTGCCCTAAAGGACAGTGTGGTCTTAGCACTGGAAGACGCATGTGAAACGTGCTTTTATTCATTGCAAACACACTGCACAATTTCGCCATCAAGAAGTAATGTTCTTGGGACTTCCCTGCCGGTCCACTAGTTAAGAATCCACCTTTCAGTGCAGGGGATGTGGATTCAATCCCTAGTCAAGGAGCAAAGATCTCACTTGCTTCCAGGCAGCCAAGCCCGTGTGGCAAAACTCGGAGCTCATGCGCTACAGCGAAGACCCAGCACAGCCAAAATTTTTAAAAACCTTTTTTAATTGTAAAAAAAAAAAAAAAAAAAAATTTAAAGAAGTAGTACCCTTGCCTAATACACCTGTAGTCTATAACAAGGTGGTCTCGGGTTCAAAGGGGTTTTTAAAGATATGGCATGCCAATCCTTATGCCATCGTTGTAATCAATGTGCTGACTTTCTTAGCTGCCTCAGATCTTTGGTGGCGCATCTGTTACCGAGAATGAAATGCCCGCGTGGCTGAGAGGCTGCCAGGGCACAGGCATACTGAGAATCATTTAACTCCTTTAGACCTCTTCTTGCACTTAGATATAATAAGCACCTCTGTCACATACACATAAATTCCAACTCCGAGGTTTTACTCTGTTTCCTCAGAACTTTCACAAAACACATGGTCAAATATCAACCGGCTTTAACTATGAATTTATTGGAGGAGCAGTCAGAAAAACCTGCATTTTATAAGTAAGATAATGAAAGCACTGGATGGTTTGCCAGCTTCCCAGAGCTGACGGGCACATCCTCAAATTTCCATCTTCTCACTCCTCCCTGTGTCCCTGGAGATTATTGTCTGAGGGGCTGAGATTGTCTGAGATTATTGTCTAAGTGTTATTTTAGTTGTATAACATAGTCTTTTTCTTTTGTGGCTTCTTTCTCTTTTCAAAACCCTTTTTCAGTGCGTTCTCCCAGTGCTAGAAATTTTATGAGTTCTTTAAGAGGCAGTTGAGTTTGGTTCAGTTTCTCTCTCTAAAAACGCTGGTTGTCATTCAGCGTATCACAAGAGTGGGGCCTGTAGGCCCAGACTGCCTATCAGAGGTAATGAAGTCTCAGGAGTTTGTCAAGACTCATAAACTGCTTAAGCTCTATGCTTACTCTTTATAAATGTAGCTTAACTTTGTGATTAATTGGCAGCTTGGTATTTGGTCTGAGACCACTTATGTTCTTGCTTGTGTAAAGTCATATGTGTTTTTACTAAAGATTAGCAGAGCTGTTCAGAGAAATAGAAGAAAACGAAATCTTTTAAAAAAGAAAAAAGAGAAGTATTGGATACTTTCTTCTCTTGGGTCTCCTCAACTCCACCCTCTTACCCCCACCCCTCCCTCACTCAAGTTCAAGTGCAAGGAGTGAATCATCATAGTAGATGTATGTAAATTATGTAAGCGATGAAGTCTGATGAGGCTTCAAGAGCAAGAATAACTGCCAAAGGCTTGTCAGGGTGGCTCAGCGTTTTTTGTTTAGGTGAGCTTCATTTGCATAATTCCCAGGATCCTTTGGAGTTCCTTATTTAAAAAAGAAAAAAAGAAAGCTTCCTATAGTCATAACCTAAAGGTATCTCTGTCTCTTGACATCGAATTTGGATAAAACAACACTGTAGTAGATGTAGGCAGTCTGTGAGTGGGAAGATTTCTGCAAGCTGCTTACCCTAAAGCTTTCTGTTTGCTGCGTATCTGATCTAGTAATATTTAAGTGGTCTGACCTCATGCGAAGATGTAACAGCATTTCAGTGGTGTCAACATGTTTCTGTGTTTCTTCTTTTTTTTTTATTAGTTGGAGGCCAATCACTTCACAACATTTCAGTGGGTTTTGTCATACATTGATATGAATCAGCCATCTGTGTTTCTTCTTAAGTTCCTGTTGGATGAAGTTAAATTAGTTTGCTTATTAAACTAACAGAATCTAATCCACCAGTCATTCTGTATTTGTCTTAGAATTGTTCTGACTCTAGGTACACCAGGAAAAGCAGAGTTAGCTGTGGATAGACAGGAAGACCACCATTGTTTAAATGTTCCCGAGCTTAAACACCTAGAAGAGAGCTCATCTCTTAAAAGAAAGGCCGTCATATTATTTATTCCATAGAATTATTTGCTAAGTTCTCTGTGATTGCTTTATCTCCAGGAGAAACAACTTTATAGGTCAGGAAACTAAGAGCCCAACAGTTTAAAGAAAAAAATGTATCAATCAGCTAGCCAACCCAGAGAGTGCAAGCTCCCTGCCTGTGTCAAATCTCTAGTGCCCTGAATGGCTGTTTCACAAGTGCCCCAGAGCGTATTAACACATGACAGCAGATTGGAACCAAAGGGGGTTTGAAGTCATTGTTTCAGGAGAAAACTGAGATTCAAAATGATTTACACACGGTGACAAGGCTGGCCAGTGGCCGACAGGCACTGTAACTCATGACTCTGGGCGTGGACCTGTGGTGGCGCCCAGTCCTGGCTTTCCCCAGGAGACTCTGGTTTCCAGCCGTCTTTCCTTTCCACTGTCAGGGCACTTGGATGTGCAGTGGCCCCCACCCCAGCAGGGGCTTAGCAGGAGTACAGGCTCACTGACCATAGTCCTTGGAGCATCCTAGCTTGCCATCTGTCTCAGTCTAAAAGCTGACTCTTCCTTTTCCTGTTGGAAACCTTCCTTGAGACTGTCAATGACCTCGGGCCTTGTAGGAACTGCAGTCGCTCTTAAAAGAAGTGTAATATTTGTATTAATATTTAATTGGTCCAATTTGGAGGAACTTGAAACTGCAATTAGAGGGCAGTGCCCATCTGCTTCCAGCAGGCACGTGGCTCTTACCAGATCCCTGGGAGGCTGCAGGGGCCGCCCGTCACCTTCACGTGTGTTCCTTAACAACGTGCGCACAGTCTCTCAAGGGGGAGCTCCAGATGGTGAAGGAAACTCTCCAGGCCATGGCCCTGCAGCTCCAGCCAGCAAAGGAGGCAGGGGAGAGGGAGGCTGCAGCTTCATGTGTGACAGCTGGCGTCCAGGAAGCACAGGCCTGAGGCCTGACAGGACGGAGGGTGAGTGACCGTGTCATCAGCATGAGCGCTGGGGGCCTCTCCCACCCCTTCTGCATAACCAGTGTGCCTGAACCCATCACGGAGATGTGAAGCCTGGATGCCCAGCCGAAGGGTGGTCCTCTCTCCTGGGGCCGAGTTCAGGGGAGTCTGCAATTTGAAATATGCAGGGCGGGGGGTGATCTGCTGATTTCCTTCTGTCAGTCTGAGACACTTACTGTGTCATTAACAAGAGCATCCTGCAGAGGACTTGGAAAAAATCTCTCCATTACAGTCCCCATTAGACAGACGGTGAAAGTGTTAGTTGCTCAGTCGTGTCCAGCTCTTTGTGACCCCATGAACTATAGACCCCCCCCCCGGCTCCTCTGTCCATGGAATTTTCCAGGCAAGAATACTGGGGTGGGTTGCCATTCCCTTCTCCAGGGAATCTTCCCAACCTAGGGATAAGACCTGGGTCTCCTGCATTGCAGGTAGATTCTTTAATATCTGAGCCACCAAGGAAGCCTCATTAGACAGAGGTTGGGGTGAATTCTGCTAGAAAGATGTCTCTTTTCTTGTACCATCTTGCTTTCTGCTGCAATTAAAATAGCTCCTGATTTAAGAACTTATAAAAAAAGAAAGCATACATGTCTCTCTCATCGTACCTGCTACACTTTCCTACAGGCGCGTGGTATATAAGGGAGCTAATTAACCCTAGAATCTGGAAATAACAGCTTTTCACCCTAACTTCTCCTGTGATTCTCTATCATCTCAGGAGAATTAAGATCAAAATTTCCAGAAGGTATTTTTAAAGAGACAGCCTATCATGAGCCCCAGCCCTCTGGTTTTCCTGTTGTGGCAATACCTATCTTTATAGGATGATCCCTGATGTTTCATCAGGACTTGCTGAAATTCACCAACAATTAGAGCATGAAGGGAGTAGGGGCCATAAGTGGGTTGGGAACATGTTTAAATGTTTAAGCCTCTCCTATATTCCCCTGAACCAGTCTCACCCAGGATCAGGCAGGACATGGAAGTGGAAAGCTTCAGTGCAGTATAGTACTCAGCAAGGCAGGGCTGTACTCAGATAATCAGTGCTATACTCAGTTAATCACTGCTGTGCTCAGTCAGGCAGTGTTGTGTTCAGTGAGGCAGTACTGAACTTGGTTAACCAGTGCTGCACTCAGTGAGGCAGTGCTGAACTCAGTTACCCAGTGCTGCACTCAGTGAGGCAGTACTGAACTCAGTTAACCAGTGCTGTACTCAGTGAGGCAGGGCTGTTGTCAGTAATAGTAATGTGGACACTGAAGGCTTCTCACTGCTGAGGCAGCTGTAGAACAGGCTGAGCTCACCCAACAGCACTTCCCAGGGTACACTGAGGAAGGCAGCCTTGAGAGATGCCCTGTAGACACACTGCTCTCCTTTGGCATGTTTGGGAAGCGTCCTATGCCCGTCATTTCTGCTGGAGAGCAATGGTGCAATCAGCATATTAGCCTTTGAGAATGCTTCAAGTAAGGAAACCCTCTTGATTCCGTCTTGCCCCAAACAACTCCCCAAGTTGAATGGATCATAGTGTTTAAATTTAAAATCTATGACTATTCCATCAGTCTACTGCTGTGCAGCGCTGCATTCTCTCAAGGTGTCGTGATCTGAACACTGGTTTTTATCACTTATTGTGAGTTAGAGGTGAAACTCAAAACCTTTGCTGTGTGGTGCTGTGCTTAGCGGCTCAGTCGTGTCTGACTCTGCGACTCCACGGACTGCAGCCCACCAGGCTCCTCTGTCCATGGGATTCTCCAGGCAAGAATACTGGAGTGGGTTGCCATGCCCTCCTCCAGGGGATCGTCCCAACCCAGGGATCAAATCCAGGTCTCCCACATTGCAGGCAGATTCTTTACTGACTGAGCTACCAGGAAAGCCCCAAAATTTTGCAGTGTTGAGTTAGTAAGGACTGGCCGCAGTTTATAAGTGTAATTGACTAACTGGTGTTTTTGTATTTCTGTCTCTTGACACTCAGAAGGATTAGTGATGCTCCTGTCTTCATTCGGATCCATGGACAGTAGACAATCTTTGTCATTTCCTGAAGTCACACTGCCATTTCCGAAGGCAGCTGGTGCCTTGCTCAGCCTTCTCCCGTGCAGTGCTTCCGTCAGGAGATGGCCCTGCTTAAGCCAGCAGGTGGCCACGGTCCAGGGAACAAGCCAAAGCACAGCATATGAATTTCCTGATTGTATTTTCTACAATTTTCTGGTGAGCACTTAAATATCTATACTATGCATATTTTAGTAAGAATATAATTAGTTTGTTCTAGGAATGCTTTTCAGTGTTTTTCAATGATGGAGTGAATTCTGAATTATTTATCATGTCTGAGCAATATTATGTACTAGTCACATGGCACATGGAATTCCTGAATCCTTGAATTAATTCCACTGAAGCAAAACTTGTAGAGTCAGAATTGTCTCTAATGAATCCCTACTTTGAGAAGTGTCATCTTAAAAAACCCCACGAGACATTTTAGCAGTCACCTAACGCAAGTGTTTTGTATTACTCAGGTACCATCATGAATAATTCTGTGAGGTTATGATGTATCTGAAAATTCTGGAAGCTAATGACTATCTGAGTGTGCCCCAAATAAGTGTTCTCCAGTGTCCCAGTGGGCAGGATATCCATCTCCTTGTTGAGATGCCAGATCAAGGTGGGTGAATGATGCTTCAACCACCTGCTGCAGCTCATCCCTAGTCTGTGCTGGTGTCAGAGGCAGCCAGGAAGCCTGCACAAGGCCAGGGTGTTTCTTCTGCCCACACGACCTTCTCACGCCCCCTCTTCAGCTACAGTGACCCCAAAAATCCCAGGGCTTTATATCTGAAACCATAATAGAGGGCAGTTTCTGTCAGGGCAACATAAGAGGAGATTAGAGCTTGAATTTAAAAGCCACAAAGCAATAACAATAAAAATCTAAGCTTTTATGGAGACAGTCAGGACCACAAGCACAAGTGCAGGTGGGATATGATGGCTTTGGGTCTGATTCCATGGCAGCATGCGAGAGAACCAGTGATAGATTCCATGGTAGCCTGCACTGAGCTTCTGGCATCTGAACGCCAGCCCATTGTCTCTACCAGCCCGAGCTGGGGCGTGTCCTCCGTCAGTGACTTTCCCGGTTCCCTCTAACTTCTTGACATTTCAACATCAAAATGATCTTCCTCAAATCAGATGAACATGTTCTAATAGAAACTATTCTTCCTGTGTGGTAGGGGTGGATTCCCCACCACAGGAGCATGGAGGTGCTCACATGTGTGTGTTGGGACTGTTCCAACACCTTTATAATCATTATCATCTTAATTCTTAGTCCAACCTTATGGGGCAGGTGTTTGTAGTTGAGGAAATTGAACCTCGGGAGACTGATGAACATTACCCACAGCACAGAGCAGGTGAATGGGGGCCAGAAGCAACAACTAGACTGCTGAAGACAGGTAGACCACTCCTACCTGTGTTCTTACTGAAGTGCTTTTAGTGTCTTTAGAGGACTGCAAGCCTAGAGCTTACTTGTTCCCTTGAGAACAGATGGTCATCTTGGAACTCCTGCTTGAGAATCAGAGAACTGAGCCTAGGGAAAGCCTGGCCCCTCACACCCCGAGCTGAGCCTCACTGCACTGTGACTGTGAAGTCTAGACTCAGGCTTCAAGGACCCACCATCCGCCACTGTCCTAATCCACCATTCATTCCCCATCCCCTATAAAGTCATGCCAGGAACAACCACCTACTCCCTGACAATAGGCAGATTTTCTTGAAAATGTCCATCTAATCGGTGTTTTTCAGAAAACATTAGAGAAAGCAGCTTTACACTCATTGTCTAATGGCTTACATTAAGAAATAATTTGATGCTCTAATATCGAATACCCTCATCTTATCTAATCTTTGAATTTTGTCATGTAATTTATTATTTCATAAAATTTACTTTTTATATGTTAAACTAAAAATGTTACCCAAGTCATTGGTGCGCGTTTAACATTTTTTTTTTATCTTCTGGAGTATGGAGGATAGAAAAATGTATCAGCTTTACTTTTCTCATCTTTCTGTTATAGGATGAGTCATGTATTTACATTGCACAAAATGTTTCTAATAAAGCAATGCTTTAAAAGTGTGTATGTGTTTACTTTCAGATATTAACCAGTCAGAAAATGATGGAATTTTATATTCCAGACCCTTTGAAGAAATTGAAAATAACATTACCATTAAGTGGGGAACAGGACAGAGTGCCCGCTAACAACACTGAAATATTTTACTGGAGATGCTGGCTTTAGGCAAGAAAAACAAATGAGAGTTACAATCTGGCAAGGAGGAGATATAACATTAATAGTGACAGGTGATGTCACTGTAAGCCAGACAACCTAAGAGAATTAACACACACAAAATTTATTTACACAAATAACAACACAATCAGCTTACCAAAATCAATATGCTTTACATACACAAATAATAATCAGAACATAAAGTATAAGAAAAGACCCTACTTTCAATAGCAACAAGAAAAGAAAACAGCTAGGAGCAAATTTAAATAAGAAACATATAGCCTTACCTGAAGGAAATTTTAAGATGAAGAACACAAGAGGAGAATTGAATACAAAGAATGACATTAAATTTTGGGTAGAACGTCATCATAAATTGTCAGATCTCTATAAATTAATTCATAAATATTATCTGATCCCAACAGAGTCACAGATGTCTAGATATTCTCAGCAACCATTCTCTGCTTCATCCTTTCTAGCAATTCTTCATTCAGGTGCTTAAACTACAAAGGTACTCACACATGAGCAGAGTTGCTATATGCATTTATACTGTAAAAGCCGTTAAACAAGGAATCCATTAGCCTGAGGGAGCTCCAGTGCCCTGGCACCTACACCAGCAAACCCACTTCTAAGCCTGTAAATGCTTCAAGGTTATGAAATTGAAGCCCGAGGATGGCCAGTCACAAACAGCCAATTAGGCTTTGAACGATAGCCAGTCAGTGCTTCCCTGGCTACCATGCTTCCCGGTGAGGCCTTTTCTCCCTCCTGTCAGTGGTGTCTCCCAACTACTTCTGGTTTGGCACCGCCTGATTCAGATTGATTTTTGCTCAAAAAAACTCTTAAAAAGTGTAAAATGCCTCAGTATATTTTTTAATATACTGCAAAGGGGCCCACTTAACCTGGGGAAGAGGGTTGGAAGGAGATTTATTTTTTCTGTGTCCTGTTCTTTTAAAAATTTGTACCAAGTGCTTATGCTTATTTATTCAAAAAATAAATTCTTTAAGAAAAAACCATGATCACGGAGACTGGAAGTGGGCCCTTGGGTAGGGCAGGGCACTTGGGCCCAGGCCCCCGACCACTGCCTCAGAATTTACCCCCTCGTAAGCATCCACTCTGTACCCAGCACCATACTGGGGAGTGTGCCACACCTTGGTGATAAAAAGACAACTGTCAGATATTATGATCAAATGATCTGAAGGAAGTAACTAATAATATTTATAATTACAAATATTATAAAATATTATAAATATTATCATTTTAAAGACAAGGGGTGAATTTTGTGTTGACATTTGAACAATGATGTCTGGTGGTAAAGTACCAAAAATTCAATCCCTTCTGTAATTCCAGTTCTGGTCCTGGGTTAGGGAGTTGGACAAAGCCTCCTTCTTTGGAACACAAGATCTAAGAGATCTAAGAGAGCTGTAGTTGGCTGTGAAGACAGAGTGGGGCTGGGGGAAAGGAGTTACATCTCTCCCCCATTGCTTCTTAGGAGTTACGTGTGCAATCAGTGTTTATTCAAATAGGTGTGCTTTTAAAGGTACCTGCCACATATACTTTCACACTGGAGAAAGGAGGCTCTGACAGACACCAGAGTGAAGAGCAGTCCAGAAAATATCTCTTCTCATTATTAAAATAACACATAAGAACTGATTGATTTTACTCTTCTGTTTTCAAGAGTTTGAAGCATCTATTGGAAACAGCTCAAGTGCATGACAGGAATTTGATCTCTTCCCATTGTCTATTTATTCACACCAGAAACATTGAATTCTTATTATAAAAATTATTCTTCCTATGATGGATAAATTTGTGACTAGTTATAAATTTATAGAGGTTAAAATCTTAGTGAAAATCATTCAGCCAGTAATGAAAATATGCGTTGTTTCTCAGAACTTTTGGTTTTAAATCTACATGATAAATTGCTAGACAATGCACACACACAGAAAGATACCCAATAGCAGTTAAGTTCATATTAAGCAACCGTCACTCATTATTTTGTTTCCTATATTGTTTTATTTATAAGAACAACATTAAAAATTGTTTTAAAAGATTCATGTATAAACCACTAATCTTCATTTTTCTGTTCATCTACACAAAAATATATTTTCATTAAATTGCAGCTAGTCTATTTTTTATTCTGCTTTTTATGTTTAAGATGATGGTATTTTCCATTTTGCTACATAATCATTGTAATCTTTGTATTTGTTGCTGCATAGTATTCTATCAAGTTGATCTGCTGTAGCTTAGATATTCCTATGTCCATCCATAAGTCACTTCAGTTGTGTCCGACTCTTTGTGACTCTCAGGCTCCTCTGTCCATGGGATTCTCCAGGCAGAAATACTGGGATGGGTTGCCATGCCCTCCTTCAGGGGATCTTCCTGACCCAGGGATAGAACCAGTGTCTCTTAGGTCTCCTGCACCAGCAGGTGGGTTCCTTACCACTAGCACTACCAGGGAAGCCTCTATTCCTGTGTCACTTTAGTTCAGTTCAGTCCCTCAGTCGTGTCTGACTCTTTGCGACCTTATGCACTGCAGCATGCCAGGCCTCCCTGTCCATCAGCAACTCCCGGAGCTTACTTAAACTCATGTCCATCGAGTCGGTGATGCCATCCAACCATCTCATCCTCTGTCATCCCATTCTCCTCCCGCCTTCAATCTTTCCCAGCATGAGGGTTTTTTCAAATAAGTCAGCTGTTCACATCAGGTGGCCAAGTATTGGGGCTTCAGCTTCAGCATCAGTCCTTCCAATGAATATTCAAGACTGATTTCCTTTAGGATAGACTGGCTGGATCTCCTTGCAGTCCAAAGGACTCTCAAGAGCCTTCTCCAACACCACAGTTCAAAAGCATCAATTCTTTGGCACTCAGCTTTCCAACTCTTACATTGATACATGACTACTGGAAAAGCAGTAGCTTGGACTAGACAGACACTTAGTTGACAAAGTAATGTCTCTGCTTTTTAATATGTTGCCTAGATTGGTCATAGGTTTTCTTCCAAGGAGCAAGCATCTTTTAATTTCATGGCTGCCATGATTTTGGAGCCCAAGAAAATAGTCTGTCACTGTTTCCACTGTTTTCCCATCTATTTGCCATGAAGTGCTGGGACTAGGTGCCATGATCTTAGTTTTCTGAATGTTAAGCTTTAAGCCAACTTTGTCACTCTCCTCTTTCACTTTCATCAAGAGGCTTTTTAGTTCTTCTTCTCTTTCTGCCATAGGGTGGTATCATCTGCATATCTGAGGTTATTGATATTTCTCCCAGCAATCTTGATTCCAGCTTGTGCTTCTTCCAGCCCAGCGTTTCTCATGATGTACTCTGCAGATAAGTTAAATAAGCAGGGTGACAATATACAGCCTTGATGTACCTCTTTTCCTATTTGGAACCAGTCTGTTGTTCCATGTCCAGTTCTAACTGTTGCTTCCTGACCTGCATACAGGTTTCTCAGGAGGCAGGTCAGGTGGTCTGGTATTCCCATCTGTTTAAGAATTTTCCACAGTTTATTGTGATCCACACAGTCAAAGGCTTTGGCATAGTCAATAAGCAGAAATAGATGTTTTTGTGGAACTCTCTTGTTTTTCTATGATCCAAGGGATGTTGGCAATTTGATCTCTGGTTCCTCTGCCTTTTCTAAAGCCAGCTTGAACATTCATGGACGTTCATGGTTCAAGTACTGTTGAAGCCTGGTTTGGAGAATTTTGAGCATCACTTTGCTTGCATGTGAGATGCGTGCAATTATGCAGAAGTTTGAGCATTCTTTGGCTTGCCTTTCTTTGGGATTGGAATGAAAAGTGGCCTTTTCCAGTCCACTGCCAAGTTTTCCAAATTTGCTGGCATATTGAGTGCAGCGCTTTCACATCATCTTATAGGATTTGAAATAGCTCACCTGAAATTCCATCACCTCCACTAGGTTTGTTCGTAGTGATGCTTCCTAAAGCCCACTTGACTTCGAATTCCAGGATGTCTGGTTCTAGGTGAGTAATCACACACATCATGATTATCTGGGTCATGAAGATCTTTTTTGTATAGTTCTTCTGTATTCTTGCCACCTCTTAATATCTTCTGCTTCTGTTAGGTCTATACCATTTCTGTCCTTTATTGTGCCCATCTTTGCATGAAATGTTCCCTTGGTATCTCTAATTTTCTTGAAGAGATCTCTAATCTTTCCCATTTTATTATTTTCTTCTCTTTCCTATGTCATTGGGTATTAAATCTTTCCAATATTTTGCTGTTATAGACAAAGCTGCAACAATATTTTCATACATATAGCTTTTCCTTTCCTTTGAATTTTGTTCCTGGGAGGAATTCCCAGGAGTGAGAATTCTAGAATAAAAGGTAAGAAAGAATGATGCATTTGAAATTAAACTTACATTAGAGAGCAAATTGACAACAACAACCAGACTGCAAGCAGTCCTTCCTCTGCTGAGGGGATTCCCAACCAGGTATTGACTGGTTTCATTGATTCTGTGGTGCTTCCTCTTGTCACGGATATATCCACAATTACCGCAGCTGGCAAATAGCAGCTGGGCAATGTCTGCCACTAAAATGAGCAGCTTCAACTCCGCAGCAGCATTTCACTCCTGTCCTCACTGATGCTGCCTCCTTGTAGGTCTGTGCTCTGCCTCTTATAGGTCTGTTTTCTCTCCAGATAAAGTGTGTGGGGTCCCACAAGCATCCAGGATTTAGGAGACCAAAGATCTGGACTGAAGTCGTTTCCCACTTGCCAGTTGTCTTCTTGATCCTTTGTTTGAATATGTGCAGAACGAAATTGATAATAATAAACCCTGCCATTCAGCATGGCGGAAAGACTCAGAGATCAATATAAATGAAATAATTGAAAAATAAATCAACATATACAGGCTTTTAAAATGAGGAAAATTTCTAGTATAGAAAGTGAACAGAATCAATTTAAGTGTGAATGCAACCCAGTGAAGACCACTGTGTGCACCCCAAAGGGAATAACTTGAGGTGTATGTCGGGTTTTCTATTTCTACTTATTCATTTTAGTATTCTGATTTAAAAAATTTAATCTTATATTCATGGGGTCGCAAAGAGTTGGACATGACTGTGTGACTTCATTCATTCATTCATACAATTATAATATTAACATATTTTCTTATCACATTGTGTTAATAGTGTAAATGTGTTTGCATAACATTTAGCTTTTACTTTGTACATTGTTTATGATATAAATTTAGCTAGATTTTATTATTGATTGGTATTTTTCAGGATGTTCCTTGAAATCATCTTGGTTTCTCTGGAGAATCAGGTACATATACTTAAATAAAGAGATCCTCTCTTGTTCAGTTAAAAAACATGTTTCACAATTGTGGCTTCGTGTGCCTCTTCTCCCAACTCTCAGGGTGGTCTCAGACACTCAAGAGAACATGAAATGTTGAAATAGAAAGTGCTTTGGGGAACATTTAATCTACTCAGTCCAGCCTAGCTGAGGGGTAAATAATCATAAACACCCATGGCTGTTTCTAAGGCATCCTCCCCAACCTGCAGACGTGCATATGAACTAGAGCTTGGCTTTGACCAGAGCCAGAACACTCCCCAAACCTGGCCCCCACCCATTTCCTTACATTGCCCCTGAGCAATGTAGGAATGCAGATTCCAGGCCCCTGTGAGTTACCCCAGCTCTTGGTCCCCTTCCAAAGGTGCATTTCAGTACCCTGTCCCTTGATGCACCATCCTTTTTATCTCCACTCCACTTCAACCACCTACTTTTCTAACTTTTACTGATCCTTCCCTCTTAGGGCTTTGATGATTTCCATCTCTTTTTCTTTTTCTTTTATTTTTTTAAATTTATTTTTTATTTTTTTCATTTATTTTTATTAGTTGGAGGCTAATTACTTTACAACATTGTAGTGGTTTTTGTCATACATTGACATGAATCAGCCATGGATTTACATGTATTCCCCATCCCGATCCCCCTCCTTCCTCCCTCTCTACCCGCTCCCTCTGGGTCTTCCCAGTGCACCAGGCCCGAGCACTTGTCTCATGCATCCAACCTGGGCTGGTGATCTGTTTCACCATAGATAATATACATGTTTCGATGCTATTCTCTTGAAACATCCCACCCTCTCTTTCTCCCACAGAGTCCAAAAGTCTGTTCTATACATCTGTGTCTCTATTTCTGTTTTGCATATAGGGTTATCATTATCATCTTTCTAAATTCCATATATATGTATTAGTATGCTGTAATGGTGTTTATCTTTCTGGCTTACTTCACTCTGTATAAACACGTGCACCCCATCTCTTTTTCTTACCTAATTTATTTGCTTTTCCTCTTTCGAGGGGAAAGGAAAAGTAGCAGTTCCTGATGACTTGAGAGCTCCAGGGTGAGCTCTGTGATTCGAAAGCACCCTCTTCATTTATTAACCTTGAAGGGACTCTGGCTGGGGCTCCGGCATTTATCTTGCCTTCAGTGGGGACTCCCGCTCTCAGCAGGATAAGAACATCTGTAACAACCACACAGCTGGAGATGCTGGGAATGGAGATTCTGCTTCCGTAGGAGTCTTTGTAAATAGGAACCCTGCACCAAGGCTTTCTTCACTGGGATGGAAGTGTCTGAAGCTTTGTGTCTACCAGAGTTCCATTCTTTACAAGCAGCGTGGGTAAGAATTCCTTGACAGGAACATGAGGGGACCCAGAGAGACTTTGATAATCCCTGCTGTGGGCAAAGACACTGCTGAAGGGTGTTTTTAAAAATGAAGATGACAATAAAACAATGCACTCTTATGAAAGATGGGAGAAAATAAGAAAGTAGTAATGAGGCCAGGGTGAGGCAAAAGATATGTTGTAAATTCTGGGGGGAAAAATGAACATGTAAAAGACTTCTGTGCAATGGCAGATCCCACACAAAGCTCAGGAAGTCTCTGATTTATCATTGGTCACACAAGGAAAATCAGATGCACAGACAGGACAAGTCAAGTGGGATCTTGCTAAGTGGAGTTTTGACTTTTAAGGACAAGTGTACATAGGCATCTCTTCTGGGCTTGAAGAGCTGGCAATCACAAGGGAGACACTTAACCTCAATGGGTTTGAAGTGAGTTAAAGTGTCTGGATATTTTAAATATATTTTATGTGTTTGGCTGCACTGGGTCTTAGTTGCAGCACGAGGAATCTTTAGTCACAGCATGCGAACTCTTAGTTGTGGCATGCAGTATCTTAGTTCCCTGACCAAGGATGGAGACTGAGTCCCCTGCAGTGGGAGCGCAGAGTCTTAACCACTGGACAAGCGGGGAACTCCCTGTCTGGCTATTTTGTGCTTGGAAGACACTGAGCCCTTTCCCATTGTGAGGCCGATGAACCATGCTAGGTCTCAAATGTAAAGAAGATTCTAGACTACGAATTCACAGATAAAGGGTCTCTTTGGTTCCATGTTTCTTTCCCATGAACAAGCGGTACTTGAGGTGCATGGCATCAGGTCTGGACCTTGTCCTGGGAGTCTGTGCCCTGCTAGATGCCCAGAGTGGAATTCTAAAGGCAGTCAGGAGACAGGCCAGTGGAAGACTGACCCAAAGCAAGTGTCCTCGGGGATGACACCAGCCCATCCACATCGGGAATTGAGACTGACTCAGTTGGGAAGGTTGGGAACCAACACTGAATCATTTCCTTGCTCTCCCCACCCCAGCCCACCCCTTCTCCATTTCTCTCTCTCGTTAAACCTCTTTCTTGTTAAATCAGCTATTCATTGGTGATGGTTATGGCAAATCTGAAATCATAGACACTAAGAAGATTGCAATAATTGCTCTCAAATTGCCTAGTTCTTATTTTTCCCTTTGTTATGCTATCAAGACACTGTGACTCACTCTGCCATAGTGCTTCTCCCTGAATCGTAAAGAGACGCCTCTCTCCCATAGAGGAAGTGAAGGATTTTCTGGAACTACTGAAAGACTTCCTCAATTAGGGGAAAAATTTTATAAAGACACACAAACTGAAACCTTTTATCCCCCAGATATTTCCAGAGATAGACATGTGATTCCCACAAGTCAGCCTAGTGGCGTTGTTGTGATAAAAATTGTATTTTGGTTTTGAACCATGATGGGAAGTTGAATAGAGCTGTCAAAATGGGCATGTTTCCTGGGCTCATCAGAAATAGTTACCTGCATGGACTGAAGGGCTAAAACATTCACTCATGCCTGTGCAACTACCAGAGACCTGGGAAACGTGACCATGGAAGCATCTGGGATAAAGATTCAGTACTAGAAGTTATTGCTGCATCCTTGTGCTCTCAGATCCCGTGCTCACTCTGTAGTCCCCAGGGGGTGACTCTTGTTTCCCCCACCTCATTAAAACTCTTTTTGTGTATGGCCTGCCAAATCCCACAACGTTTTCTGTCTTCATTCCACTTGACATTTTGGTAGCAAAGTCCAGTGTTGAAACAAACCTGTTTTTCATTGAATCTCTCTCTCCCCTGTGGGGTTCTAGGACTCTACATCCCCTGGGGTCTCATCCAGCATCAGTATTCCTGCTTGATTGTTCCTTCTCCTGCTTCAAAGATCGATACCCTGAGCCTCTGTCCTCAGATCTGCTTTCTCACTGGGTAATTTCATCTGCTCCAACAATTTTAACATTATCTTTCTAGTGATCATTCCCAAAGTTATGAGACAATTGAAACTATTTATTGAGCACCCACCATATGTTAAGTGGTTGTTGTTGTTGGGTCACTAAGGTGCATCTCTTTTGTGACCCTGAAGACTGTAGCCTGCCAGGCTTCTCTGTCCGTGGGATCTCCCAGGCAAGAATGCTGGAGTGGGTTGCCATTTTTAGGTGCTGGGTCCCAGATTCCAAGCTGTGTGTGGCTCCTGACCCAGGAATTGAACCCGGGTCTCCCACATTGCAGGCGGACTCTTTACCATCTGAGCTACCAGGGAAGCTATGCGTGGCTCAGTGTTTTCCTATCATTCTCGAATTTTGTCTTCTTTTCTGAACTTTAGATTCTGCTGGAGATTCCTGTCACTACACCATCCCAAATTCAACATGTCTAAAGCCAATTTCATTTGGTTCTTCCTCCTAAAAATCTGTCTATCTTTGAGCTGTCCTTGACTGTAGTTCCTGACATGTCTATCTTCTGGGAAACAGAGAAGAACCCTCACCATTACGTTATACTCCTTTTTCTTGCTCATCCCAAATCCAAACAGGAAAGTCTTCATGCTTTTAGCATTTCAAGTTTTTATATCTCTCTTTTTTCTCTATTCTCTCTCTTGTCCACTTTCTCATCATATTACTTGAACTATTGCTATAAGTTTCTAATTGGTTTCTTTGTCTTGTGTGTCTCATAATTCAAATTCATGGTCAAAGTTATCTTCCTAAACCAATGGTTAGATCAGGCTCAAAATCTTTCAGTGATTTGTTTTTGCCCAGAAAATAAAGTTTTTATTCAACGGTGATCATTGTCTGTAACCAGACTATCCTTCCAAACCCATCTTAAGCAACCTCCTCCCAGCTACTCTGGGTTACTCACTATTCCTCAAATTCTCACCTATTTCCATACCAGCCTTCGCTCATGGTTGTGCTCACAGCCTTGATTCTTGGGTTTCATGTATCTCACTTCATGATCATTTGTCCAGAGTGTGAGGGAAGAAAAGCAATGAAGCCTTGGGTTTGGGGTCTGAGCAAGTGAGTAAATAGTGATATAATTATGGAGGTAGAGAAGAGCTTGAGGGAGAGGGTGAGTGTGTGTGTGTGTGTGTGTGTTGCAAGAGGGGTGCAGGGAATGGAGATTGCCAGCCAGGATACTGAGTAGGCAGCATATATTTAAATTGGACCAGGGAGTCATGTCCTGTTGCATTGTTCAGTTGCTAAGTTGTGTCCGACTGTTTGTGACCCTGTGGACTGCAGCATGCCAGGCTTCCCTGTCCATCACCACCCCTCAGAGTTGGTGATGGTGCTTAAATGATGATGGCACATAGAGAGTGCTTAAAGCCATAGAACCGTGTAGAACAAGTAGGAAGAGAGGAGTATTTAAAAGAGAGAGAAGTGCAAGTGGAGAAAAGGAGAGAAAGTCACAGGAGATTATAAGAGTTAGCAAAATCCTTGGGAGGAGTTTTAATGTGAAGAAGAGCAGAAACATGATTCCATATTCAGCAGGGAACTTCCAAGGGATTTGCATGAATAATCTTAATTATAACAACAACCCCACAGGTAGTTACTGTTATCCTTCTCCTACAGATAAGGAAACTTAAACTTATGGATCACTACCTATAAGGAGGATATATTGGATTGCCTCAGTCCAAAATCTGAAAAGAGCAATGTCACCAGGAAATAGAAACACCTTGATTCCATTTTCATGTTGTCTTATGATTAAAATACAGTGACTTTTAGCTAATGCACTGGCTGATTTGTTTCTCTTCTTATGGAGGCTTGCACAGCATTTAGGTGCCACTAAACTAATACATCAGTGGCTCATGGTGCATGTTGTCGTTGTTTAGTCGTTAAGTCTTGTCTGACTCTTGCAACTCCATGGACTGTAACCTGCTAGGCTCCTCTGTCCATGGAATTTTCCAGGCAAGAATACTGGGATAGGTTGCCACTTCCTTCTCCACGGGATTTTACCGGCTGAGGGATTGAGCCTGTGTCTCCTGCATTACCCTGGGGACTCTTTACCACTAAGCCACTTGGGGAGACTTTGTAACATACATGACCAGTTTATCTTAGGTAACCCTTGAAAATGAAGGAGCTGATGGGCACCCACTGTTTCTTGGTAAACTGTTTAATTGGAACTTGGCAGCAGAGTTCATCTTCAATACAATTACAACTTACTCAAAGTTTGTAATTAGGGTCCTCCTTTATTCTACATCATTTTCCCTCTTTTTAGGAACATCTGTTCCTCAGAGTACTTGGCTTTTTGATACAATCAGACATCTCTGGTGCTCCAGATTTACGCTTATATGATAGTCTAATCTGCCCTTCATGAGAACAGCTCTGGTCCCCCACGCCTCCCTTATGGTCTAGGAGGCCTGGACACCCACATGACATGTGAATAAGGTAAATCCCTTCCCTAGTCTTCTGCAATTGTGGTTTTCATTCTGCCTACCCTCTGAAACGTGGTCCACTGGAGAAAGGAATGACAAACCACTTCAGCATTCTTGCCTTGAGAACCCCATGAACAGTATGAAAGGCAAAAAGATATGACAATAAAAGATGAACCTGCCAGGTCGGGAGGTGTCCAATATGCTACTGGAGAAGAGTGGAGAAATAGTTCCAGAAGGAATGAAGAGGCTGAACCAAAGCGGAAATGATGCCCAGTTATGGATGTGTCTGGTGGTGAAAGTAAAGTCCGATGCTGTAAAGAACAATATTGCATAGGAACCTGGAATGTTAGGTCCACAAATCAAGATAAATTGGAAGTGGTCAAACAGCAGATGGCAAGAGTGAACATCACATTTTATGAATTGGTGAACTAAAATGGATGGGAATGGGTGAATTTAACTCAGATGACCATTATATCTATTACTGTGGGCTAGAATCCCTTAGAAAGAATGGAGTAACCCTCATAGTCAACAAAAGAGTCTGAAATGCGGTACTTGGGTACAATCTCAAATATTACAGAATGATCTTGGTTCGTTTTTAAGGCAAACTATTCAATATCAGAGTAATCCAAATCTACGCCCCAACCACTAATGCTGAAGAAGATGAAGTTGAATGGTTCTAATGAAGACCTACGAAACCTTCAAAGGACACCAAAAACAGGTATCTTTTTCATCATAGGGGAGTCAAGAGATACTTTGAGTAACAAGCAAGTTTGGCCTTGGAGTACAAAATAAAAGAGCGCAAAAGCTAACAGAATTTTTGCCAAGAGAATGCACTGATCATAGCAAACAACCCTCTTCCAACAACACAAGAGATGACTCTACACATGGACATCACCCGATAGTCAATACTGAAGTCAGATTGATTTTGTTCTTTGCAACTGAAGATGGAGATGCTCTATATAGTCAGCAAAACTGACCAGTAGCTGTTTGTGGCTCAAATCATGAACTACTTACTGCAAAATTCAGACTTAAATGGAAGAAAATAAGGAAAACCACTTGGCCATTCAGGTATGACCTAAATCAAATCCCTCGTGATTATACAGTGTAAGTGACAGCTAGATTCAAGGGATTAGATCTGATAGATAGAATGCCTGAAGAACTATGGATGGAGGTTCCTAACATTGTATAGAAGGTGGTGATCAAAACCATCCAAAAGGAAAAGAAATGCAAGAAGGCAAATGATTTTCTGAGGAGGCCTTACAAATAACTGAGAAAAGAAGAGAAATGAAAGGCAAAGGAGAAAAGGAAAGATATACCCATCTGAATGCAGAGCTTCAAAGAACAGCAAGGAGAGATAAGAAAGCCTTCCTCAGTGATCAGTGCAAAGAAATAGAGGAAAACAGTAGAACGGGAAAGACTAGAGATCTCTTCAAGAAAATTAGAGATGCCAGGGGTACATTTCATGCAAAGATGGGCACAATAAAGGACAGAAACAGCATGAACCTAAAAGAAGCAGAAGATATTAAGAAGAGGTGACAAGAATACACAGAAGAACTACACAAAAAAGACTTTCATGACCCGAATAACCACAATGATGTGATCACTCACCGAGAGCCAGACTTTCTGGAGTGTGAAGTTAAGTAGGCCTTAGGAAGCATCACTACAAACAAAGCTAGTGGAGGTGATGGAATTCCAGCTGAGCTGTTTCAAGTCCTAAAAGCTGATGCTGTTAAAATGCTGCACTCAATATGCCAGCAAATTTGGAAAACTCAGCAGTGGACACAGGGCTGGAAAAGGTCACTTTTCACTCCAATCTCAAAGAAGGGCAATGCCAAAGAATGTTCAAACTACCACATAAATTCACTAACTTCACATGCTAGCAAGGTCATGCTCAAAATCTTTCAAGCTAGGCTCAAAATTCTCCAAGCCAGGCTTCAACAGTACACAAATTGAGAACTTTCAGATGTGCAAATTGGATTTAGAAAATGCAGAGGAACCAGAGATCAAATTGCTAACATCTGTTGGATCTTAGAAAAAGCAACAGAATTTCAGGAAAACATCTGCTTCATTGACTAGGCTAAAGCCTTTGACTGTGTGGATCACAACAAACTGTTGAAAATTCTGAAAGAAATGGGAATATCAGACCACCTTACCTATCTCCTGAGAAACCTGTATGCAGATCAAGAAGCGGCAGTTAGAACTGGACATGGAAGAATAGACTGGTTCAAAATTGGGAAGAGTGTGTTAAGGCTGTATATTGTCACCCTGCTTATCTAACTTATATGCAGAGTACATCATGAGAAACGCTGGGCTGGATGAAGCACAAGCTGGAATCAAGATTGCCGGGAGAAATATCAGTAACCTCAGATATGCAGATGACACCACCCTAATGACAGAAAGCAAGAGGAAATAAAGAGCCTCTTGATGAACAACTGGCTTAAAACCCAACATTCAAAGAACAAAGATCATGGCATCTGGTCCCACCACTTCATGGCAAATAGTGGGGGGGGGTGGGGAATGGAAATACTGACAGACTTTATTTTCTTGGGCTCCAAAATCACTGCAGATGGTGACTGCAGCCATAAAATTAAAAGATGCTTGTTCCTTGGAAGAAAAGCTATGACAAACCTACACATCATATTAAAAAGCAGAGACATCACTTTGCCAACAAAGGTCTGACTAGTCAAAGCTATGGTTTTTCATGTAGGGATGAAAATAGTCATGTAGGGATGTGAGGGTTGGACCGTAAAGAATGCTGAGCACTTTCACTAGGTGGTGCTGGAGAAGACTCTTGAGAGTCCTTTAGACTGCAAGGAGATCAAATCAGTCAATACTAAAGGAAATCAACCCTGAATATTCATTGGAAGAACTGATGCTGAAGCTGAAGCTCCATTGATTTGGCCACCTGATGTGAAGAGCTGACTCCCTGGAAAAGACCCTGATGCTGGGAAAGATTGAGGGCAAGAGGAGAAGAGGCCAACAGAGAATGAGATGGTTGCATGGCATCTTTGACTCAATGGACATGAGTTTGAGCAAATCAGGGGGATAGTGAAGGACAGGGAAGCCAGCCCTGTTGCACTCCATGGGGTCACAAAGAGTTAGACACGACTGATCGACTGAAGAACAACTTCCCAATGTGTAAGTGATAGTTGGATTTTTGCCTGGTGTTACTGAATCACAAGACAATAGTCATGAAAAATATAAGAAGAAGCTGATCAATTCAATTCTTCCCTGTCTCTGTTTGAGAAAGAGAAAAAATAGAAATGGTAGTGGTAGGAGATGTTACTTTCTTTCCCTGATTAATAATCCTTATGTTCCCTAGCATAGAAGGAAGATCTGAGAAGAATACTCCGAAGTATGATTAAAAATTAAAGGAGTGTATAACAACCAATAGCCCAAAACTTATCCATCCAAGGGACTAATGTTTAAAAGGTAGGCTTTCCAGGAGATGATAGTCTTACTTTAATGAGTCTAATTCCTCTTTTTGAACTGTCTTCAGATGCAATTTCTACACCTTACCACCCTGGGCACACAAGCCTGTGCACATTTGTCCTCGCCCAGAGGAGTGACATGAATTCGGCCACCATGCCCCAGTTTTGAAAGGGGTTATCTCCTTCCATTCAAATGATTGGAAGCAAGGTTGCTTGAGAAATCTAGTTCTTTCCTGGGATACAGTGAAGAAATGAGAAGGGAGTGAGAATGGATGCTGGTTCCTGAAAATGTCTAGCATGATTACTGCTCACATTTGTTACTCTGAAAAAACTGTCATGGAAACTGAAGGGAAGAGCTGTGATCTGAATACAGGTTTACCATAATCAGGACTTCCCTGATAGCTCAGTTGGTAAAGAATCTGCCTGCAATGCAGGAGACCCCTGTTCGATTCCTGGGTGGGGAAGATCCTCTGGAGAAGGGATAGGCTGCCCACTCCGGTATTCTTGGATTTTGCTATGGCTCAGCTGCTAAAGAATCTGCCTGCAATGTGGGAGATCTGGGTTTGATCCCTGGGTTGGGAAGATCCCCTGGAGAAGGGAAAGGCTACCCACTCTAATATTTTGGCCTGAAGAATTCCATGGACTACAATCCATGGGGTCACAAAGAGTCAGACATGACTGAGCCACTTTTGCTTTCAATTTACCTTAATCTAAGGAAATGGCAACCCACTCCAGTCCTCTTGCCTAGAAAATTCCATGGATGGAGGAGCCTGGTGGGCTACAGTCCATGGGGTCACAAAGAGTTCGACACGACTGAGCGACTTCACTTTCTTCACTAAGCTCATACTTTTAACTGGTACAATATACTTGGCTGTGTTTGTGATTAGGTTGTTTTCAAAGAACAATATATGCTTTCAAAACAGAATATCTGGCACACTTAAACGTTTCCAAAACTGACTCTGAAGACAGTTTCAAAACTGAAGTTTGAAAAATGTTTTGCAATATAACAGTAGCACCAAAAAAAGTTAAAAAGCTTCCCAAAGAATCAAGACCATTTTGGTGGTTGTATGAATTATGAAATTTGCAATGACTCAAAATTCCTGCTAAAACATGGCATCTACCACCTCTGCTTATTTTCCATTAATGGAAGCACATCACGGGCCAAAGTCCAACATCAGTAGAGTGCGAACGATTCCCCACTCATTGGAGGCGCGCACGTCCTATAGCTGTGGGCAATATAGCATAGGGGAAAGTAAATATTTGGAAAAAACAAAATAATCTACCATAGCTTATGAAAAAGGAAAAAGAGGATAGGGAAACAAACTAGACAAAGCTCCAACTTAATAACAACAAAGTTGGAAAGTAAAATGCATTTTCCAAGAGTCATAAAAGGAAATAGAAACATAGTCTGTTTATTAGACTCATGGCAAAATTGAATGGAAAGACTTCTCTTAACTAAAAAGGAAAGAAATAATTTTGCAACTGAAAATACAGAAATTTCCAGAGACTGCCCTCTTGGAGATCAAATAATTTGGACATAATCATGTCAAACAACTGTGTTGCCACCACACACACTTAATCAGGAAAGAATATAGTTTAAATTTGCTCAGATTAATGGAATATGTTAGAATCTGAAAAATCTAATAATTAAGTCTTAAATTATCCAAGAGCCACAAAGTAATATTTAGAAAATCATAAAGGACTGGCACATAAAGGGGCTTTCCAGGTGATTCAGGGGCAAAGAATCTACATGCCAATGCAGGGGATGCAGGAAATGTGAATTCGATCCCTGGATCAGGATGATCCCCTGGAGAAGGAAATGCAATGTATTCCAGTATTCTTGCTTGGAAAACCCCATGGATAGAGTAGCCTGGTGGGTTACAGTCCATTGAGTTGCAAAGAATCAGACATAACTTAGTGACTGAGCACAGCATATAAACAGTGAAAAATATTGTGCATTATCATTTAATTATTTTTCCTTTTTTGTCTTAGTGTTATGGATAAATTAACATAGTAAAACTTTATTTAATTTTGTTCCCAGAAAAATATTTAACAATAGAATAGTTCCAAGAATATATAATAATATATTATGACCAAGTGGGATTTATTCCAGGAATACAAGGATAATTAAATATCTTTAAATCCTTTAATGTAATTCAAAATACTACTGAATCACAGAGGAAGTTGTATGATCTTCTCCATCAGTACTGAAAAACCCTGGAAAAAATAGAAGTCAAAATACTTTCCAAACATAAAAAGTATACAAGTGTACTATATCTTGTATATCTATCTCTATATCTATCTCTAAAGATCTCTATATCTATCTCAGCTCCCAAACTAGCATCTTATTTGACGAGGATACTCTGGTATCCTTGCTAAAATCAGGAGTAGTAAAGTCACTACTATTTCTTATTGTCTTTGAAATATTTTTGTTGTTCAGTTGCTCGGTCGTGTCCAACTCTTTGCAACCTCATAGACTGTAGCATGTCAGGCTTCCCTGTTCTTCACTATTTTCCAGAGCTTGCTCAAACTCATGAGCATCGAATCAGTGATGCCATCCAACCATCTCATTCTCTGCCACACCCTTCTCCGCCTGTCCTCGGTCTTTCCCAGCATCAAGGCAAGCATCATTGCCCCACAGCGTGTGGGATCTTAGTTCTCCAACCAGGGATGGAACTCATGTCCTTTGCACTGCAAGGCAGATTCAAACCACAGGGCCAGCAGGGAAGTCCCTTTTGAAATATTAGTCAGCAGTTTAACATGCACATGCCTAATAGTCTCTACACAGAGAAATAGAACATAAAAGAGTAGAACACCAATTAGAAGATGAAAACAAGATTCCATCTACAATATTAATGAGGCATAAAAAAATACTTAGGCATATCTTAGCATGTGAAGAAAACTTGGAAACACTCCTGAAAACCATGAAGATAGAATTAGACAAATGGAAAAGCATATGTACTTTGGATAGAAAGACTCAGCGTCACTGATGCTCTGGGGGTGACAGTGTTGGTGGACACATTTCCTTTATTGCCCTTCTTCAGGTCCTGTGACTTCACCTGTGGAAGTCTGCACATGCGTAAGTATAGGGACAGGAAAAATAAATGGGATCGATAGCTAAAAGGTATCCTGGATGCTAAATATGACTCTTCCTGAAGTCTAAAGAAGAAATTAACATTTTATGGAGGCACTCTCTGTATCGAAATCTGTCCTCTCTCTTTCCTTGGAAGGACAGCCACTCACTTCTATTTTAAGTAATACAAGCTACCTTTTCTTTTGGAAAAATCCCACTGCCTTCTCACAGGATTAGAATCCTACTGCCTTCTACCATCAGGGCAATAATGCACTCTACTCCCAAATTCTGAGCTAGTCAGTGAAGCTGCTGTGCTGGGAAGTGAGGAGAGATGGCAAACTCTCAACCCCTGGGTTGGGAAACACTTTAAAAAAACTATTGGGGTATATTTGCTTCACACTGTTGTGTTAGTTTCTGCCATACAGCCAAGTGAATCAAATCTACATATACACGTATCCTGTCTTTTTTGGATTTCCTTCCCATTTAGGTCACAACAGAGAAATGAATAGAGCTCTCCTGTGCTATCCAGTAGGTTCTCATTAGTTACCTATTTTATTCACAATATCAATAGTGTATACATGTCAATCCCAATCGTCCAATCCATTTCATCCCTATACCCTTGTCCTCTATGTCTGTGTCTCTATTTCTGCTTTGCAAATAAGTTCATCCATTATCATTTTTTCTGGATTCAAAATGTGGTACATACATACAATGGTATATTGCTCAGTCATAAAAAGGAATGGAACTGTGCCATTTGCAGAGCTGCTGTGGATGAACCTAGAGACTATCACATGGCTAAAGTAAGTCAGAAGGAGAGAAACACTTGGGTTTTGTCACCTCAAATCCAGCCTTGCCTCCCGATGAGGTCTCTTATTTGCTGTGAGGTGGACATACACCTTGTTCTTCCTGGGACCCTCCAGTGGCCATCTGCTAGGTGAAACGTACAGGCTTGCATCTCAGAATCCACAATTTAAATCAACAGAAAGGAAGAGATAGGTTCTCTTCAATGCCACATAATCTCCAAAAG
Organism: Dama dama; assembly: GCF_033118175.1. Classification (NCBI taxonomy): domain Eukaryota; kingdom Metazoa; phylum Chordata; class Mammalia; order Artiodactyla; family Cervidae; genus Dama; species Dama dama. The sequence continues at coordinate 12,941,232 of NC_083695.1, read as the reverse complement.
TTGCCTTGTCTGCACTGGAGGTAATGTTCCTGCAGAGGAATATAGTTCCACCTTGTTCAGCCTCCTACTTTCAGACTCTGACAAATCTCTTCTGATGCACGAGAAACAGGATCCAGTGTGATGCCTTTTCTAACAGAGCCATCTACCTTCAGTGGCCAATCTTGGGCCACACACAAATAGGGCTAAACTTTGCAATGATCCTGGGCTAGATTAATGCTTGACAGGAGAGAGTCCCTCACTTGTTTCAGTAAATGGACAATAACCAGCATAAAGATATATAATCTCTTATTCCTGGTAAGGGAGATACCTATTATATCAACACCCATATCATCTATATACATTATCTGTGGACTTCCATCCAGGCTCATCTAGTGGTAAAGAATCCACCTGCCAAGCAAGAGACCCAGGGTCAATCCCTGGGTTGGAAAGATCCCCTGGAGAAGGAAATGGCAACCCACTCCAGTATTCTTGCCTGGGAAATCCTGTGGACAGAGGAGCCTGGTGGGCTACAGTCATTGGGGTTGCAAAAGAGTCAGACAAAACTTAGCAACTAAGCAACAACACTCCCTTTACCCTGAGTCAGGGACTTTTTGATCCTCCAGTTACAGATAAAAAAAGATACATAGGCAGATTCACCAAAATGTTTATACTGCTTATTGCTAGGTGGCAGTAGAAATTTTTTTTGTTTATTTTTGTTGATATTTTCACTATGGAGTCTGCTTCTCTTGCACTTAAACGTAAGTCTTAAAAGGGTAAAATGAGGAATAATTAAGCTACAGAAATAAGAAATGCCTCATTGTGTGTAAGAATAGTTTCTGGGTAATCACAATCAAGGAATTTGCACAGGCCAGTACATTAAGCAACACTCAACAATAAAGTCCTGAGAATAAAAAAAAAAAATAGCTGTTATACCAGCCTTATATTTTAGGTTTTTCAGTTTCATAACCATTTACTGAGCTCTGTGATATGCTAAGTGCTAGAGATGTAAAAATAATTAAAATATAACCTTGAAGCCCGGGGAATTATGGCTTACTGGTCTCTGCTCTGTTTCTTTAGGTGGCCTCATATGAAAATACATCTCCACACAATGAGACATTCCCTTCGTACTTCATCAAATTCTGTAGTTATGAATTAACAACATACAAGATGATCAAGTCAGCAGCCAGGGCTGCTGGGGTCTGGGTCTGGACTTCTGTAGACCCTCCAACCTTGACAGCTCCACCCACATCATTAGGTAATAACACCTGACACTGGATGTTATTTCATCTTCAAAAGACTTTCTCCCTAGGGGCAAAAACTTCGTCCTTCTCATTCAAGGTTGAATCTCCAGAACCTAAAACAGCGCCTTGACATGAAGACAATCAATCAGTGCTTGTAGAATAAAGAATGACTGTAAATAATACCTTCAATTTACTGTTGGCTGTGTCTCATCCAAACATGAGCTTACTCAGAAATTTGTGAATTAGAAATTCTAACCCACAAATTATTTTCAAACAGAGTGTACTTATGAGTAATAATTTAATGTGTAATGGATAGATGTAATGTTATATGAATAATCCTATGTTAATTTTGATATGGTTGGAAGTATCTTAAGTGCCTTTTTTTCAAGTTTTAGGTATTTTGATAAAGTAACAGTTGTGTGTTGTTTAGCTGCTAAGTTGTGTCCAACTCCTTTTGAGACTCTATGGACAGTAACCCACCAAGCTCCTCTGTCCCTTGGATTTCCCAGGCAAGAACACTGGAGTGGGTTGCCATTTCCTCCTCCAGGGCATCTTCCTGACCTAGGGATCGAACCCAGGTCTCCTGCATTGGAATTCTTTACCACTGAGCCACCATGGTGTGTTCGGATTCCCTTTAAAGAGCCTAAGGATATAGTGTGGGATGTGGAGAGGCAGTGAAGGTGGCCTTCACGGAGGGGAAGGGAGCGTGGCAACCTCTTGCTGTTAAGAGTCCAGCCAGTCTGAGTTGCCCTGTCCTTACAGGCGGGGTCCCACTTCCAGATGAGGCCTGACACTGGTTTTTTTTGAGCTGCTCTTGAAACTTGTTCGCAGCCCGGCTCGGTGCAGAAAGTCCCCTCCCAGTCCGTCTCCAGGACTCCCGTGGGTCACTTCCCTCTTCCATATGTTCCCCTGAAACTGTGCTGCCAACGTCTTGCTTCGAGGTTCCCTGTGAACGCATCTCTGAAGTGCCGGAAGTGCTCTTTCTGGATGCCACCTAATTAGCCTCTTGAGATCAGCATTGCAGGGCACATGCTTCTAAGGAGAGAAAACAAAGGAGTCCCTGGGGGGTTTAAACAGTCTGGGGCCTCGGGTGGGAAATGAGGGCTGTAGGAAGAAAGCTGGCAGAAGGGGCTGGAGGCACAGAGGGGCAGTTAGAATCGTGGTCAATAGAGGTCATCGATCCCAACCCCACCCCTGCCGACCCTCCTCTCCTCTGGGTCACACCTAAGGAAGCCAGTCTCATCACCAGAGAATACTATCAGTATCAGTTAAATGTGATGATCACACCAACTAATTTACACCTGAATCTGACTGACTGCCTTATGAAGACAATGTCTCTAGCAAAGCCTTCAAGAGCCAAAAAAATGATGAAAGATATCATTTTTCTTATGTATAGCTTGTGCTGATTTTGTGCTTACTCAGGCATTTATCACGTTTAATTCACAGAATCACAGAAAGGGATAGACTGATTCAGACCACACATCCAGCAAGTGGCAGATCTGACCTGTATACCAAGGATGGTGGGACCAAAGTCAGAGCTAAACTACCTCTATCTCATTGAAGATCCACACTCTCTATTTTCCAGACCTAGTGTCCTTTTGGATATGAGCCCTGCCTTCTTGCAGGGCTTGGACCCTTTCACAGTCCTGCTCTCTGTCCTCAGGTTTATCCTGGTCCGACAAGATCTGGTGCACCTCTGTTGGGTCACCTGACCAGCACTGGGTTGATGACTGTTTCCTTTGTTCTGTCGAGATGGCAACTGTGTAGCTGACTTTGGTCAGCTCTCCCAGAAGCAGATTCTGAGAGAGCATTTGAGTGTAAGTGGCTTATTGTTGAGTTGATTGCAGAAAGCCCTGGTAGGGAGTGTGGAGGTGAGACAGACAAGGAAGGAATCCAGTCAGAAAGACCCACTGGGCAGTTCAGTGCCCTGGGACTGAGCCAATTCTGGGAGACCTCTGAATACTCCCTTCAAAGGGGTGCAGAAGCTAAAGGTAACTTCCTTCTCAAAATCAGTTCTCCAGGCGGGGACTTCTCATCAATTAGAGTTGATATCCAAGGTGGAACCCAATTCATATCCTTCCTGCCTACTAGTCTATGCAACCACTAAAGACTTCGTGTAATGGTAAAACTGGGTCAGATGACCTCTAATGTCACCTATAGTCATACGTTTCTATGATTATGTCACCATACATATCCACGGACTTGACTTTGGTCGAGTTAGTTTTCTTGAAAATTTTTCTATAAGCATTGGAGTCAACTAAACACTCAAGTTCTATTTTTTAAAAATTGAAGTATAGTTGATTTACAACGCTGTTTTAATTTCTGCTCAAGGTCCTTTTCATAGAGATTGCTATCATTGGTGTCTTATATCATGCACAGGTGAGGCTGACACTCTGAACCTGAGTTAAGGACTTCACATTGATTGCTTTAAATTTTTATGTTAGTTTTGGGATCTATCATTCCAGCTTTTTTTTTTTTTCCCTCTCACAATGCAGTTCTGTCATCTAAGAAATGAGCCATCTCCTCAAACTTTGGGCAGCTGCAAATTTGTAATCAGGTTGGTTTTACAAAAATTGTTAGAAATGTTTAGCAGGGTGGGGCTGAGGATAAAGCCCTTAATTAGAGACCTCCCATTCTGTGACATGTGATTCACTATAAATGGAGTCACTGGAGGGTTCCAGGGTGGGGATGCTTGAGGTCACTATGCATGCTGGACTCCCAGCCATTTGGACCAACCTGATGGAGATAGTGCAGGACCAGGACCCTGGGCATTTGCCCTTGGGTCCCATCAGGATGACTCATTGCCCTTGATCAAGTGGATCATTTCCCTTAATGGATTTCCTCAGTCAAAATGGAAGTGACAGCTCTTCTCCAGGGATGCTTGTAAAGCCCTCAGATCTCTGTCTGGGCGCTGGTACGTATAGCCCATATTTAGGTAACACGTCATGATTGCTACTGCAGTTCCTAAAGCATCTTCTTCCTCTCTCTCCATCTCAGCGTGTCCTGTGTTTCTCCTTCAGCATTTCCCTGCGGCTAGCATCTGCTCAGGTCTATTCTAACTCTCCCTCCTGAGAGCCAGCCAGCTGTACACCAGGTGAATCTTTGGGAGGACACCGGACTTGAAAGTATTTGGAAGTGTGTATTTATGAATGTTCCTATGTGTGACTGGGAGCATTTGTGGAAGGGAGTAGGGTGAAAAGAAAGGTGTAAAGTGGCTCCAGCCCAACTGCTTCACTTGAAAGATGTTTTTGCACATTTCCAACCAGTGCCATTCACACCACTTCCTACAGGAGATAGGGGAGGACCCTCTGCCAGCATGGCCTGGGCGCTTCTTCCATGCAGCCTTCTTTGCGCCTCTTCTGATGTCAGTAGCTGCCTCCAGGCTGCTCTGCTCTCCCCACATCCTCTGAAATGCTGTTCCACCCCAAGCAGCCCTTCCTAGAGAGTGAGAAGGTATAGGCTGCAATGAGTAAGTGCAAGGGTCGGCATGAAAAAGACAGTGTGCTTGGGTCCAATGGCCATTTCAAGAGAGACTTGACTCCTTTTGCCAACATTTGTGACCTAGACCTCTGATACCTGGGTGACCCCTTGTCTTATCCCCACTGACTTTGATGTTCACCAAAATACATCATTTATGAAAGAACTCAGAATAAAGTGCTTTGAAAATTTTAAAGCTTTGTAAAGCATGTAAAATATTTGTGGTGTGTGATTTGTGAAGCCTTTATAGACCCCCATCGATAGTTCATGTACCTTTACACACACACACACACACACACACACACTCACACACACATACACAGTCGTGTTTTCCTCACTTCACATCTGCTGAGCCAGCCCTGAAGGACACAGTCTAGTGGCCTGTTATCATGCATAAGTAATGCTAGTAGAGCAACAAAGAAGAAGGAGCAAGCAGAAAGCATCTGTGCATATGATGCTCGGAATCTCTGTTCTTAGTCGCTTCACTTCCATTCCATTTACCTGTCTGAGGACCAGAGTGCTAAGTGATGGATATGATGCTACACTTCTCCACACCCTAGAATGGACACAGCCTGCCCGGCTGACCTTCCCATAGTGAGGCGAGCATATTAGCTATGAATATGTACTCATGCATAAAGAATGATGCTGCTAAGACTGTTCTTTCATCCTTCCTGGGTAATGCTATCTTTGATCTGTGTCTGTGTACATGGAACCCTTCTAAATTCTTCCAGCTCTTCCAGAGGGACTGTCCTTTTCCTGTCCATCTCCATGGACTAGCTGTGTGTCCTATCACAAACTGTTATTTGAAATATGAAGAAAATAAGAGTGGCTCCAACCAAGACAGTGCTTGCAGCCAGGCCAGAAAAGTACCCACCAGCTGCTCCAGCCCTGTCTGTTCTCTTCTCCCATCGGGCATTACCCCAATTTTATGCAGCGTGTTTATGTATTGAGAGCAGCTCTTAACTCATTTGATCTTCACGGCAGCCTTGTAAAGTCTGGAAGGCAAGGGTTTTATGAGTCGCATTTGAGACATAATGATATAGGTGTCTCTGGAACCTTAAACATAGAAGACTAGCTTCTATGCTCCCTTTTATGACAGGGTGAGTTACTGAAAAATTAACAATAGTGCTATCAGTTTTGATCTTTGGACTTACCAGCAAAGAAGAGAGAACACAGAAATGCCTACTGCACCCTCATAGGAGGGATCACTGGGCCACCAGGATCTGGGTTCTGGCTAATTCACCCTCTGGGCAAACTGATTGCTCTAAAAAGTGTAAGAGTTAGTTGCTCAGTCATGTCCGACTCTTTTGCTTCTGCATAAACTGTAGTCCACCAGGCTCCTCTGTCCATGGAATTCTCTAGGCAAGAATACTGGAGAGGGTAGCCATTCCCTTCTCTGGGGCATCTTCCCAACCCAGAGATTGAATTCAGGTCTCCTGCTTTGCAGGCAGATTCTTTACCATCTGAGCCACCAGAAAAAGTTTATTTTGTTGCCAACCTTAGAACATCAGGGAGATTGTCCCATAAATTATAGATTTCTGACTTCTCTTGGAAATGTTGGAAGATCTCCCATGCTGGAGATCTTCAAGGTGGGTGGATAGTTGCTATAGGTAGCAGGAAGTAATAAGGTCCCCATGGCAGGGTCTGATGGGGAGAGGGGGGATGGGCACATGTGGGGGTCTCCCTCCTAGCCCCATGTCACCCAGCAGCCAGAGTTCTGGAATGCAGTCTCCAAAGCCTGAAACCCAGAAGGCCTTCTCCTATGTCCCAGGCCACATTAGCCACGAGGCTTTTAGAAAACTCCAAGAAGGCCAAAAGAAAGGAGAACTCCCTGAAAATGACTGAGATTGAATCTTTTACCAAAGTGACAAATTGAAGCCTTAGAGCCAGATATAATTTATTTAAAAAATGAGAAAACAAAATAAAACATGACGTGCTGACTAGAGCTTTGGGGACTTTGTGATAACCAAGCTTTTCTATGTAAAGGCTTTTTCCTGTAGAGATCTAGGTCTCTCCCTACAGAGAAGAAGTCTCTTTACTCCTAAGCAGAGTCTTTCTACTTGAAAATACAACATTCTCTGAAGATTTATTTTTCCAATCAATAATTTTGAATTTGATTTAGATGTTCTTCCTTTTAAAGTAATACTTGTTCTTTGTAGATAATTTAGAAAATTCAGAGGAAAAAACCCACACTTGAATTCCTACTATTCAGGTATACTGTTAATGTTTTGGCACATAGATGTACAAAGAAGCTATAGAGAAAAAAAATGAAATAATACCATTTGCTGCAACATGAATGGACCTAGAGATGATCATATTAAGTAAACCATATTAAGTGAATCAGACAGAGAAAGAAAAATATCATGTATTAGTTATATGTGGAATCTAAAAAATATGATACAAAAGACCTTATTTACAAAATAGAAATAGATTCACAGACATTGAAAACAAACTTAATGATTACCAAAGGGGAAAGGGTGCCAGAGGGATAAATTATAAGTTAGAGATTAACAGATACACACCACTATATATGAACTAGATAAACAACAAGGATCTGCTTATAGCACAGGGAACTATACTCATATCTTGTAATAACCTATAGTGGGAAAGAATCCTAAAAGTTTTATATATGTGTGTATATATACATATACATACATATATATATATATATGAAATTAAATCACTTTGCTGTAGACATGAAACTAATACAACATTGTAAATTAACTACACTTCAGTTAAAAAAATGATACCCTACAGGCACAATCTTACTATTAATTACATACTAGCAAATAAATATACTCCAAATAAAAGTGAAAGTGAAGTCACTCAGTTGTGTCTGACTCTTTGTGACCCCATGGACTGTAGCCTACCAGACTCCTCTGTCCATGGAATTTTTCAGGCAAGAATACTGGAGCTGGTCGCCATTTCCTTCTCCAGGAGATCTTCCCAATCCAGATATTGAACCTGGGTCTCTTGAGTCTCCTGCATTGGCAGGCGGGTTCTTTACCAGCTGAGCCATCAGGGAAGCCCTGTGTGTGTGTGTGTATACACATAACCATTTACCCATAATTTTATTCATAATACATATACCTATGTACAACTACATAGACACAGTTTGCCAAAACCAAAATCTTTCCCATTTTTAAATCAGAGTTGAAGGCCTCCTTCCTCCAGGGAACCTTCAAATCAGTTTCCAGCACACCTTTGTCCTCCGTCTTCACCTCAAGATATTCCTCCCTACTGATTATTTCTTTTTTAACCTGGCATGATATTTTGGCTTCCCACACCTCTCCTATTTGTATATACTTCAAATGAAGATGGACATGTTTGAGGGTACGCATGTAATTACTTGCTTCCTAGTAATAGGGGCTTCCCAGGTGGCTTAGTGGTAAAGAATCTGCCTGCAATTCAGGAGATCCAGGTTCGATCCCTGGGTGGAGAAGATCCCCTGGAGGAGGAAATGACAACCCACTTTAGTATTCTTGCCTGGAAAATCCCATGGACAGAGGAGCTTGACAGGCTACAGTCCAGAGGGTCACAAAGGGTTAGACGTGACTGAAGCGACTTAGCATGCATAGCATGCGTGCAATTACAAAGGGACTTCAAACATTGTCCAGCTCTCTCTGGGTGTGGTGCTGTGAGCATGCTTCTGCCCACCAATGGCTCCATCTGAGCGACTCTGCCATCTTTGCTCCTTGGCTGTGGCTCACGCAGCTATTTATTCTGCATTTTACCATTCTTTGTCTATAAAATGAACAGGGAATGGACAGATAAAAGAGTGGTATTCCAGTGATGAGAAGATTAAATGAACTGATACAAAGTTAGAGCATTTAGATGGACTCAAATTATCACATTCAGCCTCAGCAAAATAGTAATTGGACTTAAGCCAGTGACTATATTGGACTATAGCCAATGAAACATTTATTGGCTATAAATAGGAGGCAAGAAAAGTCACTTGCAATTCTAAGTAACTTGAGAATTCAGTTATAAAACTATTAATCTAACTGTATCTGGAGATTCACAGTTCTCAAATTCCAAATTATTCTCTTCTTCCCCACTCCTCATTGCATTACCTCCATCAAAAAAAAAAAAAAAGTATTTTTTCTTAGGTAATTATTTTTTCAAAACAGGTGATTAATTTATATTTCAGGGAAACAGAAACAATAGACAATGCTAGAAGTTTTGAACTTTCATCTTTTGACAGAATTTGCATTCCAATGTAAACAAAAATAGGACACGAGCAAACGACATCAAATAATAACTCATTAAACTCATTTGTGGTGATTTCTAACCAGTTCATTGGTGATTTCTAACTAGTTCATTGGCTAGATCTTCAACTCAAAGTAGATAGATTGAGTCAGTCTCAGCGAACCTGTACTTATGTGGGCCCTTGATTTTTGACAAAGATGCTCCTGCTATGCAAGGGGAGAAGGTGGTCTTTTCAATAAATATTCGTGTATGAAAGAGGGGAATGTTAAATGAATATCTGCATTAAAAAACTTAAATCATACCTCATACACCATACAAAACTGTTACTAATTCTAGGTGGATTGTGCATCTAAATGGGCAAGATAAACAGTAAATTTCTAGAAGGCAGTTTGACCCTGAGAATTAAAAGATTTTTTTTAAAGGGCACACATACAAAAACAGTATAGAAGACTGATAAACTGCACCTCATTAGTATTTAGAGCATTTGTTGATCAAAAGATATGAATAAATGAGTGAAAAAGAAATCTACTAAGTGAAATATATTAACAATATATTGTTATTGACAAAGGACCCAATCTAGAATATTTTTATTTATTTATTTTTTAAATTATTTATTTTACTTTACAACATTGTATTGGTTTTGCCATACATTGACTTGAATCCACCATGGGTGTACATGTGTCCCCATCCTGAACCCCCCTCCCACCTCCCTCCCCATCCCATCCCTCTGGGTCATCCCAGTGCACCAGCCCCAAGCCTCCTGTATCATGCATCGAACTGGACCGGCGATTCGTTTCACATATGATAATTTACATGTTTCAATGCCATTCTCCCATATCATCCCGCCCTCGCCCTCTCCCACAGAGTCCAAAAGACCGTTCAATACTTCTGTGTCTCTCTTGCTGTCTCGCATACAGGGTTATCGTTACCATCTTTCTAAATTCCATATATATGCGTTAGTATACTGTATTGGTGTTTTTCTTTCTGGCTTACTTCACTCTGTATAATAGGCTCCAGTTTCATCCACCTCATTAGAACTGATTCAAATGTATTCTTTTTAATGGCTGAGTAACATTCCATTGTGTATATGTACCACAGCTTTCTCATCCATTCATCTTCTGTATTAAAAAGATCATACATCATGACCAAGTGGGCTTTATCAGAGGGATGCAAGGATTCTTCAATATCCACAAATCAATCAATGTAATACACCAGAATATTTTTAAAACTCCTAAAAGCCATTAAGAAAAAAATAGGCAACCAATTAAAAATGGGCCAAAAACTTGAATGGCAATTTCATAGAAGATGATACCAAGCAGTTCAAAATCATTATTAACTGAGGAAATAAAAAAGGTAAAACACAAGATATTGCAACACCCCCAATCCCTCCCTCCCCTTCATCCTTGGACAGCTAAAAAAGGTGTCAGAAATACCAAGTATACAGTATGCAACAGGGGGGGCTTGGATCTCCTATTTGCTGCATATACCTGAGCAGATGATATATATTCCTACAAACCAGCCTTTCTACCTTAGATGTCTACCAGTAAAACCAAATGCATATGTGTACCAAAAGACGTGTATGGCCATGTTTATAGCAGCATTGTTTTGATTACATCAGAGATGCAAATAGTAGTATGAATATTACATAGCCATGGAAATGAATAAATTACTGATACATCCAGTAACATGGAGGAACTTCACAAATATGGTGTTAACTGAAACAAGTCATTCACAAAATAATATATGCTATATAATTCCATGTATGTAAAGTTAAAAAACAGTCAAACCTATGATATTAGAAGTTGAAATATAGGTTGCCTTTAAGTGGAGATTATTGACTCCACATTAATGCACTTTTCTGTTTAAATATTATACTTCATTAAAATTAAAATCTTGTATAAAAATAATCATTCTTGGAAAAACCTTCCTTTTGTCCTCATCTTTGAATTTATGAGCAATTGGCAGAACCCCATCATACATTTTCTTGAAGGCTTTTTCAATTACTTCTGTGCCTGGAATGTTAACTCCAGATATTTATTTATATTTGATACTATTTTCTTCTACCTTTCTTTACTTTTAAATATTCATATCAAACATTTACATGGTGTAGTTTATGGTATATTATAGTATGCTCATGTTCAATCACTACAGTTGTATCTGACTCTTTGTGACCCAATGGACCAGAGCCCTCCAGGCTCCTCTGTCCATGGGATTTTCCAGGTGAGAATACTGGAGTAGGTTGCCATGCTTTCCTCCAGGGGGTGTTCCCCACCCAGGGATCAAACCCAGGTCTCCCACATTGCAAGTGTACTCTTTACCATCTGAGCCACCCCCTGGTACTGCATGGTATAGTGAGAATCTAATACATTTTCTCACATGGTATAGTGAGAATCTAATACACTTTCTCACATGGTGTAGTGAGAATCTAATACATCCTAAAGGAGATCAGTCCTGACTTTTCATTGGAAGGACTGATGCTGAAGCTGAAACTCCAAAACTTTGATCACCTGTTGCGAAGAACTGACTCATAGGAAAATATCCTGGTCCTGGGAAAGATTGAAGGTGGAAGGAGAAGGGGACAACAGAGGATGAGATGGTTGGATGGCATCACTGACTCAATGGACATGAGTTTGAGTAAATTCCAGGAGTCGGTGATAGACAGGGAGGCCTGGTGTGCTGCAGTCCACAGGGTCGCAAAGAGTCGGACACGACTGAGTGACTAAACTAAATTGCATACATTTTCCCCAAAATTACTTACTTATTATCTGAATGCAACTTACTAATTACTAGTCTTCCTTTTGACAATTCTGAATACAAAGGAAGTGTATATTTTGTTCCAATAACTTAATTCTATATTCTTGCACCAATACATTTTAATTATAGTTAGATTGTAATGTATTTGTAACTCACTGTTATTTGCCAATTAAAAACTTTTTCTCCCCAAATTGTCTCTATATCCTTTAAAAATATTTTTTAATGGAGGATAATTGCTTTACAATGTTGTGTTGGTTTATGCCTTACAACATGATTTAGTTATGAATGTGTATATGCACAAATATATCTCCTCTCTCTTGAGCTTTCCTCCCCGCTCCCATTCCACCCACTAGGTGGTCACAGAGCACCAAGGTGGGCTCCCTGTGTTATATAGCAGCTTCCAACTAGTTACCTATTTTACACAATAGTGTATACGTGTCAACGCCACTGCCTCAACATGTCCCACCCTCTCTGTCCCACGATGTCCACAAGTCCATTTTCTATGTTTGTGTCTATATTCTTTCATATTGATTGTTCTGATAAAATTCAGAATTACATGTTTATGATGCAAGAAGAAAATTGATAGCATGCATGCATGCTAAGTCGCTTCAGTTGTGTCCAATTCTTTGCAACCCTATGGACTGTAGCCTGCCAGACTCTTCTGTCCATGGCATTCTTCAGGCAAGCATACTAGAATGGGTTGCCATGCCCTCCTCCAAGGGATCTTTCTGACCCAGGAATCGAACCCGTGTCTCTTATGTCTTCTTTTTTGGCAGGTGGTTTCCTTACCAGTAGAGTCACTTGAGAAGCCCATTAATAGTATATAACTGCAACTCATTTGGAAAACTATTGTTATTATTGTAGTACTTAGTTGTCTCCTGCCCTTAAATGTTTTCCACATTTGTTGACATCAGGCACCACTCCCTTGATATAACAGAAAATAAGTCAGGAGGTCTAAATTTTAGTCCTTGTTTTACAACTAAATCCTTGTGTGTCTTTGAGACAGTCAATTCACCATAAGGATATTGTATTTCTCCATTTGTGAATTGATTTTTCATATCTTTTAATCACTTTTTCTTTGAAAGAGCTTGCTTTTATTAACTTTGATACATCATTATTTTGTTTGCTTTCTGTGTAGAGAGTGTTGAATTTCCTTTGTGTGGTTTTATTATTTTATTGGAGTTTAATTCATATGATGACATATATGTAATGGTTAATGATTTCCGACAAACCACACACTCCCCTGTATTACACAGCCTGTTGAGATATACAACTTATATCATGTCAGAAAGATCCTTCATGGCACTTGCTAGCAATATCTATTCCCCATCCCACCAGAGGCAACCTCTATTCTGCAGATTTCACTGTAAATTAGCTCTGCCTGTCCTAGAAGATTACATATGTAGAATCATTATGGCTGAGTCTCCTTTTTCATGGATTCTCTATTAGTGAATTTGTCTACTGTGTACAATTTATCTGTAGCCCCCCAGTATTTCTGCAATTCTTGTGGTGATTTTGTGGTCATCCATGGACATGGGCAGAGCAGCAAAAATGTGAGTTGAGCTGATGTGCATGCTCAGATTGAGACAGAACAGCGCAACATTCACTTTCTTGCTTCAGCCCTCGTACCACCAGCAAGTGTTCTGTATGTAGTTTACCCTTTGTGCTTAGCATTTGTGATTTTGCTATTTAAAATAGCCCCAGGCATTGTGCTGAAGTTATGGCTAGTATTTCTAATCAAGAAGGCTGTGATGTGCCATATGGAGGTGGTATGTGTGTTAGATGTGCTTGTTCCATAAGTTACAGTGTTGTTGGCCATTAGTTCAATGCTAACAAATCAACCATATATATTAAGCTGCCTTTAAACAAAAACACATGTAGAACAAGTTGATGTATTGATAGATTGATGAAAATATTGTGACCAGAGGCTCTCAGGGACCTAATCCTTTACTCTCCCTAGGAGTAATAGTTTGGTATTTACTAATTCAGTGCTCAGAGTGGCTTTATAGAACCATACTACCATGAGTAAGTAACAAGAGCTGACTATAGTATGAATACATACGAATTATGAAAATATAGTATGAAACATATGAGTATGTTTTCATTTATCTTAAGTAAACACCTAGAAGTGGAATTGCTGAATCATAAGGTAAGTATACACAATTTTAGAGAAACTGCCTGCACAGTTTCCAAAGTGGTTAAAACTTTTCCACCAACACATTATGAAAATTCCAATGGCTGTTTAGCAAATCGAAAGGGTGTCCAATGATATTTTACCATGGTTTTCATTTGTACTTTCTTGTTGAAAGGTGATATTGAACATTTTTTCATATTCATAGTAGCTACTTGTTTATTCTCTTTGGGAATTGATTTTTAAAGCCTTTTGAAAAAAATTTAAATTGAATGTTTTTCTTTTTATGATTGAGTCACAGGAGAAGTTAAACCATTCTGGATGCAAGTCCTTTAAGTCTTTTGTCAGATAAATATATTATGAACATTATCTCCTGATCTATGATTTGCCTATTTGTTCTTTTAGTAAATGTTACTCATAAACTTTCATGAGTAAAATTATTTAATTTGATAAGCTTCATTTTCAGAATTTTCTTCTTTCTGAAGTTTAGTTAAGAAATCTTTTTCTGTACATATTTTCTAAAGCTTTATGAGTTTAGCTTTTACGTTTAAGTCTGTGATTTATTTTAAATTAATTTCTATACGGAGTAAGTATGAGTTGCGATTTTCTTTTTCTTTCAAAGAGTTGACCAATTATTTCAGAATCATTTGTTGAAAATCCTTTCCCCTTTGAAATGTTTTGGTAGCTTGCGCTAGTATCAGTTGACTGTATAAATGTGTGTCTATTTCAGATAGATACCATTTACCCATTTTCATGCCAATAAAACATATACCTCATTACCATAAGTTTATGTCTTCAAAAAAGTTAGTATAAGTACTTCAATTTTGTTCTTCTTGTTCAATATTGTGATAGCTTATGGTGAATGGTGTCAGATTCGTGATCTCCATAGAAGAAGATTTAACTTCGGGAGCAGGGACCAGGCTTGATCACTCAAGAGCTTTTGTATAGCAGAGTTTTACTAAAGTGAAAGGGTGGGAGAAAGCTTCTGACACAGACAGCAGAAGGGGGATGGAGAGTGCCCCCTGCTAGTTTTCGCAAGCTGTTTCATGTTTGTTAGAAAGCAGTTAATCAGAGAAGAGAGACACCTCAAGGCTGACAGCGTTTCATCAGGCCCCTTCCCACCACGTGCATTTTTGAGATAGGATGGCAGGAGGTGTGTCATCCCCCAGCCATAAAACAATTGATATTAATACTGGCTTGTTCAGCCAAAAGTTAGTTTTAGGTGGAACCATTTTGAAGAAAGGCAAATTCCAAAGCAAATACATAGTGTCATTAACATAGCCTAAGAAAAACATTTCCATAAGTAAAACACATTGGTTAACTCAAGGTTTGAGAAAAGTTAAGTTCAGGTGGAACCAAGTGTTGTCATAGCAACACAGAATTTTAAGAGACACTTGTAGCCTATTTCCTCCCTTTGGAGACTCCTGGCCTTCCTGCCTGTTACCCTCTCAATTGTTTAGTCTATTTGAAGCCCTTTTCATGTACATGTAAATTTTAAAAGTAGCTTATCAATTTCTGCAAAATAGACTGCTGGGATTTGGCTAAAAATAATTCTATGTATTGATTTATTGGGGAAGTTATTCAGTATTACTATTTATTCTTTAAATGATTGATAAAATTAAAAAATGATAGGGGGAATTCCTTAGCGAGTCCATTTGGACTTAGAATCTTGTGGGAAGATTTTTTAAACTATAAATTTAATTTCTTTAATACATACAGGGCTACTCAGGTTTTCTAATTTTTACTTTTAGAATTTTATATCACTGAGCTGCTTATAATATCTGTGGGATCTGTAGTGATATCCCCTGTTTCATCCTGATATTCTTTTATTTCTTTTTTCTCCTTGTCCATTCTAGCCAGGAAATTATCACTTTATTAATAATTTCAGAGAACAAACTTGGCATTTTTAATCTATTTTATTGATTTCTTCTGTTACAAATATCCTTTTTACCCTTTACCTTGGTTTGATTTGCTCTTATCCTTGCCTCTAAAGATGGATTTTAAAGCTTTGGTTTTAAGTCTTTCCCCTTTCTAATATAAGGATCTGGGTTTCTTATTGTCAATGTTTTTTATTTAATTTCCTTGTGGCTGAAGAATATACTCTGCCTAATTTCAATTCTTTTAGGTTTCTTCAGACTGGTTTTATGGCCCAATATATGATCTGTCTTGATATTTATTCATGTGCACTGGAAAAGAATGCATTTTCTATGGTGTTGGATGTAGCATTTCTTAAATACCATCAGGTAAAGTTGGTTTTCCAGTAAGTGTTTTGGATGGTGGTGAAGGTTCTGGTTTCCCATTTGGCCTCTAAGATTAGTCCTGGCAGGTATGATGAGGCTGGAGCACTTCCTTGCTACTGAATCATAGTCCAGGATCCTCACATGTGGGGATGTATCATTACTGCCAGGTAGAAATAAAACTACCAGCTCCTCATTCAATGACCCTGAGACCATCCCAGCAGGGGTAGGAGACTAGTCTAAGGAGTACTGCTTTCTTTCTTGCTGTTTTTTCTCTATTTGTTGGTTCTTTGACTACTGGGAGCAGTCTTTTCCTTGGGCTCCTTTTGCCTTGTTTAGTGTTTTTTAGTTTCTATTTCCCCATTACTTATTTCCCAGGCAACCAGTCTGAGACATAAAAGGCAAAAAGAAAATCCAAGAACTCACTGCATGTAATTCTTTGGGTCTCGAGGTCTCTAGCTGATATGTTTACTTTTCTCCACCTTCCACAGTCTTTTAATGTTTATTTTATATATAATGAGCTTCCCTAGTGGCTCAGATAGTAAAAAATCTGCTCTCCATATGGGGCACCTGAGTTCGATCCCCGGGTTGGGAATATCCTGGAGAAGGGGATGGTTACCCACTCCAGTCTTCTTGTCTGGTGAATTCTATGGACTGAGGAGCCTGGTGGACTATAGTCCATGGTCTCACAAAGAGTCAGACATGACTGAACAATGCTTTCACTTTTCACTTAGATATAAAGGTCAGAACATTTTTTTAAAAACATAACTTAGGAGGAGGAGCGTAAAGAAGTGCATCTATTACATTTTGTCTGGTTGCTTTGAATTTGGAAGGATATTTTTGCTGGGCTTCTAGTTGGCAATGGAAATATCTTTTCTTACAGAGGAAATACCTCATTTCATTGTCTTCTGACTTGCCTTGTTCATGATGAAAAGTCAGAAATCATTCTTACTGTTTCTCAAACGTGTATAACATGTATATCTTTTTGTCCTCTGATTGTTTTTATTTTATTTATTTATTTATTTTTCCTCTGGTTGTTTTTAACATTTTATTTTTATTACTGGTTTTCAACAGTTTGGTTAAGATGTGCTTTACTGTGGTTTTCTTTACATTTATCTTACTTGGGTTTTTTTGATTTTCAATCATTCATCAAAATTGGAAAATATGGGATCATGATGTCTTCAAATAGTTTTGCTCTCCCATGTCTCTCTCCTTACTTCTGTACTGTAGTTAGGTACATTTTAACCTGATTGCTATTATTTTATAGATTAATGAGGCACTCTTTATTTTTTTCCCCAGTTTTTTTTAATTTTCACTCTGTGCTTTAGTTTGGATAATTTCCCTAGCCCTGAATTTAAATTCACTCTTCCTTTCTGTGTTTACTCAGCTGTCAGACCCATGAAGTAAATTTTGTATTTTAGAGTTATATTATTTAGTCCTAACATTTTTATACATCTTATTTCTCTACTGAAACTCCTTATTTGTTTCTTCTTTATATTTATGATTTTATTGAAAGCCTTTACCATATTTGTGATAGCATTTTAAAAGTATGTGTCTATTAATTCCATAGTCTCTGTCAAATGAAGATAACTTTCATATCAGAATTTTTCTGCTTATTTTTAATATTTGTCTGTGTTTGTTTGGTCATTGTTTTTGTATTCTAAGTATCATAAATGCTGTGTTGTTTAGTTTTTTTCCCCAATTGTGCATCAATTTTTATTCTGAAAAGTTGTTAATTTAGTCACAAGCTTCAAGCCATTAAGAAGTGTTTTTAATATGCTTTTGGATACTGTTTGCTAGAATTCTGTTGAGGATTTTTGCATCTATGTTCACCAGTGATACTGGCCTGTAGTTTTCCTTTTTTGTGGCATCTTTGTCTGGTTTTGGTATTAGGGTGATGGTGGCCTCATAGAATGAGTTTGGGAGTTTATCTTCTTCTGCAGTTGATCCTTTATATTTCTCTGTTATCTGTTGTGATTTCTCCATTTTCATTTCTGATTTTGTTGATTTGATTCTTCTCCCCTTTTCCTTCAAGAGCCTGGCTAATGGTTTGTCTATTTTATTTATCTTCTCAAAGAACCAGCTTTTAGTTATGTTGGTTTTTGCTATAGTCTCCTTTGTTTCTTTTGCATTTATTTCTGCCCCAATTTTTATTATTTCTTTTCTTCTTCATTGGGGTTCTTCATTTCTTCTTTTTCTAGTTGTTTTAGGTGTAAACTTAGGTTATTTATTTGACTTTTTTCTTGTTTCTTGAGGTAAGCTTGTATTGCTATGAATCTTCCCCTTAACACTGCTTTTACTGAATCCCATATGTTTTGGGTTGTTGTGTTTTCATTTTCATTCATTTCTATGCATATTTTGATCTCTTTTTTTATTTCTTCTGTGATTTGTTGGTTATTCAGAAATGTGTTGTTTAGCTTCCATATGTTTGTACTTTTAATAGTTTTTTTCCCCCCGTAGTTGACATCTAATCTTACTGCATTGTGACCAGAAAAGATGCTTGAAATGATTTTAATTTTTTTAAATTTATCAAGGCTAGATTTATGGCCCAGGATGTGATCTAGCAAACAGAATCCAGCAACATATTAAAAAGATCATACATCATGACCAAGTGGGCTTTATCCCAGGGAATGCAAGGATTTTTCAATATTTGCAGATCAATCAATGTGATACACCACATTAACAAATAGAAACATAAAAACCATATGATTATCTCAATAGATGCAGAGAAATCCTTTGACAAAATTCAGCATTCATTTATGATAAAAACCCTCCAGAAAGCAGGCATAGAAGGAACATACCTCAATATAATAAAAAGCCATATTTGACAAACCCATAGCAAACATTATCCTCAATGGTGAAAAATTGAAAACATTTCTCCTAAAGTCAGGAAAAAGACAGGGTGCCCACTCTCACCACTACTATTCAACGTAGTTTTGGAAGTTCTAGCCACAGCAATCAGAGAAGAAAAAGAAATAAAAAGAATCCAGATTGGAAAAGAAGTAAAACTCTCACTGCTTGCAGATGACATGATCTTCTACATGGAAAGCCCTAAGACACCACCAGAAAATTGCTAGAGCTAATCAATGAATACAGTAAAGTTGCAGGATATAAAATTAGCACACAGAAATCACTTGCATTCCTATACACTAACAATGAGAAAACAGAAAGAGAAATTAAGAAAAAAAAATCTCATTCACTGTTGCAATGAAAAGAACAAAACATTAAGGAATAAATCTACCTAAAGAAACAAAAAGTGAAAGTGAAAGTCACTCAGTCGTTTCCAGCTCTTTGCAACTGCCATACAGTCCTGGGAATTCTCCAGGCCAGAATACTGGGGTGGGTAGCCTTTCCCTTCTCCAGGGGATCTTCCCAGCCCAGGGATTGAACCCAGGTCTCCTGCACTGCAGGTGAATTCTTTACCAGCTGAGCCACACAAAAGACCTATAGGTAGCAAACTATAAATCACTGATCAAAGAAATAAAAAATGACACAAACAGATGGAGAAATATACCATGTTCATGAATCAGAAGAATCAATATAGTGAAAATTAATATACTACCCAAAACAATCTATATATTCAATGCAATTCCTATCAAGCTACCAACAGTATTTTTCACAGAACTAGAACAAATAATTTAACAATTTGTATGGAAATACAAAAAACCTCCATTAGCCAAAGCAATCTTGAGAAAGAAGAATGGAACTGGAGGAATCTGCCTGCCTTCAGACTATACTACAAAGCTACAGTCATCAAGACAGCATGGCACTGGCACCAAGACAGAAATATAGATCAATGGAACAAAACAGAAAGCCCAGAGATAAATCCACATACCTATGGACAACTTATCTTTGACAAAGGAGGCAAGAATATACAATGGAGAAAAGACAATCTCTTTAACAAGTGGTGCTGGGAAAACTGGTCAACCACCAGTAAAAGAGTGAAATTAGAACACTTTCTAACACCATACACAACAATAAACTCAAAATGGATTAAAGATCTAAATGTAAGACCATAAACTATAAAACTCTCTTAGAGGAAAACATAGGCAAAACACTCTGACATAAATCACGGCAAGATTCTCTATGACCCACCTCCCAGAGTAGTGGAAATAAAAGCAAAATTAAACAAATGGGACCTAATGAAACTTAAAAGTTTTTTGCACAATGAAGGAAACTATAAGCAAGGTGAAAAGACAGCCTTAAGAATGGGAGAAAATACTAGCAAATGAGGCAACTGACAAAGAATTAATCTCACAAATATACAAGCAGCTCATGCAGCTCAATACCAGAAAAAAAGACCCAATCAAAAAATGGGCCAAAGAACTGAATAGACATTTCTCCAAAGAAGACATACAGATGGCTAACAAACACATGAAAAGATACTCAACATCACTCATTATCAGAGAAATGCAAATCAAAACCACAATGAGGTTATATATACAATTGAGGTGTATATACAATATACAATTGAGGTATATATATACCACCTCAAGCTGGTCAGAATAGGTGCTATCAAAAAGTCTACAAACAATAAATGCTGGAGAGGGTGTGGAGAAAGAGGAACCCTCTTACACTGTCAGTGGGAATGCAAACTAGTAAAGCCACTATGGAGAACAATGTGGAGATTCCTTTAAAAACTGGAAATAGAACTGCCATACGACCCAGCAATCCCACTCCTGGGCATACACACTAAGGAAACCAGAATTGAAAGAGACACGTGTACCCCAATGTTCATTGCAGCACTGTTTACAATAGCTAGAACATGGAAGCAACCTAGACGTCCATTGGCAGATGAATGGATAAGAAAATTGTGGTACATATACACAATGGAATATTACTCAGCCTTTAAAAAGAATGCATTTGAATCAGTTCTAATGAGGTGGATGAAACTGGAGCCTATTATACAGAATGATATAAGTCAGAAAGAAAAACACCAATACAGTATATTAACACATATATATGGACTTTAGAAAGAAGGTAACGATGACCCTATATGCAAGACAGCAAAAGAGACACAGATATAAAGAACAGACTTTTAGACTCTGTGGGAGAAGGTGAGGGTGATATGATTTGAAAGAATAGCATTGAAACATGTATATTACCACATGTGAAATAGATCACCAGTCCAAGTTTGATGCACAAGACAGGGCGCTCAGGGCTGGTGCACTGGGATGACCCTGAGGGATGGGATGGGGAGGGAGTTGGGTGGGGGTGGTGGATGGAGGACACATGTACACCCAAGGCTGATTCATGTCAATGTATGGCAAATCCACTACAATATCATGAAGTAATTAGCCTCCAATTAAAATAAATAAAAGAAAGAAGTTTTTTTAAGTTTTGTTTGGATGCGTGTAAAATAATTTTTTCTCTGTGGCTGGATTATCCACTCTTAAGGCCTGGTCTTGCTGGAGTCTGCTGAAAGCTCAGCATATTCAAAGATGTCACAAGTGTCTTCCTACTTGTACAAATTTTAATCGTTTCCAGGAAATGTTCTTTTTCCTAGTACTTGTTTTATCTCCAGTGGTTGTTATTTGCTAGAATTAGTGGTTTATTGCTCTTTATATGAAAACTTAGCATTTGACCAAAGCCTCAGGAGTGCACTAGTGCAGCTTTCTTTTTACATTCTCTCTTGAAACCTGTTCTGAAAATTTCAACTGATTTGGTACCCCAAACTCCAAAGTCTGTCTTCTCAGCTCAGTGAAATCACTATGGTCTGCTTTATCACCATCTAGAAAGTGCTTCCCATAAGAAAGTTTGAGTGATTCTGAGGTTTTCCTCAGTTTTTCCTTTCTATAGAAATCACAGACCTGTGCTGCCTGTTATCCAATCTCCAAAAACAGGAATTTTATATATTTTTTTCAGTTGCAGATTTATAAATGACAGAGGAAGATAGTCTCATATTAGTTTCTCAGCATGGTTTATGGTAAAATCTTTTTAGAAAAGTTTTGCAATGTCTATTGAAAACTACAATATATTCTTCTCTTCCAAACCAATAAAATATTAATTCTAACAATGTAACTTAAATCATCCAAACACATAAAAATATACATGCATCAAGATATTTTTATAGTATAACTAATAGCAAATAAAAAATCATGAGAAACCCAAATAGTTAAAATATAGGAATAGTTATATAAATTATGGTTAACTAGCTTAATGGAACATTATATGGTCATTACAAATTATGATTTTGCAAATTTTGAAATAAAACAAAAATGTTAGTGTAATAATAGATGAAAAGAGGAATACTATTTGTTCCTATAACTATAATTGTTAATCTAAAGATATCTACATATGAAAAATTATATAAATTTAAGTCACTATGATAAGGTGGTGTGGCTTAGATTTTCTCTCATCTAGGTTCAAATATTTTATTAACATGAACAGATTTTTTTCTATATCACTTTAAACTGTGGAAGGTAATATGGGGTTTAGTGAACAGCTGGGTTTAACACCAAAGGGATTCAGGGTTCTGAATTTTCAGGAACATTGTCAGGTAAGTAAATAAAAAGGAGGAACTACAAAATATCATTCATAAGAATAAATCATGTGAAGATTTGAGGGTGGGTCATTAGGGGACTTGAGAAGGACAAACACCAAGTAGAGAGCAGGGGTAGTACCAAACCTGAATTCATTCAGGACTAGTCACACTTATGTATGGAGCTATTTTGTTGGTGTTGTGTTTGTTTACTTATTTTTTAAATTCATAATTCAAAATAAGATGTAAGTAAAAGGGAAACACATCAGAAAGTAGCTATAAAGACTTAATAGGTTAAGAGTTGAAACCAGCGAGGGACCAAGAAGAGAATGTGGCTGAGATCACCTCAGAGGGAGGCAGAGCTGGAAGAAATCCATTCATAGGACCATGAAATCAGGTGAACAGCATTAGCAATATTTGTTCAGTGATACATGATTTAAATAAAAAATCCCCATGTCTACATGCACATGTGCTTAGTCATTCAGTTGTGTCCAAATCTTTGTGACACCATGGACTGCAGCCTGCCAGGCTCCTCTGCCCATGGGGATTCTCCAGGCAAGAAAACTGGAGAGGGTTGCCATGCCCTCATCCAGGGGATCTTTTCAACCCAGGGATCAAACCCAGGTCTCCTGCATTGCAGGCAGAGTCTTTACTATCTGAGCCACCAGGGAAGCCCAAGAATACTGGAAGGGTAGCCTATCCCTTCTCCAAGGGATCTCCCCAACCCAGGAATCAAACCAGGGTCTCCTCTACTGCAGGCAGATTCTTTACCAATGGAGCTACCAGGGAAACTTCCACAGGTACATATTGCTCTATAATTTATTCTTGTTTAGTCACAAAGTTGTGTCCCCTGTGGATTTTCTGACCCCAAGGACTGCAGTGCTCCAGGCTTCCCTGGCCTTCTCTATCTCCCAGAGTTTGATCAAACTCATGTCCACTGAGTCAGTGATGCCATCCAACCATCCCATCCTCTGTCACCCCCTTCTCCGCTTGCCCTCAATATTTCCCAGCATTAGAATCTTTTCCAATGAGTCAGCTCTTGACATAAAGTGGACAAAGTATTGGAGTGTCACCTTCAGCATCTGTCCTACCAATGAATATTCAGGGTTGATTTCCTTTAGGA
This sequence comes from Dama dama, assembly GCF_033118175.1. Lineage (NCBI taxonomy): Eukaryota > Metazoa > Chordata > Mammalia > Artiodactyla > Cervidae > Dama > Dama dama. The sequence continues at coordinate 12,917,600 of NC_083695.1, read as the reverse complement.
TTAACTGGTTTAGTCTTCTTGCAGTCTAAGGGACTCTCAAGAGTCTTCTCCAGCACTGTAGTTTGAAAGCATCAATTCTTTGGCACGCTATGATTTACTTTCCATGTAAATACATAAAGTTCTGCATTATCCATTTCTATGGCTTTACAGCAGTCCACTGGAATTATTTAATCATTCCCTTCAATTGCTTCTAATAAGGGCTCTAGAGAGCAGTGCCTTTTAACATAGTTTGTACAATTATGAGCAATATTACAAAGTTCCAGAAAGAAAAAGGATCCTGGAGAAAATAGGCCAAATAATCAGTGAGTGGAATCAGCATTAATGCACCAAATCAAATTTTCTACAGCATAAGATAAACAACTTGGCCATTTACAGAGTGATATAGACCATGGACGAAAATTTGTAAGTTTGTATTAGTTCTGGATTTAAGTACCCTGTGCTTACATGAAATAGCTTGTCATAACTATTTTATTAGCAAACGTGGGTCATTATTTAACTATTAAGATTAGCTCAACTCAGAATCAAGGGTCAAAACTTTTCTGCAGAAGTGGTGGAGGTGAAAGGCTGAGGCTTCTTGCACCTCTGTTGGCCCTGTTTTACTCTCAACAATCTTTAATCCCCATATTTCAGATTTTTATTTTCCTCAGACTATGCCCATCCAGTATCCCATTCTCTTTTAAGTATCCATTAGCTGCTTTTATTGTTGTTCAGTTGCTAAGTCGTGTCTGACTGTTTGTGACCCCATGGACTGCAGCATGCCTAGGTCCTTTGTCTTATGCTATCTCCTGGAGTTTGCTCCAACTCATATCCATTGAGTTCGTGATGCCATCCAACTATCTCATCCTCTGTCACTCCCTTCTTCCCCTGCCCTCAATCTTTCCCAACATCGCAATCTTTTCCAACTAATTGACTCTTTGCTGGGGCCAACCTTTAGCATCAGTCCTTCCAATGAATATTCAGGGTTGATTTCCTTTCTGGTTGACTGGTTTGGCCTCCTTGCTGTTCAAGGGACTCTTGAGAGTCTTCTCCAGCACCACAATTCAAAAGCATCAATTCTTGGACACTCAGCCTTTGTTATGATCTGACTCTCACATCTGTATATGACTACTGGGAAAACCATAGCTCTGACAGTGGGAGCAAACTTTGGATGGATTACCTACTGACAGAGATGCTGGAGGAGAGGATACTGGACGGAAGTCTCTTGGGACTACTGGCTTCTCCTTTCCCATCCTGTTACCCTTCCACAAATGATCTAGCCTTCTTTGGTTCATTATTAAGAGGGTAGTTTTCTAACCATTTGAAAACACAGATTTTCTCATGCCTGAATTTCCTTATAGATTAGTCTTTCTCTTGCTTGGGAAATCTCATAGCTCTGTGCTGGTACTTCTCTGCTTGCATTGGAAGTTCCTTTCACTTAGACTCCTCTGAAATGATCCAAACTCACCCCCTTTCCCACTGGAGCACACACCAGTCCCCCAGTGGTCCCTAAATCCTTCATTCTTCTTTCAGCTCTAGACCAGCAGTGCTGATGGAACAGGCAGCAAGCTATAATTTTAAAATTTCCAATAGCCACATTTAAAGAAAATAAAAAGAAATGGATGGTGTATATTAAGTTTAATCATGCTGTACACCTTGAAGATATGCAGTATTGTGTCACTTATAGGGGCTTCCCGGGTGGGGCTAGTGGTAAACAATCTGCCTGCCTAATTCAGGAGACATTAGAGACTCAGGTTTGATATCTGGGTTAGGAAGATCTCCTGGAGGAGGGCAGGGAAACCCACCCCAGTGTTCTTGCCTGGAGAATCCCATGGACAGAGGAGCCTGGTAGGCTACAGTCCATAGGGTTGCACAGAGTTGGACATGACTGAAGCAACTCAGCATGCATGTACACCAGCATGTCAGTTACATCCCAATAAAACTAGAGGAAAAAAAGAAATGGATGAAATAATTGTAAGAATCTATTTTATTTAGCCCAGTATATCCAATAGATATGGTTTTTCCAGTAGTAATGTACAGATATGAGAATTGAACCATAGAAAAAGATTGAGCACTGAAGAATTGATGCTTTCAAACTGTGGTGCTGGAGAAGACTCTTGAGAGTCCCTTGGACAGCAAGGAGATCAAACCAGTCAATCCTAAAGGATATTAATCCTGAATATTCATTGGTAGGACTGATGCTGAAGCTCCAATATTTTGACCACCTGATGGGATGAGCCAATTCATTGAAAAAGACCCTGATGCTGAGAAAGATTGAAGGTAGGAGGAGAAGGGGGCACAGAGGATGAGATGGTTGGATGGTATCAAGGATTCAGTGGCTGTGAGTTTGAGCAAATTCCAGGAGAGAGTGAAGGCCAGGGAAGCCTGGTGTGCTGCAGTTCATGGGGTCGCAAAGAGTCAGACATGACTTGGCGACTGAACAGCAACAAAAGAGTCAAACACGATGTAGTGACTGAATGACAAGAAGGATCCAATATATTGGGTTTCCTATGTGGCTCGGTGGTAAAGAATCTGCCTGTAACGCAGGAGACGTGGGTTTGATCCTTGAGTCAGGAAGATGCCCTGGAGAAAGGAAATGGCAACCCACTCCAGTATTCTTGCCTGGGTAATCCCAATCCATGGGGTTGCAAAAGAGTCAGACACAACTAGGTGACTAAACAACAGCAGCAACATCCAACATATTATCTTTTCAAGATGTAATCATATAAAATTGTTAATGAGATTCTTCACATTCTTTCACACTCTTTTTCACATTCTTCTCTGCTTTGAAACTCACTGTGTGTTTTGCACTCAGGGTGCATCTCAGTTTTAACTAGGCACATATAAAGAACCTAATAACCTTCTGGGGCTCCTGTATTGTGGCTCCCTTGGGGCTTGTAGCTACCATATTGTGCAGTGTAGATCTTGATCTTTGTTCAGGCTCATTCCCCACAGGAAAAATCCCTCCCCTTCCTCCAGCTGGTTTAATCCCAGCCATTGCTCAAGGCCCAGCCTTCTTAGAGGGAAACTTCTCCAATCTCTTAGCTCAGGCTCTTCTCCCTTTGACTGTGTGCAGGTGACACCTCTAACCACCCCCTCGGAGGGCTCCCCTCTGCCCTTTCACAGCCAACACCTTTTCTGTGTGTCCTCACACCTCCTCTCCCCATGCAGCACAGCTACCCCACCGTGTTTCTCTGAGGCTACTTTCCAAGTTCAGATTACTCCTCTGAGCTCGTCTTGCTTAACTCTTCCCAATGTCCTAACACATGATCATCGCTCCTTCTCAACGCTCTCCTACATTTGCCCATATGATATCATATTTTCTTGACTTTCTTTCTATTACTTCAGGCACTTCTTAAGATCATACAAACTCTTCTATTCTTTCACCATCCTTCATATATTAAATATTTCCGTTATGATTCAGATCATCCCCTCCCCACAGTTCTTTCTTCATTCCTTAGTCCCTACTTGGACAACTTCATCAATTCCTTGGGTTTCAATGATGCTAAATAAGCTGAAGGTACTCTCATCCTTGGCTCTAGCCCAAATTTCTCCCTTAGTGTCAGGTAAGAAAATATGATTCAGATTTGGCATCTCCTTGGATTTGTCTATTCAACTCTGATACACCATGCACAGAGCAAGCCTGTTTTCCCCTTTGCCTTCTCTGTCTCAATAAATGCCATGGCAACCACACTGCTGCTTTATAAAGACCACAGGGTCACCCCTAGTTACTTCTTCCCCTCACTTCTCATACCCAATCCATCCCCTCACTTCTCATACCCAATCCATACCCAATGCTTAACTCCTCTCAAATCCAGCCTCTTCTCTCTGTCTCCTGGTGGCCACACTGGTCCAAAGCAATCGTGACCCCCCAGACTTTCACCTCCTGAGCTCTCTTTGTTTCAAGTTCAAAGCCCTGACCATGGCCTCCTACTCTAGCCCAAATCCTCTTCAACTCATATCCTACATTTCTTCCCTTTCAGAGCACTCCAAACCTGTAGAATTTCTGTGACTAACACTTTATTGTACCATAATTGATGATAAAAGAGGAAAATTTTTAATTTTTAAATTAAATTTAAAATTTTTACTACTTTTAATTTTTAAACAGTAGAAATTCAGTGCTTCCTAAAAAATAAAAATAGTCCTCAGAATGGGCAACAGAGCCCTAGACAGCCTCAGGTTTGTTTTTACGTACCTCTGGGTGAGATAGTGAGGGTAGAGATAGAATAGTGGAAGAAATTTTAAATACCTTTCCAATATTTGGGGCTGTATTACAACTTGTACTATTCCTCAGGTTAAACTTGCTACACATTTTTTTCTTACAGGAGCACTTCAAAACCACTTTTTAAAAACTAATTAATTTTTTAAATTGAACTAATTTATTTTTTTAGTTGATTTACAATATTGTGTTACAGCAATATTGTACAGCAGTTGTACAGCAAAGTGATATACATATATCTTTTTCAGATTCTTTTCCCATATAGGATATAACAAAATACTGAGTGTAGTTTCCTGTGCTATACAGTAGGTCCTTGTTGTCTGTCTATTTTATATATAGCAGTGTATATATGTTACTCCCAAATTTTGAATTTATCTGTCCCCCACTACCACCCTTCCCCTTTCGTAACCATAAGTTTGTTTTCTATGTTTGTGAGTCTGTTCTACTTTGTAAATAGGTTCATTTGCGTCATTTTTCAGACTCCACATTTAAGCAATATCATATTTGTCTTTGTCTGGCTTACTTCACTTAGTATGCTAATCTCTAAGTCCATCTATGTTGCTGCAAATGACATTATTTCGTTCCTTTTTGTGACTGAGTAGTATTCCTTTGTATACATGTACCACATCTTTTTTACCCATTCCTCTGTCAGTGGACATTTAGGTTGCTTTCATGTCTTGATTATGGTAAATATGAACCTTCAGGTGCTTGTATCTTTTCAAATTAGTTTTCTCCAGATATATGAATTGCTGGGTCATATGGTAATTCTATATTTAGTTTTTTAAGGAACCTCTCTTCTAGTCTCCATAGTGGCTGTACCCATTTGCATTTCCACCAACAGTGTAGGAGGATTCCTTTTACTCCAGAACCATTTTTAATGTCTTTTCACCTTTTGAACTAGGAAGTTCTTTTTAATTCCTAACTTGCATCCTTCAGCTTTAGTTCAGCTTCAGCTGACACATTTTAGGTGGGCTCTGGTGGGCGTGCCAGCCCCACAGGGAAACCTGCAGGAAGGTAGGTGTTGGGCCAAAGCAGAAGGGCCACAGTACAGCTGGAATTCGACAGCATCTTCCTTTCCTCCTGAACCCGGATGCTAGAGAAGGTGCTGTCTGCAAGCTGTGACTTCTGCGGGGGTCCATCCTGCATTGCTCAACTGGGCACCAAAGATACTTAGAGTCACCAACTCTCCCATCCAAGGAAGCCCTACAGGGTCCGTGCTGACTCCAGATTAGCACTCCAGACCATGTGGAACACCTTCTGAGAGCAAAAGGATGAAAAGTGCAAGGATTCCTGCTACCTACCTGGTGCAGACACGCGTTTTCCCCCTCTCCCCAGCCCAGGTTGCCCCATGGCTACTTCCCAAGAGAGATCACCTAGAGCGTAAGCTCTAGATCTCTGACTTTGACATGCAGTTGTTAAGGATCTCATCTTCCTTGTCTTTTCTCTTAAAAGAGAATAACAGAAGAGAATGGATGTGTGTACATGTGTATGTGTGTGCAGGGAAAGTAAGTTCCATAATCCATTGGCATGGCTTTAATTTTTATACTGCCTTTCATGTTGTGTATAAAAAAATAATTGGCAAATTCATTTACATTTGCAAGACTTTTCTCAATAAAACAGAAAATGCTTGTAATACTTTTTTGGAAAAATAAGAACTTTTTGTACCTGGCACATAATAGAGGCTCAATAGATATTACTGAATGAATGAACATTATAAAGTTAAAAAGAAAAAAAAAAAACAATACCTTCCTCCTGTTTTCCTGCAGTGAGGAGTGCGCCTCACTCCTGTGACACATATGTCTGGGGTTAAGAGTGAGCGTTTGCTAGGATGAGTCTGGACACACTACTTTTCTCAGAATATTTATAAACTCTGGATAATCCCAGGCTCCTGGGGGCTTTATGGTAAAGAATCTGCCTGCCAGTGCAGGAGATGCAGGAGACAAAGGCTCGATCCCTGGGTCAGGAAGATCCCCTCGAGGAGGAAATGGCAAGCTACTCCAGAATTCTTGCTTGGGAAATCCCATGGACAAGGGAACCTAGCAGACTACAGTCCATAGGGTTGCAAAGAGTCGGACATGACTGAGCACGTATATACTGAGTAATCTAATTTCACTCTCTTAAGGAATGTCTATTTACCTGAGTTTTACAGAGAATTCAGGAAATTTTGATTGTTAGGGATTTTAATCTAATTCTCTTTTAGCAGTGTTTAGCACAAAGGATGGCTTAAAACTCAACATTCAGAAAACTAAGATCATGGCATCCAGTCCCATCACTTCATGGCAAATAGATGGGGAAACAATGTTTCAAAACAGTGAGGGACTTTATTCTTTTGGGCTCCAAAATCACTGCGGATGGTGACTGCAGCCATGAAATTAAAAGATGTTTGCTCCGTAGAAGAAAAGCTGTGACCAACCTAGACAGAATATTAAAAAGCAGAGACATTACTTTGCCAACAAAGGTCTGTCTAGTCAAAGCTATGGTTTCTCCAGTAGTCATGTATGGAAGTGAGAGTTGGACTGTAAAGAAAGCTGAGTGCCAGATAATTGATGCTTTTGAACTGTGGTGTTGGAGAAGACTCTTGAGAGTCCCCTGGGCTCCAAGGAGATCCAACCAGTCCACCCTAAAGGAGATCAGTCCTGAATATTCATTGGAAGCACTGATGCTGAAGCTGAGACTCCAATACTTTGGCCGCCTGATGTGAAGAACTGACTCATTGGAAAAGACCTTGATGCTGGGAAAGGTTGAAGGCAGGAGGAGAAGGGGACAACAGAGGGTGAGAGGTTGGATGGCATCACCGACTCAATGGACATGAGTTTGAGTAAACTCCGGGAGTTGGTGATGGACAGGGATGCCTGGCGTGCTGCAGTCCACGGGGTTGCAAAGAATCGAACATGACTGAGTAACTGAACTGGACTGGACTGAGAACAAAGGATGACCAAATGTGCAGTTTTCCAGCTATGGTATGGAGACTTGAAGGTGTGTCTGGGAAAATCAGATAAGCGGGTTGGATACAGTTACAGCCTTCTGGGGGTTCCATTTTGCTCAAAGCATGAGGGGAAGGTTTCAATTTTGTGCAAACATAAAGCGTATCAAAAATGTGGCAGGAGCCTCTTTAGGCTACCTCCCATGAGGAGGTTTATAGTATAAACGTTGAGGGGAGGACTTAAAGAGAACCCCTGGGTTTGGGGTATTTAAGAGAGGTTGGGGGGCAGGACTGGTGGTGAGGGTTGGGGTTAGGATTTAAGTGACAGACATGAGAGTTTGAGGTTTTTTTCTCTGAAGTCTGCGACTTGCAGATTAGTGTGAATAGAACTGTAGACTCACTCTAAATACATTTAGGAAAGTAAACACTATTTAAGAAGGCATGTGTGTGCTAAGTCCCTTCAGTCATGTCTGACTCTTTGCAACCCTATGGACTATAGTCCCAGGCTCCTCTGTCCATGGGATCCTCCAGGCAAGAATACGGGAGTGGATTGCCGTGGCCTCCTCCAAGGATCAAACCAGCATCTCTTATGTCTCCTGCACTGGCAGGCAGGTTCTTTACCACTAGTGCCACCTGGGAAGCCCATTTAAGCAAGGAAAACATGTAAGAATTACCTGTAGGATCTCATGGGATACATTGATTCACAAGTAGATCCCAGAAGATCAAATAATGTATAGTGTCCTCTTCCATTTTCCCTATCCAACGCCACATTTGTATCAAGAGGTGGAGCCACAGAAGGGTAGGGATTCATGTTTTACATCCAAAAACCAGCACTCCTGTCCCCTCATCGTGGGACTCTGCCACCCCACCAGAGGTAAGCTCCATCTGGTCCCTGAGCTCCCATTTGCCGTCTGCAGAATGACACCCGTTCTTCCTAAGGGATGACATTGTATGCTTGTAAATTTCCATTAATCAACAAAGTCAGTTGGAGTTTTACATTTCTCCACCCCAGGGTAGAAGCTTCATGCTGAAGACAAGATTTAAAAGACCATTTTGATGTCTTATTACTTCCACCATTTTTCAGAAATAACAATTGCCAGGCATGTACTGGTTTCCAGCTGTTTTCTTTCAGTCTGGTTCACAGGCCACACTGCATTAAAAATTCAAGTTCCATAAAGAGGGTTTCACAGCATTGTCCTGTCTCGTATTTTAACAAAGATAAAATATGAAATTTGAGCTAGGAGCAATATTACAATTTTGATATCAGCAACTCTGCACATGTGATTTTACCTCCCACGTCTTCCTTTTCCTCAGAGGAAGTTTTCTTAAAGATTTTTCAGCAGGCAGATTTATTACTTGTCATGATTTGGGGATTATCTGTTGGACAGTCTTGCTATTTTTTCTGATACCAGCAACTAAAAAGAGCAGATCATTTGGCTTAAAGGGACGTAGGCTGCATTGTAATCACTTCCATCCTGTGAATACGACCTGCAGTAACACACGTGTAATTCCTGTCATTAATTGAGAGACTCTTTTCATGGACCTAATATAGAAATATCAGATTGTTGGCTGTCTTTTGAGGCTATTTTTCACCAAATGATTTGTGGATGTGACGGGATTAGCGGAATTTAGTCCAATAAACTTATTTCCGTGGAATATTTCTGATGGGGTATCATAGTGACGTATGTCATATTTTAGTTTTAATACAAAAGGAATTCTGATAAGTGCATTCTGTCACATGGAGACAGATCAAGACCCTAATGCCAGAGACAATTTGACACCTTTATCATCAGTTTTCAGTTATCTGCTTCTCCCTCAATCTCTGTTTCTCCTCTCACCGTTTTCTCCATTCTTTCATTTAATTCTATTTTTCCTAATTCTCTTTCCCTCCATTTTCATTTAATCTTATTTCCAATTTCCTTCATAATTTCCATCCCCTCTTTTTGTTTCAATCCTCTATATAAGCCCTAGACTTCCAATAAGGATCTAACATTGCTTGATCTCAGAAAAAGTAGATCTAAAGTAATGGAATAGTGTCACACTTTAAAAATCATCTTTATTTCTATATTAGGTAATTGCATTGCAGTGGTTCTATGCCAGTTATTATGTCTAGAAATGAAATAATTCTAGAAAAATCCAAGTTGCAACTTGAAGAACAGTGTTAAACATAAAATATTTATAAGTTTAAGAAATATATCCATCCATTAGGAAATCAAAGTTTTAGAAATCCCTATACAAACCAGAGACAGGCTAATTACTTTGTATTCTTATTTCCATTAAAGCAAAGTTCTCAAAAGTCGTACAAACAACTCTGTTAACGACTAGCTTTTTCAAACTGCCTATAGTAAAATGAGAGATGAGAGAGATGAATTAAAGAATGAATCAATCAGTTTTTAATAAAATTTAGAGAAAATATTAAAAGCCCAGATCTGTCCTTTCAGCCAGAAGAATTTGCAAACTAAGAAAAGTCCTCCGGGCAAAGGTGGGCTTCCCAGGTAGTGCTAGTGGTAAGGAATCCGCCTGCAATGCAGGAGATGCAGATGTGAATTCGACACCTGGGTTGGAAGATACCCTGGGGCAGGAAATGGCAGCCCACTTCAGTATTCTTGCCTGGAAAATTCCATGGAAAGGAGGGCCTGGCGGGCTGCTGTTGATGGGATTGCAATGGGTCGGATACGGCTAAGCAAGCATGCGCACAGGTCAAAGGAACTGACAGCTGAATTCAGCAGGTTTCAGAACTGTGATGGGCAGTTGACTCCAGGTCTTTCCCTTTCCGCGTGTTTTTGAACAAAGGTATCTAATGGGTGTCCTCTGCCTGTCCAGTCTTTGTATGCCAGCTTTCCCCTAGTTCACATGTCTTCAGATTGAGGGGAACTAAATCTAGGCAGCTCAGCTGAAGGAAATATAACTTGAGGAACGTCATTTGCAAAAGGAATAGGACCTCGAACCTGAACCTGGTGTCAAATTGATGAGACCTTCTGGAAGATTTTAGAAAGAGGAAGTATCTTTCGCACTTAGGAGGAATTATATAATTATTGTCCAGGAATGGATTTTGCTGGTTTGCATATTTCCAAATTTTTTGGCACTCCCCGCTGCAGCAGAGGAGGGATCTATGTCTCTTTTCCTTAAATCTAGGCGGAACTAGTTTGTACCAAGTGGACACCATGTTAAGTGATGCTATGAAACAGACTAGGTTTGAAGAAGCCCTGAAACTTCTGTGTACTTCTCTTGGGACCCACACTTTTAAACCTGAGGACACCGTGCAGTGAAGAAGCCCAAGCCACAGAGAGGTGAGTGAAGACAGAGTCTATGGATTTCAGCTCCAGACACTGAACAGCCCTAGCCTGCCTGTCTTCCACAGTGAGATCCTAGATGTTATGGTGCAGAGACAGGATGTCTTAGCTGTGCCTCATCTGTATTTTTGGCCCACAGTATCTGTGATCATCATAAAATTATTTGGGGGATAGCAATAGTAATGGGGACACTGACACTATAGTGTAAGAGTGTAAGGAATTGGTTTTATTGCACATAAATCTATAGAAAATAATGCAATGAAAACCCTATAACTGCCTTCCAACGTTATCTGTCATTTTTACTTCAGGGTATTACTTTTCTTAAGTAATAAAATACTATAAACATTGTTGCAGATTTCATGTCCTATCTTTTTCCTTGGAGGGAATAGACTTTTGTATTTGTTATTTCCATTCGGTTTTTGTGTTATTATTACATACAAAGGTGTCAAAAATAATTTGGAAAATTTTACTTGCATTTGAACTTTACATAAATGGCATCATAAAGTATTTGGCATTTTGTAACTATCTTTTTACACTTAATATTATCTTTTTGGAGTGACCCATGTTTACATATTTAACTCCTATTTATTCATTTTCATTGCTGCTGCTGCTGAGTCGATTCAGTCGTGTCCGACTGTGCGACCCCATAGACAGCAGCCCACTAGGCTCCTCTGTCCCTGGGATTATCCAGCAAGAACACTGGAGTGGGTTGCCATTTCCTTCTCCAAGGCATGAAAAGTGAAAGTGAAGTCACTCAGTCGCGCCTGACTCTTAGCGACCCCATGGACTGCAGCCTACCAGGCTCCTCCGTCCATGGGATTTTCCAGGCAAGAGTACTGGAGTGGGTTGCCATTGCCTTCTCCGATTTTCATTGCTGGATAATATTTAATCATCTGTACATATGATAATAAGAGGATCAAAAGAATCAAACAACAATAACAATAAAAACTTGACCTTGAAAGAAATGGGCTAATTTCTGTAGAGAATATAAAATAGCTTCAAAATAAATGTTGTTCCTAGAGATTCAATAAGTTACTGCACTCACAAAATGAGCAGGAGAAGGATTTTAAAAAATTAGACAGAGGGCTTAACAAAAATTGATCACTAAAAGAAGAGAAATTCAGTATAAAGTTTGGGAGATAAAGTCAAAATCTCCCAGAATGTAGACCCAAATATCAAGAGATGAGACAAATAAAAGATTAAGAGATTTGGAAATGGCTCAACATTCCACTACTAACATTTCCAGAAAGAGATAACAAAGAAAACATACATTATCAGGGAAATAACACAAGAAAACCCCTAAGCAGAAGAGAGACCATATTTCCCAATTGAAAGTCATATAAGTGAAAAAGATTCACATCTAGAAACATCATTGCAAAATCCCAGGACACAAAGAGTAAAGATAAGATCATAAAAGCCTTGAAAAAGAGAGAAGAAAAAAAAAAGATATGTCCTTATACCTCGATTGCAGAGAAATGAGAATCAAATTGACATTTGCTATAAGAGACTGCATGGAATCAAGATTGGCATTAAAAAACTACAGGAACAAAATGATGACCAACTGTATATGAAACATAGGGCATAAACATGGTGTAATTTTCAGCAAATCATGACTAGTAGGGAAAGAAACTCCTTCTCCTTTTGAATACTGTTGACATTAGATGTTGACATTGGAAAGGAGGAGATGTGTGTGTAAAATAAAACTGTGCAAACTATTTCACTAAGCAAGTGCCATTCAGAAGCCCAGACTGAGGTTCCAGGTACAGTCTCCTGTCACAGCAGGCCTCAAGGAAGAGGCAGAGTTGGGGCTGTGACTGTAAGTCTCTCCTGACACTACCGTTCCCTTCCGTGGGCACCTGGGAGGGGTAAGCTCTGCTGGTAGTCATGCTATGTATCTTGTGCTGGTGCTGAGAGCTAACACAAAGGGCTGCTCTCCTCTCCTCTGGGTGCAGCTACTAGGGAACAACATTAAAGCTGGTCCTCTCTGAGGCCATCAGGATGGTGAAGGGGATAATGAAAGGTCAGGGGGCAGAGTGTATCTCAGTTAGAAAGAGAAGCACAATTCACCCACCTCTCCCCCAGGGATGTTCTCTCTCCATGGTCAGTCACGAGAGTATAGGTTTTCATGGGTTTTACTCATTTATCCAACCAACATCTATTAATAAGTGCTGGTTGGTGAACAAGTCAAAATCCCTACTCTAGTGGATTAAAGGAGACAAACAATATCATTATCTCAAGTATATGAGACAAAATTCAAAGTTCATTTATCATAAATTTCTTTGCAGACTAAAAGTGGAAGAGACCTACTCAGTTTGTGGACGCCGTGACTTAATTGAATCTCCAGGAATTACATTTATTTTGAAGCTATTTTCTCTTTTCTACAGAAATTAACCTATTTCTTCCAAGTGAAAGTGAAGTGAAAATGTGAGTTACTCAGTCGTGTCCGACTCTTTGTGACCCCATGGACTATAGCCTGCCAGGCTCCTCTGCCCATGGAATTCCTCAGACAAGAATATTGGAGTGGGTAGCCATTTCCTTCCCCAGGGAATCTTCCTGACCCAGGGATTGAACTCGGGTCTCCCACATTGCGGGCCGATTCATTACCATCTGAGCCACCAGGGACGTCCAAGTCAGGTTTTTGTTGTTATTGTTTGTTGGCTCAGACGGTAAAGAATCTGCCTGCAGTGCAGGAGATCTGGGATGATCCCCTGGAGAAGGGAATGGCTACTCACTCCAGTGTTCTTGCCTGGACAATCCCATGGACAGAGGAGCCTGGTGGGCTACTGTCCACAGGGTCCCAAAGAGTCGGAAACGACTGAAGCACCTGAGCATGCATGAACGCATATCAAGCCACGAAAAGACATGGAGGAAGCTTAGATCCATATTACTAAGTGAAAAAAGCCAATTGGAAAAGGCTACATACTGTGTGATTACAACTTTGTGATGTTATGGAAAATGCAAGACAATGGAGACAGTGAAGGGATCAGTGGTTGCCAGGGGTTGGGAGTGGAAGGAGGAACCGTAAACAGAGCTCAGAGGCTTTTCAGGGCAATGAGACTACTCTGTAGGAGACTAAACTGGTGGATAGATGTCATTACACATTTGTTCAGACTCATGGAATGTACAGTACCAAGAGTGAGCCCTAATGTAGCTTTTCTTTTCTTTTTTTCCCCATGTATTTTTTTTATTAGTTGGAGGCTAATTACTTTACAATATTGTAGTGGTTTTTGCCATCCATTGACGTGAATCAGCCATGTAGCTTTTCTTCAAAAGATTCAAGTTCCTGTTTCATATCTGGTCTTTAATATATCTAGAATTGCATGGTGTGAGATAGGAAATCTAAATTTATTTTAGTCCACATGGATAATCAATTGTCACAGCACCTTTATGGAAAATGTTCTTCCTCACCTATAAATTACAACGCTGCCTCTATGCTCAGTCATGTTTCGTTGTGCATGTAGGTCAGTTTCTGGGTTCCCTACTGTGTGGTGTCAGACTATAAACTGGGCTGTGCCTGTGGGATAAATGGATAAATAATGCCCACTTTATGAAACATGAAAGGATCAAAGCACATTGCCTAAGAATGGACTAGCATGGTAGTAAATATTCCTGAAATGGAGAGACATCAACTCTTCTTCTTGGTATTTTTCAGAGGAGAGTTCCAGAGTGGGCTTCAACCTCTTGCCTGGGATGCCGGAATGAAGGTTTCATTGTAGAAGAGGATTTGTATCCTGGTCTTCTGTTTAGATTGTAGTTATAATGCCAAACACATTGTAAAGAGGATAGTCACATCTGTGTTTACATCCTTGAATTCTGGTTTCTCTCATTTATCAATTCCCTCACATGCTATTTGCCATGGCACCCTCACAGTTATTCCATATTGTGCTGTGACTTTAGGGAATGCAGTTGTGGGGTATAGAGTCACTGAGTGGAGATGGGTTAGTGGAAGTTTTGAGCTGTATTTGAAGCAGAGGCCAACTGCATTTTCTTTGAGCCAATAATTTCACAGGGGTCTTGTCTAAGTTACCAGAATATAACAGAAGCATTTCCATGGGAAGTCTAGGATATTGGGATGAAGGACTTTCCTCTTGAGTATTTATTAGGTACTTATATGTATGTAGACTAGACCTAGAAAGGTGTACCTGAAAGAGCAGGGAGAATGTCTGCCCTCATGAAGATTCATTGGAAGGACTGATGCTGAAGCTGAAACTCCAATATTTTGTCCACTTGAAGCGAAAAGCCGGCTCATTGGAAAAGGCCCTGACCCTGAGAAAGATAGAAGGCGGGAGAAGAAAGGGGTGACAGAGAATGAGATGGTTGGATGACACCACTGACTCAACAGCCTGACTTTGAGCAAACTCTGGGGGATAGTGAAGGACAGGGAGGCCTGACATGCTGCAATCCGTGGAGTCACAAAGAGTGGGACAAGATAGAGCATGCACGCCGAGAGTTAAGATCACACATACCTTCCAGACATAAAACGAGAACATAAACAACAGAAGTAATATTGTTGCATATTCAATAAAGACTTTAAAAAGTCATCCACATCAGAAAAAAGTCACTTTGCTGTACACACAAAACTAACACAATATTGTAAATCAATTATAATCCAATATAAAATTTAAAAAGACTGTCTCATTACTAGCTCTAAAAGATGTCTTCATCTCAGCTAGTATTTGTTATGTACCAAGCATCCAACATGCTTTTTTAAGGCAATCAAAAGAAGAACAAGATGCAGTTCCTGGAATCAAGAACATAATCATGCCTTTGGGACTTTGACATTTACTCTTATGAAACAAGTAAACAAATGGTTCAAGATGGAGTGTTCAATTTGGAGGGAGACAGTGAGTAAAGACAGCAGGTCTAGAAAGGCCATGGTTTTATCGCTGCTTCAACAGTGAAGGTCATATTATGTCAAGTGGTGGCAACTGTTATTGCTTTACTTTATGTCAGCTAGCTTTTTAAATATTAATAAAAGGAGAGCAAACATTTCCCATGGCCTCTTTGGTGGATTCTTGATGGCTATTGGACTCTTAGGTAGTTTGACAGATGTGAGTAGGAGGGGTGGTTTTTCTCCAAGGTTAAGTATCCAGGAAGAAATGGGTTGTCATAAACTGCTTTCTCTTGTGTGAAAAATACTGAAAATTTTATATTAGAGGAATAAAGATTTAAGTCTTCAACATAAGTTATAAGAGGAGGAGCACATTCTCCTGGTACGTGGCTCTGGGCAGTCATACATTGTGTAACTGGGAGGCACTCCAATCTGGTGGCTGAAGCAAGGGATAAGTCAGCTCCTCTGGGTCATTGCTGGTCAAGGACAGTAATGCTTAGAAAATTGACTGTGGGTCTCTATTTTCTTTTCAAGCATTTTTTTTGTTTTCTAGACTTGAAACTGCAATGAAGTTACCACTAGCAATATTTAAATACCATTCTACATATCTAACAGATGGCAAGAAATTCCTGGGAGCAGTTCCTGGAGTTAGATACAGTCCACTCCCTTCTGATGCTTTGGTAGAGTTCAAATTCCACAAAGCCCCTTATCCAATGCCATGATGGTTCACTGTTTTCACAAGAAAACTTTTCAGTCAGCTGGTCCCCTGGACCAGCCTATAGTTTTATCAACAATCTTGCTTAAAAAATGATACAAATGACCAATACAGAAACAGACTCCCAGACTTCAAAAATAAATTTATGGTTACCAAAGAGGAAAGGGTGACATAAATTAGAAGTTTGGGATTAACATAAGCATACTACTATATATAAAATGGATAAATAAGAAGAACCTATTATATAGCACACGAAATTCCACTCAATATTCTGTAATAAGCTAAATGGGAAAAGAATTTGAAAAAGAATGGATATATGTATAACTGAATCACTTTGCTGTATACCTAAAACTAACATAACATTGTAAATCAAGTACACTTCAATATAAAACAAAGAAACTAAATTAAAAAATCTTTCTGTCTTGGAGGAAGCAGATAAGAGTCAGCATTATTTGGGATCCCATACTTTTTAATTTTAAAGCTCATCTACCCCCACCTCATCCCCCAAACTCCAGCATAACTTGCCCAACAAAAAAGAGAGCCTCAAAGAGACGGATGAACTTGCCCAGAGTCACACAGACAGTGGCAGATTCCAGGAGAAAGTCTGACCTTTAGATGTCTCAGACATCAAAAAGTTTGAGTGCCACCTACCAGCACTCCACTCCCCAGACCACAAGTAAACATCAATGCAATGCATAACCATAAAATAAATATGAAGAAGTGCAAAGCAATTTTAATTTTTTTCCCCTGGTGTAAACTTTCTTTTATTTTTTGAGATTTCAACAGTCAGATTCTTAACAGTCTTTGATTTTTGCTTTGCAGATGCATTTAGCAAACACAGGGACTGCTGACATCAACTCAGACCCAGTTCTTTTGTCTCTTGGTCCATACCATACCTACTGCAATCCACCCCCTCCTGCCATCCACAACTGGCATACCCTTCATTATTTCTGGTCGCTGTTCTTTGTGACCCTTTGTGATATTTTCCACAAAGGTGGCTTGCTTACCTTTGCTTCGTCCATCACAATAATCCAAGCCAACTTCCTCCAGGCAGTCTCCCCAGACTTTAGATGACTGTCCTTTCATAAAACATGTGGCCCTCTGTCATTGAGGACTTCCCTGATAGCTCAGCTGGCAAAGAATCCACCTGCCAATTCAGGAGACCCAAGGGACGTGGGTTCAATCCCTGAGTCAGAAAGATCTCCTGGAGAAGGAAATGGCAACCCGCTCCAGTATTTTTGCCTGGAAAATCCCATAGATAAAGGAGACTGGTGGGCTACAGTCCATGAGGTCACAGGGTCGGACACGACTGAGCATATATACATGCACATACGCTGTCACTGAATGTCCTAACTAGCAAAAAGAGCATTAGAACTCTGTTTTTCCTGGAAAAATTGTTTCTTTAAGCTTCTTTCCCTTCTCTCCTCCTCCTCAAATGTGTGAGGGATGGAAGAGAGACAACTAACGTGGGGGCATCAGAAACCCTGAGGAATCTGCTTCTTGGTAGTATTATTATATCCAGGCAAAGTAATGAACAAAAAGCGAAAGTGAAAGAGTTAGTTGCTCAGTTGTGTCCAACTCTGCGAACCCATGGACTATAGCCCACCAGGCTCCTGTGTCCATGGGATTCTCCAGGCAATACTGGAGTGGGTTGCCATTCCCTTCTCCAAGGGATCTCCCAGAACCAGAGATCGAACCAGGGTTTCCTACATTACAGGCAGATTCTTTACCATCTGAGCCATCAGGGAAGCAACAGGATAAACAAAAGGTTTTACATAGCTCAAAATTTCAGGCACCGTCCTTCTTTCCTTCTGCTGCAGCCCAGCGGACGCGGGGACAGTTTGGCCTGGGGCAGTTGCTGAACACAAAGTCTGTCTGGGGCTGCAAGAAAGTGAGGCCCTAATCAGGGAGAGAAGAGATAATCCATCTAAACCCTCCGTGATCTTAACCACAGAAAGAGCAGGCGAAAAGAAGCTTGAAGTCTAGACATCTGAGGGGATGTTGCCCTTTGAAGATCCTTTCAAGTACAAAGCACAGGGGCTCATATGATTCTGACACAGGCAGGGAAATAAATATCTACAAACACACACACATCAGGCAGAGCCGGGCACATGAGGTGCCCAGCAGGGTGAGTTTTCCGAGGCTTAAGCTTTTCTATTCCTCACCTCCAACCTCCAGGCCTTGAACCATGAAAATCCAAGTAAATAAACTCTCTCTCGCTTTGTGTCTGACTTCCAGAACTCTTTTGTCACTGGTAACAAAAGAAAGCATTATGATGGCATAGGAAACTCGGTCTGAGGAACGGTGCTATTGATGCGTGGCTGGGAAGATTTCTGACTCCTTCTCTGCCCTTCACCTGGAGGGCAGATGGGGCTACGGAGCCATGTGCCTCCACTGAGAGCTGAGTCCTGCAGCTTTGTCTAGCAATTTACAATAGCAGTGGGTACAATGATTGCACACTAGCCTCCTATTCTGGCCCTGTCACCACCTGGGTGATCTTGGGCAAAGTCAGTTTCCTCACATGTAAGATGGGTCTAAGGAAGCGACTACCTCACAGAGTCAGGATAAGGATGGAAGGGAATCTGACGGTGCTCAAGAACCACAGGACACACAGCAGACACTGGGATGCTCGTCGCTTTCATGTTTAATACCTTCTTCCCTCCAAATCAACTGCATTGATTTAGTTAACGCCAACAAGATAACCGAACAACCTACCGATCTGGCCAAGTCACTGAAAACAGTCAAGCTGGTTGCTTGATATTTAGTAGATGAACATCAATCTTTCCTTTCTCCCATATGTAGTTATGATGTCATCTAGCTAACTGTTTTTGAATCCATGATTTCACCTAAGATCAAATGGAGTAATTGATCTGCGTGTTGTGGGTGGTAAGGGAGGTTGGACAAGTGGAGCATGTAGTCCTATGTACCAGGCACCATGGAGAAGATGCTTCAAGGAAATGGTCAACAATTGAGCAAGTGTGCCTGCTAAGACCCCGCCCCATACTCATTATCCCAGGCCAGAGGATCAAGGTTGCAGAGGTTCAGCTGTGAATAGTCTATCTCCTTCTAAAAATAGCATCCAGTTCTTGGCTTCTGCTCCAGACAGCCAGTTTGAACTACTTTTAGGCACATATCTGTGTAGCAGGCAAAACTGTAGAGAAAATGCTGAATGGAATTTATGAGATTTTCAAAGACTTTGCAGGTTGGAGCTCAAGCTGATGGAGGATTAGGAGAGACTGGGCTGTAGGCTGGTCACTGACTGCCTAATTTAGGGTAAATTTGCTCTACAAAGGAGTGCAAGATACAAAAAGTTTGAACCCTTGCTTATAGAGAAGCTTTCACACTTAATAGAACTTTGGGGTTGGAATGAATTATATGACTATTAATTATTTTCCAGCTACAGGATTTCATGATTGCTTATGATGATTGTTAATGCAATGGGTTGAGTTTGAAAGGTCATGCATATGTTGGATTGGAATCTGTTCAGTTATTTGTAGCTCCATTACTTTAAGCAAGGGGATTAGTCCCCTAAACCTTAGTTTCCACATCTATTAAATAAAATGAGAGTATCTACCACAATGAGTTATTGTAAAGTTGCTATGTGTTGAAATTAGTTAAGGCTATCTCAGATTGCAATCTAATACATTTATAGTCAAAATGATAAATATAGGTAGAAATGCTTTTAAAAAATCATGATACCTAAATATGATTAAGAGACCTATTAAATATATTAGGTATACCAAAAAATGGAATAGTGCCCTCATCAAGGGTGAAAATGGGGTTTATTTATATAGTTTGACATAAAAATGCTTATAATACACTAACTGAAATAAGAGTAGGTTACAAAGCAGTACTTTTGTTTTCTTTCAAACTTTAAATTTTTTGTTGGGGTATAGCCGATTAACAATATTCTGGTGGTTTGAGGTGAACAGTGAAGGGACTCAGTCATCCATATGCAGGTATCTATTCTCCCACAAACCCCCTTCCCATCCAGGCTGACACATAACATTCAGCAGAGGACCAGGCCTTTGCAGTAGTGTTCGTCTTCATTTCCACACCTCCAGTTTCCCTTGACAGGTCGTTTATTGGAAGTGTAAGTGGGATCACATTACTGCCCAGCTTTAAGTCAGATCAGGGGTTCCCCTGAGTGGCCTTAGCTCCTTCTCTACCTGCCCTCCCCTCTCCACAACTCCTCACAGAGTTCTATGCCTTTGCTTGCAGTATCATCCTTCTTTGTTAGTCTATGGATTTGTACCCATCTTTCCAGGCTATGGTTTTCCCAGTGGTCATGTATGGATGTGAGAGTTGGACTGTGAAGAAAGCTGAGTGCCAAAGAATTGATGCTTTTGAACAGTAATGTTGGAGAAGACTCTTGAGAGTCCCTTGGACTGCAAGGAGATCCAACCAGTCCAACCTAAAGGAGATCATTGGGTGATCATTGGGTGTTCATTGGAAGGACTGATGCTGAAGCTGAAACTCCAATACCTTGGCCACCTGATGCGAAGCGTTGACTCATTGAAAAAGACCCTGATGCTGGGAGGGATTCGGGGCAGGAGGAGAAGGGGACGACAGAGGATGAGATGGCTGGATGGAATTACCGACTCGATGGACATGAGTCTGAGTAAACTCCGGGAGTTTGTGATGGACAGGGAGGCCTGGCGTGCTGTGATTCATGGGGTCGCAAAGAGTCGGACACGACTGAGCGACTGAACTGAACTGAACTGAACTTTCAGTCTCAGCTGGTAAATTTCCTCTCCGAAGTCTTCTCAGATTGATCTTCTGTCTACTCACATTCCCAGCCTTCCAACACCCATGTGCTTCGTCACTCAGTCGTGTCTGACTCTTTGTGGCCCCGTGGACCGAGGCCCTCCAAGCTCCTCTGTCCATGGCATTTTTCAGGCAAGAATACTGGAGTGGGTTGCCATTTCCTTCTCCAGGGGATATTCCTGACCCAGGGATGAATCTGTGTCTCCTGCACTTCAGGTGGATTCTTTACCCGCTGAGCCATTGGGGAAGCCTCCAACACCTATACCTCACTCCAAAAGAGTTAGGGATTCATTTCTCTAAATACACACACTTCTCTCTAAACACCTATCTCAGTGTCCTTCACTTGTGGGTTTACAAATCTGCTTCATTCGTTTAAATAAGTATTTCTTTTTAAATGTAAAGTATTCATTTGTTGTATTTAAGCCATTGTTTAGCACCAGGGTCCTAAAGATTAAATCACTCTTGTTTTTCGGTCTCATCACACATGGGACTTTCATTCCCTGACCAGCGATCAAATTCTGACTCCCTGCAGTGAAAGTGTGGAGTCTCCTTTTCTTTTTAATGAATTAATTTATTCTGCTCCAGTTTAGTTGCTTTACAGTGTGGTGTTAGTTTCTGCTGCACAACAGTGTGGCTCATTCTAACTACACATAAATCCCCCTCCTCTTGAGTCTCCCTCTCGCCCCTGCCTCCATCCCTCTAGATCATCACAGAGCATCGAGCTGAACTCCTGTGCTTCCCACTAGCTATTTTACACACGCTATTGTGTATATGTGACTACTACTTTCTCAATCTGTCCCCCCTTCTCCACCCCACCATGTCCACAAGTCCATTCTCCATGTCTAAGCAAGTAGTCTTAACCATTGGACAACTAGGTAACTCCCTTAACTGGGAATTTCTTGATATTAGAGAATCTATTGCATTTACCCACTGCCCCCCCTTTTTTGTGTCCCCAGCATTTAGTAAGTGCTAAACAAATATTTCTTTAACAAATGAATGAATGAATTCATTAATGAATTTTAATTGAATTCCAGAGCTATAAGACATTTTTAAGGCCATCTGTTTTATCCCCCACCCCCCCCCCCCCCAACACATGTGTTAGATAGCATCATCGACTCAATGGACATGAGTTTGAGCAAACTCCAGGAGATAGCAAAGCACAGGGAAGCCTGGCGTGCAACCCCTCCAGTATTCTTGCCTGGGATAACCCACATACAGAAGAGCCTGGCAGGCTACAGTCCACAGGGTTGCAAAAGGTCAGACATGACTCAGTGATGGAATAAAAACAACAAACAAGGGTATGAAAAAGGAGAATTACAAACTCTCAATGGCTGAGGCTGTCAAAAGTCTTTCAAAAATTGATCATTCATCCAAAGTGTTATGCTGGCTGCTGCGTATAGACAACAGGAGATCAGGGAACAAACAGGAAGCCTGGTTAGGAGGCTGCGGTCAGTAATGCAAGCCAGAGATGGTGCATCTCAGATCAGTGAACGGCAGTGGGAGTGGTGAGAAGGAGTGATTGTTTATTCGATCAGTTGTGTCCAACTCTTTGCCACCCCATGGACTGTAGCCTGTCAGGCTCTGCTGTCCATGGGTTATCACAGGCAAGAATACTGGAGTGTGTTGCTATTCCTTTCTTCAGGGGATCTTCCCAAATCAGGGATTGAATCCACACCTCCTGCATTTCCAGGTGGGTTCTTTACCATTGAGCCACGAGGGAAGCCCAAGAAGGAGTTAGTGTGTATATGTGTGTGTGTATTAGAGCCAACAAGATTTCTGCCCAACTTAGTGTGGAACAAGAAGGAAAGAATATGTAGTAGAAACACATGTTTTGTACTTAAGTGAATTCTCTCCGTTAATTCTTTAAATACTTGAAGAGCTAGGACAAATCAGAGTCTCTTCATTCCATGCAATCATGGCCTCTTATTTCAGTGTTTCTTTGACCACATTTTTGTTTTAGTTTGCAGGTTTGGGGACCATAGGTTTCAATAAGCAACTTTGACTTAGAGTTGTAAGTGATGTTAGATAAACTTCCTTTTGAGTAAAAAGGAGTTAGAAACTAATAGGCACCATTTTTTGAGTGTTAATGCATGCTTCCTTTAAGCCCTTGAGCAAAAATGTGGGGTGCACATTGCTTCCTCCCATTTCACAGATGAGAAAACTGAGGATAGTCAGGATTAAGTAATCTGCCCTGAATCACACGGGTAGCACGTGACAAAGCGGAGATCTGGACAAAGTTTTGACTCTCAGCCTTTGCCTTCTGTGCCTTCTGACCCCTGGGGTGGAGATGGGGGACTGAAGATGGTGAGTGTATAGAAACAAGGAGGAAAGGCCTTGAAAGTAGGAGTTCTAAGAAAATGAAATGAATGTGAATGTGATGTTGCTCAGTCGGGTCCGACTCATTGCGACACCATGGACTATAGCTTATCAGGCTCCTCCGTCCATGGGATTTTCCAGGCAAGGGTACTGGAGTGGGTTGCCATCCCCTTCTCCAGGGGATCTTCCCGACACACAGATTGAACCCAGGTCTCCCATATTGTAGGCAGACGCTTTACCGTCTGAGCCACCAGGAAGTCAATAGAGGATCTCAAGAAAATGAAGATTACTGCTTTAACCCTTAGGTTACTGTAGTTGCCATTGTCCACAGAGGGGAGGAGAAGACTCCTCTGCTGGTCATGCTTGCAGAGGGATTGCGAGTCAATTAAAATTATTTTTTCTTCCCACCTTCTTGTTGAGTTGATCATATAAGCAATTGACCAACTCAAGGATCTTAGCAATTCCAGCCCTGGGTTCTTCCCTACTGCTCTTCATCTACCCTGTGTCAAGCCCTTAGAATTCCTTTTGGCCTTTTTCTTTTTTCTTCACTGTTTGACTTGAGTAACCTAAACTCCCTTATGAACTCTTTTCCCAACTCCCAGGGCACCCAACACAAGAGCAAGGAGTGCTAAAGAATGCATGTAAATAACCAACTGGAGGCTGAAGTCATTTTCCTACCCACCTGAAGTTCTCCAGAATAAAAGCAATTCCCTTTGGCCATATACATCTGGATCCCATATGGGATGAAACAATGGCGCCCACAGTTCAGGTCTAGCAATACGAGATGCAATCAACAAAGGAAGTAACTTGACCCTAAGACTGAATAAGACTCACCATTGCCCCCAATCACTAACCTGGCTTGAGTACGAGAATCAGCCAACCAGGCCATCTTAATGGAAATCAGTCCTGAATATTCATTGGAAGGACTGATGCTGAAGCTAAAACTCCAATACTTTGGCCACCTGATGCGAAGAACTGACTCACTGGAAAAGACCCTGGGAAAAGACTCATTGGAAAAGATGCTGGGAAAGATTGAAGGCAGGAGAAGGGGACGACAGAAGATGAGATGGTTGGATGGCATCACTGACCCAATGGACGTGAGTTTGAGTAAGCTCTTGGAGTTGGTGATGGACAGGGAAGCCTGGTGTTCTGCAATCCATGGGGTCGCAAAGAGTTGAACATGACTGAGCGACTGAACTGAACTGAACTGAAAAGAATCAGACCTGCAGCTGTGATCTCTTCCCTCGGGTGTCAATGCCATCCCATCTCCCCTCCAAAGGCAACAACACCAATACTCTTCCCCACCACCAAGCAGCCACTCTCCCACAGCTGTCCCTCTGACCAGGTGGTCTGCGTGGTTACCCAGCCTCAGTGAATGTTGATTCTGTCTCCCACAATCACCAGTGGAGTTCAGTATTGGCGTGAGAGCCCAGAGAGGGGAAACAGGGGGAGGGGCATGGAATGTGGACATCTGGGAACCACTCCCCCAATACTGCCCTGCCCTTTTGCCTCCTGGCCATCTGAGCAATTTGTAACCTCAGACCCCATCTGTGAGTCACTCTTGTCTCTCTGCATACAAAGCCAGAAACCTGGTGGGGGGGCTGGTGAGAAAGGAAAGATACTGTCAGCGACTCCACACCACACTGAGTTTGTGTTTATAAAAAGGGCAGGTTTGGGGAGGGGAGGATAAACAGCAGTACCCAGACTGACCTAATGGTTTGGGCTTTGGGGCTTTTGAAGGCACTGAAATTCTGCCCCCTGCCTCTTGTTCACACAGTGCAAGAAATGTGACCTAGGAGAAACCCTTCAGATAAGTTCATCTGGCAATCAAGAGGTGGAGATAACAAATATGTTAACCCAAGTGCTCTGCTAGGAGGTCAGCCTGAATTGAATGATAATTATGGAGGCAGACGAATCAGGGGTGGTTAAGGCTTGACTTCTTTTGTTGTCATGTTTCTGGGGGGACATTTAGCCCAGAAGGCTATCCAGAAGGTAGTAAGGATCATCAGAGACTTTGCAAGGTGATTAGAAAAGGTGGAGTTCACTTCCAAAGGGAATATGCTAAGAGGCTGGCCCTCTTCCTGTCTTAACTTTGATTTAAATCTATATGACTTAAAACTCAAACTCCTTTTTCCAGGCAGACTTGAGGGAAAAAACTTGAAAAAATTTTTTTGTCTTGTTTTTTTATTGAAGTTTGCAACATGATGTTAGTTACAGGCATACAGCAAAGTGATTCTGCTGTACGTGTGTGTATATATGTGTGTGTGTGTGTGTGTGTGCATACAAATATATATATGCATATATACATACATACATATATAAGGTTGTCCAAATGTTCATTCAAGATTTTCTGTAACATCTTATGCAATTTAAGGTGGATTATGCATACCATGTATATATATACATCTAAGTGAAGTCAGACAGAAAAAAGACAAATATCATGATCTCTATATTAAAACATATAAAAACAATATAAATGATCTTATTTACAAAACAGAAATAGACTCACAGACATAGAAGACAAATATATGGTTACCAAGGGGGAAATGTGGTGAGGGATAGATTAGGAATATGAGACTAACAGATACACACTGCTATATATAAAATAGATAAACAAAAGGACCTAAACAGCACAGGGAGTTATATTAAGTATCTTATAATAACCTATAATGGAAAAGGATCAGAAAGGACCTTGAACTGTTAACAAAATAAGGAAGTCGACTGAGGGTGCCGTATGTAAACACTTGAGTTTGATGATCGATGATCATGAAAGATGCTTCTAAATTTTTCCTGGGCACTTTGTTTCAGGTTGAATTTGTTTCTATTACCATAAGAAAGAAATCTTAAAAACATGCAGGTTACTTGTCTCAGACATCGTCCATTGCTAATTTTTTAAAATTAATTTATTTTTAAATTGAAGGATAATTACTTTAAAGAATTTTGTTGTTTTCTGTCAAACCTCAACAGGAATCAGCCATAGGTATACATATATCCCCTTCCTTTTGAACCTCCCTCCCATCTCCCTCCTCACCTCACCCCTCTAGGTTGATACAGCACCCCTGTTTCAGTTTCCTGAGCCACACAGCAAATTCCTGTTGGCTATCTATTTTACATTTGGTAATGTAAGTTTCCATGTTACTCTTTCCATACATCTCACCCTCTCCTCCCCTCTCCCCATGTCCATATGTCTATTCTCTATGTCTGTTTCTCCATTGCTGCCCTGTAAATAAATTCTTCAGTACCATTTTCTAGATTCCGTATATATGTGTTAGAATATGATATTTATCTTTCTCTTTCTGACTTGCTTCACTCTGCATAAGAGGTTCTAGGTTCATCCACCTCATTAGAACTGGTTCAAATGTGTTCCTTTTTATGGCTGAGTAATATTCCACAGTGTATATGTACCACAACTTCTTTATCCATTCATCTGTTGATGGACCTCTAGGTTGCTTCCATGTTCTAGCTATTGTCAATAGTGCTGCAATGAACAATGGGATACATGTGTCTTTTTCAATTTTTATTTCCTTGGGCTATGCCTAGGAGTGGGATTGCTGGTTCATATGGTGGTTTTATTCCTAGTTATTTTATTTTTTTTGTGTATTTTTATTTATTTTTTATTTTTTTAAATTTTTTTTATTAGTTGGAGGCTAATTACTTCACAACATTTCAGTGGGTTTTGTCATACATTGATATGAATCAGCCATGGATTTACACGTCTTCCCCATCCCAATCCCTGCTCCCACCTCCCTCTCCACCCGATTCCTCTCGAAACATCCCCCCCTCGCCTTCTCCCACAGAGTTCAAAAGTCTGTTCTGTATTTCTGTGTCTCTTTTTCTGTTTTGCATATAGGGTTATCGTTACCATCTTTCTAAATTCCATATGTATGTGTTAGTATGCTGTAATGTTCTTTGTCTTTCTGGCTTACTTCACTCTGTATAAGGGGCTCCAGCTTCATCCATCTCATTAGGACTGGTTCAAATGAATTCTTTTTAATGGCTGAGTAATATTCCATGGTGTATATGTACCACAGCTTCCTTATCCATTCATCTGCTGATGGGCATCTAGGTTGCTCCCATGTCCTGGCTATTATAAACAGTGCTGCGATGAACATTGGGGTGCACGTGTCTCTTTCAGATCTGGTTTCCTCGGTGTGTATGCCCAGAAGTGGGATTGCTGGGTCATATGGCAGTTCTATTTCCAGTTTTTTAAGAAATCTCCACACTGTTTTCCATAGCGGCTGTACTAGTTTGCATTCCCACCAACAGTGTAAGAGGGTTCCCTTTTCTCCACACCCTCTCCAGCATTTATTGCTTGTAGACTTTTGGATAGCAGCCATCCTGACTGGCGTGTAATGGTACCTCATTGTGGTTTTGATTTGCATTTCTCTAATAATGAGTGATGTTGAGCATCTTTTCATGTGTTTGTTAGCCATCTGTATGTCTTCTTTGGAGAAATGTCTGTTTAGTTCTTTGGCCCATTTTTTGATTGGGTCATTTATTTTTCTGGAATTGAGCTTCAGGAGTTGCTTGTATATTTTTGAGATTAATCCTTTGTCTGTTTCTTCATTTGCTATTATTTTCTCCCAATCTGAGGACTGTCTTTTCACCTAACTTATAGTTTCCTTTGTAGTGCAAAAGCTTTTAAGTTTCATTAGGTCCCATTTGTTTAGTTTTGCTTTTATTTCCAATATTCTGGGAGGTGGGTCATAGAGGATCTTGCTGTGATTTATGTCGGAGAGTGTTTTGCCTATGTTCTCCTCTAGGAGTTTTATAGTTTCTGGTCTTACATTTAGATCTTTAATCCATTTTGAGTTTATTTTTGTGTATGGTGTTAGAAAGTGTTCTAGTTTCATTCTTTTACAAGTGGTTGACCAGTTTTCCCAGCACCACTTGTTAAAGAAGTTGTCTTTTTTCCATTGTATATCCTTGCCTCCTTTGTCGAAGATAAGGTGTCCATAGGTTCGTGGATTTATCTCTGGGCTTTCTATTCTGTTCCATTGATCTATATTTCTGTCTTTGTGCCAGTACCATACTGTCTTGATGACTGTGGCTTTGTAGTAGAGTCTGAAGTCAGGCAGGTTGATTCCTCCAGTTGCATTCTTCTTTCTCAAGATTACTTTGGCTATTTGAGGTTTTTTGTATTTCCATACAAATTGTGAAATTATTTGTTCTAGTTCTGTGAAAAATACCGTTGGTAGCTTGATAGGGATTGCATTGAATCTACAGACTGCTTTGGGTAGAATAGCCATTTTGACAATATTGATTCTTCCAATCCATGAACACGGTATGTTTCTCCATCTCTTTGTGTCCTCTTTGATTTCTTTCATCAGTGTTTTATAGTTTTCTATGTATAGGTCTTTTGTTTCTTTAGGTAGATATACTCCTAAGTATTTTATTCTTTTTGTTGCAATGGTGAATGGTATTGTTTCCTTAATTTCTCTTTCTGTTTTCTCATTGTTAGTGTATAGGAATGCAAGGGATTTCTGTGTGTTAATTTTATATCCTGCAACTTTACTATATTCATTGATTAGCTCTAGTAATTTTCTGGTAGAGTCTTTAGGGTTTTCTATGTAGAGGATCATGTCATCTGCAAACAGTGAGAGTTTCACTTCTTCTTTTCCTATCTGGATTCCTTTTACTTCTTTTTCTGCTCTGATTGCTGTGGCCAAAACTTCCAACACTATGTTGAATAGTAGTGGTGAGAGTGGGCATCCTTGTCTTGTTCCTGATTTCAGGGGAAATGCTTTCAATTTTTCACCATTGAGGGTGATGCTTGCTGTGGGTTTGTCATATATAGCTTTTATTATGTTGAGATATGTTCCTTCTATTCCTGCTTTCTGGAGAGTTTTAATCATAAATGAGTGTTGAATTTTGTCAAAGGCTTTCTCTGCATCTATTGAGATAATCATATGGTTTTTATCTTTCAATTTGTTAATGTGGTGTATTACATTGATTGATTTGCGGATATTAAAGAATCCTTGCATTCCTGGAATAAAGCCCACTTGGTCGTGGTGTATGATTTTTTTAATATGTTGTTGGATTCTGTTTGCTAGAATTTTGTTAAGGATTTTTGCATCTATGTTCATCAGTGATATTGGCCTGTAGTTTTCTTTTTTTGTGGCATCTTTGTCTGGTTTTGGAATTAGGGTGATGGTGGCCTCATAGAATGAGTTTGGAAGTTTACCTTCTTCTGCAATTTTCTGGAAGAGTTTGAGTAAAATAGGTGTTAGCTCTTCTCTAAATTTTTGGTAGAATTCAGCTGTGAAGCCATCTGGTCCTGGGCTTTTGTTTGCTGGAAGATTTTTGATTACAGTTTCGATTTCCTTGCCTGTGATGGGTCTGTTAAGATCTTCTATTTCTTCCTGGTTCAGTTTTGGAAAGGTATACTTTTCTAAGAATTTGTCCATTTCATCCAAGTTGTCCATTTTATTGGCATAGAGCTGCTGGCAGTAGTCTCTTATGATCCTTTGTATTTCAGTGTTGTCTGTTGTGATCTCTCCATTTTCATTTCTAATTTTGCTAATTTGGTTCTTCTCTCTTTGTTTCTTAATGAGTCTTGCTAATGGTTTGTCAATTTTGTTTATTTTTTCAAAAAACCAGCTTTTAGCTTTGTTGATTTTTGCTATGGTCTCTTTAGTTTCTATTGCATTTATTTCTGCCTTAATTTTTAAGATTTCTTTCCTTCTGCTAACCCTGGGGTTCTTCATTTCTTCCTTCTCTAATTGCTTTAGGTGTAGAGTTAGGTTATTTATTTGGCTTTTTTCTTGTTTCTTGATGTAAGCCTGTAATGCTATGAACCTTCCCCTTAGCACTGCTTTTACAGTGTCCCATAGGTTTTGGGTTGTTGTGTTTTCATTTTCATTCATTTCTATACATATTTTGATTTCTTTTTTGATTTCTTCTATGATTTGTTGGTTATTCAGAAGCGTGTTATTTAGCCTCCATGTGTTTGAATTTTTAACAATTTTTTTCCTGTAATTGAGATCTAATCTTACTGCACTGTGGTCAGAAAAGATGACTGGAATGATTTCAATTTTTTTGAATTTTCCAAGACTAGATTTATGGCCCAGGATGTGATCTATTCTGGAGAAGGTTCCGTGTGCACTTGAGAAAAAGGTGAAGTTGATTGTTTTGGGGTGAAATGTCCTATAGATATCAATTAGGTCTAGCTGGTCCATTGTGTCATTTAAGGTTTGTGTTTCCTTGTTAATTTTCTGTTTAGTTGATCTATCCATAGTTGTGAGTGGGGTATTAAAGTCTCCCACTATTATTGTGTTACTATTAATTTCCTCTTTCATACTCGTTAGTGTTTGCCGTACATATTGGGGTGCTCCTATGTTGGGTGCATATATATTTATAATTGTTATATCTTCTTCTTGGATTGATCCTTTGATCATTATGTAGTGTCCTTCTTTGTCTCTTTTCACAGCCTTTATTTGAAAGTCTATTTTATCTGATATGAGTATTGCGACTCCTGCTTTCTTTTGGTCTCCATTTGCATGAAATATTTTTTTCCAGCCCTTCACTTTTAGTCTGTATGTGTCTCTTGTTTTGAGGTGGGGCTCTTGTAGACAGCATATATAGGGTCTTGTTTTTGTATCCATTCAGCCAATCTTTGTCTTTTGGTTGGGGCATTCAACCCATTTACATTTAAGGTAATTATTGATAGGTGTGGTCCCGTTGCCATTTACTTTGTTGTTTTGGGTTCACGTTTATACAACCTTTCTGCATTTCCTGTCTAGAGAAGATCCTTTAGCATTTGTTGAAGAGCTGGTTTGGTGGTGCTGAACTCTCTCAGCTTTTGCTTATCTGTAAAGTTTTTGAATTCTCCTTCATATCTGAATGAGATCCTTGCTGGATACAGTAATCTAGGTTGTAGGTTATTCTCTTTCATTACTTTCAGTATGTCCTGCCATTCCCTTCTGGCCTGGAGGGTTTCTATTGATAGATCAGCTGTTATCCTTATGGGAATCCCTTTGCGTGTTATTTGTTGTTTCTCCCTTGCTGCTTTTAATATTTGTTCTTTGTGTTTGATCTTTGTTAATTTGATTAATATGTGTCTTGGGGTGTTTCGCCTTGGGTTTATCCTGTTTGGGAC
This sequence comes from Dama dama, assembly GCF_033118175.1. Lineage (NCBI taxonomy): Eukaryota > Metazoa > Chordata > Mammalia > Artiodactyla > Cervidae > Dama > Dama dama. Next base: position 12,886,462 of record NC_083695.1, on the reverse strand, counting down.
TCTCTGGGTTTCTTGGACTTGGGTGGCTATTTCCTTCCCCATTTTAGGGAAGTTTTCAGCTATTATCTCCTCGAGTATTTTCTCATGGCCTTTCTTTTGGTCTTCTTCTTCTGGGACTCCTATGATTCAAATGTTGGGGCATTTCACATTGTCCCAGAGGTCCCTGAGGTTGTCCTCATTTCTTTTGATCCTTTTTTCTTTTTTCCTCTCTGCTTCATTTATTTCCACCATTTTATCTTCTACCTCACTTATCCTATCTTCTGCCTCCGTTATTCTACTCTTGGTTCCCTCCAAAGTGTTTTTGATCTCATTCATTGCATTGTTCATTTTTAATTGACTCTTTTTTATTTCTTCTAGGTCTTTATTAAACATTTCTTGTATCTTTTCAATCTTTGTTTCCAGGCTATTTATCTGTAACTCCATTTTGTTTTCAAGATTTTGTATCATTTTTATTATCATTATTCTAAATTCTTTTTCAGGTAGATTCCCTATCTCCTCCTCTTTTGTTTGACTTGGTGGGCATTTTTCATGTTCCTTTACCTGTTGGGTATTTCTTTGCCTTTTCATCTTGTTTAGATTGCTGTGTCCGGAGTGGGCTTTCTGTATTCTGGAGGTCTGTGGTTCCTTTTTATTGTGGAGGATTTATCCAGTGGGTGGGGTTAGACGATTGGCTTGTCAAGGTTTCCTGGTTAGGGAAGCTTGCATCAGTGTTCTGGTGCGTGGAACTTGATTTCTTCTCTTTGGAGAGCAATGGAGTTCCCAGTAATGAGTTTTGAGATGGGTCTATGTGTTAGGTGTGACCTTGGGCAGCCTGTATGTTGACGTTCAGGGCTATGTTCCTGCGTTGCTGGAGAATTTGCGTGGTATGTCTTGCTCTAAAACTTATTGGCTCTTGGGTGGTGGTTGGTTTCAGTGTAGGTATGGAGGCTTTTGGATGGTCACTTATTACTTAAAGTTCCATGTAGTCGGGAGTTTTCTGGTGTTCTTAGGTTTTGGGCTTAAGTTTCCTGCCTCTGGATTTCAGTTTTATTCTTCCTGTAGCCGCAGGACTTCTCCAACTATACAGCACTGATAATAAAACTTCTAGGTTAATGGCGAAAAGATTCTCCCCCTTTAGGGACACCCAGAGAGGTTCACAGAGTTACATGAAGAGGAGAAAAGGGAGGAGGGAGATAGAGATGAGCAGGAGGAGAAAAAGGGGGACTCAAGAGGAGAGAGACAGATCTACGCAGCTGTCTGTTCCCAGAGTGTTCTCCGTATCTCAGACACCTACAAAGATTCACAGAATTGGATTGGGAAGAGAAGGGGAAAGGAGGAAATAGAGGTGTCCTGAGGTAGAAAACAGAGAGTCAAGATTGGGAGAGAATAATCTTCGGTTTAAAAATAGGGCTTCTCTTCCTTTTTTTTTTTTTTTTTTTGTAAGGTTATAGTGTATTGAAAATGAAAATTAAGGAGTAGTAGAGGAGTACTAGAGGACTTTAAAAGAAATAAGAGAAAAAGAAAAATAGAAAAAAGAAGAGAAAAAGGAAAGAAAAAAAAAAGAAGAAAAAAGAAAAAAAAAAGAAAGAGAAAAAAAAAATTTTTTTTTCCCAATTAAAAAAAATCGTAAAAATCTATGAAAATGAAAGTGAAGGAGTAATGGGGGAGTAATAGGGAATTTTAAAGGAAAATAAAAGAGAAAAAAGAAAAAAGGAAAAAAAAATTTTTTTTTTTTCTTCCTTACTTAGAAAAAAAAAAAAGTAAAAATATATCTAGGAATTTCTCTGGAGCTGTTGCGGTCAGTGTGGTTTCGGCTCAGTTTCAGATAGCTCCTCGTTCCAGCTTACGCTTCTCGATATCTACAGGCTCCTCCGGTGTAGTCAATGTTTCCTAGAGGGATTTTAATCTGTTGCACCAGTCCCTTCTGAAGCGGTTCCCTTTGTTTATTTGGCTTCTGTTTGCCGGTCTCTTCAGAGCCTCATTTCCGCCCTGACACAGGCGGGCGGAGGTGGACTCTTATTCAGGTAGCTAGTTCCGTTGCTCTGCGGGGCGGGGCTGCCGCTGCGGGGAGGGGCTTGCGCCGCGGGGACGGGCTGGCGCTGCCGGGAGGGACCGGCGCTGCCGGGAGGGACCGACGCTGCCCTCTCCGTCTGCGCTGCTCAGGCTCCCGGCTGTTCTATATGGAGCGCGCCCCACGCTGCGAGAGGTTCCAGCCCTTGGGTGTTCCACAAAAGCGTGGAAGGAAAAGCTGCGCCTGCTCTCTGTGCCTTCCCCGTCAGAGCGGTCCAGGCAGCCAGGGGCTTGGTGGGCGCACTCTCCCCAGGTGTGGCGCGCCCCCTCCCTTCCGCGGACCCAGTCTCAGTTTCCGCTGGCGCCAGTCGGGTGCGTGCGCCTTCTGCCCTCTGCGTCCCCAGCCCCAGTCCCCGCCCGCGCCGGTCGGGTGCCTGCGCCCTGTGTCTCCCCGCGACCTTCCCCTACCCCCTGCCTCCTGCCTCCGGCAGGGCTGGGTCGGTCCGTAGCCTGCGAGCTCTTCTCTGGACTTTCTCGGTCCCTTTGTTCTGCAAACGGCCGGCAGTGTGTTCCAGCCGGTTAATTTTCTCTCTCTCTTTTGGTCTCCCACAGTTCAAGTTGGCAACTCACAGAAGCTCCCTCCGATTGTCCTCAGGGCACTCAGGCCCGGACCCTACCCCAAGCAATGCCGCCTAAGACTCCCTTCCCGGGACGGATCTCCGTCCTCAGCTCTTTTGTCTCACTTTTTATCTTTATATTTTGTCCTACCTCCTTTCGAAGACAGTGGGCTGCTTTTCTGGGCGCCTGATGACCTCAGCTAGCGATCAGAAGTTGTTCTGTGAAGTTTGTTCTGCATTCAGTTATTCTTTTGATGAATTTGTAGGAGAGAAAGTGGTCTCCCTGTCCTACTCCTCCGCCCTATTCCTAGTTATTTTTAAGGAATCTCCATACTGTCTTCCATAGTGGCTATACTAATTTACATTCCCACCAACAGTGCAAGAGTGTTCCCTTTTCTCCACACCCTCTTTAGCATTTATTGTTTGCAGACATTTTGATGATGGCCATTCTGACTGGTGTGAGGTGATGTAAATAAAAGGAATACAGATCAGAAAAGAAGAAGTAAAGTTCTCACTCTTTGCTGATGACATTACACTGCACATAGAAAACCCTAAAGATAGTATCAGAAAATTACTAGAGCTAATCAGCGAATTTAGCAAAGTTGCAGGATAAAAAAATCAATACACAGACATTACTTACATTTATATATACTAACAATGAAAAATCAGAAAGTGAAATTAAGGAGTCAATCCCATTCACCATTGCAGCTAAAAGAACTAAATATCTAGAAATAGAATCTGCAGCCATGCGGGTCTCTAGGGGCAGCTGGACATGGACTGCTCTCACATGGAAGCACCTTCAGCACATCATTCTTGGGGAGGTGTGGAAGCTGAGATGAGCTCCAGGAGACTAAGCCCAGGCAGGGACCCTAGAACACATGTCCTTTTACTCATCCACCCCTATGAGTACCCTTTACATGAGGAATAAACAGGACAAACATAAGGGGAGGCCACAAGTCCTGAAAATGCAGAGGGAGAGAGTTCATGTCTCACCCATCACCTGATGCTCACTGCAAGAACTTGGTCTCCAGTTTCAAGTGACTATGAGAGTTTTGTGGCCTCTAGGGTATGGACATCATCCAGGAATTTAAAGATGAAGCCAAACTCCCTTGTGCATAATACCCTGCAGGTACTAACCAGAAGCCAAGCTTTCATATTTGGCAGTGAAAGGACAAGGAAAGAGTAGTCTTGTGAGAAAGGATATTTCTAAATGGAAAAGCAAGAAGAGAAGACTGTAAGCACAGCACAATAAAGCACACGATAACCCTATATGCAAAACAGAAAAAGAGACACAGATGTACAGAACAAACTTTTGGACTCTGTGGGAGAAGGCGAGGGTGGGATGTTTCGAGAGAACAGCATCAAAACATGTATATTATCTATAGTGAAACAGATCACCAGCCCAGGTTGGATGCATGAGACAAGTGCTCAGGCCTGGTGCACTGGGAAGACCCAGAGGGAGCAGGTAGAGAGGGAGGTGGGAGGGGGGATTGGGATGGGGAATACATGTAAATCCATGGCTGATTCATGCCAATGTATGGCAAAACCCACTACAATATTGTAAAGTAATTAGCCTCCAACTAATAAAAATAAATGAAAAAAAAGAACTAAATATCTAGAAATAAACTTACATAAGGAGGCACAAGAACTGTACACAGAAAATTATAAGACACTGAGCACTGAAAAATTGATGCTTTTGAACTGTGGTGTTGGAGAAGACCCTTGAGAGTCCCTTGGACTGCAAGGAGATCCAACCAGTCCATCCTAAAGGAGATCAGTCCTGGGTGTTCATTGGAAGGACTCATGTTGAAGCTGAAACTCCAATATTTTGGCCACCTGATGTGAAGTGCTGACTCATTTGAAAAGACCCTGATGCTGGGAAAGATTGAGGGCAGGAGGAGAAGGGGATGACAGAGGATGAGATGGTTGAATGGCATCACTGATTCAATGGATATGGGTTTGGATGAACTCCGGGAGTTGGTGATGGACAGGGAGACCTGGCGTGCTGTGGTTCATGGGGTTGCAAAGAGTTGGACATGACTGAGTGACCAAACTGAACTTAACTGAATGAAAGAAATCAAAGATGACATAAACAGATGGAGAGATATTCCTTGTTCCTGGGTAGGAAGAATCAATATTGTGAAAATGATTGTACTACCAAATTCAAACTACAGATTCAATGTGATCCCTATCAAATTACCAATGGTGTTTTTCACAGAACTAGAACAAAAAATTTCACAATTCATATGGAAACACAAAAGACCCTGAATAGCCAAAGCAGTCTTGAGAAAGAATGGAGCTGAAGGAATCAACCTTCCTGACTTCATATTATACTACAAAACTACAGTCATCAAGACAGTATGGTTCTGGCACAAAAATAGAAATATAGACCAATGGAACAAGATAGAAAGCCTAGAAATAAACCCATGCACCTATGGGTACCTTATTTTTGACAAAGGAGGGAAGAATATACAATGGGGCAAAGAAATCCTCTTCAATAAATGGTGCTGGGAAAACTGGGTAGCTACGTGTAAAAGAATGAAATTAGAACACTTCTTAACACCATACACAAAGATAAACTCAAAGTCAATTAAATGTAAGACCAGAAACATAAAACTCTTAGAGGGAAACATACACAGAACACTCAACTCAATCAAAGCAAGATCCTCTATGACCCACCTCCTAGAGTAATGGAAATAAAAACAAAAGTAAACAAGTGGGAGCTGATTAAACTTAAAAGCTTTTGCACAGCAAAGAAGACTATAAGTAAGGTGAAAAGACAACCCTCAGAATGGGAGAAAATAATAGCAAGTGAAACAACTGACAAAGGATTAATTTCCAAAATATACAAGCAGCTCATACAACTCAGTGGCTTCCCTCATGGCTCAGTTGGTAAAGAATCTGCCTGCAATGCAGAAGACCTGGATTTGATTCCTCGGTTGAGAAGATCTCCTAGAGAAGGAAATGGCAACCCACTCCAGTATTCTTGCTTGGAGAATCTCATGAACAGAGGAGCCTGGCAGGCTACAGTCCATGGGGTTGCAAGAGTTGGACACGACCTAGTGGCTAAACTACCACCATACAACTCAATACCAGTAAAACAAACAACTCAATCAAAAAGTGGGAAAAAGACATAAATAGTCATTTCTCCAAAGAAGACATACAAATGGCTAACAGACACAAGAAAAGATGCTCAGATGTCAACATTTCTGATTATTAGAGAATTGCAAATCAAAACTCCATTGCTAAATTAACTTACAAGTCAGAGAATTTTTATCCCAATAAAAGCTTTGGACTCTCTACTAATCCTAATTGTCAATAAAAAACTGGTTAAATGATAATGAGGCAGGAAGCTGTAGATGGCTGTGACATCCCAGGAGGGTATCACCCTCTCTGCCAAATATGTGGATCAACAGCCAGCCATCAGCTGCAGTGTGATGTAATTATGTTGGAAGATCTTTGTACAGATGGCTGAGATGTTTCTGTTTACAGTGCAATTCTTCCCCTTACTCCAAGTGATGTCTCTCAGGTTAAGCATTTTGAAAGAATAACCTGTTCACTTTTTTTCCTCTCCAGAACTCCCCTTTTTTAAAATACCTCTTTTCCCTGAGTTTCTGGTACAAGAACATGGAAGATGAAAAGTCTCGAAAGTTGACTTTAAACCGACCGGTAAACCCTATAAGCCAACCTGTATAAAGCAAGAGGGCACCAGAGCTCTGTCGGCTGTGACAAGATAATCTCAGAAACAGATCCTGTTCAAGTTCAAATTCAATGCATGCAGAGATTTTAAAAATAAAGTGGGCTGGGAAGGAGAATGACCCTAGTTGACCTAACTCCAAAGCAAAAGGCATGATCTGGCCCAAATTTCAAAAATAGAGGACAGTCCAAGAATAATAATAGTATCTTGCTGGGAAAGACTTTTTATCTTAGCTTAGGCAGAAAAAATAGAATGTAAAGCTTTTCCCAGTCTCTCCAGCCCCACGGTGGGAACCCTGGGTGTTTACTAGTCCACTCCTAAGCCATGAGTGGGTATGAATGGTTGTGGGTAGCTTGCCAAAGAGGGACTGGGGATAGGTAGAGACACGGATGTGGCAGAAGGTAGAGGGAAATCAGTGGGTGAGGGCCACGGGGACAGGATCCTTGCCAGAACTGCTTCCAGTCTCCTGAACAGCCCTGCCACGCTTTCGCAGTATGCCCTTGCGCTCTCTCTGATGACCATTGTTTCCTTGTCTGATTTATCCCACGGAACTCAGCTGGTGAGGGCCTTTTCTGGGAATCCCTCCTTTTTTTCATGATTGACTCAACAACCTCAGACCATCTCCCAGAGTGGAATTGACTCTCTGTCTTGGACACTACCCGGTGATTTCTTTGGGTGCAGGGACATTTTGCATCTGTCTGTGTCCCATGTGATGTCAAAGGAACCAGTGGATGTTTACTGAATTGGATTGAATTGGAATGGAGTTGAATTGAATTGACAATTAAATTCCCATTTTCAGTGGCTTCTAGCTTCTAGAATGTTAAGAGTGATATGTTGATGTTGAAACTATTCTTTACCTGGTGGGAGTAAGGCCAGAGAGAGAGATGACTTGGAGCTGTACCTAAAACCCCAAACTCAAGTGAACCTCTCTCTTTTCAACCAACATAAACCCATCGATCCCAAACTGGCAGGTAGTGGTTCAAAAGTGACTGCAAATAAGGACTGTGGACATTTTAAACCCAAACACCTGACAAATGTGAGACTCAATCAACAATGTATGCTAAAGATTTTGTTTTTTCCTTTATACATACACTGTTAGGATCTTGGTGAGGAATCTTATAGAGATATTAAAAAAAAAATTCTAGCCAGTTGCACAAAGCCCACTTTAAGCTCCTAACCATCTTTTGTTAAATCAAATTGAAATTAGCCAAAGAGAGAATCTCACTTGACTTTTTGTGTGTTCTCTTGGGGTTAAGAGAAACATTATGGTGTGAAAGGCTCTAGAAAAATGATAATAGTTTAGCAGTCAGATCGACCTGAGTTCAGATAAAAGTACCACGTAAAAGTAGAATATTTAGCCTTTCTATTTATTTCTTTTTAAAGTGGAATTATATAGAGTAAATCATTTAGTACAGGGCCTAGCACATAGTAAGACATTAATACACGGTCATTACTGTTATTATTATCTACCACCAGATGTTCTAAGCCAAGGTGATGAGATCAGGCAATTTTCTGAACACTTTTATTCATCACCATCTTCTGAGTAATCACTTTCAACTCCTGATGTAATGCTTGCAGTATATAAATAACACAATTTGAACTTAGCATCTTGGCTACCAAGTCAATTTTTTTCCCAGCATATTGAATTTCATTATGGCAATTAATAAGGAAATAATTAGAGGAGACTTGTTTTATAAATAGATTAAAAGTTATCACTTAAAAAGATCTAATTCATACCTTGCTTAGCAACAGCATTAATTCAGCTCTCAATACACATAGCAGAGTAGGTTCAGAACAAGTTGACAGGATACCAAAGATTTGAGTATCCATTTGAGCATGCAAGGTCTTCCCCCTGTAACTCATTCTACTTTGCATCATACCAGTTACAATAAAGTTCACATAGCTCTCTGTTGACAATGAGTAACAAACACATAAGTTAGTACAATAAAGTTGAGAGAACACATACAAGAAGATGGACACAAGAGCTGAATTCACAAAAGACTTCAGTAGAAATGAAAAGGCATGTGGTTAGTGCATTTGTCTAGTTTTGGATAATTATTTTGACTTACAGATTATGCTTATTCTGTGCCTGATCCAGGCCTACTGAATTATGAAATAAATAAATAACATGATGGAATAGCTCCTGTCTCAACAGCATTGTGGAACTACTGTAAGTATCAGCAAAACCCATTACATATGTGAACTTGATTAATGGCAAAATTTGGCTAAGATCAGGGTTACCTGGTTATTAATCAAAATTACTAACTAGACTTTCAAATAATATCAGGAAAAATACATCCCCCAAATAACCAGATAATGTCCTCATTGACTCATTTTCAATTATTTGGGAGTATATGCATAAGATCTACATTATACATAAGATCTATGCATTATATCTACTACTGTGGGCAAAAATCCCTTAGAAGAAATGGAGTAGCCATTATAATCAACAAAAGAGTCTGGAGTGCAGTACTTGGATACAATCTCAAAAATGGCAGAATGATCTCTGTTGGTTTCCAAGGCAAACCATTCAATATCACAATAATCTAAGTCTATGCCCCGACCAATAATGCTGAAGAAGCTGAAGTTGAATGGTTCTATGAAGACCTACAACAGCTTCTAGAACTAACACCCCAAAAAGATGTCCTTTCCTTATAGGGGATTGGAATGCAAAAGTAGGAAGTCAAGGAACACCTGGAATAACAGGTAAATTTGGCCTTGGAGTACAGAATGAAGCAGGGCAAAGGCTAATAGAGTTTTGCCAAGAGAACGCACTGGTCATAGCAAACACCCTCTTCCTACAACACAAGAGAAGATTCTACATATGGACATCACCAGATGGTCAATACTGAAATCAGATTGATTATATTCTTTGCAGCCAAAGATGGAGAAGCTCTATACGGTCAGCAAAAATAAGACCAGTAGCTGACTGAGGCTCATATCATGAACTCCTTAATGCCAAATTCAGACTTAAATTGAAGAAAGTAGGGAAAATCACTAGACCATTCAGGTATGACCTAACTCAAATCCCTTGCAATTATACAGTGGAAGTGAGAAATAGATTCAAGGGATTAGATCTGATATACAAAGTGCCTGATGAACTACGGACAGAGGTCCATGACATTGTACAGGAGACAGGGATCAAGACCATCCCCATGGAAAAGAAATGCAAAAAGGCAAAATGGCTGTCTGAGGAGGCCTTATAAATAGCTATGAAAAGAAAAGAAGCAAAAAGCAAAGGGGAAAAGGAAAGATATAACCATTTGAATGCATAGTTCCAAAGAATAGCGAGGAGAGATAAGAAAGTCTTCCTCAGCAATCAATGCAAAGAAATAGAGGAAAACAACAGAATGGGAAAGACTAGAAATCTCTTCAAGAAAATTAGAGATACCAAGGGAACATTTCAGGCAAAGATGGGCTCAATAAAGGACAGAAATGGTAGGGACCTAACAGAAGCAGAAGATATTAAGGAGAGGTGGCAAGATTACACAGAAGAACTATACAAAAAAGATCTTCATGACCCAGATAATCACAATGGTGTGATCACTCACCTAAAGCCAGAAACCCTGGAATGTGAAGTCAAGTGGGCCTTAGGAAGCATCACCACAAACAAACCTAGTGGAGGTGATGGAATTTCAGTGGAGCTATTTCAAACCTAAAAGATGATGCTATGAAAGTGCTGCACTCAATATGCCAGCAAATTTGGAAAACTCAGCAGTGGCCACAGGACTGCAAAATGTCAGTTTTCATTCTAATTTCAAAGAAAGGCAATGCCAAAGAATGCTCAAACTACTGCACAATTGCACTCATCTCACTCGCTAGCAAAGTAATGCTCAAAATTCTCCAAACCAGGCTGCAACAGTACGTGAACCAAGAACTTCCAGATGTTCAAGCTGGATTTAGAAAAGGCAGAGGAACCAGAGATCAAATTTCCAACATGGGTTGGATTATTGAAAAAGCAAAGAGAGTTCCAGAAAAACATCTATTTCTGCTTTATTGACTATGCCAAAGCCTTTGACTGTGTAGATTGCCACAAACTGGAAAATTCTGAAAGAGACAGGAATACCAGATCACCTCACCTGCCTCTTGAGAAATCTGTATGCAGGTCAAGAAGGAACAATTAGAACTGGACATGGAACAACAGACTGGTTCCAAATAGGGAAAGGAGTACATCAAGGCTGTATATTGTCACCCTGCTTATTTAACTTATATGCAGAGTACATCATGAGAAATGCTGGGCTGGAAGAAGCACAAGCTGGAATCAATATTGCTGGGAGAAATATCAATAACCTCAGATATGCAGGTGACACCACCCTTATGGCAGAAAGAGAAGAAGAACTAAAGAGCTCTTGATGAAAGTGAAAGAGAAGAGTGAAAAGTTGGCTTAAAGCTCAACATTCAGAAAACTAAGAAAACTAAGATCGAGTCAGTGATGCCATCCAACCATCTCCTCCTCTGTCATTCCCTTCTCCTCCTGCCCTCAATCTTTCCCAGCATCAGGGTCTTTTCCAGTGAGTCGGTCCTTTGTATCAGGTGGCCAAAATATTGGAGGTGCAACTTCAACATCAGGCCTTCTAATGAATATTCAAGACTGATTTCCTTTAGGATTGACTGGCTTGAACTCCTTGCAGTCCAAGGGACTCTCAAGAATCTTCTCCAACATCACAGTTCAAAAGCATCAATTCTTCAGTGCTCGGCTTTCTTTATAGTCCAACTCTCACATCCATACATGACTACTAGAAAAACCATAACTTTGACTAGACAGAGTTAAAATTTGTGTATGGCCAAAGGCAGAAGTTCAAATTCACTCTCTAGCATGTGGATGAGAAGCTATCCAAGCATCATTTGTTGAAGAGACAATTCTTTTTCCATTAAGTGGTTTTGCCACACTTGTTGAAAATCAAATGGTCATAGGTTTATGGGTTATTCCTGGTCTCTCAATTCTATTTAATTGGTCCACATGTCTATCCTTACATTATTGCCACACTCTTTCAATGACTGTAGCTTTGCCGTAAGTTTGAAAACCAGCAAATGTAAACCCTTCAACTTTGTTTTTCTTTTTCAAGATTATTTTGATTATTCCAAATATCTTACATTTCCATATGAATTTGAGGATCATATTTTCCATTTCTGTGAGAAATGCAGCTGTCAGTTTGAGGATTGCATTGGCTACTTCGTATAGATTGCTTGGGGTTTTTACATATAGATTGCATTGTATAGATTCCTTTGGATAATAATGGTTTTTAAAAATATTAAGTCTTCTATGAACACAGGATTTTTAGATTTTAGATTTTATTTTAGATTTTCTTAATTTTCAACTATATTTTGTAGTTGAATGGAGAAATTGAAGAGGAACTAAGGAGTCTCTTGATGAGGGTAAAATAGGAGAGTGAAAAAGCTGGCCTAAAACTCAACATTCAAAGAACAAAGATTATGGCATCTGGTCCCATCACTTCATGGCTAATAGATGAGAAAAAAGTGGAAATAGTGGCAGATTTTATTTTCCTGGGCTCCAAAATCACTGCAGATGGTTACTGCAGCCATGAAATTAAAAGATTCTTGCTCCTTGGAAGAAAGCTATAACAAACCTAGACAGCATGTTAAAAAGCAGAGATACCACTTTACTGACAAAAAATCATAAAGTCAAAGCTATGGTTTTTCCTATAAACATGTACAGATGTGATATCTGGACCATAAAGAAGGCTGAGCACTGAAAAATTGATGCTTTGGAATTGTGGTGCTGGAAAAGACTCTTGAGAGTCCCTTGGACTGCAAGGAGATCAAACCAGTCAATCCTCAAGGAAGCCAACCCTGAATATTCATTGGAAGGACTAATGCTGAAGCTAAAGCTCCAATGCTTTGGCTGCCTGATGCGAAGAGCTGACTTACTGGAAAACACCTTGATGCTGGGAAAGATTGAGGGCAGGAGGAGTAGGGAGCAACAGAGGATGAGATGTTTGGATGGCATCACTGACTCAATGGACATGAGTTTGAGCTAACGCCAGGAAAAATGAAGGACATGGAAGCCTGGCATGCTGCAGTCCACAGGGTCTCAAAGAGTCAGAAACAACTTTGTGACTGAACAACAACAAAATATTAATATATATGGGGTTCACATGTGGCACAGTGTTAAAGAATCTGCCTGCCAATGAAGGAGATGAATGAGACATGAGTTCAGTCTCTGAGTTAGGGAGATATCCTGGTGAAGGAAATGGTAACCCATTCCAGTATTCTTGCCAGAAAAATCCCATAAGTAGAGAAGCCTGGTGGGCTACAGTCCATGGGGTCACAAAGGGTCAGACACGACTGAGCAACTGAGCATGCACACACACACACACACACACACACATGTATATGTGTGTGTGTGTGTGTGTGTGTGTGTGTGTGTATACATAAACTCTTTGGTTAAATTTAATCCTAGTATTTCATTCTTTTGGTGATATTACAAATAGAATTTTTCCTTAATTTCCCTTTCAGATTATTTATGTCAATTATCCAGAATTGCAATTGATTTTCATGTTTTGCTCTTACACTTTGTTGAATTCATATATTAGCCCCAGTAGCTTTTTTGTGGATCCTTTGGGAATTTCTATATAAAAGATCATGTCGTTTTTCATTTCCTACTTCAGGAGATCTTCCACATTGAGAGATTGAAACTGCGTCCCCCACACTGCAGGTGGATTCTTTATCACTGAGCCACTTGGAAGCCCGACTGATTTCTAGCTTCATTTTATGATTGTCAGAAAGATACTTTTCATGATTTCAATTATTTTAATTATGTGAAAATTGTTTTGTGCATAATACCTGGTCCATCCTGAAGAATTTTCCATTTGTATTGCAGAAGAATTAATCTGCTGCTATTGCTGGATATAATCTCATATAAATATATATCTGTTAGGTGTGTTGTGTGTGTTAGTCACTCAGTTGTGTCTGACTCTTTTATGAATCCATAGACTGTAGTCTGCCAGGCTCCTCTGTCCATGGAATTCTCTAGGCAAGAATACTGGAGTGGGTTGCCATTCCTTCTTCAGGGGATCTTCCTGACCCAGGGATAGAACCTGGGTCTCCTGCATTGCAGGCAGATTCTCTACTGTCTGAGTTGCCAAGTAGTTGGGTTAGAATGTTTTAAAAGTGCTCTTTTTCCTTATTATCTTCTGTCTATGCTCTACCCTTTACTGAAACTGTTATATTGAAGTCTCCAGCCGTTGTTGTAAAACTTGGTATTCTTGCCTTCAATTATGTCAATATTTGCTATATATATGTATACAAAATGCATCATCTTATGCAAACTGAAAAATCCTGACTAATCAAAACTCTCTAGTGGATTTTTATTTTAGTTATTTGACTTTTCAGCTCTAGAATTTCTATATGGCCCATTTTTCTGATTTCTACACATTTTTTTGATATCCTCACTTTGCTTCTATACTATTTTCATATTCTTCTTTAGTTCTTAGTCCATGATTTCCTATAGCTCTTTTAAAATAATCAAGATACTTGATTTAAAGTCTTTCTGTACTAAGTCCAATGACTGAACTTCCTCTTCCTCAGAGAATGTTTGTCTCCATGTTTATTTTTCAAATGAGCCTTATTTTCCTGTTTCCTTATATGCTTTTCAATTTTTTATTGAAACCTAAATGTTTGAACATTATAATATTATAACCCTTAAAACCACATTCTTTCCCTTCTCCAGGATTGACTCTTTTGATTATTGGAACCTCAGACATTTGTTTCTTTAGTGACACTTTCAAGCTCCTTTAACCAAAACTGTATTCTATGTTGTGTACAGTCCTGGAAATTCCTTTAGCTTGAGCTCAGCTAGGGTTTTTTTTTTTTTTTTTCAGCTAGGGTTTTGACTATGATTTCCTTTAATATCAAGAACTAAAAACAAAAAAGCAAAAAACTAAACAAAACCAAAACAAAACCCAAGCACACTTTTCCTGGCTTACAGATGGCTCTGTGTTGATGAACTGTATCAACACTTAGTAAGGCTCTTACAACTTTGCCTCAACTTTCATTTCCTGGTTCCACTGAGCTTAAAAATAAACTGAAGTTGAAAGTTTAAGATTGCCTCAAGACTTTTCTGAGCATATGTCCTTCCTTTGGCATGCATGTAGCTTTCTAGATTTCTTGGTGTACTTAACTGCTTTTGAATGACCTATATCCTAAAAGAAACTCTCTCCACAGTTTTTCCTTCCAAAATTTGGTGGTGGTTTAGTCACCAAATTGTGTCTGACTATTGTGACCCCATGGACTGTAGCCTGCCAGGTTCCACTGTCCATGGGATTCTCCAGGCAAGAATACTGGAATGGGTTGCCATTTCCTTCTCTAGGGGATTTTCCTGATTCAGGAATTGAACCTGGGCCCCTGCATTGCAGGCAGATTCTTTACCAACTGAGCTATGAGGGAAGTCTACCAAAATTTAGGTGTTCTATTTTTTGGTCCCAACTACAATATTTTGCAGCTGCAAGTTTTTCATTCACTTTACTATATTGTTGAGCAATGCCTGCTGCTTTTCAGGCCCCAAAAGTGAAAATATTAGTTGCTCAGCTGTGTCTAACTCTTTGCAACTTCATGGGCTATAGCCTGTTGGGCTCCTCTGTCTGTGGGATTCTCTAGGCAAGAATACTACAGTGGGTAGCCATTCCCTTCTCCAGGGGAAATCCCTGAGAGGGATTAAACCTGGGTCTGACCCAGGGATTAAACCTGGGTCTCCCGCATTGCAGGCAAATTCTATACAGTCTGAGCCATCAGGGAAGTCCTGAGTGAGTTCCAAAACAGAGACAGGCAAAAAAACAATGAACAGCTTGTGTCAGCTCTTCAAGTAGCCTCCATACAGAATATAAGAGACAAACACAATAATTTTTTAAAAAAATATCTGCTCAGTTATCTCCAAAAGCAGAAAATAGGTTCCCACACTGGGAATGCAAGTTGCTATTCTCAAGACCTCTACTGAACTAGTGGAGCAAGGGCAAGTAAAAATACCACGAAGCTTTCCTACTGTTTTTAACTTGCCTTTTCTTGATTCAGCATTTACTGGCTTCTATGCTTATAGAACGGTCTTCCAGAGTTCTGTCAGTGTTGCTTCTGGCAGTTCTGCTTGTTGTTTTAACGTTTCTGTGGAAGGATGCAAGTTTGGAGCTACCTACTCTCCCATTTTGCTGATACCGCTGTAATTTTTTCTTGATAATTTTTTTCTCTGTTCTATGTGTTGACACTGATAAGCTTCAATTGCCAAGTGTACTATTTTATACTGTCTATGGTAACTTACCCATGTGATTGCTGAAATGCTTGGAAAGTATTCCACTAAATTAAAAACAAGCTAAAGGAGTCAAGTGTGAAGCAATTCGGTTGTTTACAGTTTCAACTTTGCTCTACAAAAAATAAGCAATCACAGATGAAGTCAGGGGAATAAAAGAATTTAAATAAGAACATAGCTTATGAAGGGGGAAGGCCTTCATAAGGATAGTTAGGGAGTTTGGGATGGATATGTACACATTGTTATATTTAAAGTGGATAACCGAAAAGGACCGAGAGTTTAGCAGGTAGAGCTCCGTTCAATGTTAGGTGGCAGCCTGGATGGGAAGGGGCTTTGAAGGAGAATGGATACATTTTACATCTATGTCTGAGTCCCTTCAATGTTTACCTGAAACTATCACATTGTTAATTGGCTATATATCCCAATACAAAATAAAAAGTTTTTTTGAAAAAAATGATTAAATAAACACTTACTCTAAAAATAAAAAGAACACAGCTTATGATAGCTGCTTAGATGTGGAAGCATATAAGAAACTCAAGTAATGATGAACAGTTAGCTATGAACTGAGAGTCCAGAGCCACAGGGCCTCATTCCAGTTTTACCTTTAACCAGTAGGGTAACTGAGGCACATCCTAGGTACCTCTCTATGGCTTGTCCTCTTCCGGCAAATGAATGGGATGGACCTCATCATTAGTTTCCAAACTGAGTTCCAAAGAGGTTGGAAGACGTTCACAGGGAAAAGGGCTACTGGAGAGATTTCCAGGCTGTCTTTCCAATCTGAGATGTTCCACTTGTGTTATTTATTTGAGTTCTACGTAAGATTTTATTTGACAATATGATTCTTCAATTTGAAAAGCCTGAAGCCATAGAATTAGATAATCTCTAGGATTTTTTCAGATACAAAAATCTTTTCTTATTCTATCAAGGGCATAGCCTAATTTAGGAGAGGATTAGAAATTAGAATACATAGACTGGCTCTTCTGTTTACAGCCCTGGAATTTTAATCATGTTTATCATCATTCTGTCTTCATTTTCTTCACCTACAAAAAAGAGGTACTGATAATTCTCTACGTACTTCCTGGAGCTATAGAGCAAATAATAAAAGAAAACAGATGTGAAGTACCTTGAGAAGTTAAAAGTACTAGGCAAGTGTAAGCTTATTACCAATTGTTTTTAAAGCCCTTGACTGTACCAACCATAATGAGTCTGAGATCTTGAAAGACTGGACTGAGTCTTATAAAAAACAAGAAATAAGTTCTCGTTTTGCAAGGATGACTCTATGTAATATACTACATCAACCTAGCTCTAGTACATAACGGCCCAGCCCCTGACGTCCCATTCAGGCTGTTTGATATCATGTCCTTGAGGAAGAGAAGAAAGAAGGAAGAGCCAGTGAGAAGCCTTGATGTGGAAGTGTTTAACGCTGTCTCTGACTGCGGGGTCTCTGACATCTTAGGCACACCTGGCCCATGTCTGACCTTGACGCTCATTCCCTCTCCACCTTGACTAATCATGCCCCAAACTTTCTGATCTTGCTTTAGACTTGCAATATGTTGACATCACTCACAGCTGAGTGGCCTCATGAGATTCCCCCAAATCAGCTTCTCTCTTCTATCCTCACCTATTTGAGCTTTCTCTGATTTTGGCAGGAAACTAATTGTATTTGTAATCCCAAAAATAGAGTAGGCAACTCATTCTGATTTCCTTAGAAATTTCACAGCTTTAAAACTGGAAATCCTATGTTCTGGGGACCTCTTCAGTTTCAGGCAAACCAGGAAAGTTGGTCACCTGGCTTGTCAAGATATTAAAAGAAAAATATTAAAAAGAGAGATACAGATCTACAGATCAAAGGCTTCTGACCCTGCTTATAAAGACCCTGCTTTTTAAATAAAAGCTTTCTGGCTGAATCTAGTTGATGTAGACATAGCAATTGAAGTCTGATTCACTACAAATATTATACCTATTTCTTTGAGTGGCCAGGAGCTAAAATAATCAATGCTATAGCCTTTGGTATGCCCTCTCTTAGTCAGGGTATATCATACCACGGTATTTTTCAACACACATCTGAGCCTGCTGTGAAAAGTGTACATGTTAGAATGTTTGGTGGATTTCCTAAGCAATACATGTAAGCACTTGAAGAATTTCAAATCTATTCATTTTTTTCTTGGGATTTCTTTTTATCTAAGGTCCTCATTGATCATTGAATGAAAAAAAGGTACAAATTAAGCTTAAAGGTGGGTAAATTATGGTCTGTTAAGAAAATGTAAGAAAAAATTTTAAAGTGGTTTTTAAAATGTGTACATTTTGTAGGACTTACCTCGTGGTCCTATGGATAAGAATCTACCTACAATACAGGGGACATGGGTTTGATCCATAGTCTGGGAAAAACCCACATGCTGAAGGGCTAAAAACTAAAAAAAAAAAAAAAAAAATGATGAATACATGTGAAAAAAGTAAGCCATGTATATTTACTATATTTATTATTTTCTAACATTATTTTTTTGTTTCAGGTAGAGCTGAGTGAGTGATTAGCAAGTAAGAGTCCCATCGTGTGTTTTTGCTTTTATTCTGATTGGGAAGAGAGTATCTTTGGGATTAATATATATATTTTTAAAAGCTAAAGATATTTTTCCTTCAAATTTGCCTAAAACATGAGGACAAGAATAAACTAGAATATGTCAAAGGGCCACTTATGGGCAAGGATGAGACACGGATCAAGCCGTGCAGTTTGAGAACTGGGAAGACTAGTGTCTCAAAGCCCAAGGGTTGTGTGGCTACAGCTATAGAAGGAGACATTGGCAGACACTCCAGAAGTGAATCTCTGAAGAGCTGTATATAGTTATAAGATCCAGGTCCTGCAAGTGTCAGATGTGACAGGGAGAATGGAGAGGCAAGGACATCTTCTTAAAGCAGAGAGGATGGAAAGACAAGTGTTAGTGACACAGTTGTGGATAAGAGTTGGAAGTAACAGCCTGGGTATCAAACGTTGTACAGTTTCAAATATGTAGACACTGTATCTTGACAGAAATTTATGTAATAAAAGGTAGCAGTTAACTTGGTAATGTTTCCTATCATTATTTAGTAGATCTTTGGAGTTTCACAAACTCATGTGCATTTCTTTCTTACTTTTCCAAAAATTTTGGACACCTAACAGGCTGCTATGAATAGACATTGACCTTGCAGAAAATTCATGGAAAAGAGAATTACCAGTGCTACCCCTTCAGAGAAAAATTTGACAGTAGTTATGTAAATTTTAATTGTGCTTAATTTCAGGCCCAGCAAACTCTTGCTTCATGACTATACCAAGAGCAGTCCGGCATATCTGCCTGAGAGACACACAGAAGAATTTTCATCACAGAAATAGTAAGGAATTGTCTAAATAAGTGTGGCAATTCATATGATGGAATACAATATAATCATTAAAAAATACTGAAAAAGATGATATTAACAGAGCTTTAAAAACTAAACAAGATTCAGGTTTCTGCTCATAGTATGAAACCATCTATGCAAAAGTTTAAAGCACAATACTTTTCTAGCTCAGGGATTCATGTATACACAATGCCAAGTTATAAAAAAAGTGGACTAGAAAAACATATATCAAATTGATAACAGTAGTTAGTTTTAGGAAAAAGGCAGATGACTAGCCTGGAATAGAAGATGAAGGAATCTGTAGTTTTTTACTTGTCATGTTTCATTTTATTTATTAAAAAAAAAAAGACAAAGCAAACATTATGAATGAGGATTACTAATCTGGGAAGGAGACACAGATGTGTATTTCAGGATTTTCTTGACTTTTCTGAAAACTTTTGAGATTTTTAAAATTAAAAATATTAGATTAAAAATGTGAAGGAAGGAGGGAGGAAAGGAGACGACCTCTGTAGAGCTGGTTTTGTAAACCTGAAGCTCAAATAAGGGAGGCCACGGCAGATATCGCAGGGTTGCCTGAGTATACTTAAAAACACCCAAAGCAACAGTAATAGACCAGACAGCAAACTCACATAAATAAATTTTAAAAAATCATGACAAATCTTTTTATTAATAATGAAAGACTTTTGGAATAGTTTGCTTGGAAGCCCAGGGCCATCAAGAACAGTTTGGGCCTCACAAATAAAACAGGGACCCTGGAACTTCCCTAGTGGTCCTTGGGATGGGACTCTGCCTTCCAATGAAGGGGCTGTAGGTTTGATCCCTGGTCAGGGAGCTAGGATCTTCCATGCTTCTTGGCCAAAAAAAAAAAAAAACTGAAAACAAAGCATAAAACAGAAGCAATATTGTAACAAATTCAATAAAGACTTCAAAAATGGTCCACATCAAAAATATTTTAAAAACAAACAAATAAACAAGTAAAGCTCTTGCAGCAGAAACCACATGACCCTCTGGGGCTGGATGCTGAAGTGCAGGCTAGCTGGCCTAGCCCCTCCCCAACCTCCCATGGAAATGAGACCCTGATGACCGGCCCAGGTTTCCTTGTCCCAGCACTGACCCTCTTGGTGCCATATGCCTAGACTAGACTCAGTTCTTGTGGAAATACCACCATGATCCTTAGGGACACACCTGGGCTGATATTTATTCTAAAACATAATGTATTAATTTGAAAGAAGCAAAGTATAATAAGGCCAGGGCTTCCTTGGCGGCTCAGTAAAGAATCTTCATGCCAAGTAGGAGACTCGGGTTCAGTCTCTGGATTGGGAAGATCCCCTGGAGAAGGAAATGGCAACCCACTCCAGTATTCTTGCCTGGAGAATCCCATGGAAAGAGGAGTCTGGTGGGTTACACTCCATGGGTTTGCAAAGAATCAGACATGACATCAACTAAACAACAACAACATAGTAAGGCCAACAGATCAGGAGACAGCCGCCAATGAAAAGAGAGTTTGTCACCCTTGGCTCCCAAGAGGAAGGGCAGTTATGCTACCCAGGGCACAAGGGAAGCACCAGGGTGGTCAGGAGGCAGGGGGAGGGGGAACACAGAAGGGGGTCTTTACTGTGGCTTCTGGGGTTAGGGAGTGTCAGCAGGTTCAGGACTGGCCAGTTTGAATCACTTCAGTGGACTCTGGGTGTAAGGGCTGGCCCTGGATTTCCGGTCCTGGCCCGGGGGCCACTAGGGTGGAGGGAATAGTGATCCTGAGTGTGAGACCCCCAAGGAGGAGGTGGTCAGGGTGTAGATGGTGGGCTGATATTTTGTATTTAAAAGCTGTGCTCCCAGATCAGTTGGTCACCTTCTCCAGCAACTCCCTAACCCTGGGACAGGTCAGCAAGGCCCCAGATGTCAAATCACTGGAATATAAAAAATAGCTAATACAATATAAAACTTTAGAAAATAATGACCGCCATTAAAAAGGTCTCTTACCTTGCTTGGCACCAGTGCATCTTATGGAATCGGCTTCTGGGAACTGGGGTCCCATTGCCCGCAGTGTCAGTCACTCCAGGGGGACCTGCAGTCTGCTGTTCTGCAGTGGGAGATGAACCCTCAGGAGCTGAAATGGCAATGTGACCAAGGCTTCCTTCCTCCTGTTTAGCCAAACCCAAGTCCTATTGGCTGGCAAGTGTCTGTGAGAATGCGGAGACAAGCGCTGGGCTGTTAATGATGTTTAATAAAATCACTTTCCATTATTTTGGGAGAAAAGGGAGGTCGGGGAAGCAGGGAGATGGTTCGCTGTACCAGCCACCTACATCAGTCACTCTCCCCCCAAGGAACTTCTCCCTAATTACGGTCCCTGGGGGGTGTGCTGCTTGCTGAGGCCCACCTCGCTCCCTCTCGTGTGGGCTCTTGCCTCCCAAATCTGCTATTTTCAGCTCTGGCCACAAAGAGCAGTGCCTAATCATTGTGATTTGATCAAAAGCTGCACAGAAGTGCTACCATGTTTATTTTTCCCCCGTGCCAGCCTGGAGGGGAGAGGGCTTTTGTCTGGTTCTGTTGTTCCTCTGTCTCCTGGTGAGTATAAATCCTAAGCAAAGTCTAGCGATGAAAGAGCAAGGCAAAACCCACGTCCAGGCATAAGCAGGCCCAGGACGCGAGAGGGCTTGAGAAAACAAACACTTCTTCCTTCTTGCTGGGATGTAGGTGAAGTCCTCCCATTAAAGGAACAGGAGAAAGAGTATCAAGTTAAAGCTATAGCAGTGAAGGGTCCATAAAGTGAGACAAGAGCTTTCACATGCATCTTTTGATCTGCAGTGAACATGGCTAACCACTCAGAGCCCTTCAATTCAGCTTTCAGTAGGACATTATGAGTTTCTTTGTGGATTATGGTTTCCTAAAGATTGTTGCTATAGAGATAAAAGACCTGACTATTTAATTTCACTTATTAAATTTCATTCCCTCATAGCTTAGTTGGTAAATAATCTGCCTGCAATGCAGGAGACCCCAGTTTGATTCCTGGATCGGAAAGATCTGCTGGAGAAGGGATAGTCTACCCACTCTGGTATTCTTGGGTTTCTCCTGTGGCTCAGCTGGTAAAGAATTCGCCTGCAATGTGGGAAACCTGGGTTTGATTCCTGGGTTGGGAAGATCCTCTGGAGAAGGGAAAGTCTACCCACTCTAGTATTCTGGCCTGGAGAATTCCATGGACAGTATAGTCCTTGGGGTCACAAAGAGTTGGACATGGATGAGCGACTTTCACTTTCAATTAAATTTCACTAATTTCTTTAAATTAACTTCATTAAGCTCTTTTTCACAAAATGTCATTTAACTTCTTTTTTTTTTTTTTTTTGTCTTGAATAAAGCCTTGATCCGTTTGTGATCTACTGGGTAAGTTAGTTTGGGTTTTTCATAACATCTTACAGAAAAACCAGAACAAACTTTTTGGCCAGCCCAATATTAAAGAAATAATGCTTGATGTTGTGGTTTAGTCACTCAGTCATGTCCAAGTCTTTCAGGCCACATGGACTGCAGCACGCCAGATTTCCCCATCCTTCACTGTCTCCCGAAGTTTGCTCAAACTCATGTCCATTGAGTTATGGTGCCATCCAACCATCTCATCCTCTGTCACTCACCTCTATTCTTGCCTTCAGTCTTTCCCAGCATCAGGGTCTTTTCCAATAAGTCAGCTCTTCGCATCAGGTGACAAGTCTACAAGTAAACTTTTCCGAATTTCCTTTAGCCGTTTACTTGGGGAAATGTGAATTGCTCTGAAATGGAGCAAAGATTAATGGGTACAGAAGCTTCCAGAGTCTTTTCTATTTCTCTTTCATGTCATTGCTGTGAGGATGTGTCAGTTGACATCCAAACACAACTGGCTGGACTGCAACAGAGTGGGTTGCCCCAAAAGTTCTGTTTTGGGCACCTGGCAATTCCACAGAATCCTGGGCTCTGCTCCCTGCAATCTGCCTGCTCCTCAATCCTGCCTCAGTTCAGTGATGCAAGGCCATCAATAACACAAGGCCGCTATCTTGAGTACTTTGCAGAATCTTCCCCAATATCCAAGTCACAGGGGGAGAGTGAGTACCTATCTGCACAGACCTAGCTGAGGGAGAAGGGCCTCTGCTAAGGCAGCTTTTTTTGTGGTGTTTGGCAGATTCATACCCAGCTGTTCTGTCTACTCCCTGCCTAACATAAGCTGGGCAACCTCAGAGCACTTGTGGACCCTGAAAACCATTTTCTTCATACTTTCTAGATGTCTTTTCTATTGAAGTTCTAAATAAAAACTTCTAATTTCATCTAGGAAGTTATTAATTTCCTTTAGCCTATACCCTTCACAAAAGTCATTCTTCGTTCATTTTCCTGAAAGAATGGCCACCATCTCTTCTAAGAAAACTTTATATAATAGATTAAAATGGTAACTAGAAAAAAAATTTTTTAAAGAACAGGAAACCATCTGTGAGGAAATGCAATGTAATTGTATACTGTGTTTGGCACCAGATATATTTCTGAAAGAAAAAAAAAAACACACCGAACTTGTAAGTAAACTACATGAAGTGATGTGCTGGGAGGTTCTTTTCTATCGACATCCTCTATAGATTGGTTTTAGTGAAATATTGTAGCTCCTTTAAAGTATTCTGTTTTGACAAAAAGTCCGTGGAGGAAAGCCTGTGGCTTTAAATATGGAGATTCTTACCCAGTGTCAGAATAATAAGTTTTGTGGTTTGTAACACGGCTTGTTAGGCATTTCATCCCTTTCTTCAGCAAATGGTTATCTGGTACCTGCCTGCTCTGTGCCAGGTGTGGCTCAAAGCCTCAATTGTTCACTCAGCCTAATGTACCTTGTCTATTTCCAGGTGCCTTTAAAAAGACTTACGAGGCATTACCTGTAGGAAAGCTTGACATTTAAGGACAACAAAAATAATGTCAATAGTACCCTATTTCTATTCAGTTATTGCTGAAAATAATTTTCTTTGCTTTATTTGAAAGTTAGATTTATTGGTTTGTATAAGCAACAGCTGGAATACATTTGTACTTTGCTTTCCATCTCACTTTTGCCAATTATTAGTCTGACCATGAGATGGAATTGGGAGTTTGGGGGCAGTAAGAAGTGGTCGTGATTCTGTGTTCCATATGTTCTTTACCCATTCATCCATCGATGGACATTTAGGTTGCTTCCATGTAAATAGTGCTGCAACAAATGTAGAGAATGGACTTGTGGACCCCAGGGGAAAGGAGAGGGTGCAGCAAATTGAGAGAGCAGCATTAACGTATATACACTACCAAGTGTAAGGCAGACAGCTGGTGGGACGCCGCTGTGTGGCGCGGGGAGCTCAGCTCGGCGCTCTGTGATGGCCTCGAAGGGTGGGTGGGGGGGGTGGGAGCGAGACTCCAGAGGGAGGGAATGAATACTTACAGCTGATTCATGTTGTTGTTCCACAGAAACTAACACAATATTGTCAGGCAATTATACTCCAATTTAAGAAAATATTTCATGTTCTATATGGGAGGAAAGTTTTATTTTTAAAAAATCAACAGACTTATTCAGATAAAAATTCCACTGCGAATTTGACAAAAGGAATTCCAAATTTAACCTGACAAAGTCATGGAAGTGTTAGTTGCTCAGTTGTGTCTAGCTCTTTGTGATCCCAAAGACTGTACATCCAACAGACTCCTCTGTCATTGAATTCTCCAGGCAAGAATACTGGAGTGGGTTGCCATGCCCTTATTCCAGGGGATCTCCCCCAGCCAGCGATCAAACCTGGGTCTCCTACATTGGAAGCAGATTATTTACCATCTGAGCCACCAGGAAAACCCAGGTCAAGGGGTAGTTTAAACTTACAACGTCTCTCTGAATACAGGCAATTGGCTGGAAATCTCATTGCAGATACTTTGACTGCAGTTCTTAAATCTCTTTGCAATGTTTCATGAAAATTAAGAAAGAAATGCATAAACATATGATACCAGAAGAATCGTGCCATTCAATGCTCTCTTCTGAGTATTAGCAATGGCCCAAATGCCTTCCTCTAACTAGCTGACAGGGCTGGTACTCACTACTTGGGCTGTGGTTGAAACTGGAATCCTCTAGTTCAGTGAGGAGGGTGATGACAGCACCTCCCCTGTGAAGGAATTTTCCAAAATATTTGTGTAGGAAAAGGGCAAAGCATAATTACCCTCTCATTTATGAGGGGAAGCAGGGGACTATACACCTATGACTACAGAGTATGCTTTTCTTAAACTTCTCCATTTAAAATTATATTATTGAAGTGTCAGAAAATTTGTGATGAAATGGATATTAAAGTACCTTAAATAAGTGCCCATGGGTGGATGAATGGATACACAAAATGTGGCATATCCATACAATTGAATATTATTCAGCCTTCAAAAGGAAGGAAATTCTGACAGCTGCTACCACATGGATGAAACTCGAGGACATGATGCTGAAGATAAGCCAGTCACTAAAGGACAAATACATGATTCCACTCATATGATGCACCTAGAGGAAATAAATTCATAGAGACAGCAAGTAGAATGGTGTTTGCTAGGGCCTGTGGGCAGGGAGAATGGGGAGTTATTATTTAATAGATACAGTTTGAATTTTACAAGATGAATTCCAAGGATGGATGGTGGTGAGCACATTCACTCAACAATGTGAATGTATGTAATGCCATTGAATAGTACATATAAAAACAATTAAGGTGGTAAATTTCAGGTTATGTGTATTTAAATACAATCTAAAAAATTTTAAAGTCCATTAAACATCATTTTCATTGCTGATGGGAATGGGATTATTAAGGTGAAATTCTCTCCAAGTGTGTTTGGGTGATGTTTAGCCAATCTACAACTCACATATTAATGATCCTGTGACTAGAAATTTACCAATTTGCTGAGATTGCTAAGTGTGTGAATGTTTCATATTGTATATTGAAAACCTGTAACAACTCAAATTTCCATTAATGTAAGGCAATTAAATAAATTATAGTGCTTCTATAAAAGAAAGACTATGCAACCATTATAAGGGCAGTTGTGTCAGTGTGGAAAGAAATGCAAAGTTAAATGTGTAAAATAGAGAATGCAGATCAGTGAGCATAGTATGATTCCACTAAGAAGGGGAAAACAAAAATAAATATAATAAATATGTAAATATATGTTATATATATGTGTATGCTTGGAAAATCTCTCAAAACATATCTCAAAAAATGGTAATAGTGGTTACCTTACCAGTCTTAAAATATGGCTTAGGAAACTCACATAAAAAGGAAAATCAGAAAAACCCAAATAGTGATTAACGTGAGGAAAGTGTTGTCTGTTTTGGGACTTGATTTTTCATTTTTCATGCTTTTATATTGCTTAATTTTTTATACTTTATTTTATGAAGAGCAAGTAAAACTAATTGAAGTGTTCAAAAATCAAAATAAATTTATGAATATTTTTATTTTCTTAATATATTTGCATAATAAAAATAAAAGAAAAAAGTAATACAAATAAATGTGAGGACAAGGAACTGCCAGAAAACAATGTGTGAGGAAGTGATTCCTTCCAAATGCCCGGGGAGCAGATTCAGAACCCTCAGTGGTTTCCTGTGCTTGTGAATGTGATTCGGACAGGAGCCTGGGAAACACAAGAGTGTTTGACCAATAGCCAGCTGAAAACA
Source organism: Dama dama (assembly GCF_033118175.1). Classification (NCBI taxonomy): domain Eukaryota; kingdom Metazoa; phylum Chordata; class Mammalia; order Artiodactyla; family Cervidae; genus Dama; species Dama dama. The sequence continues at coordinate 12,859,892 of NC_083695.1, read as the reverse complement.
GGCTCTTGTTTGCCATTGTCCTGGAATTTGCGGACTCTGGTTCTTGGCCTCACAGAGGGCTTTGTGAACCCCGGAGCATGAAAAGTGACATTTATAACTCCCGCTGGAATTTCCATGCACCCAGGATCCTGCCAAGCCAAAGGATGAATCACAGCTTCTTAGAATTGTGGAAGCCATTTTGGAAACAGCTGCCAAGTAACTCATGCTCTTAAAAATAGCTCTCACTCCCTAAAAAATGAATTGCTTATTTTAAGAAGACAAGAGTGGCTTGAGTCTGTCCTGCTTGTGTTTTTCATCTCCTTGGGCATAGTGCCAGCGGGTCCAAGAAAGCCTTGTTTGTCTGATGGGAATGCCATCTGTGCCCATGATGCCAAGTCTGGGAGAGAGCCTGGCATTTCTGGGCCGGGGTGACTGGGGTAGAGTCTGAGTCACCCTGTCTGGAATCTACCTCTTATGGGGTTAGGACTGTGGGGCATGAATTTTAACTTGGCTCCCCTGCCTAGAAGTTTGCTCTTCAGATCAGGGGTCCTAAAACTATGATGTGCGCATCAGGGCATGGGTAAGGAAAAAAAATACTAGAAGGTCAATCAACACTTTTTTTTTTTTTTTTGGTCTAATGAAAAACCCCTGGAGTAGGAAATGGCACCCCACTCCAGTATTCTTGCCTGGAAAATTCCACGGGCAGAGGAGATTGGGGAGTTCCTGTCCTTGGGGCCACAAAGAGTCGGACATGACTGAGTATGCACTAATGAAAAATAAGGAAAAATTTAAACTTTATTGATATTTAATATGGAGATTGATGCTGGCATCTTGATAAAGTCTGTATTGGGCAATTGCCCTTCCCTGGAAATTCCACAAGGCCTTGGGGTTAACAACAGCAAGGTCTCATGTTTGATTATTTTGTCTATGCTGTGATCTACTGCAGTTAACCAATTTTTGGCTTAAATAGTGTCAAATATTAATAAAGCTGGACACTAATGTGGTAAGGACAGGTTTTAATCAGTAACATACTATTGTAAAAGGAAACTGAACTCAACTTTGATTTGTACCCATGTGACTGGGTCTCCTAAAGGGGAAATGAGGAAACAGGTGTAGTCAGGGAAAGGAAAATTACAAAATACCAGAAGGAGAGGGTGGATCCATATGAAACCATCCGGGTTTGCTAATTGGCATTAGCAAGTTAAGCTCCTACCCTTCCACAGAGCTGGACAATAGGAGCTCTATCTTCAGGTATTGGCTGGAACAAGTGGTAAATTCTTTTGCAGTCTTGAGCAGACTCTTTAAGGAGATGTGTGTGGGTCACCCTATGGATGTGGCCTTGAGCTGTTAGAAAGTATGTTTTTCTTCAAGTCTTTATAGACATAAATGATCACTGGGCTCAGAGAAGCCTGGCTAGAGTTTGGGCAAGGAGGAAACCTTTGTCAATAGTCCTATAGATGTTATCTTAGAAAAGGGAATCATTGTAAAATTTTGTAATAATATGAGGGAATGACCATGAAAATAATTTAGACCTCTTAATCCCAGGGCAAATAAATTGGAGTGGTAAAGTTTAAATTAGAATGAATTAAATTATTAATTTAATTAGACGGTTTTCATTTACAAAAAACCAAATGTCCCAAGTTTGGAGACTGTTTGGTGATGACATCATTGTGAATAGGATGTTTTTGAAAACCAGACAGAACATGCGTCCAGGAAGAGCACACGCCCGTTCAACACACAACACAGAGCCGACAAGTTGGGAGATGGGAGGCTTCTCAGAAGCATCTCATGGTGTGCAGAGAGCAATCTGCAAATATTTCCAATGGTCATTGGATTTATTTTTCCAAAACTGATGTATCTTTACTCTCACAAACCCTACTATCTGTGTTGATACAAGACCCAGTTCATTGCATCAGCACTCCCTCTCGGCCCTGCCCCTTGGAGAGCCTGGCAGCCACCTGCCCTCATTTCCAATCTACCTGCTACCCCTCCTACCCCAGGGGCCAAATGCCAAACCTCAGATAGCCTCACCCAGCATGTGGGAGCCACAGCAGAGACCTGGTCCAGCCCTATGGCTCTCCCTAAGCCTCTCCCCGGAAGTCTCTGCCTGCATCTGAGAAAGGACATTACCCAGGAGTTGCAGGAGTTCTACTAGTTCATTTCGTCTTTTCCCATTGTTACGTTTTCTGTTTCTGAGCAAGTGTGCATAATGCAATATATGTGTTTATATTCGTAATAATACACAGGAAGCCCATGCTCCAGTGTTTTTCACTAATAGGCCTTTGTAATCAGAAAAGTTAAAAGTCCATTGCTTTAGACTGTGTGCTTGGAAATACACTCATTCCTGGGTGGGGGCAGGGGAAGGGAGGACCTTCTCACCTGCCATACACCCGTGGGTGGAAGAACAGCCTCCTGGAGAGACTACAGAGGAAGATGGAGTGATCTTGATAGATGTCAAGCCTTTAGAGGACCCAACTCATAATATCACCCAGACAATTTTCTGTGGGGATCTTCCCATTAGATGTAATGTACAGAGCATGCTCAGTGACTTTTGGAGCAACAGTCATCTCCTAAGTATTCACTCACACCTTGGCCATCATCAGCTCTGCCCCTCTTTTTGTTCTGGCATTCTTTTTGTCCTCCTTAGGGCCAGGTTAAGTCTCCGTAAGTTCTATACACAGAAAATAAGGTGACTTGAACCTATCCCCCAAATTGTAATTAAAACAGTGTAGGAACACAGTTCTGACAATTTGAGGACTTTGAGGGTTCTTTTTTCCCCATATCCTATATAAAACTTTATTCCAAAAAAGTTTTTTTATTTTTTATTCCAAAAATATTGACTCACTATTTTCAGTGTCTCTGATTTGGTATACTTCATCTGCCTATGATGAATCTAACACAGGGTCTCCTCCTCAAGTTGGAGCCTTGGAAAGTAAGCAAGGACTGATGCTGATTAGGTGGAGAGAGTTTATGAGATCCTGATACTGTGTGTGAGAAGCAGAGCTATTAGTAAGCAAGTTGTGATGACATGAAGGCTCACAGATGTGCCAATGCATGGACACACAGGCCACTAGCTTAAAAAGTTCTGTGAGCTAGGCACCTGGTTTGAGCTTCTGCAAAGCTTCTAGAACAAACACCCCAAAAATGTGTCCTTTTCATTATAGGGTACTGGAATGCAAAAGTAGGAAATCAAGAAACACTTGGAATAACAGGCTAATTTAGCCTTGGGGTACAGAATGATGCAGGACAGAGGCTAATAGAGTTTTGCCAAGAGAATGCACTGGTCATAGCAAACACCCTCTTCCAACAACACAAGAGAAGAATCTATACATGGACATCACCAGATGGTCAATATAGAAATCTTTGCAGCCAAATATGGAGAAGTTCTACACAGTCAGCAAAAACAAGACTGGGAGTGGACTGTGGCTCGGATCATGAATTCTTTATTGCCAAATTCAGACTTAAATTGAAGAAAGTAGGGAAAATCACTAGACCATTCAGGTATGACCTAACTCAAATCCCTTACAATTATACAGTGGAAGTGAGAAATAGATTCAAGGGATTAGATCTGATAGACAGAGTGCCTGATGAACTATGGACAGAGGTCCATGACATTGTACAGGAGACAGGGATCAAGACCATCCCCAAGAAAAAGAAATGCAAAAAAGCAAAATGGCTGTCTGAGGAGGCCTTACAAATAGCTGCGAAAAGAAGGGAAGTGAAAAGCAAAGGAGAAAAGGAAAGATATACCCATTTGAATGCACAGTTCCAAAGAATAGTAAGAAAGCCTTTCTCAGTGATCAATGCAAAGAAATAGGGGAAAACAATAGAATGGGAAAGACTAGAAATCTCTTCAAGAAAATTAGATACCAAATGAACATTTCACGCAAACATGGGGTCAATAAAGGACAGAAATGGTAGGGACCTAACAGAAGCAGAAAATATTAAGAAGAGATGGCAAGATTACACAGAAGAACTGTACAGAAAAGATCTTCATGACCCAGATAATCACGATGGTGTGATCACTCACCTAGAGCCAGATATCCTGGAATGTGAAGTCAAGTGGGCCTTAGGAAGCATCACTATGAACAAAACCAGTGGGGGTGATGGAATTCCAGTGGAGCTATTTCAAATCCTAAAAGGTGATGCTGTGAAAGTGTTGTACTCAATATGCTAGCAAATTTGGAAAACTTGGCAGTGGCTACAGGACTGAAAAGATCAGTTTTCATTCCAATCCCAAAGAAAGGCAACGCCAAAGAATGCTCAAACTACCATACAATTGCGCTCATCTCACATGCTAGCAAAGTAATACTCAAAATTCTCCAAGCCAGCCTGCGACGGTATGTGAACCATGAACTTCCAGATGTTCAAGCTGGTTTCAGAAAAGGCAAAGGGACCAGAGATCAAATTGCCAACATCTGTTGGATCATTGAAAAAGCAAGAGAGTTCCAGAAAAGCATCTATTTCTGCTTTATTGACTATGCCAAAGCCTTTGACTGTGGATCACAATAAACTGTGGAAAATTCTGAAAGAGATGGGAATACCAGACCACCTGACCTGCCTCTTGAGAAAACTGTATGCAGGTTAGGAAGCAACAGTTGGAACTGGACAACAGATTGGTTCCAAATCAGGAAAAGAATACACCAAGACTGTGTATTGTCACCCTGCTTATTTAACTTATATGCAGAGTACATCATGAGACATACTGGGCTGGAAGAAGCACAAGCTGGAATCAAGATTGCCTGGAGAAATGTCAATAACCTCAGATGTACAGATATGCAGACACCATCCTTATGTCAGAAAGAGAAGGAGAACTAAAGAGCCTCTTGATGAAAGTGAAAGAGGAGAGTGAAAAAGTTGGATTAAAACTCAACATTCAGAAAACTAAGATCATGGCATCTGGTCCCATCACTTCATGGCAAATAGATGGGGAAACAGTGGAAACAGTGGCAGACTTTATTTTTTGGGGCTCCAAAATCATTGCAGATGGTGACTGCAGCCATGAAATTAAAGGACACTTGCTCCTTGGAAGAAAAGCTATGACCAATCTAGACATCATTTTAAAAAGCAGAGACATTACTTTGCCAACGAAGTTCCATCTAGTCAAAGCCGTGGTTTTTCCAGTAGTCATGTATGGAAGTGAGAGTTGGACTATATAGAAAGCTGAGCGCCGACGAGTTGATGCTTTTGAATTGTGGTGTTGGAGAAGACTCTTGAGAGTCCCTTGGATCACAAGGAGATCCAACCAGTCCATCCTAAAGGAAATCAGTCCTGGATATTCATTGGAAGCACTGATACTGAAGCTGAAATTCCAATCCTTTGCCCACTTGATGCAAAGAACTGACCCATTGGAAAAGACCCTGATACTGGGAAAGATTGAAGGCAGGAGGAGAAGGGGACGACAGAGGATGAGATGGTTGAATAGCATCACCGACTCAATGAACATGAGTTTGGGTATACTCTGGGAGTTGGTGATGGACAGGGAAGCCTGGCGTGCTGCAGTCCATGGGGTCGCAAAGAGTCGGACATGACTGAGCATCTGAACTGAAGTAAGGGCAGTGCTCAGGAGACTTCTGGTTGGAGCGCCGCCTTGCTCTGTCTGGGAGTTCCTGCTGGCTTTGTGCTATAGCCCACTTCCTGCTCTCATGTGCTGGCTCTTTCCCTGGTTTACTCTCATTTGCCTTGTCCCCCTTAATCTTATCTTCCTACGCTAACACTTGGCCATTTTCAATCCAGTTTCCATGCTGCCATAACAGATCTTACTAAATGCAGTTTTGAACCTGTGTCTTCCTTTGTTTAAACTACTCTGTGCTATCCATTGTGCCATGGATCCACCTCTGAAAAAGGGCCAAGGATCTGAATAGATATCTCTCCAAAAAAGTTAAAGAACAAGTGTATGAAAATAAGCTCAACATCACTAGCCACTATGTGCATGCATGTGTCACGTGCTCAGTCACTTCAGTTGTGTCCAACTCTTTGCAACCCTATGGACGTAGCCTGCCAGGCTCTTCTGTCCATGGGGATCTCCAGGCAAGAATACTGGAGTGGGCTGTAATGCCCTCTTCCAGGGCAAATTCTTTACCATCTGAGCCATGAGGGAAGCCCAATCAATCAGTACAGTTGCTCAGTCATGTTCAACTCTTTGTGACCCCATGGCTTCCCTGTCCATCACCAACTCCTAGAGTGTACTCAGACTCGTGTCCATCGAGTCGGTGATGCCATCCAACCATCTCATCCCCTGCTGTCCCTGCTCCTCCCACCTTCAATCTTTCTCAGCATCAGGGTCTTTTCCAATGAGTCAGCTCTTTGCATCAAGTGGCCAAAGGATTGGAGCTTCAGCTTCGGTATCAATCCTTCCAATGAATATTCAGGACTGATCTCCTTTAGGATGGACTGGTTGGATCTTCTTGCAGTCTAAGGGACTCTCAAGAGTCTTCTCCAACACCACAGTTCAGAAGCATCAATTCCTTGGCACTCAGCTTTCTTTACAGTCCAACTCTCACATCCATACATGACTACTGGAAAAACCATAGCTTTGACTAGATGGAACTTTGTTGGCAAAATAATGTCTCTGTTTTTTAATATGCTGTCTAGGTTGATCATAGCTTTTCTTCCAAGGGGCAAGCATCTTTTAATTTCATGCCTGCAGTCACCATCTGCAGTGATTTTGGAGACCAAGAAAATAAAGTCTGCCACTGTTTCCACTGTTTCCCCATCTATTTGCCATGAAATGATGGGACTGCATGCCATGATCTTAGTTTTCTGAATGTTGAGTTTTAAGCCAACTTTTTCACTCTCAGTCACTATGTAAATACAAATGAAACCAGAATGATGTACCAATTCACATCCAATAGTGCAGCTATAATCAAAAAGACAATAAGTAGTGTTGGCACAGATGTGGGAAAATTGGAATCCTTGCACATTGTTGATGGAAATGTTAAATGATGCAGCTACTTTGAAAAGCAGTTTGTGTGTGTGTGTTAGTTGCTTAGTCGTGTCTGACTCTTTGCGACCCCATGGACTGTAGCCTGCCAGGCTTCCCTGTCCATGGGATTCTCCAGGCAAGAATCTGGAGTGTGTTGCCATTTCCTCCTCCAGGGGATCTTCCCAATTCAGGGATTGAAACTGAGTCTCTTCTGTCTCCTGCATTGGCAGGCAGGTTCCTTATGTCTAGTGGCATCTGGTAAGCACTGAAAAACATTTTGGCAGTTCTTAAAAATGTTACACATACGATGACCAGATGACCCATCAAGTCTATATATACTAGGTATATAGTATTATTCACAATAGATGAAATGTGGAAACAGCCTAAATGTCCACCAGTGGATGAATGACTGAACTAAAGTGGTTTATCCACACAATGGACTATCATTCGACTCTGAAAAGGAATAACATACTGATACAGTTTACAACATGAATTAAACTTGAAAACTCTGTGTTAAAAGTGAATAAAACCAATCTCAAAGACCAGGTATTGTATGATTATATTTAGATGAAATATCCAGAATGAACAAATCTACAGAGACAGAAGGTTGCTGTCATGACTGTGTGTGGTACTGGGAGAGGAGGTTGGGAGACACAGGTGGCAACTGCTAATGGGTATAGGATTTCTTTTCAGGGTGATGAAAATATTGTAAAATTGTAGGTACAGTTGCACAACTTTATGAATAAGCTACAACCCATTAAGTTTTACACTCTTAAAAATTAAAAAAAAAAAGAAAACTCTTTGGACAGTGAAACTTTGTATGATACTATAATGACAGATATATGTCCTACATTTGTCAAAATCCATAGACTGCTCAACTCCAAGAGTGAATCCCAGTGTAAACTGTGGACTCTGGGGAACGGTGATGCGTCAGTGTAGGCTCATCCATTGTAACGAGGGCACCCCTCTGGTGGGGAATGTTGATATTTTGGGGAAGTCTGAGTGTACATGTTGTAGAGGGTATATGGAACTCTGTACTTTCTGCTCATATTTGCTGTGAACCTGAAGATGCTCTAAAAAAATAAACCTATCAAAACAATGACAATGACAAGAAGTCTGGATGTCTTCCCACCATACCAGAGATAAATGCATCTTCATTGTCATTACCACGGGGGACAGGGCCCTGGGCCCTTGGGCACACTGCTTCCCTTACTTAGAATGCTTTCCTCACTCCTCCCACTTCCACCTCTAATTCCTACTCAGCTCAGCATGCATGCCTAAGAAAGCTTCCTCTGATTCCCTGGACCTGGCCAGTTGAGGTCTTGAAGTGAAAAGCTTATTGTTTATTGTCCATCTCATTAAGTGAAGTTTTGAATTTGTGTCTCTCCTTATTTAAACTACTCTGAGCTATCCACAGTGCCATGGAGCTGCCTTTACAAACGGGCCAAGGTATACCAAGGATAGAGTCCATCAGTGTAGGATAAATTCTTATTCATGACTGTGTGCATAGAATGCAATGCAGAGGCACTCAGTACATATTTGAGGAACGCCTGAGCAAAGCTGCTTAATATTTACAGAGTGACTGCATTCATTCCCTATTTAAACTGCTCAAACTTGGAAGATAGGCATATTTACTTCATTTGATAAATAAAGAAAGCTGAGACTCAAACAAGTTAGATGACACTTTTAAAAAGCAGCAGAGTTAGGATTAGAATGTGTATATTGTAAATTCAAGTCCAATATTCCCTCCACTATTCCACAGTGCTGATCTCCAACATTTAAAATGTATCAGTCATTTAAATATATTAGACATATTTGTTCTAATTGAAGCTTTTGTGGGTGTTGGGGATTTTCCTACTCATATTATTATCTAAGACACTATGCTTTCAGCAAAGTGTCTATTTCATCTATGCAAACTTCAGTCACTTTATTCCTAGTTGCATATAAACACTGAGAATTGCATACACAGTGTACCTATGCATGAGTAAATGCAAGTGGTATATCTACTATACAGTTTATAATATACTAAAATATCTTAAACATCCTGTATATATCCTACAGATGAACAGTTGGTTTGCAGACCTTGCTTAAGTATGTTCAATGTGGCAGAGGGCTCCTTTTTACAAGGTAAATGATAGTGTACATATGTACATATGTTTAGACATAGTGGAGAAAAAGTAGGGTCTGCAACCCTGGCCCCACCCAGGAGAGTTCAAGGAAAGGCCAGGCAGGCAAGACCTCCCCAGCGGTCCCTCCCTGGAGGCTGCAGTAACTGAGTATTATCAAGAGAGAAACAAGACTATTGTTCTCTTAAAGTCAAAAAGAGACTATTTTTCAAAGAAGATGAATTTCTTCTGATGACCAGATAGTTGTTCCAATAGGGACAATACAAACCAAGGCAGAAGGGAAACAAAACAAATATATAAGTAGTCAATGTACAGGCAAATATTCCAAAACAAAAGAGCTTTGAGGGTCAACAGTATTAAATCATTTAAAAATCTTTTTGAGAACCTGTGATGAGTTGAGTGTATACAAGATAGCTTGGGCAAAATATGTCATTAGAGTCCATTCCCTCAGGGATAGGATCAAATTATTATCATTTCACTAATTTTGTATTTTATTGTGCTTGAACCCAGAAAATATTTTCTCATGCCTCAAAAAATAGTGCTTATTCTTCTTAAAGTGTTTATTCTTTTAAGCTATGCCAGATTTCTATTGATAAATATCCAGTACTCTGGATACTATTGATTCCAACTCTTCAAACCATAGCAGCCAAGTTGCAAAAAATAAAATTGAACAACTGAGAGCTCATCAAAATAGCTGCATTGATTGTGCATTTCAATATAACTATAAAATACATAATGTCAAGAATGGTTTTCTGGGAGATGGTATTAAAATTTTTAAGTATAAAACTAAAAAACATATTTCAAACCAAAAAATACTCTCTTTTCTAACATAATATTCCCTGGGGTACCCTTGGGATATGTAAGAAACCTCCTTTCCTTGGTCTTCTGAAAGGGCTCTTACCTGATCTACAGCCCTCATTCAAATTTCACCAATTATCCTGTGAGCTTTTCTAGCCCAGGACCCAATTTAGGATCACACATGGCCTTTAGTCATCACGTTTCCTGTATCTGTTACTCTGGAATCATCTTCTAGTCTTTCTTTTCTCCTTGATGATCTTAACACTTTTCAAGAATCCTGCCCAGGTACTTTGGATTGTGTTCCTCAGTGTGGGTTTGTCTGCTGTGTACTTGTACTTAGATTCAGATTATGCATCTTGGCAGACACACCGCAGAAGACCTGTGGGTGTCTCAGTGCCTCACGCAAAGTGTCACATAGCCTCAACTCATCTGTCCCACTCCTGGTGGTGGTAACTCTGATGGCTCAGCCGGTTTCCTTCTGTAAACCGATGACTTTCCTCTCTGTGGGTAATAAGCATCTTGTGAGAGATACCTTGAGATGAGTATCCTATTTCTCACCACAATTTGCCCTTTAATTTTAGCCTCCATTGATGATTCTTGCTGGGAATCTCTGTGTGTGTGTGCGTGTGTGCATGTGTGTGTGCGCGCGCACTTGTGCATGTGTGTGTGCATGTGTGTCTGCACGCACGTGTGTGTGCACGAGTGTGCGCGCGTGCATGCGTGTGTGTGCGTGTGTGTGCTCAGTCACTCGGTCACGTCCAACTCTTTGAGACCCATGGACTGTAGGCTGCCAGGCTTCTTTGTCTACAGCATTTTCCAGGCAAATTCTTGCCTGCAAATTCTTACTGGAGTGCGTTGCCATTTTCTACTCTAGGGGACCTGCTCGACCCAAGGATCAAAACCGAGTCTTGGGACTCCTGCACTGACAGATGGATTCTTTACCACTGCATCACCTGAGAAGCCCAATGATCTCTGTACTATTTGCCAAATGGTGATTTTATTTGTCTCTTACTGAGCAAAGAACTCCCCCTCCTCCACTGATTTCTTTATTCAATTACATATTTATATCGGTATGGAAACATGAATATGCTTCTAGTTCTGTTCACTGAGAGGGTCTAGGAGCAATGGCACCTGATACCAATAAACTCGCCTGGTGTCCAAAACTTCTATCCCATTCTGATTCCAGGTCAGGGCCAAAGTACTACAGAAGCCTGGGACATCTTACGGTGACAGGAAGTAAGGAAGATCTCAAAAAATCATGAGAATGTATCAAATGTAGTACACTGTTGATACTATTTATAAAGTAAATAACTAATGAGAACCTACTGCATAATACAAGGTGTGTGTGTGCTGGTGTGTGTACGCTCAGTCGTGTCCGATTCTTTGCGACCGCCTAGACTGTAGCCCACCAGGCTCCTCTGTCCATGCAATTTTCCAGACAAGAATACTGGAGTGGGTTGCCATTTCCTACTCCAAGGGATCTTCCCAACCCACGGGTCAAACCCGAGCCTCTTTCAGCTCCTGCTTCGGCAGGCAGCTCCTTATCATTGCACCACCTGAGAAGCCCATAGCACAAGGAACTCTACTCACTTCTACTCAGTGCTCTGTGTGACCTAAATGGGAAGGAAATCCCCAAAAAACAGGGATATATGCAAACATACTGCTCATTCACCTCGCTGTAGAGTGGAAACTAACACAGCATTGTGAAGCAACTAGACTCCAATAACAGCAAAACAAAAGAAAGTGCAAGGATGAACCCATCCTGAATGCACTCCTAATGGCCAGACCTGAAACCATCTGGGAAAAACAAGAAACAACCAGTTTCAGCCCTTAATAAGCATCCAATAGATATAAAAAAATAACTGGATATGCTTTTAAATGACATCTCACTGATTTATGTTTTCAGTAGCCATAGCTCTAGTGATAAATATCTGAATTCCAGGCATGTGGATCTTCTTGACAGCACTGGCAGAAAGCTGCTTCTGATGCTTCAAGTATGAAAGGCAGATGGAGCTCCTCCAACATGCCCATACCAGAAGAGTGGCCAGCATGTAGCAAGTCCTCTAGAAGTTTTAAGATTTTCTTCTTTTATCTTTATTAAAAATTTTTTCTAAGCTCTTTTAAGTACTATTTTTCCTTCTTGGTTGACTTGACTATTTCACTGCTACATATCTCTTTATACCACTGAGGATTCTAAGACAAAAGTTGCATTTTTTTTTTCATGAAAACAAACAAAAGCTATATAAAGAGCCAGGCAGAAAGGAAGGTAGGAAAGCTGCATTTAGAGAGTGCCTGTTAGAGGTTGGGCATCATGGTAGGTGTCTTACATTTGGTGTCTCTTTTAGGACAGATCAGATGATATCCCCCACATCTCACCAGTCTTTATCGGCTAGATTCAGCTATGAAAGTGCCTAAAGATATATCTCACCAGAGGAACGAGGAGATCAATGAAGCACGCCTTTCAGTGGCATCTCCCAATCCAACTCTACTCCTGCACGGTTAGATTGTTCGTGCTCCCACCTGGATGTCATTTTGAGAGTCCCAGGGTCACTGCACATGATGAAATATTTAGATCTTCTCAACCTCAGAATGATATTCTCACAGGGTGCTCACCTGCTTGGCTATGGTTAGGTAAAGATTACATCGAAGCCTGAATTCAATTTCTAATCGCTAATGTGAATGCAGAGAGAACAGGAAATAAGTTACTAACACACAAGCGTCAAGGAGCTAGGGCTCTGTGACTCCTCAAAACTGGGCCTTGGGTGCTAGGATGCAGTTTTGGGCTGGCCCTTACAAAAACTCCAGTTCTCCAAATAGTGTTTCAGGAACAGGTGTAGGTGTGCTGAGGTATTGATCCTCTGAGCCCTTGGGGTTGCCAGATAGACTCTGGGGCAACTGGACCTCCAGAATCAGTTGCCTCCAGCCAGAAGCTTCTTTGTCAGCATCACAGAGCACAGTCTGCCCAGTATACAACATGAAAGACATGAAAGAAACTGGGAGGCAGTCCCCCAGCGACTACTGATTTCCTCCCCTGATGAACCCTCTCCCTGAAGTCTGCAATCCCAGCCTTAGTTCTCCACTCTTGGATGGTGTCAAAGATCTGGTATCTTTGGTGAAGAAGTGAGCCTGGGAGGGGCAAGTAAGAGAGAAGCACTGCGTTTAGCTTCACATTGAAGGCTTTCATTTGACTAAAGATTAGTTAGCCCGGAGAAAATACAGTGTTTATGATTGTCAAAAATCTTTCAATGACATATGCTCTAGTGCAGAAAACCTATTCTCCAAATATTTTCCCCTAAAATGTGCCATCATGCTGCTGTTAACTATGGGACTGTTACCTATGGGACCATGGACAGGGTCATTAGCAGATGGAGCTTCTGTTTCCCTGTCTGTAATAACTATTGGACTATATGATTTCAATGGCTATTTCTCGTTCTAAAATTCCATGAATCCATGTGAAAGCATAAAGATATTGTCCATGCGCTGAAACTGGATGGAAGAATGGCTTTTAAAATGGCACCAGGACCTCTAATTGAATTAATTGGATTGAATTGGCCTCAGTGAGACCCCGGGAGAAAACAGTGACTTTCTGCTGACCCCGAGTGAAGTCCTCATTATAAAAACTATTAATATATTTTCTTTCCTTCAATTTCCTTCTGGAACAATTGTGAGAAATGAAGGGTTCACTTTTATCAATCAGAACCATGTTTATCACATTACTCATTTTGTATTTAGCATCTAAATTAAATGAATGCATTATTACAGGTAAATGCATTTGTTTTATAAGGTATATGACATACGGTGGAGTTAGCACTATAAAAAACGAAGAGCAAGGATGTTAGTGGTATTTTCCTGAACTGGGAGGTAGAGATGGTAAGATGGGATTTCAGCACACAGAGAGACCACCTGCCCAAACGGGGAGCTCTCGTTGTTGTGAGGCTTGAGGCCGAGTTTGATAAGATTAGCAAGAGCTTCTGAATTTGTGGGAGAATGACCAACAGACTCATGTGGGGAAATCCAGGCTGAGAGCATAGGTTTCCCTTCCAGGCACTAGAACTGAGGGGGAGCTCAGGATCAGCAGGACGGATCCTCTGATTTCTTAAGTCCCCATTTGCCAGTCCAAGGACAGTGGACTTCCAGGCTGTCTCCAAGAGACACTGTGCACTCAATATGAAATTATGGGGGCTTCGTTTCTTTCCTATTGAACAACCACTCTCCTGGCATCTATTATGTGCTACAAAGATGAGTAAGAGGAGCTCCCTCCACGGGAAAATACCAAGGTCTAGTTGAATAGGAAAGTGACCTGAGGGCAGGATAAGGAGAAGTTAAAAATGTAAATCAAGATCAAAATGTAACAATGCCTCAAATCCAAGGTCAGTCATTAGGACACATTATCATCTACGAAAATCAGGCACCAGTGAACATTTTTAGCAATGGAGTGCAGTTTTAGAGGTAGATAACCAGAAATGCCGGGTTAATGGGTCATCAGCTTCCATCCACCACAGGATCCTCTCCTTCTCTGTTCCTGGAGCAGAAGGAAGGCTGGGGGTGGGGGAAGTGTAGGCCTGTAATTGATTGCAAAGGCATAAAACCATAACAACGACACAAACAGCTGTAGGACAGAGTAGCTGCCGCTGCTTCTGGGTCTGTCTGTTTGTTAGTGTAGATCCGAGGTGATGGATTAGGCAGCTTGTCTGGTTTACATCCAGCTTTGAAGGTGTGCACCGCTCAGGCAGCTGCACATACCAGAGATCAATTTCAGTAAATCTGAAAAATAAACATCGGTAAGAGAAATCATAAATCAAGCTGTAACCCTCCGGGGCCGGAGCTGGGGCAGTGGGCGGGAAATCTCCTGGGTTCCTGTTTGAGGTCATTTGGATAAGGTCCCTCCCTTATCCTCATGCAAATTCATCAATCCCCTGCAATGCAGGGAGCCAGGGAGGTGGTCCTGGATGCTCATGTGACTGATATGGTAAGTTCCTGGGTGTGGAAGTGGAAGCCATCTCTTGGGGAAGTGATGAAAAGAGAAGAGATACAGGGACCATCAAAAAACCCTGCTCCCCTTAGATGCAAAGAAGACAGCATTTTCCTTCTGGTTCCCAGGGTCTTTGCTCTTTCTGCTGCTATCATTGTTTTTCTGACTCAGCTACTTTGCAAATGTCACCTCTAAGATTTAATCTTTTAAGCATAAAAAAGTCTGATGATGTGTGGTAGAGAGAGACAGCCCTCCTGCTGGAAGGAGAGAAGGCATTCATGGTGCACAGAGTCCCCTGCACCACCCAAGTGTCCCCTGATGGAGACAATCTGTGTCCAGGACTATGACCCCAACAGGGAGACGGTATCCCTTGCTCAGAGTAGCATTTAATCAAGGCTGAAATATTTCTGCATAACATTTTGTTCTTGTAGAAGCGAGAACTTATGTTTAGTGTCAGCCACCCAGAGTCTAGTTCTGAGAACCAGAAAGAAAAGGCACTTTACAGAGGAGGAGACTGAGCTCCTGACTTTTCCCAGGGTTGCTCCCCAGTTAGCAAGCTGTGAATT
This sequence comes from Dama dama, assembly GCF_033118175.1. Taxonomy (NCBI): domain Eukaryota; kingdom Metazoa; phylum Chordata; class Mammalia; order Artiodactyla; family Cervidae; genus Dama; species Dama dama. Next base: position 12,844,526 of record NC_083695.1, on the reverse strand, counting down.
CAGGGTGAGACTCCCAGCCTGACTGCCATCTTCACACAACTGAAGGACCCACGAAGCCTCAGCTTCCTTACGCAGGAAGAAAATGATTGCAAAAGCATCTCACCTTGAACTTGGCATTGAGTTTTTGCAATAACTTACCCTTCCCCCCTCTGTAACCCTCTCCAAGGGCAAAGGAGAGAGTGGATTGATAAAAAGTAAGACAAGGAGTATTTAGAGGCCAAGGAAGAAGGAAGAAACACTAGGGAATTAAAAGCTTTTCCACTACAAAGGAAACTATAAGCAAGGTGAAAAGACAGCCCTCAGATTGGGAGAAAACAACAGCAAATGAAGAAACAGACAAAGGATTAATCTCAAAAATATACAAGCAACTCCTGAAGCTCAATTCCAGAAAAATAAATGACCCAATCAAAAAATGGGCCAAAGAACTAAACAGACATTTCTCCAAAGAAGACATACAGATGGCTAACAAACACATGAAAAGATGCTCAACATCACTCATTATCAGAGAAATGCAAATCAAAATCACAATGAGGTACCATTACACGCCAGTCAGGATGGCTGCTATCCAAAAGTCTACAAGCAATAAATGCTGGAGAGGGTGTGGAGAAAAGGGAACCCTCTTACACTGTTGGTGGGAATGCAAACTAGTACAGCCGCTATGGAGAACAGTGTGGAGATTCCTTAAAAAACTGGAAATAGAACTGCCATATGACCCAGCAATCCCACTTCTGGGCATACACACCGAGGAAACCAGATCTGAAAGAGACACGTGCACCCCAATGTTCATCACAGCACTGTTTATAATAGCCAGGACATGGAAGCAACCTAGATGCCCATCAGCAGATGAATGGATAAGGAAGCTGTGGTACATATACACCATGGAATATTACTCAGCCGTTAAAAAGAATGCATTTGAATCAGTTCTAATGAGATGGATGAAACTGGAGCCCATTATACAGAGTGAAGTAAGCCAGAAAGATAAAGAACATTACAGCATACTAACACATACATATGGAATTTAGAAAGATGGTAACAATAACCCTATATGCAAAACAGAAAAAGAGACACAGAAGTACAGAACAGACTTTTGAACTCTGTGGGAGAAGGTGAGGGTGGGATGTTTCGAAAGAACAGCATGTATATTATCTAAAGTGAAACAGATCACCAGCCCAAGTGGGATGCATGAGACAAGTGCTCGGGCCTGGTGCACTGGGAAGACCCAGAGGAATCAGGTGGAGAGGGAGGTGGGAGGGGGGATCGGGATGGGGAATACGTGTAAATCTATGGCTGATTCATATCAATGTATGACAAAACCCACTGAAATGTTGTGAAGTAATTAGCCTCCAACTAATAAAAAAAAATAAATAAATAAATTTAAAAAAAAAGAAAAGGAAACACTAGGGAAAATGGCACCAGACTGGCTTTCTTTGAGTTCCAGGCTTTGGTTCAACAACTGTGGAAAACAGTACAGTTGTTCCTCAAAACGATAGGCATAGCGTTACCGATGATCCAGCAATTCCTCTTCTGCATATATTTGGAAAGTATCTGAAAGCAAAAAGTCTAATTTACATTCCACATCCATGTCCAAAGCAGCATTATTCACAATAGCCAAAAGGTGGAGGCAACCCAAGTGTCCATCAGCAGGTGAATGGATGCACACACACACACACACACACACACACACACACACACACACACGTATATAAGAAAAGAAAGAGATGTCGCTTAGTCATGTCTGACTCTTTGCAACCGCATGGACTGTAGCCTACCGGGTTCCTACATCCATGGGATTTTCCAGGCAAGGACACTGGAGTGGGTTGCCATTTCCTTCTCCAGGGGATCTTCCCGACCCAGGGATCGAACCCAGGTCTCCCGGATTGCAGACAGCAGTTTCTATGTTTTGGGTTTTCTAAATAGAAAGAGGAACATTTACAATGGTCTTGGTGAAGGCATTATATTGTGGATTTTTTAATATTTCTATGCATTTGGACGCTTTTCTGTTTAATCCACTAGTATCACATTGTATTCCCCTGCATGGACAAAGCACCATCTATTTAATAATCTCTTATTTGGGGACATCTAAGTTGTTCTCAGATCTTTCTTTGCACAAACAGTATAACAATGAAATTCTTATTTACAAATCATTGATCACATCTGTTTTTTCACTATTGTTTACTAGCGCTTATCAGAGTGTCTGGTTCAATCAGATGGTCAAATGGCAGATGGTCAGTGGTCCCTAGTGTTTGTTGAATAATTTTAAAAAGCTTATGATTTCAATCTTAGAGTAATACCAGTAGTGAAATTGTAAGCTCAAATAAAAGTTAACTTCTCTAGTACCTTGAAGCTTAGCTCTGTTCTAAACTCTTTATAAAGATTAAGTCACTTTATCATCCCCACAACCCTTTGAACTATATACTATGAGTATACTTATTGTATGGGTGAGAAAACAGGCAGAGTAATTCAGTAACTGGCTCAAGGTCACAGAGCTCGAGGTCACCCTTCCAAAACATTAAAGGCAACAGATTTACCAAATATTTGCCATATTTACAGAGCTTGCTAACCATCCAGCCTACTCCATCAATTTTCTTCTCTACCTGCCACTCAATCACTAAGCTCTTGCTATATTAAAGCTTTTCATTATGGCAGCTGGCTTCCAGCATTTTCAAAAAGATCCCTGACGGCAGTGCTCACTAGCTAATATTACAATGAACTCCATCCTTAGTGGTTTAGCACAGAAGAATTTTACTCCTTGTCCGTGAAGAACAAAAGGGCAGCAGGTTGGTGAGAGGGCGCTTGTTGCACTCAGAATTTTTCTATCTGGTGGCTTCCTAGGACCTTGGTCCTCTCTTGGGTCCTCTGCCTCTGGTCAGCAGTCAAGCGGAAAGCAGCTAACAGGATCACCTGCCTGGCATCCATGGGCATGCCTGGAATTGGTGGGCTTCACTGCGACCCACGTTCGTCAGGCCAACGTTTCATTGTATGGCCACACCTCTTTTCAAAGGCGGCTGGGAAATGTAGTCCAGCTGAAACCCGGAAGGAAGGGAACCGGGTTTGGCAAACAGCTGGCTAGTCCCCACACCAGGGGACCAGCGTGATCTGCAAGAACTTTACCCAGGGGACTTAACACCCCGCAAGCAATACACAACCCATAGACAGCGGATTCATGCTTCCCTCAAGTCTTCTCAGACACTGAATACCATTCAAAGTAAAGGCTTTGACAGGCTAAAGAGGTATTTCAAATGTTCTAATGTGCATTTTCTTGGACTTTTTTATGAGTTTGAACATGTTTTCGTCTGTTTACTGGTCAATTTTATGTCTCAGTTTATGAGTTGACTTCTTCTGTTCTACATTTCCTTTTTCTTTAGAAATTCCTCTTTTATTAATTTATTTATAAGCAGAATTTGTATGTTAAAGATATTAAGCTTTGTCTCCAAAAATAACTCAAAAGTTTTCTTCCAGTTTGCCATTTTTTTCGCTTAAATATTTAATGCTTTTGGAATTTTTTTGGCATAGGATATGAAGTAAGGAATCTAATTTTTTATCTAAATGCTTGATTCTTTCTCTCCTAAATCTTAAGATCACTTAGAGAATAATCTATCTTGCCCCCAAAAGATTAATTGCTAGATGTGTCTCCTTCATCAAGGGGAATGGGGTGACATGAAGAACTTGGTTCAGTTAGCCACTGATGCTGAAATACTGCTCTGAAAATAGTCCTCAAAACCACTGGCTGGCCTTGTCATTTGGATTTCAAAAAGTAAGAAATTACTATACAACATCTGCAATTCTAATAAGTGGGGCTTATGCCAAAACAACCAGCCTGGAATGGCTTAAAGGGGAAACCCAGGACACACCCATCACTTTCGGTCTCAGTTCTGGTCTGTACTCCTGGGTCGTTTCTCAAGCCTGAAGTCTTCTGCTTGGAGTCTCCAATTACTGACCTATGGCCCAGGTTTGCCCTTGAATCACAAGTTTTGGTTTGCTGCTGAGTGCCGATTTTCTCATCAGAACCTTGGCCCCCCTTGACAATAATTCTAGTTTTCCCCCATTTGCCAGTCTTCCTGATTTAGCTTGTCCCCAAGATACTCCTGCTGTGGCCAGATGGCTCTCTTACTCAGCTCTTCTGATCACACACAAGGAACTCAGTGACATTTGCCACGACCAATTTCTCTACTTTCTCGACTATTAGAACCTCCAGGTTACAGGCACATAAAATGTTAGAGCTGTAAAGTGTTTTGGAGACCCAAAGGGGTGTTATCCCCTCATTTGCCAAATGAAGAAATTGAGATGACCTTGTCCAGGGTCACAGAACTACTTAATGGTAGATCTGGGATTCCAGCCTAGGACTCTGGTCCCTTAATTCAGTTTTCTTTCTGAGTCTCTATCATAGTCCATATTCTGAACTGTCTTTTTGGTACAAGAACTTAGCTGATCCAGCAGGAGATGCTGTATAAACATCTAAGTGCCACTGTTATGACCCAGCACTCCTACTTCATTAGACTCACCCATCATATAAAGGAGCCAACACACATTAGAGTATAATCAATACATGCACCTAAAAAAGGAAATAGCAGTGGCGGTCCTAGGATTCTCCACTGTTATTATATCTTAGGTATTTTAGATTGAGGAGAGACTATTGGGAAGAAAGGACCAAATTCAATGCCTATGAAATATAGATGAGGTAATTTATAAATTAATTACATGCCATCCATTTTGATCCATTTTGAATAACATTAACATTTTAACTCTCTCCTACAAATAAAGGCACCAATTCAACAACTTATGAACAAAAATCTGATTAACTTTCCTGCTCTCATATTCAGAATACCACAGTAGAAGCGTCAGGTGATCTTTCTGGATGCTTGAGTGATAAGGGGAAACATCTCTCTTCCTGCTCTGTGGATTATGGAACCCCAGGCTTGTTCCTTGTGCTGGTTTCAGAGGGTAAGTTAGAGCTGGCTGTTGGTGATCTTTCTCCGGTGCAGCCACAGCCTGAGGCGCAGAGTAAGTTAACATCCCTCTCCATCATTTCGTGTGGCCACGTCTCTCTTCCCTGGGTGGGCCTCTGCTTCTGCTATTTCCCTTAACTTTGAGCATCTCTGCTGATGAATATTGTGATCATACTTTTCAAATCTTGAATCAGGGTATATAAAAGAAAAGCTTCCTGAGCTTCGTACCACTGGCATAAGGAATGGGCTGTTAGAAGCTGTGATGACCAATATAGGGGCAATATAGTGGACAAGAAAGAGCTGGGAGATGTTTGAGGAGATGACTGACCCACCCAGGATGACCTTCTGTGGCACTGAATGAGAAATAGCATGTGGAGAAGTTTTTTACTTAATTTAGTGGCAAGAGATCATCTTTCAAGGGCCTAAAAGACCCCTAGTCCATGATATTATAATTAAGAACCAGCCATTTCTCTCCCTTCCCCTACTGACTGCCTCAGTGTCACATAGTATTTCCTGTGAATTAAACATCTTAATTCTATGTTGAGAGTGTTCCTAAAACATTTTCTTATACAGCACTTACTGCCGGCCCAGAAATCACAGATGTAAGTGCTTCATATTTTTAAGACTGGAAGCTCTTGGACCTGCTCATTAAACTAGCAATAGCACAAAGTAACAGTCAGTGACCTACAAAACCAGCAAGCCCAGATAATAAATAACAGGGCTAAAAGGCTCTGAAAGCCCCTGTTCAGGAAGCTGGGCAGGAAATTGCAGTCAAATCTATAAGGTTATGGTCCTCCCTCATCCCAGCCAAGCTGAACCAGCAGCATTTCCATCTGAAATGGTCCACTCAGGGATCCCTGGTCCCACGCAAAATCAGAAAAAAAATAAGAAAAATAATTTGCAGGAAAGGAATTGCTATAACAAAAAGACTCAGTGTGTTGAATCTTTCTCAGAAATAGAAGCACCTATTTTTTTAAAAATAATTACCCGCCATGGGCAGTAATACTGATATGTTTGCATAGTTGAGTCCCCAGGGAACATCCTTTCTATAGAAGTTCCAAGGGCAACTATACTGGCCTTTAGTAGGATCTGAATTGGTCATGGCTGCAGATTAGGGTGAAATCTAAAAAGATGCAAGACTTTGGGGAGAAAATTACCACTGGTTTAAGTATATGTCCCTAATACATATTGCATATGCCCACATATGCATGCATATATATACCATAACGGGCTTCCCAGGTGGTCCAGTGGTAAAGAACCTGCCTGCCTATGCAGGAACAAGAGATGTGGGATGGATCCCTGGGTTGGGAAGCCCCCTGGAGTATGAAATGGCAACCCACTCCAGTATTCTTGCCTGGAAAATTCCATGGGCAGAGGAACCTGATGGACGACAGTCCATGGGGTCATAAAGAGTCAGACATGACTGAGCACACAGACCCATGTATTTAACTGTGTGTTTGAGTAGACTGTGCTATAAATAGCCGTCTAAAGGTTCTAAATTTAGGGGTGATGAATCATTTTATAAAGGAACCTTTTGTTTAAATAGGTATCTTTATAGGCTTTCTTTAAATAGCAGAATTCTTTCCCTTAGTGCATTTTAAAGTGGTGCGCATTAATATTTACATATGACTTGTCAAGACCACATCTGTTTTAGAGAATAATTTTTTCATCAGTACATAAGCTCCAGTGTATGTATAGATTTTACACTAACACCTAATGTTTTGGCAAAACTAATTCATAAATTATTGCCAAATAAATGTATTATCTAACGTAATTTTTGTGATGACATGCAGAGATTCACATAAATGAGATTATTTCACTGCCACTTCTTTCTCTGAAGATCAGCTGCGAGATCACTGACCTCCTACATAGGACTTAACAGGCATATTTAGCAGGCCTCCCCTGTGTCACTAATGTGTGTGTGTGGCCCCTGACTCAGAAACCACAGCCCTGCTCCTGGGTCCCTCATAAGTAACTTCTGTCCTTCAAGTAGGACCAACTCTAGTCCTGGGCACCCATCTCCAGTGGGAATTAAGAGACAACTCTCACACTCTCTGTCCCTAACCCTCTCCATGACCTCACCCTAGAGCCTGAATCAGCACCAGGAGTTACTTCTGTGACCTAAAACTTTGTCAGTTAGGAAATTGCCTGGTGGTCTGGTGACTGGGAATCCTGGCTTCCAGAGCAGGCGGCCAGGTTTGATCCCTGGTCAGGGAGCTAGGATCCCACGTGCAACACGACCAGAAATAAAGAAAGAAAGAAAAATAAGCCCAGATTCTTGCACTTTCCCTTCAGAAAAGTGCTATATTCACTGGCTTCCTTTCACTAAAAACATTTTTTTTTTTTGTCAATTACAGGACCTTCCTGGGCTTCCCAGGTGGCATTAGTGGTATAAAACCTGCTTGCCAGTGCAGAAGATGTAAGAGACGTGGGTTCGAGCTCTAGGTCGGGAAGATCCCCCGGAGGAGGGCATGGCAACCCACTCCAGTGTTCTTGCTTGGAGAATCCCGTGGACTGAGGAGCCTGGTGGGCTACAGTCCATGGGGTCACACAGAGTCAGACACAGCTGCACGCACTCTCGCCGAGGGTTTTCCTAACACTGGCACTGGCCCACTCAGTAATTAGCATAACTTTCTTTGTCACCCCACGGCAAGTGAGGTCCCAAGACTGCGGAAAGCCCCAGTGTGGAGTGCCAGACAGGAGCGTGAAGACAACGCTGAGGCCATCACTGGAGGGGGCACCTGACCAGAGCAACCATGTGCCCGCACGTGGGGGAGGATGGGACGGGGGCACGGGGAGGTGACAGGAGCTCGGCACGGCCCTGCCCTCCGGGACTTGGAGGTGGCCGTGACAACAGTGGGACAGTAGAGGGGGATTCCTTTCCTGGATTTCCCATGGGAGGGCATGGGCCCTTCTGGTATATTCTCCCCATGCCATGTCCTATGGACAGAGTCAATACAGAGACGCTGAAAATGCCAACAGACCCAGTTAGCAGCCTTTTCTTCACCAGCTTGGCCTTTGGGGGTGTGGGGGGCAGGGGCCGTTAAACTACTTTTTAAAAGACAACTTGATTCAAATCAATGTAATGGTTATTTAGCCTACTGAACTTTGAGGTGATGCTGAATGTGGTGTTGGGGTTTCCCCAGTGGCTTTGCGGTAAAGAATCCAGCTGCCAATGCAGGAAACAAGGTTCAACCCTGGGTCAGGAAGGTCCCCTGGGGGAGGAAGTGGCAACCCACTGCAGTATTCTTGCCTGGGAAACCCCACGGACAGAGGAGACTGGAGGGCCAGAGTCCACGGGGTCACAAGGAGGCAGGCACCACCGAGCACACACGCACAATGTGGTCGCACTTTCCCTGGTAAATTCACCAGATTCTCCAAACAGGATCGCCACTCCTCTGCGCTACTTCATTTTAACATTTCCACCCAGAATGTTGGACATCTTCTTTCAGAACCTCCTCTAACCTTACTCATTTAGAAGGACAATAATGGTGACAACACCATTTTTAACCACTGTTTAAATTGATCCAGTAGATACTAATCAATTTCCCATAATCCCCAAGAAACACATTTACTCCTGTGTGGTCCTTCCATGTTCCAAGGATCTCATATCTGCTTCTGCCAGTAGTTATTTTCAAAAAGATTCTGTTGCCCCATCATTGTATTTTCCTTTTTATTTCTGTTGCTAAAGACAGTTTTGAAGAATGAGTTCAATATCTTGGCCATTTCAGACCCATCATTAATTTCATGCCCAGCCTGATTTATTAGCAGACCTATTTTCACTTCAGTATCTCTTTTCCCTGGTGCATTAGTTAAAAAAAAAAAACCCTCCTATTCCTTTAACCCTTTTTACTAGCATTATCTTTACAACCTTCCCACCAGTCACACATGATGTTATTCTGTTCATCTTTCTTTCTCTCCCTCTAATTCTCTGCATGGCTTTTCCTGACCAGGAAATCTGTACAGAATCATTCTTCAAACCACAACAGGGCCTTTCAATGTTCTTTATTTTTTTTCTCTCCTTGGTGGAATTGTGGTTTTTCTGATATTAATTATTCCAGTAGACAGTTTGGTCTTCTGTGACAGGCGTGGGTTGCTTTCTTTGCTTGTTTGCAAAGTGCTGCTTGCATGCCTGCTTCTGATTGGTGTCTGTTGTTAGAGAGCTGAGCCTGTGGGTCTGCCCTCTGCTCAGGCAGCCAGCCCTGCTCTGTTATTACAGATCCTCTTCCTTCCAACTCTGAGACAGACAAGACCCAGGCAGTATGGGCCCTTGTCTGCTGGTTATGAGGATCCAGTTTCACTTCAGGTGTCCCTAAGGCAAAACTGAGATGGGGTAGACAGACTCCACTACCGGCCTTCCCCCTTTTCCTCTTGGAGCATTTCCAGCTCACAGGGGTTCAGCATCTTGGTCTGGTCCCTGAGCGCCTTATGACTTTCCACATGCACACCCTGACCAGGTCTGCTCTCCCAGGAATGCATACCCTCAAGGACTGTTCCTGCTTTGCCCCCAGCACTGCTTGGAGGCAGCAGATGGAGCTGGGCTCAGCTGCCTCTCCAGAGACTGACAAGCCCCCAGTGATGCCACCTAATGGCTCTGCTTCTGAGAGGAATCACACTGTCCTGAGCCCCTCTCCTTCTCCAGAATAACTGTACTCACATAGTGGCCTCTTCATTTACTTAAATAAATTTAAAGAAATAAATTGAGCATCAGCAACAGGCCAGATTGGCTGGGGCAGTAGAGGGAAGTAATTATTCCTGTTGGACACATGCTGAGAACTCCAGACCCATCCCCTGACTCAGTCCTCACACAGCGCAGAAATGAAGATGCACTCTTCGGGTTTGCCCAGCTGGATCAGCTGGTAAAGAATAGTCAAGCCATTGCTTAGGACTCAGGAATGTGTGTGTCAAGGTTTGGGATGGTTCTATGGTCCCTTTCCTTTGGCATGTTTTGGTGTGATATCACCACTAGTAGGAGATGGGTCTGGCTGGTGTGGGCAGGACCGGGTCCCCATCAACAAGTCCACTCTGACCAGAGTCATTTAGTACTAATTCTACCTAAAGAGATCAAGACTTGGAAGGAGGAAATCAGAACTGACATGTAGGTGGCCTTCCAATCATAGACGTTAAGTTAGCAGCCTAAGATCTTTGCATGAAAGGTGGGGAACTTTGGTATCACTTGCAAGGAAGTCAGCTGTGGAGCTAGTAACCCTAGAAGGGGTAGGATCCTTGCACTGCAAGCCTCCTGGGGCCGCAATGTGCCCATGCTTACTGGAATCCTCTGAAAAATTGAGAGAGATGGGGCCCATCGCCCCATCCTCCTCCAGCTGACAAAGCCTAGGTTCAGAGAGGCTGAATTTCTTGCCAAAGCCATGCAAAGCCTGGATTTCGGCCAGGCAAGTTTAAATGGGGCTCCCCATTTAAATGGGTGGCTCAGAGGTGAAGAATCTGCCTGCAATGCAGGAGCCACAGGAGATGCAGACTCGATCCCTGGGTCGAGTAGAACCCCTCAAGGAGGGCATGGCAACCCACTCCAGTATTCTTACCTGGAGAATCCCATGGACAGAGGAGCCTGGCAGGCTACAGTCTATAGGACCTCACAGAGTCAGACACGACTGAAGCTATTAGGCATGCATATGTGCACTCAAGCAAGTATGAATGGGTGAATGTTTTCTCCCTGTTGTAGCTATTAAAGTGCCAGGATTTGATTCAGAATTCACCCTGAGAAACATGTGGATCACATAGTTGCCTAAGAACTGGAGGAAAGAAGCAGAAACTTGGGATGGGGGTGAGGCTAGGAGAGTGAGCGATGGACGTGCTCATTGGAGCAGGAGTGGGGGTCCCTGTCAAGTAGCCAGAGCAGAGATGTGCCCCTGGGTAGCACACAAGGGCACAAAACTATCTCTGGAATAAACCTGGCTGATCTTGGCCCCCACATCCACCTCACCTAACTATGTCCGGCATGAACTCTGACATAGTGGGTTAAGTTGGAGTGGACACTGCAAATAAACAAGCTAATAAAACAGCAATGAGAAAAATTGAAAAATCCAAAGAAAAAGAAAGAAGGAAGGAAGTACTTTTCTCACCCAGGCAGACTCGCATCCTCTGTGGGTTCATCATGTTCATGAGCATTCATGGCAGCTAAAAACTGACAGTTTGAATTTTGTGAATGAACAAAGCATACTCTGGTGCCAGTATTAGCGCCAGAATGCTAGAATGCATTCTGTTATTTAAAATTTAAACTCTTGTTTATGCCCCCTGAGAAGCTACTTTGTTTCAGAAACTACTGAAAAAACTAAAAGGAGGAAAATGAACAGAAAACAGTGAGACATCTTTTACCAGAAATCTAGATTTTATTTTTTAAAGCATCAGTTCCTTGGCTAGTAGAAACAAATGGCAAAAGGAGTTTGTTTTTCTCTAGTCATTAACAGAAAATCATTTTCTCCTTGGCCCTACTAAATTTTTATTGAACAAATATTTAAAGTGCATTATCTTGAAGGTGTGCCAAGTTACGAGCCTGCCTAGGGTGCCCACATGCCTGTCTGACTCTAGTTTCAGATAGGAACTGGAGCCAGCACTGCAAATCTGGCTGGGAGGATAGAGGGAAGGTCAGAAAAGGTCAGCATAGGACTGAGCTGGAGGCTAGGCAACAGCCAAACCTATTCTAAAGGCTTGGGAGGCCAAGATGGAGTCTCATTCATAGCCTCTGTCACTTTTCCAGGACCGATCTGAGTGTGCCCAGATAGCCCTGCCCTGGGGAGCTAATGGAACCGTGTCCTTTGTGACGCTGAGTCTCCAAGAAGGGAGGGGCGCCCAGGGGAGGTGGGGATGGCAGATAAGGACATGCAGGTCTCCTCAGCCAGATGAATATCTGCCTGGGCGGCAGATTTACTAGCTGAGCGGGTGGCAAGGAGAAGGGGGCCCAGAGCGCAGGGCAGATAAGAGGGGCGGTCAGTGCTCCCACAGATGGGTACTTCGCAAGTGTGGGGGCCTCTCGGGCCCCAAGGCTGCAGAAAGTCCACTCTTCTGCCAGGGAGGTGGCACCTGCCTGACAACTAACCCCAGTCCCTCCTTCCTGAACAAATTCTATGGCAGAGACACTCAGAAGACAGAGGAGGAAGGGTGAGAAGACTGATTCCCTCCCCATTCCAGTCCCGCAGCTGGAGTGTGGTTGTGGGCAGGACAGGAGGAAGGAAATCATCATTAAACTGCATGTGAAATTGACGTGTGAAACTAGACTGCATTGTCTGGGTTACTGAAAGTGCCTAGAATGTTATGAAATCTGCACCAAATGTCATTAAGTGATGGGAACGGATGTAGTTGCAGGAAGTGATTAATTAAAAAAAACATAAAAATCACTTCCCACTTGAATCCATACTGGATTCAGACAGTTCAATAAATCAGCTACCTGTGTCACAAAGGGTCTGGCGCTCGGGAGCAGAGCTTTGCCTGTTTGGATAGACTTAGTGGTAAAGCTGGGAGGTCTGGGAACCTACAGCAGCAAACACATAGCCAGAAACCAGAGGGCAGACCTGTGGGCTAGAGAGCCAGAGGGGACAGAGATGGGGGAGGCAAGACTGTGTGTGGAGAGGAGGCAGCCGTGGGGACAAGGACGTGCCAAACACACAAGGCACACGTGAGTGAAAAACGGCAGGGGCGTGGGGCAGCCAGCTGAAGGACCTACATTCAGAAATAACCTCTCTGCATGGAGCTTTGTGCCTGAATTGCTTCTTAAACCCCTAGAACCCAGCCCCCGCATGTATCGGGATTCACTTTCATGCTGCAGCCTTTCAACTTTGGTAAATGATAGCAAGGTCTAGTTCTTAGCAGTCACAATAGCAGCTCTTGATTATTGTGTGATTACCATTGAACTTTCACGCCGACCATAAGAGCCAGGTATTACTATTATCATCCCTGGTTCACTGAGGTATCAACTGTAGCACAGAGAGTGTGGCAGACAGGGAACCATCCTCACCAGCCTGTCCTCCCCTTCCATCATCACCTTTCAGTGGCTGCTGAGATTTGGCTGCCCAGCTAGGATATTTCCCAACCCTCCTTGCAACAAAATGCACTTCTCCATTTTCTCCCATTCTTTCTGGACACTGACAATTCTGAGGGGATGATGGGGCTGCAAGACAGAGGGAGACGGGGTCCCGGAATCAGAGTGTGGAGGGCAGCTGTGCTCCAGTTGGGAGCACTGCCATGGAGTGCAGACGTAAATGAAGAGTAAACTTCTCCCACGCAGAGCTCCTGCGATGTTGACATTTACATGCTACACAGCAGCTAGCATTATTCCAGCTAGAACAGAGACGGAGAGTACCTAAGCCAAGGTCACACAGCCAGGGAGTGGGAAGATGGGCAATAAACTCAGCTCTACTGGGCCACTCAGGTGTCTTTCCTTTCAAAACAGGTACCATTTAGGGCTCCTGCTCCCTCTGCCCACACAGGCTCTGCGTCCCTATCTTCACACCCAGTACTTATATTCATGTCAGGACAGATCTGGCTGAACCACGGGATGGACACAGGATAACTCTTGCATCTGTGGGGTCCACTCGGGGGCTATAGACTCAGCTGAGCTTGGGCCATCCAAGGGGCTTCTGCTTTTGCATTTGCAAGGAAAGATGTGAACAGTGACAATAAATATTCTCGTTCAGATGGTGTGCTTGCTCATTTCATCTTCAGTCTTAAGAGTGAGGGTCTTCTGTCAAGTGTATGCTGCAAGTGAGGAAACAGGGGTGTTGAGAGGCTGAACACTGACCCAGGGTCACACAAGCTGAGAGCGGCAGAGCCAGGACTCACAGTAACTCTCTGACCCAGATACCTGCTCTGAATCACTGGTCCCCAGAGGTTCTGGATTGTGTACTCCATCAAAGAAAGATAAAACACAAGCCAATTTTTAAATGCATTTCATACATCACTTTGCCAACAAAGGTCCATATAGTCAAAGATATGGTTTTTCCAGTAGTCATGTATGGATGTAAGAGTTGGACCATAAAGAAGGCTGAGCACTGAAGAATTGATGTTTCTGATTTGTGGTGTTGGATAAGACCCTTGAAAGTCCCTTGGACTGCAAGATCAAACAAGTCAAGTCTGAAGGAAATCAACCCTGAATATTCATTGGAAGGACTGATGCTGAAGCTCCAATACTTTGGCCACTGAATACTTTGAAGAGCTGACTCATTGGAAAAGACCCTGATGCTGGGAAAGATTGAAGACGAAAGGAGAAGAGGGTCATAGAGGATGAGATGGTTGGATGGCATCACTGACTCAATGGACATGAGGTTTAGCAAACTCTGGGAGATGGTGAAGGACAGGGAAGCCTGGAGTGCTGTGGTCCATGGGGTCACAAAGAGTTGGACCTGACTTAATGACTGAACAACAGCAATGAACATAGTCACTGTGTACTTCAGTATCAGTAAAGTATGATTCATTTTCTATATCTTGAGACAGAAAAAATGGATGATTTCTCTATTCCTCCCGTCCTTCGGTGGATAATCCTGTCCCCCCAAGGATGGGCATGCTCCATTTAGAAACATGGTCTGGATCACGCTGTAGATTGCCTGTGGATGCCAAGCGAGGAGTGCTCCAGTGCCAGGATCTTTTTCCCGATGGGCATCTCTGCTCTAGAAGCAGACTCAGGACATTTGGAAAGGGGGGACAGCTCTGGTCACACTCTTTCCCCAGTGTCATCTTCATCACGAGGGACTGCTACTGTGGTTTCAAAGGCTTCAGACCAGTAGAAAGCTCACTTTTTCTGCAAAAATGTCCAGATTGGGCTGAGAGGTGGAGGTGGTGACTAAAGCCGGGAGACCCCAGGGGCTCCGGTTAGTGCTCTGTCAGCCAAAGGTGGAGATAGCCCAGTGGGAAACCAGGTAAATGTTCCACAGGGGGAGAAAAAGGCCTTGATCACCCTCCTTCCATGAGGTCCAGAACCTGCAGTTGTCTAGCTTGGCAAGGAGCTGGTGCCGATGGAGGCCAGCCAGTGCCATCTGCACCTTCTCAGCAGGCATGGCCTCTTCCCCGGAGCACATCAGGATGTCAGCACGGAAGGGGTCCCAGCCTGGGCCAGCCCATCTTGGATGGTGTCATTCATAAAATATTGAAGCAGCAAGGGTGCAGGGCACACACCAAATGGCCACGGCAGGTTACATGCAGGGGAGCCTGTGACGGAACCCGACCCCCATTCATTCCTGACTCTTGTCTGGCTCAGGGCCTGCACGTCCTGGGGTCTTGGGGTGTGAACTCAGGCCAAGAGAGCCAGCCTGATAGTTCTGGATTTAGCAAGCACTCATTGGTTGTGGATGGTCACTTTGTAAGGGTATCAAATGCACTTTTTAAATGTTTTTCCATTTTCTTGCTTTTATCTATATATATACATATATATGGGCTTCCCTGGAGGCTCAAAGGATAAAGCGTCTGCCTGCAATGCGGGAGACCCAGGTTCAATCCCTGAGTCGGGAAGATCCCCTGGAGAAGGAAATGGCACCCCAATCCAGTATTTTGCCTGGAAAAATCCCATGGACAGAGGAGCCTGGTAGGCTACAGTACACGGGGTTGCTAAGAGTCAGACACGACTGAGTGACTTCGCTTTCTTTCTATACATATATGTGTATATATATATATATATATATATATATATATATATATATATGTTTCATAGGTGGTGCTCAGTTTCAGTTCAGTTCAGTCACTCAGTCGTGTCCGACTCTTTGCGACCCCATGAATCGCAGCACACCAGGCCTCCCTGTCCATCACCAACTCCCAGAGTTTACTCAAACTCATGTCCATTGAGTCGGTGATGCCATCCAACCATCTCATCCTCTGTCTTCCCCTTCTCCTCCTGCCTTCAATCTTTCCCAGCATCAGGGTCTTGCCCAATGAGTCAGCTCTCTGCATCAGGTGGCCAAAGTATTGGAGTTTCAGCTTCAGCATCAGTCCTTCCAATGAACACCCAGGACTGATCTCCTTTAGGATGGACTGGTTGGATCTCCTTTCTGTCCAAGGGACTCTCAAGAGTCTTCTCCAACACCACAGTTCAAAAGCATCAACTCGTCGGCACTCAGCTTTCTTTATAGTCCAACTCTCACCTCCATACATGACTACTGGAAAAACCATAGCCTTGACTAGACAGACCATTGTTGGCAAAGTAATGTCTCTGCTTTTTCACATGCTGTCTAGGTTGGTCATAACTTTCCTTCCAAGGAGTAAGTGTCTTTTAATTTCATGGCTGCAATCACCATCTGCAGTGATTTTGGAGCCCAGAAAAATAAAGTCAGCCACTGTGTCCACTGTTTCCCCATTTATTTGCCATGAAGTGATAGGAACAGATGCCATGATCTTAATTTTTGGAATGTTAAGCTTTAAGCCAACTTTTTCACTCTCCTCTTTCATTTTCATCAAGAGGCTCTAGTTCTTCTTCAATTTCTGCTATAAGGGTGATGTCATCTGCATATCTGAGGTTATTGATATTTCTCCCGGCAATCTTGATTCCGGCGTGTGCTTCCTCCAGCCCAGCATTTCTCATGATGTACTCTGCATATAAGTTAAATAAGCAGGGTGACAATACACAGCCTTGACGTACTCCTTTTCCTATTTGGAACCAGTCTGTTGTTTCAAGTCCAGTTCTAACTGTTGCTTCCTGACCTGCATACAGGTTTCTCAAGAGGCAGGTCAGGTGGTCTGGTATTCCCATCTCTTTCAGAATTTTCCAGTTTATTGTGATCCACACAGTCAAAGGTTTTGGCATAGTCAATAAATCAGAAGTAGATATTTCTCTGGAACTCTCTTGGTTTTTTGACGATCCAACAGATGTTGGCAATTTGACCTCTGGTTCCTTCACCTTTGCTAAAACCAACTTGAACATCTGGAAGTTCATGGTTCACGTACTGTTGCAGCCTGGCTTGGAAAAATTTGGGCATTACTTTACTAGTGTGTGAGATGAGTGCAATTGTACGGTAGTTTGAGCATTCTTTGGCATTGTCTTTCTTTGGGATTGGAATGAAAACTGACCTTTTCCAGTCCTGTGGCCACTGCTGAGTTTTCCAAATTTGCTGGCATATTGAGTGTAGCACTTTCACAGCATCATCTTTTAGGATTTGAAATAGCTCAACTGGAATTTCGTCACCTCCACTAGCTTTGCCCACTTGACTTTGCATTCCAGGATGACTGGCTCTAGGTGAGTGATCACACCATCATAATTCTCTGGGTCATGAAGATCTTTTTTGTATAGTTCTTCTGTGTATTTTTGCCACCTTTTCTTAATATTTTCTGCTTTTGTTAGGTCCATACCATTTCTGTCCTTTATTGTGCCCATCTTTGCATGAAATATTCCCTTGGTATCTCTAATTTTCTTGAAGAGATCTGCAGTCTTTCCCATTCTGTTGTTTTTCTCTATTTCTTTGCACTGATCTCTGAGGCAGGTAGTGCTAGTGGCAAAGAATCCACCTGCCACTGCAGGAGATTCAAGAGACATAGGTTTGATCTCTGGGTCAGGAAGATTCCCTGGAGGAGGACATAGCAACCTACTCCAGTGTTCTTCCCTGGAGAATCCCATGGACAGAGGAGCCTGGCAAGCTGTAATCCATAGGGTCACAGAGTCAGACACGATTGAGCATATATGCAAATCAATATATATTTATAAGCGTAAAATGTGAAAGGATAGCTGATAAACCTTTGTACTAGAGCTGTTTGCTATGAACTCTGAAAAATCACTGGGCACAAAAAAGGGTGCAGACCTTCCTTCTGACCGTGCCAAGGATCTCGAGTAGCACATCAGCCCTATGGGGGAGGGGCAGGATGCAGGAAAGAGGGATATGACAGGACATTAGATTCTACGAGTGACAGGTCCTGACATCTGTGAATCCTGTAGTGAAGGGCCCTCCTCTGTGGAGTGTGCCGGGACAACCAGCGCTCGAGCGGGCTCCCTTGAGAGTCACTTCCCTACGTGAATGATGGGGAGACAGTGTGCACTTTCTCAGGCAGGCGCCACCTCTGACTGCCTCTCCCCTCCTTACAGAACCCACCACAGCTCTGTTCAGGGAGCCCTTTGCAGCCCAGCCAGGTGGACAGAGGGAAAAGGGAATCTGTTGCCGCCAGTTGGTTGGACCCTCGTTGGACACTCCACCCCTCCCTACCTCCACTAAGCTGGGCCTATTGCATCTTCTTTCCTTGAATTTGGAACCAGGGCCAGAAGACACTCAGAATTCCCTCTGGGATCTTGAAATACGAAGTGATTTAACACCGAGGCTGGGGCAGCCATGTCTGACTCACATGTGGAGGAAGGAGGAGAAACAGAGAGAAGAGGGGAATGGTAGTACACAGAAGTGGAGCAGCCCTGGAGAATGCGGGCCAGGAAACCTCTGGTCCCGGCTCTGCTTGTGCCCTGCCCGTGGGTTCTGTGAGCCTCTTTCTGGCTGCAATACATCCCCTTGGCGATTAGCTGGTAGGAACATTTCTCATGCCCAGGGGCCCTGGATGGGTGGGACAGTTAACATTGTAACCCACATCTTACCTGTGTAGTCATGAGATGCTGACCCAACTTCCTCCTCTTTCACCCACTGCATGTTTATCAGGACCCCCTTGGGACACGGGGACGAGACACGGGATTACACTCAAGTCACCCACATGCTTTCTCTCAACGCTCATTTAAGTTGCTTGAGAGAGGAAATGGCAGAGTCACTTCCCTTTCCTCAATTGCCATCTGTCCTCCTGCTTCAGTGACCCCATTCGCAGCTCCAACATCCTTCCCCAAGTAGGATGTGAGCTGGAAAGTGGGCGGAAGTGGCAACAACACCATTTATTTCCATGCTTCTCCCTTAAGCAGGCGAATCTAGGGGAAATATTTTGTGAGCTCCACTTCATGCAGACCTAAAGGGGGGTAACTGCTTCCCTTCTTTCTGGGTGGAAGAGCTTGAGGTGAGAGCTTCACAGGCTCCCTGGGATGGCACACACCTGGTGGCTGAAGCAGGAAACAAAATTCAGGATACCCACTCTCAGCAGGGCACTCACCTCTGTGCGGCCACAGCCTGGAAGGATGCGCAGAAGACGGAGACCCACACCCGGGCTGCGGTTCAATTTACCTGCTCCCCAGGCGGAGCCCCCCAGTCCTAGGGGCAGAAGAGTGTCAAATGTGTCTTGTCATGCCCCTCCCAAGCCCAGAGCTTCCAGTTCAGTCAGGGCCCTGGTGATGCTGTGGCACTTTCACCGTCACACTCGGAGAAGCATGTAGTCATTCTGTCCTCCCTGTCCTCAAGAACTAGGCTAAAATGAGAGACCAGTTCAGACATCCAGTTTCTATGTCCAAAGTTCAGATTATGATCCCTTTGCTTCTCTGACCACAGCAGGAGAAGGGTAGGATGCAAACAGCCCCTGTCTCTCCAGCTGCATATCAGGACCCCATACCTGCAACCGTCCCACGTGGGCATGCTTCTCAGCCTGCTCCTCACAAACAGAGCTGACGGGCAGGTCACAGACACTTCTGGGTTTGGGTCTGCGGCACTTCCACCCGTGAGCAGGGGCTGAGAGATGTGGTGGGTATGTCCTGGAACCTGCTTCTGTGGCCCTCTAAACTGTGTGGCTGGGGCCGCAGGGGCTCTGAGATTTGGGCGACGCACCCCACCTCTGTTTTACCTCTAGATAGGCCTGTTCTGACCTGGTCTTAGTTCAGCCAATGACTCCACTCCCATCTCCATGACCAAGCCCCATCCTGGGACTCTAGCCAGTGGGTCTCACTTTGTTTCCTATTCCCAAGTTTCTTTCTTGATAATCTGCTCCTGCCTTCGTTTCCCAAAGCTGGGAGTTTATCTTCCTGTCTTCCGAGACCTCCTGTCAGGGGGGAGCTGCGGATCTGCCTCTTGTCCACTGACTGATCCTTTCACTGAAGTGACCCTCCTGGGGAGACCCCAGCGGAATCACTGGTCTGGAGCCCGCAGCCTGCCTGCCTCTCCCCCCGCCATCTCCCTGCCCAGGGGTGCCCGCTGGCCCAGCTAGGCAGGTCCTGGCCCCTCCTCACCAGCCAGGCTGAGGCCTAGACCTGACAGAATCCAAGCCCGTTGGAGATGTCACCTCACAGAGTATAATTATTATTTCTCATTTAACTTCTGAACTGGATTGAAGCTTCACAGTCAGGGCTCTTGGTTAGGAAACTGGCCGCATTGTGGCTTAAAAAGTAAGACCTTGTGGAGGAAAGAAATATGAGGGTGGGAGCAGGGAGGTGTGTGCAGAAGGCGGGAGACCCTGGTCTTTCCCCTCGTGATTTCTTTGTGTCCTGGACCGCGTTTCCTCTGAATAAACTGCTCACAAGTATTCACGTGACTGTGGTCCTTGGACACAGGATCACGACTCGTCACAGAAGAACTCAGTTAACTTGCCGGCCTGCCAGGGAATGAGGGCACCTGTCTTGCCTTTGAGCCCTTCCATGAAAGGCATTTCTTGTTTTATTTTGGAGACCTTTTGAATGAAGTGGAGGGACACTGAAGAGAAAGAACTTTTCTATATTCACTGTGTTCCAGCCCATACCAACATACTGCTCATCCCTCTGTTCAGCCCTAACATGTTCTTATGAGGGTGACTTACGCCTAATATGTGTCTATGCTATGCAGTCACTGAAGAATTAACAAAGGATCTCTGGCATCTATGACTGCTGTCACAATGAGCACAGAGTTAGTCACGTGAAACATGTCACATTATACCTGAAACAATTCCCCACATCACCTGGTGAGATCTGTGTTCCTTGGAGAGGATCTAAAGGGTAGTAACAAGTTCAAGGTCACCCGGCTTGTTGGGGTGGAGCCGGAAAGTGGGCTCCACATTCCCTTTCTGAGCTGCTCTGGTCATGATTAGATGGTTTTTCAACGGGGTATAAGACTCCGAGAGACAGAAAGAGTATTATCCATCTCATGTTACTGGAAAAGAAGTGACTTCTCCAGTCTCAGTCCCAGCCTGAGGAGGAGGAGGTGGCTGGTTTGGAAACGCCATCCTTACCTCATGAGCAGCCAATTCCAAGTTCAAGCTGATCTGAGTCCTTGAGGCCACAAAGAGGGTCTGGGGTCCAGGCATAACTGTGAATGTTGGCAAAGGGAAGGGAGTTTCTGGAGAGGGCCAGGAGGCACTGGGGGTGGCAGAGATGGCTAGCTACACTGTGTTCAGCCTCCTGAGGTCCAGTGTTTCATTTTATTTAAAAAAAGTTTTAAGGTCTTTCTTTCTTTTTGGGTACTCTGTGGGGCATGCAGGATCTTGTTTCCCTGACCAGGGATCAAACCCACACCCCGTTCCATGCAAGGGTGGAGTCTTAACCACTGGACCACCAGGGAAGTCCCTAGTGTTTCATTTTAAACTCCTTACGTTGTGGCTCCTGAAACCCCACCAGGTGAATTCATTTTCCACATGAAGGCACTGGCTGAGGGTCTTTGAATGATTCCAAGAAAGGATCTAGGAAACCCCCATATTTTTGTTGACACCAGGGTGTAAATAAAGAGCTAAATGTCACAAAGGGGATGGTTGGCATTCAGGGGAGACAGACTTCCAGGGCCAGAGGTGTCTGAGGAGGAAAATTCCCAGGAAGTCACAGAAATCTTAGGCAGGCAAGCGGGTCTCTGTGGGGGATAGAAGAGGGCTTTGAGCTGATTTGTCTAAATCTTCAGAGGAAGCTTCACATGCTCCCCAGGCACATCCTGGTGATGCTCAGACACCTTTGTGTGAAACACCTCCTTCCACATCTCTGCTGGGCCCTTTCAGCTTTGAAATGTTGATTTTTCCTTAAATGAGTATCCCTAGTAGTCCCAACATTTGAAAAAGATGGCAATTTCTCAACCAGGACTCCCCTGCAAAAATGGGGCTCTGATGCCCTGACCAGGGCAGTCTTCGGATGTAGCAAGGGAACTAGACTGCTTCTAGATGGTGCAAGTTCTGTGCTGTTCTTGGGAGAAGCAAGTCAGGCTTCGCATCTTCCGGGTTCCAAGTCTTTTTCAAGGACGTGGTCCTGGCAGAGGGTGAGAGACGACAGGGCAGCAGCCGCAGGTCCCCAGCTCTGTGAACCCGTCTGCGTGTGACTCATCTCAACTCTTCCTCTTGTGAGCCGTGCCTGGTGCTCTGTCACTTTCCCCATCCTTATTCTGGCTGGCCGCCCACCTGATATGAGAGTCCATTGTGAAATTCTACCTCCTAAGTGCAAGGGCTAAGGCGTGTCATCTGGCCACATCACTTCATGGCAAATAGATGGGGAAATAATGGAAACAGTGACAGACTTTATTTTCTTGGGGTCCAAATCACTGTAGATGGTGACTGCAGCCATGAAATTAAAAGACATTTGCTCCTTGGAAGGAAAGTTATGACCAATCTAGACAGCATATTAAAAAGTACAGACGTTACTTTGCCAACAAAAGTCCATCCAGTCAAGGCTATGGTTTTTCCAGTAGTCATGTATGGATATGAGAGTTGGACTATTAAGAAAGCTGAACACCGAAGAATTGATGCTTTGGAACTGCGGTGTTGGAGAAGATTCTTGAGAGTCCCTTGGACTGCAAGGAGATCAAACCAGCCAATCCTAAAGGAAATCAGTCCTGAATATTCATTGAAAGGACTGCTATTGAAGCTGAAACTCCAATATTTTGGCCACCTGATGCGAAGAACTGACTCATTTGAAAGGACCCTGATGCTGGGAAAGATTGAAGGCAGGCAGAGAAGGGGACAACAGAGGATGAGATGGTTGGATGGCATCACCAACTCAATGGACATGAGTGAGTAAACTCTGGGAGCTGGTGATGGACAGGGAAGCCTGGCGTGCTGCAGTCCATGGGGTCAAAAAGAGTCGGACATGACTGAGCGACTGAAATGAACTGAACTGAACTGAAGACAATCTAGGTTTCTCCATGCTTCCATCCTTTCTGCTCCTCCCATCTCTTTTCCAGGCCGTATGAATAAATTGGCATGATTTATTGGCAGTGTGGCATAAATTGGCAGTATGGCATGATTTCTGGAGGTAGACAGAGTCCACCATTTACTTACCGTGTGAAATCAGTGAGTTCCTTAACCTCATGCCCTCATCTCCAAAAGGGACTTAATATTGACATCTGCCTTGAAGCATTTGTGAAGTGGGAAGATGTGATACAGGTAAAGCCCTTAGAATTAGAATTAGCATTTAGATCTCCTTATATTTTAGCCATTATATTACCATCATGTCAAACCTTGATCTCCTCAGAACTCTGGTGAACTTTGTCCTAACCACTCCTTCTCTTCCTGCTGGTCCCCGCAACTGTTAGAATCCCATAGAGAGAAAGCAGCCATCCCCAGGACAAGCTGCGGAGGCAGCTCTCAGTCACCAGCCCTATTGACCCAATATCTGATTTCTTTCACCATCTTTCCTTTGTGCTTCTGGATCAGTGTTACACACCATTAACTTTCTTTCCTAGCATCTCAGTATTCCAGACCATCCCAACACACAGTCACTGGTATTTCTCCCATCAGGAGTGATTCTCCATAATGCAGGCTTTCCCAGAAGCCCAGTAAGAGGATCCTTTCCAGGGGGAAATCGCGCCCCTGTAATGGTCCATGCCAGCAGCGCTGGCACAGATGGAGCTGCTGTTTCCCATAATTGCAACACAACTGGTGTCAGAGTTCTCCTCCCAGGTAAAGGTTGACTACACAGTGTGAGCTCCTCTCATCACTGACTTCAGGAGACTATATCCTCCTACACTTGCCTGCAGTGGGATCTTCAGGGTGGGCTTTGGGAAATTTTTAGGTAAGTGTTTTTTGTGCTCCCCTGGGCATTATGCCATTTGCCCCTGCCTCACCTGCTCTAACCATATCCCCTCTTCTTTCTTTGTTCTCATGGTCTGCCTGTGGTAGGAGATCTTAGATGAGTATTGTCTTTATTGAAAAGTGGGAGAAGGTAATAGATAGACACAGGATGTAGTCAAGATAAGATTTCATTTTGAAACATCTGATGCAGAGTCACCAGTCACTGTGACTCCAGGCACATGCGTTTGGGATACTTCTATTGTTTGTGAGGGAGGGAACTGACTGTGTCCACTTGGAGATCTCTAATCTAGAAGGGATCAAGGAACTTGATCATTTGACCTAGATTCAGCTGCATCTTTAATCCTCACCCAGACATAACCCGAGACACTTTGAGTGGCTTCCCATTGCCTACTCAATTAAGTTGAAACTTTTTATTTGTTATATAAGACCCTCACTCTCTCTCAACTATTTCTTTGTTTTTTTTTTCTTTTATGTTTGCTTTATGTGTAGAGTTTTCTCAAACCAAACAGAATTGTCACTGATTTTCCAGAAACCATGCTTACAATCCCCCATAGCACCTAGGACCACCACCTCAATACTTTTACTTGTGCTGTTCTTTCTGCTTTGAATAACTTCATTCACTATCACATCATGTTGAAATCAACTTATTTTCTTAAATATAGTTTATTTTTAGAGCAGTTTAATTTCAAAGAAAAATTGAGTGAGAAGTACAGAGCATTCCCATATACCTACCCTTCCCTCACCCCACACATACAGCTTCCCCACCAGAGTGGGACATTGGTTACAGCAGATGAACCTATGCTAAAATATCTTTAACACGAAGAGGCCATGGTTTACATTAGGGTTCACCCTGGCTGTTGTATGTTCTATGGGCCATAATGCCATGTGTCTACCTTTATAGGATCATACAGAATAATTTCACTGCCCTAAAACTGACTTACTGTTCAAGGTCAAAAACAAATGCTTCTTGTTTTAATCCAGTATGTATTCAGTAAGCCTTTAGTGAGTGTTTACTCTGTTGTAAGTACCAGGGACACAAAGCTGAGTAATTCCCAGACTTTGAGCTTAGGAGATAACAATACTACAAGAGAGACTTCCCTGGTGGCCCAGGGGTTAGGACTCCGTACTTCCACTGCAGGAGGTGTGGGTTCCATTCCTGGTCAGGGAGCTAAGATCTTGCATGCCACATGGCATGGCCTAAAAACAAAATAAGTAAATAAAAATATAACAACAACACACACAAACCCATGAAAAAAATTAAAGGGGCAGAAAATGCAAGTATTTATTTATACTTAAATAAATATAGAAAAATAAAAAAGCAATATGACAAGAAAGATGGTGACTTCAATGGATAATGGTGACACAGTGTGTATCAGAGAATGCTGGGTGGAACAAATATCCTTCAGCAATTTCCATGTATTTTTAATCTTTTGTACACACTGCCAATTTTGATCCATAATTTTATCTGTCTCTTGGGTATTCCACCTGAAAAATCAATGATGTCTCAGGTATATGACCAATATCAGGTCCTAAACTGATCTATCCAATATAAGTCAATAAATTTGTCCTTTAATATCAAAAGTGTTGGGCCCTCTTGACTGCTAAGTGCTGTATCTTCTGGATTGAGACAGTAGTCTTGGAACTTGGCGATTCTGCAAACAAGCGTGGAGTCCCACAGGGAACCTCAGTTAAGCTACAGCACTTGCTGGAGGCAGTTCCTCCAGCAAGGGCCTAAGGAAGCCTTTGCAGTTTATTGCCATTAAAAGTCCCTAAGGGGCATGTACATATGCTATCGCCATGTGGATATGTGGAAAATGAAGGTTCTCCATCAACATGGAATGTTCTAGACACAGTCATCACAGACACCTTCTGTGATGAGAGCTGGAAAAATTCCGACATCATCAGCAAAGTGAAGAGGGCTTGTTAGCTCCTTAGGTTGGAGCTTAAAGAAAGGCAGTTTCATTAGTCTTTAGCTTGCCTCTCAGATCTCTGCATGAATCACAGCTCTGACAGAGCAAATTCCTGTAATTTCATTGCAGAGTGAGTGCCTGCCTTATTCAAGTCTTTTCTCAACCTGCTTAGCAGCTGCCCGCTGGCAAAAGTGCCACAGCCCGCCACCACTTTACTCACATTTTACGAAATCCAAGTTAAACTGATGGCCTGTTAACATTCTTGGTCTGGCAAGGGCTGCAGAAAAAAATACACCTAAAAAAGAAAAGAACTGATAGGCTGCCAAAAAATATTATCTCCCCGACTAAAGACCTAAATTATTAAAACACTGTGGCCTAAAGGAGAAATTCTGCTGAACTGATGTGAATGCAGTACTTTGAGAATAATCACACCTGAGGTTGTGGCTTTATTAAATCTCCCAACTTAACTTTGATCCGTAAAGCCTTCTGGCAAAGTGCCTGGAATTTTGGACGCTAGTAACCAGCTTAAGACGAGTTTGTTTCATTTACTTGGAATGATAGATTCTTCTGATGGGGCTCCTGACTGCGGACAGTGTTCCTCTTTTGTTTCACAATTCCATCATGCAGTCACACAATCACACACTAGAGAGTCCCCTATGTGATCCATCCTGACTATTGACCAGGCCATCTAGGCGGGATACAACCAAAGACTCCTGGCGAGTATGCTGTGAAGGTAAGACTGTGAGTACAGACCACCAGGCCCCTCGGGCCACTGCACAGGGAACTGAGAACACAGATAAGCCTGGGGACAGCCTTTGTCTCCAAATCTGAGAGGTCACACAGTACAAGTCTGACCAAATGTCTTGTATAATGATTAAGGCTCGCAGCTAAAATGACTACTCCCTGTTTGCTGTGTGTAAGATGTATTCTTAGAGGAGGGAGATCTAAAATTGAGCTGAAATTGAGGATGATATTGTGGTGTTATCAATGGAGGTGAAAGAGTTTCTGGACACGTTATGAGACTGTATGCAGACCAGACTGAGCTGTAAAGATGATGAGACAATTAGCTAGAGGAGAGAGTGATGATAACAGTAACTAACATTTACGTAGTTAACTGAATTTTCACAGCAGCCTTATAGGTATATGCTATTCATATGCACTCCTATTAAAGTTTTTTATTTTTATCTATTTTTTTAAGTTTTAATTTTATATTGGAGCACAGTTTCTTAACAGTGTTGTGTTAATTTCAGATGTACAGCAAAGTGATTCTGTTATACACATACATTTGTCTATTCTTTGTCAAATTCCTTTCCTTTTTAGGTTGGTACAGAGTATTGAGCAGAGTTCCCTGCACTGTGCCCGCTGCCCACAGAGATTCCCCTGGGCTGAGCCACACTCAGAACAGTCTTTTGTGCCCCAGTAGGCCCTTGTTGGTAATCCATTTTAAATCTAGCAGTGTATACCCCTTTTTGGATGAAGAAACTGAAGTTGACAGAGTTAAGTGATTTGCCTGAGATGTCTCAGGTGCTAAGTGATTAAGTTGGGACTTGGAAGCTGCCATGTCACACTATGTCTCAGAGACCCCACATAGGAAAGGTACAAGGGGGTAAGCTGTGAGTGGAACCAAACCCATATGCCACACAAGACCAGGCTGAGAGGGAGGGAAGCAGCAAGAGTCAGCTTCTCCCAATTGCTGAGACCTAAGGGGAACCGAGCAGAAGAGATCCACGGAGGCAATGGTCTCTGAAGACAACCGGAATAGTGGGCATCATTCCTCAGGGAGCATTGTGAAGGGAAGGAAGCAAGCACTTGTGGGGGATGTCATGCAAGGATTTAGAAATAAATGATCAGGGCAGGGACAAAGAGAGAAAAGGGAAAGTATTTGAATGACTCAGTGGGCAAAGTGGAAGTAGTTCAAGTCAAATCTTGTATATTTTCTAAGCTTCTATAAAAATTTGAAGGAAATCATCCAAGAGAGCTGAGAGTTTATCTTTTCAAAAACTTTACCTTCAATTTACATCCAGGGGGTTAGGCTTCTGGGGGAAGGGAACACTTCCTGGACTGGTGCTGTGCATCTGAAGGGAAGTCTGAAGCTTATAGAGACAATGAGCACTTTCTGAACGAGGCTTCTGTTGTGTGAGAAGCCCTGGCTGATGATGCCTAGCTGCCTGATGTCTCTGGGTGAGACCAGCAGAAAGGGAGAGCTCTTCCCGTCGGTGCTTGTTGTCAGCAGGGCCCTCAGTGGGTCCTACCTCCTCATGTTGCTAGGCTCACCTGAGTTTGTTGGTAGAATTCTTCATCTTGGCTGGAGTCTGGGAACAGAAAATCCATCCCCGTACCCAGAGACACCAAGCGGATTGTTGTTGGGGAAGCTCCTTCCATAGTCTCAAGTAGTAATAGCAGGGAAAAGTGGGAGCCATCTCAGACCAAAATGCATCACAGTCTATGAAATAGGTCAGAAATTATATGCTAAACTTACTCAGGGTGACTGTATCCTAAAATGAACGTTTCAGTAGGACTCAGAATCTCCTAACATAATAGCCCAAATGACAAGGATACAGTAAAAAATCACCCATCATAATAAAAACCAGGAAATCACAACTTGATTGAGAAAAGCCAATCAACAGATACCAACACCAAGGTGAATCTGATGTTGGGATTATCCACTAAGGATTTTAAGGCAGCTATCATAAAAACGCTTCCACAGCAATTGCAAATTCTCTTGAAACAAATAAAAAAAAAAAAGGGAGAAGAAGAAGTCTCAGTGAAGAAATAGAAGGTGAAAAGTGAAAGTGTTAGTCACTCAGTCGTGCCTGATGCTTTGTGACTCCATGGACTGTAGCCCACCAGGCTGCTCTGTCCATGAAATTCTCCAGGCAAGAATACTGGGGTGGGTTGCCATTCCCTTCTCCAGGGGATCTTCCCAACCCAGGGATCAAACGTAGGTCTCCTGCATTGCAGGCGGATTCTTTACTACTAGCGCCACCTATATTAAAAAAACAAATGTAAATTGCACAACTGAAAAATATAGTAAGAGGTTTTTAGAACTCATTGGACAGACTCAAAAGTAGAGGTGAGGGAAGATGGGATTACTATATTTGAGGATAGACCAACAGTGTTTATTCAGTCTGAACAACAGAGGGAAAATAAACTGGAAAAAAAAGTAAACAGAATCCCAGGAACATGTGGGATAAAAGCAAAGAGTTAACATACATATCACCAGTTTCCTATGAGGAGAGAAGAAAGAGTGGTGTGAGTGAAAAAATATTCAAAGAAATAATAGTTTTCAAAGAAAACTTTTCAGTTTGGTGAGAAGTGTGAACCTGAAGAATCAAGAAGCTGGTAAAACTCCAAATGTGACAAACCCAGAGACATCCACTGGGGGGACACATGGTAATTAAAATTCTGACAAGAAAAAAAGCCTTGAAAGCAGCCAGAGAGAAATAACGCAAGCCTATAGAAGAAGATCAATTCAGCTGACAGTGAATTTCCCATCTGAAACTGTGGGGACAAACTTCCTTCCATATATAGAAACACAAATTCTATATCTGGTCAAACTATTCTTCAGGAATAAATGGAAAGTAAATATATTCTCAGATGAAAGAAAATGGAAAGAATTTGTTAGTTACCCACTATTGGACAATGGCTAATGAAAGTTCGTCAAACACAAGAAGTGGTGAAAGAAGAAATCTTGGAGCATGAGGAAGGAAGAAAAAAAAACAACAAAAAGGACACAAAATAGGGGACATACACCAGACTATCCTTCTCTTCTTGAGTTTTCAAGCCATTTGTGATGACTGAAGCAAAAATTCAAACACCATCTGATCCTAACAACAATGGTATTAAAAGTGGGGTAGGTAAATGTGCCTTACTAGAAGTAAGATTCTTGTACTTCGCGCAGAGAGATGAAGTACTGACACTAGTAGACTGTTACACACACATATTATAATATCCAGAGAAACCAAGAAAACCACACAGAGAGTTAGACTCAGAAACACTATAAATGATGCAAAGTGAAATCCTTAAAAATGTTCAAATGTACAAGAGCTTCAGAAAAGAGAAACAGAAAAATGAGCTTTAGAGGAAATAAATGGGAAATAAATGATGAAGTGTCAGTTCTATCAATAATTATGTTAAAAGGAAGTGTAAAAGTGAATATAAAAAAAAAAAAGCAGAGATTAGGGGAGTGGATTTTAAAAATCGAGCTACCATATGATCCAGCAATCCCACTTTGGGGCATTTAGCTGAAGAAAACCACAATTTGAAAATATACATGCACCCCAATGTTCATTGCAGCACTATTCACAGTAAGACATGGAAACAAACTAAATGTCCATCGACCTATGGATAAAGGAGATGTGGTACATGGAATGTACCACAATGGAATACTGCTGAGCCATAAAAAAGAATGAGATAGTGCCATTGGCAGCAATATGGATAGAGATTATCACACTAAGTGGGGTAAGTCAGAGAAAGATAAATACCATACGACACCACTTATACATGAAATCTAAAAAAAATTATACAAACGAACTTATTTATGAAACAAAAATGGACTCACAGACTCAGAAAACAAACTTAATGGTTATCAAAGGGGAAAAGTTGTGTGTGTGGGGGGGTTGTAAATTAGGGTTTGGGATTGACATATAGATACTACTATATACAAAATAGATAATGAACAAGGACCTACTGTATAGCTAGCATAGGGAACGCTACTTGATATTCTGTAATAGCCTAAATGGGAGAAGAATTTGAAACAGATTAGATATATATAGATATATAGATACAGATAAAGATATGCATAAATTAATCACTTTGCTGTACACCTTAAACTAATACAACATTGTAAATCAACTAAACTCCAACAGAAAATAAAAAATTATAAAACCAGTTGAATACTACTCAACAGTTAAAAAGAGAGAACTATGGATATATACAACAATGTGGCTGAAGCGCCAGAGAATTATGCCGAGTGACAAAAAAGAATCTCACAAGGTTACATACTGCATGATGCCATTAATATAACATTCTTTAAATGACAAAATTCTAGAAATGGAGACCAGAATAGTGTCTGTCACGGGTTAGGGATGTGGGTGATAGGGTGGGAGAAAGATGGATATGATTAAAGGTGGGTGATTATAACCAGGCAACAGGAGGGATCTATGTAGTAACTGACCTGCTGTGGATCTTACCTGTGGTGGTAGACGCACAAGCCTACATGTGATAAAACTACATAGAAACAAATACATGCAAGTAAAATGAGAAATTTGAATGAGAGTAGCTAATTGTACTAATATTAATACCCTAGTTGTGATATTCTATGTTTTTTTAAGATGTTATCATTAGGGAACAGGGCAGGAGATGTGGGCTTGATCCTTGGGTTGGGAAGAACCCCTGGAGAAGAAAGTGGCGACCCATCCCAGTATTCTTGCCTGGGAAATCCCGTGAATAGAGGAGCCTGGTGGGCTACAGTCCATGGGGTAGCAAAAGAGTCCGACACGACTTTGCAACCAAACACCAACCATTTGGGAAAAATGGGTGAAGAATACATATGATCTCTCTGTATTATTTCTTACAATTGGATATAAATCTACAGTGTTCTCAAAATAAAAAGTTCAATTGAATTCACCATTTGACTGTATTTAAGTGAGTGTTTTTTTTTTTCAAAGCATTAAAAGAAGGAACTCTTTCATTTGCTCTTTGACAATTCCTTGCCCTGGTTGAGGGCCTTTGTCCCTCCTCCTTCCAGTAATCTCCTTCCCACTAAACATTACAGAGTTAAAATGAAAAATAAGATATATTTTAATTTTGTCATTTAGGGTTTTGTGCCTTTCTTGAGTTGATCTGATAAATTCATTACTTCTCTTCCCATTAACTAAAGGTCTTCACTATCTGTTAGACCCAACAATATCTTACATTTAAATGGAACGCAACAGTTAGCATCATTCCTTGTTTTGTTTTCTACAACTAACTTACGAATTGAAGGATAATTTTTAACATTTAGAAGAAAACATTTTTCCTGCTGATAGTAGTTATAATATTACTTTAAACAAATCTGTTATATACTACTCCAATTGTCCTAAAAAAGAAATTGTGGTGAGGATTCTTCCCAAGAGAATTCAACAGTTTTTGTTATAAAGACCATGAACAACTATGATTAACAGGACTTCGCTGGTGGCACAATGGATGAGAATCCGCCTGCCAATGCAAGGGATACAGGTTTGATCCCCAGCCTGGGAAGATTCCACATGTTGTTCAGTCACTCAGTCATGTCAGACTCTTTGTGATCCCATAGACTGCAGCACAACATGCTTCTCTGTCCTTCACCATCTCCCAGAGTTTGCTCAAACTCATGTTCATTGAGTTGATGATGCCATCCAACCGTCTCATCCTCTGTTAACCCCTTCTTCTCCTGCCCTCAATCTATCCCAGCATCAGGGTTTTTTCCAATGAGTCAGCTCTTCGCATTAGGTGGCCAAAGTATTGGAGCTTCAGCTTCAGCATCAGTCCTTCCAATGAATATTCAGGGTTGATTTCCTTTAGGATTAACTGGTTTGATCTCATTGCTGTCCAAGGGACTCTCAAGAGTCTTCTCCAGTACCACAAATTGAAAGCATCAATTCCTCAAATCTTAGCCTTCTCTGTGGTCCAACTCTCACAACCGTACATGATTATTGGAAAAATCATTGCTTTGACTATATGGACCTTTGTTGGCAAAGTGATGTCTCTGCTTTTTAATACACTGTTTAGGTTTGTCATAGCTTTTCTTCCAAGGAGCAAGCGTCTTTTAATTTCAAGGCAGCAGTCACCATCCATGGTGATTTTGGAGCCCAAGAAAATAAACTCTGTCACTGTTTCCATTTCTTCCCATCTATTTGCCATGAAGTGATGGGACTGGATGCCATGATCTTCATTTTTTTAATGTTGAGTTCTAAGCCAACTTTTTCACCCTCCTCTTTCACATTCATCATGAGGCTCTTGAGTTCCTCTTTGATTTCTGCCATTAGGGTGGTGTCTTCTGCATATCTGAGGTTATTGATATCTCCCCTGGCTTGTGATTCCAGCTTGTGATTCACTCAGCTTGTCATTTCCCATGATGTACTCTGTATGGAAGTTAAATAAGCAGGGTGATAATATAGAGCTTTGTTGTAACCCTTTCCCAATTTTGAGCCAATCCACTTGTTCATGTTTGGTTCTTACTGTTGCTTCTTGACCTACATACAGGTTTCTCAGGAGGCAGGTAAGGTGGTCTGGTATTCCCATATTTTTAAGAACATTCCACAATGTGTTGCTATCCACACAGTCAAAGAATTTAGCATAGTTAAGGAAGCAGAAATGGATGCTTTTCTGGAAGTCCCTTGCTTTTTCAATGATCCAATGGATGTTGCCAATTTGATCTATGGTTCCTTGGCCTTTGCTATATCCAGCTTGTACATCCAGAAGTTTTCGATTCACATACTATTGAAGCCTAGCTTGAAGGATTTTGGGCTTTACCTTGCTAGCATGTGAAATGAGTACAATTGTGTGGTAGTTTGAGCATTCTTTGGCATTTCACTTCTTTGGGATGAGAATGAAATTTGACCTTTTCCAGTCCTGTGGCCACTACTGAGTTTTCCAAATTTGCTGGCATATTGAGTGCAGCACTTTCACAGCATCATCTTCTAGGATTTGAAATAGCTCAGCTGGAATTCCATCACTTCCACTAGCTTTGTTTGCAGTATTGCCTTCTAGGGCCCACTTAACTTCACACTCCAGGATGTCTGGCTCTAGCTGAGTGACCACACCATCATGGTTTAATATCTTCTGCTTCTGTTAGGTCCATATCATCTTTGTCCTTTATTGTACCCATCTTTGATGAAATGTTTCCTTGATATTGCTAATTTTCTTGAAAAGATATTAGTCTTTCCCATTCTACTGCTTTCCTCTATTTCTTTGCATTCAACATTTCACAGGGCAACTAAGCCCATGTGCCACAACTACTGAGACTGTACTGTAGCTGCTGAAGCCTGTATGTCTAGAGCCTGTTCTCTGCAACTAGAGAAGCCAAGGCATTGAGAAGCCCATGCTCTGCAACTGAAGAATAGCCCCTCCTGGCCACAGCCAGAGAAAGCCCACACAGCAACAAAGACTCGATGCAACCAAAAATGAAATTAATTAATTAATTTTAAAAAATTAAACAATAATGAAAAAAATTAAAATGTGATCAGCCAAGTGCTATTTACTCACAGATGTGTGTTGTGTGGAGTTAGGTAGACCTGAGTTATATTAATAGAGGTACTCTCCAGGGGCCACTCTGTAAGATCTCTGTGACTGCAACCCTCTCATCCCTAGCTGAGCAGTAACCTAACCGTCCTTTGTGCATGCATGCTAAGTCACTTCAGTCATTTCCAACTCTTTGCAACCCCATGGTCTGTAACCCACCAGTCTCCTCTGTCCACAGGGATTTTCCAGGCAAGAAAACTGGAGTGGTTTGCCATTTTCTTCTCCATGGGATCTTCCCGACCAGGGATCGAAACCATGTCTCTCCTATCTCCAGCATTGGCAGGCAACTTCTTTACCGCTAGTGCCACCTGGGAAGCCTAACTGTCAACCACCCCTAAAACAGCTAACAACAAACAGAGAAACGTTCTAAGCCAGGGTTGACAATCTTTCTCCTGTAGAGTCAGAATAAGTTACTTTGGCTTTTGAGCTGTAATGGTCTGTGTTACAACCACTCAGCTCTGTTCTTTCAACAGGAAGGCAGCCGTAGATAATCTGTAAAGAAACGGTGTGGCTGTGTCCAATAAAACTGTATGTGTGGAAGTTGAAATTTGCACTTCATACAGTTGTTATATGTCATGAACTATTATTGTTCTCTGATTTTTCTTTAACCATTGCAAAATGCACACAGGCCATGCAAGAACAGGTGGGGGACAGCAGTCTGTAAATGCTGACCCTGCTTTAGGCATGGACCTGGCGACTGTTAGCCTACCTTTTGGAAGGAAAACGTGGGATATTAAACTTGGTTACGAATATCTTAATGTGTGTTTCGTAGCATTAAGCTCATTTGGGTAGTTTTTCCAAAAATTAACAAGAAGCATTTCATAGGTGGAGAAACATTTTATTAAGAGGTTTTACATACATTCAATATATATATAGTTTATATAAATTTAATATATGTAATTTATGTATTTTATATGTATATTCTATTCATATTCATTCAATAAATAAACAGTAATGGAAGCTATTTTAGTGTTCC
This sequence comes from Dama dama, assembly GCF_033118175.1. Taxonomy (NCBI): domain Eukaryota; kingdom Metazoa; phylum Chordata; class Mammalia; order Artiodactyla; family Cervidae; genus Dama; species Dama dama. The sequence goes on along the minus strand of NC_083695.1, from coordinate 12,809,679 downwards.
TTTTCCATAAGCAGAGCACTAACCTGTAGACCATTAATCGCTCCTAAAAGCCACACTTCTTGCTGCTGCTGACACCACAGAAACAGACTATATTCCTATTCTAATCTGACAAACCTTGAGAAATGCAGGTGCTGAAATTTGAGTAAATTTGCTTTCATCTGCAGATTGCCTTCACTGTGCAGCTCACGGGAATGTGAGCTCTGGCATTGTTGGGAGCTGTCAGTCAGGGCAACTGATATCCTGGGTGAAATAATTGAGTCACAGAAACATCAGATAACAGTCTGAGGAAGGATGCTGATACTATCTCCTTACCTACCTGGGGGGGACCCAGCCTGTTCTTCTGAAAGGAGCTGTTTGTTCACTTCTTTACCCTAGGCTTGAAAGGAAAGTTTGGACATCACTGGAGTCTCAGACATGACAAGTCATCATCTTCTTCAGTGATACATTCATATCCAATGAGAGCTGTCAAAAAATCCCGGTGATTTTAACTTGAGAGCAAACTTCAAACATTTTTCAGAGCCTGTTATCATTTTGTCTTCCTTAGTTTTAAGAGGTTCCCCATCAGTGGTTGGAACTCTCATTTCTAGCAGGGGGTAACTCCATTCCTTAACTTAAGGCTTTGTGTTTAAAAAAAAAAAAAAGTGTGTAATTTTAAGCCAAATGTAGCTATTAGAGATATTAACTTCTGATAAGTAATTTTTACATCAGACAGCTATTTTTCCCAAAAGCTACTTCTCAGCTGCATTTTTTCCCCCAAAGTTCGTCCTCCTAAAACACTCCCTCAAGCTATTTTTTTGCATATCTGCAACAGAAGAGAATTTCATATAACACCTTACGGTTCAAAGCACAATACGCTTTTTCAGACTGCCTGAGTCTCACCTTTCCCCTGTGATTCTCAGAAGTTTCCCTCTCCAGCTCCCTCTTTGAGAAGCCATTTGCTCGAATGTCGAGGTTGGAATTATATCACTCAAGAATCCTTTACATCTCTGACTGTCAGATTTCTCTATGGCACTCAGAGTAATTTACCATTATGGACTAATTTTTTTTTCTTCCTCAAGTCACTAAGCCATGTACAGTTTGATACAGGATGAGGAATGACACCACTTTCTTCCCCTATGATTTCTCACTGACCACTGTCAGAAAAAAGAATCAAAGCATCTACCTCACGCAAATTCCTTCTCAGGGTCCAACTATCTCAAAACAGTTGATCAATTTCTCAGCACTGTAGAGATGCCTCGAGATCTCTTTTGCACTTTTCCAGCAATAATGTGGGAGATCCTGAGTGACTTAGGAGGAGGAAGCGCAGTGTGTCTGGCCTTCCAGGCAATCATAGCTATGTATCTGTTTCCTGGTCATTGTGCATTCAGCTCTGACCCTGAGCCTGCGCCGTCTCAGCACATCTGCCCCCTGTCCAGTGTTTAAGAAGGATACCCACTTGCCACGGAAGGAGAAACCCTTTGAGAGAAGGTAAAGCCTGATGGAAGCAATATGGTCAGCAGGAAGAAGCCTCAGGGTGGCAGTGAAGCGGTTTGACCCCCGGCTTTGACTCTCATCACACCTCCTTTGGGGGAGCCAGCACTGACGCAGCCCTGTGGGCCAGGCCACGTCAGAACTGAGCAGTGTCATGAATGTTCTGGTGCCCACAGCTCTCTTAAGGACCGAGGTGCTCATCCGTTTCCTGATCTGTTGGACAGCTGGAGGCTGATGGCCAGAACTGTTTTGCCAAGGTTGTGCCTCCTCCCAAGACACTGCTTGATCAGGAGGGCATAGAACACTGAACTCATGGTCCCAAGGCAGGACTACGCTGAAGGGTCATCTAGGTCCCCAAGGGTTGGCTGGGGCCTCTTGTGACCGCATTGGGGATCAATTCTCCCCTCTCCACAGTTCTGCTGTCCTCAATTTCCCAGAACCACCCGAATTAAGGATACTCCCCAGTCAACTCCTTTTATACAAATCCCTAGGCAGAATCTGCTTTTCCAAGGAACCCAGTTTAAAGCAAGCAAAAGTCTTCCAGGACAGATTGCTATCTCTTAAAAAGTTCCTTCTCTTTATTCATTTACCACTATGTACTGGGCTCCTATAATGTTCCAGACACTGTATTAGCTTTTACAATTATAAGGAGAAGAAGAGCTGCATTGAAGATTGTTAGCTAGGATCAGCGAAGAATGCATTTGGAAGATTTAAAATATAATTAAATAGAAGTATTGACAGTAGGAAAGCAATGTTTGGGTGGTGGGGGAAGGTTACTAGTATCAGCGAATTCAAAACTCATGGGCCTGAGTGGCTATGTCAGTGTTCCTACAGTAGCTGAGATTTGAAATTGGGTCTGGGAGGAAAACTGCTAACAGGGGGGAAAAGAAGTTTAAATATCTGTTAATATAGTGCACAGGCCACTACCTACTTCTTCAGCTTTTTTCCTTCCATTCTTTGGTCACAACTTTATGCTCCACTATCCTAAATCAGATCAGTCCTGGGTGTTCATTGGAAGGACTGATGCTGAAGCTGTAACTCCAATACTTTGGCCACCTCATGTGAAAAGTTTACTCATTGGAAAAGACCCTGATGCTGGGAGGGATTGGGGGCAGGAGGAGAAAGGGACGACAGAGGATGAGATGGCTGGATGGCATCACCGACTCGACGGACATGAGTTTGAGTAAACTCTGGGAGCTGGAGAAGGACAGGGAGGCCTGGCGTGCTGCGATTCATGGGGTCACAAAGAGTCGGACACGACTGAGCAACTGAACTGAACTGAACTGAACTGAAGACCATCTTGCTTGCAGTTCCCTTGCAATATGTCAACTGTTTCTCCCACCTTTTTTCTTTGCCCAAGCTGTAATTCTGCATTAATAAGCTTTCCTCTATTCACTCTTTCAAGCTTAGTTTATATATCAGTGAAAATGGCAAAGTAAGGTCCTCTGAAAACTCTCTTCTCCGTGAACTCAATGAGAACACTGGCAAAAATGGTAAGAATGACCATTTTTAGACGTCTCAAACTTAACTAAACACTTGCAACAATCCAGGAAGCATTTTTCAGGGAAAACTGCTAGATCTCAGTAAGAACAGCTTTGTGTCACTTTAAGTTGCCCTTATCCGAGTCCCTCTGCACAGCTCCACAATGGTGTTGAAACCAAAATCCGCAATCGGGTGAAAACCAGAAACCCGGCAGCCGCTGGCAGGGGGGGCGGTGGGGAGGAAGGGGGAGAAGTTTAGAGATTGCGTGAGTAGCTTGTTAGCAGATGCAGCTGGAGATTTGGGCAGAGATGAGATTCTACAAGAATTTACACACTCTGTTATTGAATTAGCATTTTATCCTGAAAGTAATGAAGAATTAAGAAAAGCTTAAAGTTTCATTCCCCGATAATTATTATTTGACCTGTCTTGTAGTTCTCTGGAAGACTATTTTTATTTGACCTGACTTGGTTTGCCTAATGCAGTTTTCCCCAGGGTGGGAGTGAGGGTGGGAGCATTTGTTGAAAACAATCAGAGGCAATTTTTTAGTATCTTGGTTGCCTGAGGCAGTGGATAACAGTTGTAACAAGCAATAGGTTAACCAAAAAGTGAAAAAGAAAATCTGGGAAATGAGATGTCCAAGGGGTTTTGAAGGTCTTAGGTAGAGTCCTTGGAATTTAGAAGGCCATTTACATGTGTAGGGCTGTGTGCATGCCCAGGAAAGACCTCTCTGCTAACACAGCCCCGCTTTCCAGAATGAACTCCAGAATAGCACAGGGCATGTATGGGTCAAGCAGGGTTTCCAGGACAGGATGCTAAACACAGAAAGGACTGAAGCCCCAGACTTTTTCTCTCTGGGCAGCAGGAGCCCATTTCATCAATGGTGGCAGGAGTTGGCAACAGACTATGGGAGCTTCGGGCCAAAGGCTGAGGAGAACAGACTTCCAGGAGGGTTGATTCACTGCAACCTCACCGGAAGCCAATGCCCAGGACCTCACAGCCAACCCTCTGCCACTGAGGTCCTGCCAGACAGGAGCAGCAGGCACAGGCACCCAGGCAGAAGAGAGGCTGGTGAGCAGGAAGGGCCTGATGCCAGATGGCAGAGCCGGACAAAGGGCCTGCCAGCCAGCGCCAGCCATGTGCCAATTGTTAGCAGGGCCCAGGAGCACAGAGGCAGGCAGGAAGCAGAGTGACTGCTCCAGCCTCCCAGGTGCCCTGCCTGACCACTCTAGACCTGCCCCAGTGCATGTGGTGAGCACCATGAAAAGAGAGCAATCCTGGGGTCACAAGACGGGAGTTCAAAGCAGCGACATCTTAGTCATGGACCTTGAGCAAATTACATTACCTTTCCTGCCCTAAGCAGGGGCTGCTATGGTGACAAATGAACATACAGAGAGCATTTGCCAATAGCAAACTATAAATACGTATTACAGCAGTGCTGTGATCCTCCGATACATTCATCTGCAACTGCTCTATTTGTAGTTCACCTTTGAATATGAAAAATGTGTACCCACTTACGGAACGAAAGGCTAACACAACACTGAAGCAGTGGGTGGTGATCATAGATCAATTACTACACAGTGGACAGTGTCTCACTGTCTGTGAAGCCTGTGTGGTCTGGCCAACTGGCCGGTCAGCCTCCCCGTCCCTGTCTGAGATATATCTATCACTGCCCTGCCCACCCTCTCCTGCAGTTTCGAGGCCACTTGCTGCAACCGGAGTGTCCTGTGGCTGAGTCTCTGGCTACTGTTGCTGACACTGTGGCTCTCCCTCTCAAGCTCCCCTCCAGCCCTCCACTCGATGCCCATTCCCTCAGTGCTCCTGGATGGACATTATAGAGACGGTGGGTTCACTGACTTGTAGCAAAAACAACGTACACGTTGATCGGAACTGGGCAGCTCTTCAAACCCAGGAATGTTTTCACTCCCTTGAGTCTGCCACATGCTGGCTGGACTCCTCAGATTCCACACCTATCTGGTGTTAGGGGCCACCGCCTCACCCAGGGGAAAACGAGGATGATGGAGGTGGGCTGAATTCCCTGATTTCTAAATCTAGAAAATGTCTAGCAACTCGAGTCCCTTTCCAATAAGATACTGTAGATTTTGTAAGTCTGTAAGTTTCTTATTCACCTAATTTATGTCCATTTCATCCAAGCGGTTAGTCATGGTGTCCCTGCAAGGAGTCAGATGCTGCGCTAGAAACTAGATGCTCAAATGCGGATCGGACACAGCTGTGCCTCAGGCTCTCACAGACCTTTCAGAAGGGTTTCCAGAGGAGGCGTCAGTTCCCTAAGGGTGTCCCAGGAGGCGCCCCCAAGGAGAAGGTCTTTGAGCAGAATCTTAAAGAATGTGTATTTGGCCCGGTATCTTAGCCCCTCCCAGCAGTTGTAATGAACTACCACCAGCTGGGTGGTTTATAAACTACAGAAATTGATTCCTCACAGTTCCAGAGGCTGGAAGTCCCAGATCAAGGCCCCAGCAGGACTGAGGGAGGACCCTCTTCCTGGCCCCAGCGACCTCATCCTCTCTGTGTCCTCACATGGCAGAAGGGGCTGGGAGTTCTGGGGGCCTCTTTTATAAGACACCAGACCTATTTGTGAGGGCTCCACCCTCAGGACCTCAGCACTAGCATCAAGGTTTCAACATAAGAACGTGGGGGGATGCGGGGCACACATCCATACCACATTACCAGGTGGGAGCCCCAGGTACCTTCCCAGGTGGGGCAGAGTTTCCAAAGATGCAGGACATGAGGGCACACAAACAAGTGGGTGATGCTGGGTGCGGTGTGTGTCGGGCAGGGTGAGGGGGTGAAGGAGGCCAGAGAGGAAATTTCCAAGCAGAGGCCTGTGTGGAGGGGACACCTAACGTCACTGTGCAGGAAAGCAGGTCAGGGTGAGTGCATCATCTGTGAACTTCCAAAAGATGTCAGTGATGCAGATTTTCTACAGATTTCCTGAATTTTAATCACTGGTCATCGTCGTGCATGCTCAGTCATTTCTGACTCCTTGCGACCCTTTGAACTGTATCCCGCCAGGCTCCTCTGTTTATGCAATTTTCCAGGCAAGAATACTGGAATGGCTTGCCGTTTCCTCTTCCAGGGGATCTTCCTGACCCAGGGATCAAACCCATGTCTCCCGCAGCTCTTGCATTGCAGGTGAATTCTTTACCTACTAAGACATCAGGGAATCCCCCTTAATTCTTGGCAACCAAATTTAAAAAACGAACTGTCAGGCCAACTGTAGCGGATGCTGTTGGCATCCAGGGCCCCACCCCCCAGCTCCTCACAGTTTTGGCCAGCTCTCCCCTTCCCAGCCTCTCTCTCCACTCACCCCTGCATCCCAGCTTCTCCTCTTTGCAATCTTTCTTTCTTTCTCCACCACAGCTGTTTCCTGAAGCGTCCAAGCCAGGCCGCAGGTACTACAACAGTTGAACCTGACCTGTCACCGAGACATCAAGGTGTCCGGAGGTGGCCTTCAGTCCATCTGTTTGAGAACTTTGAGCTAGAGTGTGGGAAGAGTGGGGGCGGGGTGGGGTGGTCAAGGAGGGAGTCGAGGTGGGGGAAAGGGGCCAGGCCACGTAGCTGAGCTGGAAGCGCATTATCCTATCAGGAGAAGTCGTTTGACAGGCACTCTGGAGCCAGTGCAGGCCTTTTTTTTTTTTTTTAAACACCAAGAAGACTCAAATCAAATCAGGTTTCCGTAAGAGTGCGCTGGCCTCAGCAGAAGGTGAGTGAGAGAAGTCCTGCCGTGGGGCGCCTTGTGCTCGGGTGATGGCGACTGTTATTGATCTGCACCTTGCTGGGTGCCCCCTCCAGTCTGCAGCCAGAGAGCCCCCGGCACAGCCAGTCGGGCCAGATGTCCTCTCGTGGCCCAGATCCCTACGTGCCCTTCCCCTCATATTTCCCCCACACCAGTCACCCTGCTCCCCTTCTCCCTTCTGCACCCCTCCGGCAGGCTCCCCGCTCAGGACCTGCATCTACCCCTCCCTGCCCCCTCACTCTTTCCAGTCACCAAGCAAGTGTCACGTCCCAGGAGGGCTGCCTTGGCCTCACTGCACAGAATCACACAAGCCTGTGCACGCACACGTTCCCCTGTGCACCATCCATCTGATAACTGCTGTGTCGTGGTGGGGATGGAGGGGCGGGCAGGTTCTGAAGTCCAGTCCCCATTCCCCTTGCTCGGTCCCAGTCCCCTGGGTCCCATCCCCAGAGTAAGGGAGCTGAGCTGGGCACACAGGCCAAGCCATGTCCTCACACAGAGGACATCTGCCCATGATCTAGGCGGTGTACCTCAACTAACTTGCATAATCAACTGTTGTTGTTCAGTTGCTCAGTCGTGTCCCACTCTTTGCAACCCCATGAACTGCAGCACACCAGGCTGCCCTCCTGTCCTTCACTGTCTCCTATATATACATATATATATTCTGCATTATATCTTCCCTTTCTTTTACTTATCATCATCCTACACAGTCTCTATCTTTGTTCTTTATCTTGTTTATAGTCTTTCTCCCTTACCAAAATGTTGGCCCTATGAATTTCAATTAAAGTTATTTCCCAGGACCTAGAATAATGCTTGATCTACAATAGATGTATCATAGATAAAATGCCTGATTTTAGTAACTGTGATACCTGATGCATAGTAGCTCAATAATGTATGTGGAATGAGTCATGAGTGAGTAGATGGAAGGAAGGATGGAAGGAGAAGGAAGGGAGGGAACAAGACAGATTAGAGGCAGGGAAATCCATTTGCAGGTGGTTTTAATAATTAATGTGGGAGAGAGTGGTGGAGACTAAGGTAGAAACAGTGAAATCAGAAAGAAAGGGTTACAGTTGCTCTGAGTGGCCTATCTTTTCCTTTGGATCTACTGCAGCCAATTCCATTAACCAGTGGATCTCTGTAAACTCCAAGGTACACTGTTCCCAGTCCTAGGATTCCAAATCCTACACGCTCAGTTGAAGGTGGCTTCTATGTGAGCCTGGTGCCCATCATTTCAGTCTCTTGGTTCCTGGTTAGCTTTTTCATGTTAAAAACTATTTTTAACATCCCTCCCTCCACTTGTCTCATTTGAATTTTCATTTAAACCCCACTGATTTCCTAAGAGCTTGAATTCCTTATTGAGTCATTTGTCTTAGGACTGATGCAGGATGATGGCTCTGCTTCCTCTGGGGTCCTTGAGCAGTGGCTTCACCAGGAGTCTGGGGTCTAAAGCCATTTGAAGAATCTGCCTTCCTGGCCTGGCCCCACACCCCTGCCATTCTGAATGGCCCCTGCCAGTGACCTCCCTCCTTTCCAGATGGAGATGGTATTTCTGGGACGGAAGCCTCCTCCCCTGGTTCTGCTCCCTACTCAATGGAAACACTTGCAATCTTGGTGGCATTGGATGCAGTAAGGTTTCACAGATGAAAAGTTAATCAGGTTTTGTCTTTTCAATGAAAGCCCTGGTTCCAGTTCTGAAATGAAGCACGGCAGGCGGGCACAGGCCCCTCGCCTTTACGAAGCTGTCGCACATCTGTGACTGGAGGTTGTTTTGTGTTTTTAAGCAGACTGGGAACCCCTGTGTACCTGCTGGTCAGGCTTAGCTTTGGTAGGGGGGTGGGGGAAGGAAACGAGCATGATGCTGCACTCCCCTCCTTCTCTAGGGACCCACTTTGGAGACAGAGTGACTGTCGTCTCTACCAGAAAATTCAAACGTGATTTTTTTTCTCCATCTCAAAGGAAATCGCTGTCCATGAGAGCTAAAAACAGCTCCACCCACTGAGCATATTTAAGTATATATACATATTCACATTTGTGATTATCTTACCCTCCAGAATACATTTGTTAAGATAAAAGATCAGATTCTGATGACTATAACTGTCTTTTCTCTTTGAGTTACTCAGCGTGGAATGGAGTAGGTGTGGGCTGGAGAACTCTGTGGGTAATCTCTTAATTTAGAACTAGGGGCCAAGGCAGCCATCCAAGCAAACCCACATTAATGTGTTCAAAAGAAATAAAGCAAGATTACTGGAATTTTCCCGCAAGGAGTACCTTCTGCATTTGCCATTTTGCTAATGGAGAGCTGGATTAGGATATTTTCTGAGCTTTCAGGGTTTCCCAAGAGAATTCTCTTTGGCTTTTTCAATCTCAGCTTTTCAATTCCTGGCCAACTTTTGGAAAGATCCTGTTTGAGACCCTGCCTTTTTCTCTTCTCCTATTGAGTTTACACAGGTAGGATCTTTCAGAATGGAGAGAATGGCACTTAATGAGCATTCAGTCAAAGGAGGCAGAACCTTGCCATGGAACCTCAGCCCTTCCCTGGAGGCGGAGGCTGGGAGACTGCTCACCCCTCAGGGGCTGGGTGGCTCTCAGGAGGAAAGGCTTGTCACCTGATACAGATTTTTAATTGGCACTCCTGAGTTATTAAAAACTCATTTTTGGATACGTTTTCTTCTGATTTTTTAAAAGCCTCTCAAAAGCCTCTTCTCATGCATGATTCTCAAGGACCCTCCAAGAGAAAAATTAGTCTCTTAATAGTAATAAGAGTAGGCTTTGGGCCAGGCTGCATGTCTTCAATAATGTCTCCCAATATTGAATGCTAGAATCGAAGTAAAGTTTAATTTCTCCTAATTCCTTTCCAGTACAGTATCTTAGATGCCAAAAGTTCTCGTGTCTACAAAAGGCACAATTTACGGAAAAACAGGGAAATTTATATTAACAAATTTAAATATGGTAAAGTAGAGATATTTCGCTGGTTTTGAATTTGCTTTTACACACACTCACACTCATGTATATGTACATACATATATACTGCTTTCCTGAAAGACACCTCTTTCCATTCTGGAAGATACAATCCAGATTGTGGCCAATTAGTTCTCCGTTCTTCTAAAAGCAAGCTTTCATATATAGGATGGATAAGCAACAAGTTCCAGCTGTAGAGCACAGGGAACTATATTCAGTACCTTATGATGAACCATCATGGAAAAAACATGGGATGCGTGTGCGTGTTAAGACCCTTCAGTCCTGTCTCCTTGTGACTCCGTGTGCCGGATCTCACTGGACTCCTCTGACCACGGGATTCTCCAAGCGAGAATGCTGGAGTGAGTTGCCCACCCTCCTCCAGGGGATCTTCCTGACCCAAGGATTGAAATCGTGTCTCTTACATCTCCTGCACTGGTAGGTGAGTTCTTTAACACTAGTGCCACCTGGGAAGCCCTTAATTTTGTATTGAAGTATAAATCAAGTATGCTTCAATATAAAATTAAAATAAGCTGACAAACAACAGCCTCGCAGAGACAATGTACTTTTGCCGTTGCTGTTCTCTATTTTGTAGTCCAAGATCGTGTCTAAAAGTGTAACCTCCAAAACATTACTAGAAAAACGTCGGCCCACATTCATTTGGGTAGATTATGGCACCCCTTTGCAGGGGAAGCCCTTTCTGCCCCATCTATATTCATCTATTAGGTGTGTTCATCCCACATCTGCTCTGACCATTGCTTGATAATGGCTCAAAGCTGTCCCTTCTCCAAAGAGAAGGTCCCACAGGTGACGATGGGCCAATGGAGGTGCAGGGCACAGAAGGCTGACCCCCTTGCTTAAGGTGGGACCAACTTTACAGTGCAGTTTCTACTCCAGAACTCCTCATGGAATCAGGCTGGTGACAGGCTCCAGGTGAGACCAAGCCCTTGCTTAACATCCTCCTCCACCTGTGGTGCATCCTCTGTCCCTCCCCAGACAGCACAGCCTCAGGAAGTCACAGGCACCTGAATCCCTGCTGAAGAACCTGAGTGATTTACGTGAACAAGAAGTTATGTGTCAATGCCTGGACTCAGGTGACCCTCTTTAGAAAAGTATAGAAGGTATTTTCACTAAGAAACTATGAGAGACAATAAATTTTGTTTTTTCTGTCCTGTGCCTAACTTATACCCAAGATACATTCCAAAGGTAAAAAGGGCTATGTGATACTGATACCAAGCTTGTTGCTGCAGAATTATACTACGGTCCTTCCCTTGAATGTAAGCCAATTACTCTTATCCAAGTTTCAGGAAGAAGCTGTGAAGAAGATACAGTTAACCAAGAACTGGTCAGAACCAACTAGGTTCAAGATGGTGGAAGACAACTTCCAGTAGACTTCTGAACCTCATTATATGCTAATTATAATATATTAGCACGTTAAATGACACATTCACAAGTACCATGACAGTTGATATCCGCCATGACAGCCAGAAAAACCCGTACAAGGACTGAAAAGAAGAGTTGCATCACTTGCAGGTCCACATCCCAGTTGTTGGGCAAGTCATGAGTATTCCTCCCACTTTTTCCAGTTCCCTCCGTTTTACCTTGACCCACCTAATATATTTGGTGTCTCCACCCAAATTTCATTGAGAAGTTGATTTGTGACCTAGGTTCCCACTTCTCTATTCTTTGGACATTGACTAAAGCTTGTCCTGCTCCAGCCTCAGCATTGGTTTCATTATTGGCTGCAGGAATCTGATCAGAGAAACTTCCTGATGGAGACAAGAGTTCTTCACCCAGGCTAGGACCTCAGTGCAGGTCCAGCCCATCAATTTAATAACAATATTACCACAGCCTAGATTTGGAACATAAACCTTACAACTAGAGGCTGTCCTTTCACCAAGCTAGTCAGCCGAAATGGCAATGGCCAATGTAGTGAGCATGTGTTTTGGTTACAGGACAACTTAGAAACTTAAGTTTTTGATAAGGTGATTGTTTAAGATTTAAATTCACTAGACAGAAGGAGAGAAAGAGCATGATGGTGTGGAAGAGTAAGCAGTTTCTATACAAGGTTATGGCAATGACGCCTCATTTCTTAAGCATGCATACAAACACATACACATACATGCAGATAAATCAGGTTAGTTTAGTCCAGAAGAAAGTGGGTATGTGTTTTGTTTGTTCTGTTTTAACCCCAATCTCACTGAATGTTAAACAAGGACAAAAGCACTCATTAGAAGATGCAATGACTTTGTAGAAAACAGAGCATCAGTTTATTTATTCATAATGAGAAAATCATCAGGCAGATTGGAGACTCAAGTTTGCTTTTCAGTTTATTCTATCCCTCTAGGCAAACTTACAGAATAACCAAATTAAACTCAGAATTTTTCATCATAAGTGTGGACTCTGAGGAGCAGGGGAGGGTTGGATGATTTGAAATGCTGATGTCACAGACTTGAGACAGTCTGACCCTCTCCCTGACGGGCATGCCACCTGCAGATGGGCCACCTGTGTCCCTGGACCATGCTGCCCTCTCCCTTGAGTGAGGATGGAGGCACCTGTTCAAAAGGGACCTCTCATTCTTGTTTTCCTGCACCTCCTTGACTGGCCAGCTCCCTTTTTTCTTTTTTTCCTTTTTTCTACCTCCCACATTTTAGGCACTGTTTTCTTTTCTAGAACAGTATTTTGATCCTATTTAACTTTTTTGTCCTATCAAAGGCATATGGTCATTGTAACCTTTGGACAAAGGAAAGGCTCCCCACAACCTAGAGGTCACCACTGATCTGTGGCGGCAGGGACTATTTCCGTTGCAGTGAGGAAAAGTATGTGTGGATAGAATTGAGGACATGGTCCAGGACATTAGGAAAGCTCAGGATTATCTTCGTCCTCCCTTTAAATATTCTTTCCTTCAGGCTTCAGCAAACATTTTCTTTAAATAGCCAGATAGTAAATAATTTAGGCTTTGTGGATTGCATTATCTCCATTACAATGCTTAGCTCAATGGCTGAAGCGCAAAAGCAACCATAGGCTCAGTTGAATAGGTGTGGCTGTGTTCCTGTAAAACTTTATTTACAAAGAAGTGAGTACATCACATTGGGCTCACAGGTCTTACACCCTTTCCTCCTTCATCCTCTAAAGTGGCTTCGGAGGGTTTCCCAGGTGGTGCAGTGGTAAAGAATCCACCTGCCAAGGGACGAGACGTGGGTTTGATCCCTGATCTGGGAGGAGCCCACATGCCTTGGGGCAACTAAGCCTGTGTGCCACAACCATTGAGCCTGTGCCCTAGAGCCTCGGAGCCGCAACGACTGAAGTCTGCGTGCCCTAGAGCCCGTGCCCTGCAACAGGAGAAGCCACCGCGATGAGGAGCACATGCACCGCAACTAGAGAGGAGCCTCCACCCGCTGCAACTGGAGAAAAGTCAGAGCAGCAATAAAGACCCAGCACAGCCAAAAATAAGTACCATTATTTCAAAAAATTAAGTGGCTTCAGAGCAAAGCATGCATTTTGTGATTAAGAAAATGTTTTATTTTCTAGTCAAACCATTTTGAAATGATTCTTGCCTTAGCTTCTGAAATACACATTTTTGTCTGGTATCTGGATCAATTTCTAATTGCTCAGTATCCTTGTTGGGAGTGATGCTGCGTGAGAAATGGAACCTGTTTTCTGCCTGCAAATATTAATAGCACATTACTTTTTAACTTTTAATTGAAATGTGATTGTTGTACAATGTTAGTTTCTGTGATACAGCAAAGTGATTCGGTTATTCTATAAATATAGCTTCCCAGGTGGCTCAGTGGTAAAGAATCCACCTGCCAATGCAGGAGCCGCAGGAGACACAGATTCAATCCCTGGGTCAGGAAGATCCCCTGGAGGAGCGTACGGCAACCCACTCCAGTGTTCTTGCTGGGATAATCCCATGGACAGAGGAGCAAAGAGTCAGAGACGACTAAGTGAGCACACACACACATTTTCTTTTTCATGTTCCCTTCCATTACAGTTTATTACAGGATACTGAATATAGTGTCTTGTCTACACAGCCGGACCTTGTTGATTGTTTATTCTATATATAGAAGTTTGTATCCGTTAATCCCAAACCTCCAATCCATATCTCCCCTGTCTGTGAGCTTGTTTCTAGTTTGTAAATAACTTCATCTGTGTCACATTTTAGGTTCCACTTATAAGTGCTATCATAGATATTTATCTTTCTCTTTCTGACTTACTTCATTTAGTGTGATAACCTTTAGGTCCAACCATATTGCTGCAATTGGGATTGTTTCATTCTTTTTATGGCTGAGTAGTATTCCATTGTATATATGCATCACATCTCTTTTATCCATTCATCCACTGACGGGCATTTAGGTTGCTTCCACATCTTGGCTATTGTAAATGGTACTGCTGTGAGCACAGGGGTACATGTATCTTTTTGAATTGTAGTTTTCTCCGGATATATCCCTAGGAGTGGGATTGCTGGATCATATGGCAACTCTATTCTTAGTTTTTGAAGAAACTCCATACTGTTTTCAGTGGCTGCACCAATTTATATTCCCACTAATTGTGTGGGAGAATTCCCTTCTCCACATCCTCTCCAGCATTTGTTATTGATAGACTTTTTAATGATGGCTGTTAACAGCCCATTGAATGGCCCAGCAACCTAGGCATTCCTCCTCTCAGTATATGTTCTACACATATTTGCTAAGATACACATACAAGATATTCATGGCAGAATGAAGTAATATTTCAAAACTGTAAGCAATCTAAGTGTCCATAGAATAGGAGGGATAAATAAATCATTGTAGATCACACCATAAAATAATATATGGCAATAAGGATGAACAAACTACAACTACATGCATCCATGTGGATGCGTCTTGCAAATAGTACAGAGTAAAGGAAGAGCATACAGTTTGATTCTATTTTCATAAAGTTCAAAAATTAATCCATGATGCTGAAGGGAAGAATAATGATTTCTCTTGGGAGAGGGGTAGTTAGTGACTAGAAAGGGAAGGGGTCCCCTGGAGTGTTAATAGTACTATATATCTTAATATGGGTGCTGATTTCATAGCTGCACTCAATTTTCTATGAGTATATTTAATTTTTTTTTAATTACCACAGTCATAATAACAGCTGAATTTTCTTAAAAGACAACCATATACCAGGAACTGTGTTAAGCACTTCATAAATATTATCTCTTCCTCATAAAACTCCTCAAAGGTGGAATATAATGAAAACAAGGCTCAGAGAGGTTAAGAAATTTGTTCAAAGTCACACAAGTAGTGAGCCGCAAAACTGCCACTGACATATACCAGAATAATACACAACTTTGTGGAATCAGTCACTAGAATGGACATCATAGTGAGAGAGCCTCATGGGGTTGCAGGGAGTGGGGAGTCTCAGAGATGAGTAGAGGGGAAACCTGTCCTGTTTTGAAAGATGGGACTAGAACATCTAAACATCTACTCTCCAGTTTGTGTAGCCACGGGGCAAGCAGATGGACTGGAAATGGGAGGTTTTCCCTGCTCAGCTCATCAGTTCTAAATCACAATAAACGGAAGCCCGAGCATGGGCTTAATGCAAAGGCTGGTTTTCTTCCAGGAGCGGCATATGGTTCCAGAATGAATCGACGTACAGACAGAGCCTCCATGGGCTATGACCTTGACTTTCATACTGGAAATCAAAAAAGATGGAAAAAGATCTTGGGGGTTGGACTCTGAGGGATAAATAGAGAGGAAACAAAGAAGCCCAGTGAACCAGCCTTCTCTCAGACTACTCTGAGTCTCTGCCCCTCTTCCCCTCCCTCCCTCCCGCCTCCCCTCTTGCAAACTCTGATTGGATACTTGCTATTTGCAAGGCCAGTGCTAGGCACCGAAACATCTCATTTTTTAAAATGATAGTGTCACTATAACCTGACTTGTATATTAGGTTGTGAAATTATTCACATGTCCCCAGATAGAAATAGGAGAATCTATGGTCCAATAAACCAATATTTAGAACATTAGGAGCTTTCAAATAAAGCTGATTTCCTGCACAGACAGTGGAATGTGAGCTTTTGAAACATTTGTCTGAGTCCCTGAAGGTATCAGTAAACTTTTATATGGAGGAAACAATGTAGATAGTAGAATACACACACTATAACATTTTATGTTTTATTTAGCAGCAGTACATAAACTCCCCAAGGCCCACAAACGGTCCTGGAGGGCTGTGCCTTCCGGCATTTAAAAGAGATTCTCAGAATACTCATCTTAGCCATCCGACTGCAATGCTTTTCACTTTGGGGAATCTGTGATTGCTGCTTTCAAAAGACTATTTCCAAAATTTAGTGAAGTAAAAACTATACAAAAGGTAATAATTTTTGAGTCATCGATGTTTTGTGTCCTAACTGTGCATAGGAATCGGTTGCTTTAATTGTGTCTAAATACCTTCTCTTTTATATTGGTTTTGTTTGCGTATGCATATGCTGGCAAGGAGATAGCTATTATGACTGTAAATTGTTTCTGATACTGAGATTAATAGCTATACAAAGAGTGCTCGAGGGAATTAGGAGTCTGGTTTAACCATCTCTGTAATGTTTCTACGCCAAGAGCGATATTTCATGGGTGCTGTAAAATTTATAAGCCTATATTCACGAGGTCTGCATGGTTCCAACCAGACAAGACCAGAAGTGAATTCTCAGCATCTAGCGCCTGAGAGAAGCTGCCTTCTGCTCCAGGTATCAAAATAAACACGGTATCAGTGGCTAGAGAAGCTGAACTCCATGTTGGGTTTTTGAACCAACACCAGGAAGGCAAAGATCAATGGAAAACTGCCCTTCCTTTTCCATAACAACTCAGGGGGGTGGAGGGGGCATGGGTGGGCGGGGAGGAGGATGGGTTGGGTCGTTTCTCTGTAACTGCCACTTCATTAATCCCACCCCTGCGGCTGGACAGGAAGAGGCATGGACTGACTCTGTGACTGTCACAGCGAGGATGCAGACACATATCTTGCCCTGCTGCTGGGCTGGGGACGGCCTTCACCAGCTTATGAGAGGGGATCATTAAATTTGCAGGGATTCTGTGAGCCTGTTGTTCAACACGGCCTTGATTAAAGACAGACTCATGTAAACTTACAATTAATGAACTATATTAGAAGGCCACATCAAATGCTCAAAATTCTTCCTTTCCTCATTTGCTGTTGCCCGTGTCCTGCGGGGCATGGCCTCTGTGTGGTGTGGCCGTGTGACCTGTGCCCCTGTCCATCTCTGCCCGGCTCCAGAGTCAGTGACGGCAGAGTGCTGGTTTGGACTTGGCCATGGCGGGAGTGCTCTTGCCACAGAGATGAGCAGATGCTAAATATCAGGGCCTGTGTGTGCATGTGAGTGTTGTTTCTTGGAAGCCAGTTGTGAAACATTAAGCAGCCATCGTGGCTATATCCTGGGTTTTTTGGCACCCCAGTTGCCTCCCCTACTCCCTTCCCCGACTCCACCTTTCCCCTACTCCTTCCTTCCCCCCACTCCTCCCCTTCCCTGCCATTCTCTGCCTAGTCTTTCTGGAAACAGTCGGAATAGGCTTTCCTTGTGTGGTTGAAGAGAAACCTCCCCCACCCCAAACAAAAAAGTAGATGCCCTCTTCTGTGTGACTCTACATTGTGCATAAAATCCCCATTAATAGTGTGTCTAGGGGCTTCCCTGGAAGTCCAGGGGTTAAGACACCACACTTCCACTGCAGGGGACTCGAGTTCGATTTCTGATCAGGGAACCAAGATCCCATGTTCCACGGAGCAACTAAGCCACAACTACTGAGCCTGTGTGCTCTGGAGCCCAAACACCACAACTCCTGAGCCTACCCACCACAACTAGAGAGCCCCTGCTCCCCAGTAAAGATTTCACATGATGCAATGAAGATCCGGCCTGTTGCAAATTATTTCTTTGACTTGATGCATCCTATAGATAACTATTTTTAAAAAACAGTGCCTCTATTGGCATCCCGAAGCACCAAAAGCACTGCTCTTTCTGCCAGTCTAGTGGCCCTCAGGCACACTCTGAGTTTGCAGGCTAGGAGGCAGGTGAGCAGAGCCTGGTGCATGGGTACATATAGGAATCAGAAAACTGGGACTTTAAGGTAATAGTTTCTTACATCTTAACCTATGACTTTTGAAACCTCACAGACATTGTGTGAACCCTTATTTTTTCATCAGAAAGATAAAGACGAGAAGAGTGTCTCCCTTCCTTCCTTGGTAGAGTTGTTGAACCTGAGTTTGATGTAATCAAACATATATAAGAAGATTATTTATAAAAGATTAAGGGCTCTAATGGCCTTGTCACTCCTTACACTGCTGGGTTTTCAAAATATCCCTGTAAGAAGTCTTTTTTAGCATGTAACAGAGATAATACACTAACAGAAGTTTGTTTAGCATCATAGAATGCTAAACCTGGAAGAAATCTTTCAGATCACCTGGTGCTGTAACTCATGAAAAGCTTAAGAATTTACAAAAATGTCCACAACTGGTAAGATCAGGACCTGAATGTGAAACTCAGATCTCCCTGCAACCCAACGTCCTCAGAAACTCTTTTAATCCAAACCAAAGGGCAGCTTGAGGATCTTTGGGTCACAAGACAGAAAGACTCCTTCAGTTCCCCCCAGAAGAGAACCAGGGGAGGAGGGCATGATTTTACAAAGACAGATGTGGGGTGATGGGAAAGCTCATGGAAATGACAGGGATTCTGGAAACAGTCTGGTACTGCTTTCTATGTGCCATGTATCACTTTGTTTCATCGTCACAGGCTGTGTGGTGATTTTACAGACGAGGGACCAGAGGCATAGACAGGTCAGGCGCGCACACAGTCACAGCCAGCGCTGTGCCAAGCTAAGATGTGAACTTGGATCTGTCCGACCTCAGAGCCTGGGCTTATAACCTATGTGTTGTGCTCTTCCAGAAATGTAGACAGCAGGGCAGCTTGCCTCTTGGGAACAAAAACCGAGGGGCATTTTCTGAGTTTCAGCGGAAAGCTGATCTCTCTTGTAGTGTCTGCTTTCACGGCCTCTAGTTCTTGCTCCTGGCTTCTAACTTCCAGGTGCCTGTGGACCACAGTGGTGATTCCAGCTCCCCTGGGCATGCCCTCCCGCTAGCGCATCTCTGAGGTTCCAGTTCCAAACTGCCAAGGGCCCCTTCTCCCTGGCCCTGCTCCTCTTTTCTAGCTGGGCTGTAATTCACAGCACTTGCAGTCTTCATGTCGGGTCTCCACCCCTGGGCCAATCAGCTGTGGGCATGCTGCCTAGACCAGCACGTCCAACACACTCACCCTGCTACAGGTGGACCTCCTGGTACCTCTCATGGTCTCCTCATTGGTCGCTATCTCTGTATTCATCATATCTTCTCCAGTATATGGCAGGGGCCATGAACACAACATCCGTATCCAATCCAGCTTGCAGTCCCAGCATCTGCTGCAAGAATGGGTGGTCTAGAAGGGCTGACTAGACCTCCTAGGTGAACTATTTTGGCTGATGGAGAGGCCAGGCTATACTAAAGAGAAGTGTCTAATTTAAGTAGTAATCCAGGGAACTAAACGTTTACTATACTTTGCCTCAATTCTCTGATTATGTCAGTGAAAGTAGAAAATCTTTGGTCTTTAGTATTTAGATTGTTAGGTTAACTCCCAGTTTCACTTGGCTGGTGCCCATATGATGCTGAGAGCGAGTGGGCTCCTTGGCAATAGTGACCGAGTGTATCTGTGACCCAGAAAAGGGAGGGAAGGGAGCAGCCCCGGTGTCTCCCAGCCCCCAGGCCACTGCAAGCAGAGCAGGAGGGAGCAGACTTGCTGGTGGTCACCCCGTCCTGTTCTCCTCATCTTCCTGGGCATATCAGAACACTTGCCATCGCTCCTGACAGCTGTGCAGGGCCGTGTAATTAGTCACACCCATGGACTCAGAGCAGAAGTGAAGCGAGTCATTTCCGGAGACAGATGAGAGTGGGTGTGAGTTTTCTGTTTCTTCTCTTTCCCAGAGTGGGAGGCTGCAGACTGAGATGACAGAAACACCAGATAGATCATCACAGACAGATCCCCTGGAAAGTCACCTGGCTGGCATCTAACTTTGCATGAACCAAAAATAAACCTTAGTTGTATTAAGCTCTTGAGACTTTGTCACCAAGGAGTATAATAACCTATCCTGATTAAGGCAACTTCCAGAATCCTCCACCCACAGCTCTGGGTGGACTCCCTCAGAGGTCACCTTCCTCTATTCGGGCCCATCAGGCAAGTAGCTCAGTGACTCAGAGGTGGCAGAGGTGATGAACTTGAGCACTGATCAAATAGATCCAGATTCAAATCACTTCTGATACTTCATAGGCATATGACCTTGGGAGGGTTAGAGTCTCTGCTTCTCCTTTTCTTTATCTGTAGAATGGTGTGCGGTGATGTCACAGGCAATGCATGAAGATAAAATAAGAAAATACAGGACTGAGTATGCTTTCTTTTCTGGTTCTTTTTTCACTTGTCCTCCAGAAATGATTCTATAAAAGTCCAGGCTCTTATGGTCCCTGATGTGTGAATGTGTATGCGTGTGTGTTGGCAGAAGCGGGGGGGTGGAGGAGTGGTCATGAGACCAGATAGTCCCTAAAAGTCCTATCTGCAACATCTAGACCATTCCCCCTTCAGAGCATTCCACAACATTTCCAGTGATTCTAGGTAGCTCAAAAAAAAAAAAAAAAAAAAATGACCCCAGTTCAGTACATTTACTAAGATAAAATGAGAATTTTCATATGTTCCCTAAATAGAGATGGTAAAATAACATATAGGAAATTGTATGTGTGAAATAAATGGGAAAGAGTTTACTATTCAAAAAATAAAAATAATGTCCTTAGAGCTTCAATTAAACAAGATATTGAGGGGAAAAGACTTCAGTAAATTACAACCTCTAAGTGTTCATCAAAAGAAATCCAGATGTAGGAACAGAATTGGACAGCTCCCCCCCCACCAACCCCCCGCCCAGGCACAGGTTCTGTCAAACCTCCTTTGCTCAAAGCTGGCTTGTATCATCTCTGGCCCCAGTGATGGGTTATACAGGCGGCTTATCCCGCAAAGTTTCAACTATTACTTAACTGGGTAAACTGGAGTGAAAAACCGGAGAGGGGCTGGAATTAGATGTAACAGTGCCCTTGGCTTATGAGCAAACTGGAAAACATTAAGGTGGGGTGTGAGGGGGTGTCTGCTTGCTCCTCAGGGATTCACTGAACTGGCAAAAGAAATTATCTTCCATAGACCATCTTTTCATTTTTGTTCCAGATACAACTACTGTCTTCTATTAGAAAACCCAAAGCATTTCTCCCGATTTCTCCCCTGAAACCTTCAGCCATAGGATTTGGAAGAAAGGCCTTGAGAATATCATTTCTGCAGAATGCCTGGCGCTCCACGTCCACTGGAATTCTAGGCAGAAGTCATGAGCAGTGGCTTCACTCTGCTGGGAGCTTTTCTCTGCCCTGACCAGTTGGGGTTAGAACAAACTAGATGTTAGATCTTTGAGGATGCAATGACCTGGACAACCACGGAACAAAAGCTCTTATATGCACAGGACCTAGTGAGAAATGCAGCACTACCATTTTACTCTCTGTTTCATTCCTGCTTTGATGAGGATTTGTGTTTATAAGGAAGTTCTGTCTGCTTCTGCTCCAGGCAGCTGCTTGTGTTTCCTCCTAGTGAGAAAGGGGCTGTAAGAAAAGATAAATGGACATCGGGCTCAAGCAAATTTTGCAAGCCTGGCAGATTTTTTTCTACATGGTGGTTTTTTGAAAATTCCTATATAACGAGTCTGAATGGTCTTCTTGTCCACTTCCTGATCTTTAACTTTTCCATGTAGACAGAGAGGGACAGAGGCATTGTCAAGATTGCCCCGGAAGACCCCACAGCCCTCCAGGCTGTTTGTAGCACACAGGAAGTCCTTCCCAATATCGAGCCAGACTCTCTACTACACTTGTCTGAACTATTTAAAAAAAAAAAAAAAATCATCCATAGTGGATGTGAAAAAGCAATTCATTTTTCCCTCCTCCTTTATTCTTCTTCTACCTTTCTCTTTTATTCCCCAAGGGCAGAATTTAGACAGATGCAAATCAGAAAGCACCACAGACTCCACTGTGAACTGGAAACAAGAAAATGAAATCATAAAATGCTTAGCTCAACAAGCCTTCTCTTTGCTGGTTGGGGTCCTCTAATTAAACAGCTGATTGAATATATTCACCCACATCTCCTATGGTGCGTATCATAAAATCCAAGCACTAAACTTCGGGACTCTATTGGAGAGATTTTTCACACAGTACTAAGACAGAAGCAGCCTTTACCTTAACAAAGCTCTAGCTCTTTCCTGATGCTAATAGTTGGGTTTAAATATGAAAAATCATCTTTGTGTCCTCTGCTCTTTAAGGATGCAGTGTTCACTGACCTACACAAGTCCCGGTGAACTCCAAGCCAAATTAGCCTTGAGAAAATGAAAGTTACAAAGCTAGCATTTCCTTTTCTGTCGGTCTATCAGCATGAAGACCCACTCTCTCCCTGCAGTGTTAATAACCAAATATGAAATATTTAAATGGCTGCAAATTGCATCAGTTAAAATTGTTTCCATTCCAAGTAAGCTCAGATAGCTGCATGTTTTGATCCAATGTCTTTTTATGTTTGATATACTTTCTTAATTATAAAGTACATTATATTAAGAAGAAAAAAGCATTGGTAATTGTAGCAGAAATGTTTCTTTAAGTGCAAAATTAAGAAAAAAAGTTTAAAAAGAAAGGCCGACCTGGGTTTCTTTTGGAAGATATATTATCTTGGCAACACAACAAGCCAGGGATAGAAGCAGTACTCTTTAATTCTGAAGTTGACCTTGGTTTCTGTCTCTAGGACGTGCTGACCATTTGGTATGGCCAGGACTTAAGAAGCAGAGAAAAGTGTAAGGGATCTAAGAGAGGATGGCGCTGAGTCCTGAGCACAGGTCACTTCCAGCATTTAATGAGATCTTTTAGAAAAGTAAATCCGATCAGTCTTTCTCTTACTTAATAACCCCTCCCCCCAAATGCTTCCATTTAGAACAAATCCAAGCCGTTGATGGAAGACCCCAGGGCCCTGTACAAGCAGACCCACATTTCTCCCTTTCCCTCACCCACCTCCCTCTAGCCGTGCTGACTTTGTTTCCTTGGGAACTGAGATTATCCCCACCTCAAAACCTTTGCCCTTTCTGCTCCCTCTGATAAGAGGGACATCTCTTTAGAGAGGTTTTCTCTCTAAAGAGAGGACAGAACATCTTTCTGACATATTTTTTGCCTTGCTGACTCTCTTTTATTTAGGCTCTGTTAAAAAATCATTTCTCTAGAGAGATTTTCTCTGACCATTCAATCTCCCCCTGTGCCCCCTCCCACTGCCACACTGGTGGCACATTTGATAAAGGCCAAATGAACACTAGCGACCAAGATACAGGGGGTTCAAAGAAAGGGAGAAAGGACTCTGGGCTGGGAAACTTATAAAAGATCATCACCGACTATATCTAAGGCTAAAGCCTTGAGACATGGACATGCATCTGTCCCTGTTTTGGGGACAATTGATTGGGCTGGAATAAAATATCCAAACTTTTGATTCTGAGGTCACTGCTCAACACTTGTGATCACTTAAGCTACTATGATGAGGGCTTCCATGATGGCTCAGCGTTAACGAATCTGCCTGCAATGCAGGAGACACAGGAGATGCGGGTTCAATCCCTGGGTCCGGAAGACCCCTTGGAGGAGGAAATGGCAACCCACTCCAGTATTCTTGCCAGAAAAATTCAACGGACAGATGAGCCTGGCGTGCTACAGTCCAAAGGGTCGCACAGAATGGGGCATGACTGAGTGCCTAAGCACGCAGGCTAGTACAATGAGGTTGATCACATTGACCCCTCAGGTATCATCACACAAGGAAAGGACCTGATTGCCCACAGTTTTGTTTTTTGATTGAAGATTTTGAATTCATCTATTTCAAGCTCAAGATTACATAGATGAACACATTATTTGAGAGAAGAGCAAGATCTTTTTCCTACTCTGCCAGTTACCTGCTAGAAGTCTGACAATATTGGTTTCATTGCTCCAATATTGGTTTTATTGCTACAATGCCTAGAATTTCTTGAGGTTAGCTCTTGCAAAGTGGGTTAGCAAATCCAGTTTTTGCTCCCTTGCCCAGGGAAGCACCAAGAAGATTACATCTTGAAGGAGACCCTGAACTCATGTAGGGAATCTCTTGTATGGAATCATGGGGTTTCCATCGGCTCCACCTCTGTGCCGCTCTGCGTTCACTGCCTCTGAGCAAGACGCTGTCCTGCTCACGCCACGCTGCCCACACCTTAGCCCCAGGCGCCAGCTGCCAACCCATCTGGGGTTCCTGCTGCCTGCCGAATGCCAGAGGATCAGAGGCAGGGAGGGACCCGCATCTTCTGCATTCCCTTCCATTTTAAGTCAGGGCGAGCCTCCATCTGTTGGGTTCTTGGGTGTGGAGCGAGTCTTAATCATTAATCATTTTACTAGAGTGGTGAAGACGGCTTCCCTGGTGGTTCAGATGGTAAAGAATCTGCCTGCGATGCAGGAGATCCAGGTTTGACCCCTGGGTCAAGAAGATCCCCTGGAGGAGGGCATGGCAACCCACTCCAGCATTCTTGCCTGGAGAATCCCACGAGCAGAGGAGCCTGACAGGTTACAGTCCATAAGGTCACAAAGAGTCAGATATGACTGAGTGACTAACACACTTGGTAAGGCAGACATTTGAGGATTGTCCCTTTGCTGTAGGAAGACAGGATACAGAGGAGCTTGCCTGGAGAATGGCATCTGATGGGCAGATGCTTTATTAGAGATAGCTTGTTAACTGTGCCATATAGATAGAGATTTAGATACATAGATATCCCCCTCTGACAGTATATATACGCACCCATACATGTAAGTATAGGTGCAAATATATATTTCTTTTTCCATCCAAATGCTGAATGTTCTGTTAAGGCATCTGATGAAATGCTACCTCTGAGGGAAAATGAAAGATTGTCTCTTGTTACAGGCTGTTTCCATGGTAGCTTAATACCCTCGGGTAGCACCCTAATGATGAGTTATTACTTTTTAGCTAAAACACATTGTAGGGAACTGATTAATAATATAACTTGCATAGCCAAACAACAGGTTAATTTTTCTTGCATTTGTTCTCAGAAAGGAACACACACTGATATATGTGATAATTTCTCTCTACGTCTGACTCACTCATCTTAGCTCTTTCTTCACAGCTAACAAAGGAAGGGAAAAGGAGGATGGATAGACCCTTGAGGACTCCCTCAGGCAAAGCAGGCAGGTGGCATCTTAGAGGCTGTCCCGAGAAGGAGGGTTTTAATCAGGAGAGTCCCCTCTTAAAACTGCCGGACCAAGTGTTCTAGCAGCGGGATTCTGTCAGATGCGATTGGACCCCTGGCACATCCTCAGTGCTGTGGCGGGACTGATATTACAAAACGGGTTGACTGTTTACAAGGGCTTCTGGGAGGAAGTTGTGCCTGACATCACGAGAAGCCTCTTGCCTGGAGGAGTAACCGAGTCTCTGCGGTTCTCGTGTTTGACCTGCCAGCTCTAGAGGGTTGGGGCCGTGTCCTCCTTGCGGCCGAGATGCAAAGACAGCCCAGGGCCCTTAGCAGAATCGCCTGTGGGAGAGGGGTGATGACAGGGGTTAATGCAGACCAGAGACCAAACAAGGAAACACTGGGCTGTGTCAGAGCCAACAGGCTTACGGAACTCTCTTAGGAACTGACGGTGTATTTGGTAGCTTAAGAGGTTAAATCCCTGAATTTCACGCAGCTACAGTGGGGGTGGGGGGTGGGGGCATGGGGGGCTTGGTGGGGGGGGGGGGTGGGTAAATATTTTGAGGGCTTCCCTGGGGGCTCAGCTGGTAAAGAATCCACCTGCAATGCAAGAGACCCCAGTTCGATTCCTGGGTTAAGAAGATCCCCTGGAAAAGTGATAGCCTACCCACTCAGTATTCATGGGCTTCCTTGGTGGCTCAGAAGGTAAAGAATTTGCCCAATGTAGGAGACATCGGTTCTATCCCTGGGTGGAGAAGATCCCCTGGAGGAGGACATGGGATCCACTCCAGTATTCTTGCCAGGAGAATCCCAGGGCCAGAGGAGCCTGGTGGACTACAGTCCATGGGGTCACAGACAGCTGGACAGGACTGAGTGACTAAACACAGCACAGACATTTTAAATCTCCCCAATGCACAGAAATCAGACTATCATCTTAATTTAAAGTAAAGATTTTCAGGCCACATATTTATCCAGGTATAAAGAAAATATAAAATAACAAACAGTAGATAAAATTACAATAAATAACTAAGATATCTTCCATCTTCTGTCCTGGATCCACTAATACTTGGAGATTAAAAAGCAAAAACTGTAGGTATATTCTTAGTTATCAAAAATATGTATTCTCAAATTGATTATATATATATTTGATTATATATATATATTTGATTATCTATATATTTGATTATATATATATATACACACACACACACACATACATACATACATATGATGGGGCTTCCTTGGTAGCTCAGCTGGTAAAGAATCCACCTGCAATGCAGGAGACCCTGGTTCGATTCGTTGGTCGAGAAGATTCCCTGGAGAAGGGATGGGCTAACACCTCCAGTATTCTTGGGCTTGCCGGGTGGCTCAGAGGGTAAAGAATCCACCAGCAATGCGGGAGACCTGGGCTGGGAAGATCCCCTGGAGGAGGGCATGGCAACCCACTCCAGTATTCTTGCCTGGAGAATCCCCATGGACAGAGGGGCCTGGGGGGCTACAGTCTATGGGGTCATAATGAGTCAGACACGACTGAGCAAGTAAGCAGCAGCATACATGCAACACATATTATATCACATATAATGCTATATATATACACATATTATATTACATATAATGCTATATATGTATACACATATTACATTACATATAATGCTATATATATACATATATTATGTTACATATAATGCTATATATATGTATACACATATTATATTACATATAATGCTATATATACATATATTATATTACATATAATGCTATATATGTATACACATATTACATTACATATAATGCTATATATATACATATATTATGTTACATATAATGCTATATATATGTATACACATATTATATTACATATAATGCTATATATGTATACATATATTATATTACATATAATGCTATATATATATACATATATTATATTACATATAATGCTATATACATGTATACACATATTATATTACATATAATGCTATATATACATATTATATTACATATAATGCTATATATATGTATACACATATTATATTACATATAATGCTATATATATATACATATTAAAGTCAGTGGAGAAAGTCGGAGAGTAGAAAATGTACTAATATATTACTAGATTTATTTGTATCATAATCCAGTTCAACTCAATTTAAATTTCAAAAGTAAACCAATAAGAGAAAGTTGTCTAAGTATATTTTAACTGGTCCAAAAGATTGTCAACAATTTGTTAAAAAATTGAATTGAGGATTATTTTAACACAGTTTGAAAAAGAAGACATGCCAAGATATTTTACCTAGAAATAGCTTCTGGTGGTTACCAGATAAAGAATAAAAAGGAAAAAGTAGTAATATATCTGAAAGAAGGGGAAAGTCTGGTATGTTTATAGGATAGAGAAGAACTGTTTTTTTTAATTGAGGTGTAATTGTCTTACAACATAATGTTAGTTGCAGATCTACATCATAATTCAATATTTGTATATGCTGACAGATGGTCACTACAATAAGTTTAGTTAACACTCATCACCACATGCAATTAAGGTTTTTTTTTCTTTTTCTTTTTCTTCTGATGAAACGTTTAAGATATGCAAGCTACCCTTGGGGATGTTGTGGGTTTGGTTCCAGACCATCCCAATAAAGTGAACATTGTAATAAAATTTGTTACATGAATTTTTGGCTTTGCAGAGCGTATAAATGTTGTGCTTATACTATACTGTAGTCTATTAAGTGTGCAATGGCATTACATCTGAAAAATGTACATAATTTTTAAAAAGTACTTTATTGCTACAAAAAATGCTTACTATCAACTGAGACTTCAGTGAGTCATAATCTTTTTGCTGATGGAAGACCTTGCCTCAATATTGATGGCTGCTGACTAAACAGTGGAAACAGTGGCTGACTTTATTTTGGGGGGCTCCAAAATCACTGCAGATGGTGACTGCAGCCATGAAATTAAAAGACACTTACTCCTTGGAAGGAAAGTTATGACCAACCTAGACAGCATATTAAAAAGCAGAGACATTACTTTGCCAACAAAGTTCCATCTAGTCAAAGCTATGGTTTTTCCAGTAGTCATCTATGGATGTGAGAGCTGGACTATAAAAAAAGCTGAGCACTGAAGAATTGATGCTTTTGAACTGTGGTGTTGGAGAAGACTCTTGAGGTTCCCTTGGACTGCAAGGAGATCCAACCAGTCCATCCTAAAGGAGATCAGTCCTGGGTGTCCATTGGAAGGACTGATGCTGAAGCTGAAACTCCAATACTTTTGCCACCTCATGCGAAGAGCTGACTCATTTGAAAAGACCGTGATGCTGGGAAAGATTGAGGGCAGGAGGAGAAGGGGATGACAGAGGATGACATGGTTGGATGGCATCACTGACTCAATGGACATGAGTTTGAGTAAACTCCAGGAGTTGGTGATGGACAGGGAAGCCTGGCGTGCTGCGATTCATGGGGTTGCAAAGAGTCAGACACGATTGAGCAACTGAACTGAACTGAACTAATTAGGGTGGTGGTTCCTGAAGACTGAGATGATTATAATGATTCCTTAAAATAAGACAACAATAAAGTTTGCTACACCT
This sequence comes from Dama dama, assembly GCF_033118175.1. Classification (NCBI taxonomy): domain Eukaryota; kingdom Metazoa; phylum Chordata; class Mammalia; order Artiodactyla; family Cervidae; genus Dama; species Dama dama. The sequence continues at coordinate 12,781,139 of NC_083695.1, read as the reverse complement.
ATTAATGCTTTTTTTCACAAACAATTTCTCTGTAGTATGCATTGTTTTTGATAGTGTTTTACCCACAATAGAAAGTGAAAAGTGAAAGTGGGGCTTCCCTGGTGGCTCAGATGATCAAGAATTTACCTATATGCAGTGCTTTTTTAAATAGTGTTTTACTAGCAGTAGAGCTTCTTTCAAAATTAGAGTCAATCCTCTCAAATCAACTAAGTTTATGTCATATTCTGAATCTTTTGCTGTCATTTCAACAGTCATCATATCATCTTCACCAGGAGTAGATTCCATCTCAAGAAACCTCTTTCTTGGCTCACCCATATGAAGTAACTCCTCACCCATCCAATTTTCATCCCAATATTTCAAGAATTCAGTCACATCTTCAAGTTCCACTCCTAATTCTACTTCTCTTGCTGTTTCCACCACAGCTGCAGTTACCTCCTCTACTGAAGCCTTGAACCCCTCAAAGTCAACCATGAGGGCTGGAATCAACTTCTTCCAAACTCCCGTTAATGTTGATATTTTGGCCTCTTCCCATGAATTGAGAATGTTCTCAATGGCTCTATCATGGTGAATCCTTTCCAGAATATTTTTAATTTACTTTGCCCAGATTCATCAGAAGAATCACTATCTATGGCAGCCTCATGAAATGTATTTCCTAAGTGAAAGACTTGAAAGTTGAAATTAGTCCTTGATCCATGGGCTGCAGAGCAGATGCTGTGTCAGCAGCCATGAAAACATCACGAATCTCCCGCGTTTCAATCAGAGCTCTTGGGTGACCAGGTGCATTATCAATGAGCAGTAATATTTTGAAAAGGATCTTTTATTCTGAGTGGTAGGTCTCAACATGGGGCTTAAAATATTCACTAACCATGTTGTTAACAGATGTGCTGTCATACAGGCTTGAAAAGAAGAATAGAGTCTCTTTAATTGTTTGGGTTACCTTAGACCTCAAATGATTTTGGTTTATAAGTGGTAAAAAATAGTATTTAAGAGCACTGGTTCACAACTCAATCTGCTACTTTCTAATGTGTGATTGGTAAGGGCCGCATTTTAAACTGCTCTGATTGCTTTCTTGTCCATAAAGGGGGAAAAATGATATTACTTTGTAAAGTTTTAGGGAGTTTAAAAAGTGATATGTATGTTTTAAATTAATTAAACCTCATATCACTGACTGTATAAACATCACAACAGTAGATCAAGTGTAAGATGTTATAAATTATGATGATGTGCTACTCATTTCTTTTGTTAACTGAAATTTTCATTTTCCAATTGATGATGTTGAGACTTTGCACCAAATTTTGTGTCTCCCATGATCTATAAGAATTAGGTTTTCCACACTGAACAAATAACAAAGTAGCAGAATTCTTAATTTCCAGTCATATATAGAACAAAAGAATAAATCAGTAAAAGAAGCAGAAAATAATAGAGAAAACAACCACTTAAGGCAAAATCTAGTCCTTTGAAAGAATCAGAAAATAAAATTGATACTTTCTTTAGACTGATAGAGAAGAGAGATAAAAAGCACAGATTGCCAATTGCAAAAAGAAAAAAGAGAATATCACTACAGACCCTACAGACAGGAAAATTATAATTAATACTATCATTAAATATTTTATGTTGATAATATTCATAATTTAGATGAAGCAGACACATTTTATAAAAGACATAAACTATCAAATCCCATTCAAAGAACAATAGATAGCCTGCCTCTTTATCTATTAAATAAACAGATTATTGGTTAAAAACTTCCCACAAAGAAAACTCCAGGCCCACATGCTATCACTGGTGAATTCTACTAAATATTTAAGGAAGTAGTAATACCAATTTATCACAAAATTTTCTAAAAAATTAAAGAGAAATAAAATTCTCCCTGATATTTTGTAAGATTAATGTTGTCCTGATACTAAAACCTAACAAAATAATTACAAGAAAAAAAAATTAGAGACAGATTTCTCTCCTAAACATAGATTAAAAAGAAAAACTTTAACAAAACTTTAGTGAATTGAATACATTAATTTGTAAAAAAGAAAATGCACCATGACAAGTTGGATTTTATCTCTGGATTGCCAGACTGGTTCAATATTTAAAATCCAGCTTTCTCTGGATTAGTGTTTGAATTATATACCTTTTTCATCCTTTTATTTTTAAACTTGCAGTTGTTGCTCAGTCGCTCAGTTGTGTCCTACTCTTTGAGACTCCATGGACTGCAGCATCGAGGCTTTCCTGTCCTTCACTATCTCTCAGAGTTTGTTCAGACTCCTATCAATTGAGTCAATCATGCCATCCAACCATCTCATCCTCTGTCGTCCCCTTCTCCTCCTGCCTTCAATCTTTCCCAGCATTAGAGTATTTTCCAGTGAGTCGGCTCTTCACATCAGGAGGCCAAAGTATTGGAGCTTCAGCTTCAGCATCAGTCCTTCCAATGAATATTCAGGGTTGACTTCCTTTAGGATGGACTGGTTTGATTTTCTGGCTGCCCAGGGGATTCTCAAGAGCCCCTTTCAGTACGGTTATATCTAAATTGTGCCTCTTACAAGCAGTGCACAGTGAGTTTTTGTGTTTCAATACAGTTACTAGGAGAAGGCTATAAGTTTTCTAAAGCTCCCTTTTAGTTCTGCTTTTGTTTTTTTGTTTTCTTCTTGCTTTTCATCTTTTGAAATTACATTATTAGTTGCAACAAATTGGGAAACAATATATCTTGTTTGTTGAACATTTTTTTCATGGTGTATTATTTCTATCTCTACAAACAATTTTTACTTTAATAGCTATTTGTCTGATAAATTAGGTTTGACGAAAATTAAAAACTGTCCATCAAATGTACTATTAAGGCCATTTAAAATGTCAAGATGTAAGTGGAAAAAGACATATGCAACACATGTGTCTGAAAAAAATGCATATTCCAGACTATGTAAAGAATATATAAATCACAAGAAAGTGTCAGATACTCTATTGCAAAATGGGCAAGACATTTGGACAGGCACTTCAAAAAATGGTATCTAAACGTCCACAAGATGTATGAAAAGGGGCTCAATCTCATTAGCAATCAAAAAAACTTAAACCACAATGAGTAACCACCACACTCACTAGAAGGGCTAACATTTATTTATTTATTTATTCGTTTTATTTTTTGGCCATGCCGCACAGCAAGCAAGATCTTAGTTTGCTGACCAGGGATAGGACCCATGCTACTGCAGTGGAAACTTGGATTCCTAACCACTGGACCACCAGGGAATTCCCAGAAGGGCCAAAATTTAAATCTGACAATGCTAAGAATTGGCAAGCATGTGGAACAATAGGACCTCTCATATAAATCCAGAGTCTATTAGTATATATTGGTATGTTTTAGTTAACCATTTTAGTAAACTTTGACAGTATACACTACATTTCACCATATATATGCCTGTATTCTGGCTGCTGCACTCCTAAATACACACCTGCAAGAAATATGTGCACAGGTACAGCAAAACATATGTATAAGAATATTCACAGCAGAATCACCAAAAATTTCAAGCAATCCAAATACTTATCAGTGGTAGAATGGATAAAGTTGGTCTATCAATAGCATAGAATACTACACAGCAACTAAAATGATAGAACTGTTTCATGCAACAATTTGGATAAAAGTTGCAAGTATGTTGAACAATAGAAGTAAAACATAAGAAAATACATACCATATAATCCATTCATGTGTGTGCTAGTCACTCAATCATGCCCAACTCTTTGTGACCCCGTGGACTGTAGCCCACCAGGTTCCTCTGTCCATGGGATTATCCAGGTAGGAATACTGGAGTGGGTTGCCATTTCCTTCTCCAGGGGACCTTCTTGACTCAGGGACTGGACCTGGGTCTCCTGCACTGCAGGCAGACTCTTTACCATCTGAGGTACAAGTGAAGCCCAATCCATTTATACAAAGCTCAAAAACAGACAACCTCTTGTGTTAGAGATCAGAGTAGCGGAAGGAGTATAGTGTAATTTTGGGGAGGAGAGTAAGGGTCTTGCTGGGGTTCAGTAACTTTCAATTTATTGAACTGGGAGGTGGTCACACGGCTGTCTTTACTTTGTAGTAATCCAGCAGGCTCTGAATTTATAATTTTTGCACTTTTCTAAATCTAGATTGTACCACACTTTAAATATTAACAAAAGTTCTTAACAGTTCGATTGAAACTGAATTTAAATCCTTTCCTGGGTGCCCTGACAGTGAAACTACACATGAAAGATATTAAATTATGTGAAATTTACTTTCCTATGCTAAGAAAAATCTAGCTACTCTCAGTGCACCCTGTTCTGCTAGCCTTGCTTCTAGTTAATGATACGCCTCCACTAACAAATCCTTGATGTAATCTTTCCACATCAGTTTCCCCATAGGGAAAAGATTGTGTGTGGGTTTCCCTCTGGCTGGTCATCAAATTCCAGGGAAGCAGGAAAGAAGGTAGAGAAGGTGACTTTCCATCACAGCTTTTTAGTTTCTAATCAAAACCATTAGTAATGAGAGAAACGTCTTGAGCAACAAAGGCTTTGAGGTCATGGGAGAAAATTTTAACTTATATCCAAAAAGAAATAAAATAAGAGCCTTAGCTGATAGCCAGTGAAAAGAGAAAAGCATTCAAAACATTACACCCATCACATAGCTCTGCAGTTAATGAAAAATCACATCCGCTGTGAGCTTTTTGGAAAAAGGCTTCTAGATAAGATCCTTTGAAAAAGTCTCACATGGAGAACTATTGACCAGACCATTTGTTTTCCTTCTATGCCCTTGCTGCGATTATAAACTTTGCTTGCTTGATAAGGGCCCTTCATGTGAAGGAGCCATAGATAACATCCTCTGAGGTCTCTGGCTCATGCTCAAATGATAAATCATGTCAAGATAAGGAAATCATTTGGTTCTTTAAAGTTGAAAAGAAGATGTGATTAAACATGTCATTTGGTGGATATATGAAAAAGTTTCCTATAATCAGTTACCTAAAATAAACCATATATTTAGTGGATGTCTGCTGGGAGACAACCAAACAGATGTTTAAGACAATGAAGGAAGGTTGGAGATATCTCCAACATTTAAGTGCTTTCAAAAATGTGTATTGATTTTGAAGTAAGGCAGTAAGAGATAAGTGTTTATTTTTAAAATGATAGCCTGATATTGCTTTTTTAGGACAGATTGTTTTCTACATAATATAGAAATTAATGCCATGAATTTTTATTTTCAATCTAGGAGGAGAACTATAAGATGAAATCTATGTACAATTAAGATTGAGAACTCTAAAGAATGTCTCCTTCAAATACATAAAATCACATATTAGAAATCACAGGTGAACTGGGTCCAGGGGAGTAGTGAAGGAGGAAAGGAGAAATGAATACTTTTAGAGTCACAATTATTTTGTTGCAATTTAACCCTGGGATAGAAGGCAGGGGGCTACTTTCTCGGGTTGGACTGTAGCCTACACAGCCTACACATAGATCCCGCCTCTGTTCCCTTCCTTCCTTCTCTCAGCCCTCTTCTCCAAACAACCCATGCTTCTCTTTTCTACTCCAAACAGCCTGTACCTCTAATCTGTCTGAAAGAACCACCTCTTGTCTATCTCAGGATGTCCAACTTCTGAGGGGATTGCGGCTAAGACAAAGAACATACAAGCTTCACCTGCACAAAGACCAAAGTCTGGGAGAAAGGACCCAGCAGGTAAATGATCCCACAAGTTCTTTTCCTAGCAACCAGGATGAGATGGGAAAGACGTTGATTTCTTGATGGACAGAGGGCAAGAATGGGCAAGGTCTAGAATCAGAAAATGGGGACACTTCATACAAAATGGATATTCCCAATCTTCATTTCTCCCTCATGGCCAGATACATGCCCTTCAGAACCAGGCAGATAGCAGCTGAAAGGCCTGCCCAGACCCCCTCAGGATCACCCACATGGATTCCAGGGTTTGGGGCAGGCCTGCTTTAGAAATCATAGTAGAGATCCCTGAATGCACTGAGGACCGTTGCGGTGGACATTAGCAAGCATTCCTGGGTGACTAGAGACTTCCCTCTCCAGGTTCTTTCCTGACTTGTTCTAATATAATCTCAGATGGGATAATGTGCCCAAAGGAGAACTATGAAGAGACAAGGACAGCACACCAAATCTATGAATCTCTTTTGCACCAGTTGCTCTTCTAGCCACTTACAAGGAAGCTCCAGCTTTAGGGCAATGGGAGAAGATCCACACAGAAGTACCTGCCCGCAGCCTGGGGTGGGGTGTGTTAAAACAGAGCAGGACCCTATGGTCCTTGCTGCACACACCCCCATGTCCTCAGCCTGCCTGTTGTCTGTGGAAAATTTAGTCAAAGAGTAAGTTTAATCAGAAAAATGAGAACAAGTGAAAACAAAGGAAAACAGTCAGAGGAGACCAAATAATAATGTACTCATTAAGCATAGTTAATGAGTACATGCTCTAGTTCTTTCTCAAGGGCTACAGATAATATTCTGAGCCATATCCTGTGAGCTGACTTATAGATACTGAAACACCAAGTAGAAGAAGTTAGCTACATGAGGACTACACTGTACCTACATCAGTTCAGTCACTCAGTCTTCCTGTTCGACTCTTTGCAACCCCATGGACTGCAGGACGCCTGGCTTCCCTGTCCATCACCAACTCTCAGGGCCTGCTCAAACTCATGTCCATTGAGTCGGTGGTGCCATCCAACCATCTCATCCTCTGTTGTCCCCTTCTCCTTTCCCAGCCTTCAATTTTTCCCAGCACCAGGGTCTTTTCCAATGAATCAGCTCTTCCCATCAGGTGGCCAAAATATTGGAGCTTCAGCTTCAGCATCAGTCCTTCCAATGAAAATTCAGGGTTAATTTCCTATAGGATTTTCTGGTTGGATTTCCTTGGGGTCCAAGGGACTCTCAGGAGTCTTCTTCAGCATCACAGTTTGAAAGCATCATTTCTTCAGCACTTAGCCTTCTTTATGGCCTTGATACAATTTAATACACATACTCAGTGACCTTCCAAGAGCCCATGTGTTTCACCAACAGGTACCCACTAGATATTCCTTCTAGAAGGGGTGCTGTTTCAGACCAACATGGCTCAGGAGACAGAACCTCTCCAACAGAAATTGAAGTGGTCTCTAACATTTGATCTGATCACAGGAATAAGAGAATTCAGCATGACAGATGCTTAAGTTGGATCTGTTATTTGCCTGAACGACTTGTGCATTTTTGAGTTTCACTTCCTGTTTTGTGTCCAGAAGAAAATAAAATAAAACAGAAAAGTCTCCAGCTGAGGCAGGAAATGTTCATATTAAAAATCCTATTTGCTTTCTGGGATGGGCAGTGACCTCTGAGTTTGAATAATATTCACTGCTTCAAGGAAAGCTGAGGTGGGGGTGCTCTAAAGGGCTGGGCTTCTTGCACGTAAGCACTGGTTTCCATCCTCCTCCATCATCCATCCATCAGAGGCCTATTTTCCCTGTTTTTCATCTCACACTCCTTTGCTCTGATCAAGAGAAGTTGCAAAGAACTAGGAGAACATTTGGGGCTTCCTAGGTAGCGCTAGTGGTTAAGAACCTGCCTGCCAATACAGGAGGCATAAAAGATTCGAGAAATGCAGGGTCAGTCCCTGGGTGGGGAAGATCCCCTAGAGCAGGGCATGGCAGCCCACTCCAGTAGTCTTGCCTGGAGAATCTCTTGGACAGAGGAGCCTGACCGGCTACCATCCATAGGGTCACAAAGAGTCAACAGGACTGAAATGAGCATAAGGAGAAGAATCTCCATGACTGCGATGTCAGCAAAGCCAGGCTTTGAGTTTGCAGAGGAAGAGCCCCTAGGTGCCTTTATCAAGATAATTACTGTCTGAACTTCCCTGGTGGTCCAGTGGTTAAGAATCTGCCTGCCAATGCAGGAGACACAGGTTTGATCCCTGGTCAGAGAAGATCCCACATGCCTTGGAGCAATTCAGCCGATACACCACAACTACTGAAGCCCACTCACCTAGAGCCCATAATCCACAGCAAGAGAAGCCACTTCAATGAGAAGCCCTCACAGCACAGCAAAAGTAGCCCCTACTTGCCACAACTAGAAAAAGCCGGAGTGCAACAATGAAGACCCAGCACATCCATAATTAATTGATTAACTACAAATTTAAAAATCAGCTAAAAAAAAAGGACACCTGCAATTGCATTGATCCTGGGAGATGGGGCTTATGCGTCAAAACAAAGAAGAACCACGAAATGGGAAAGTGGAGTTTCCCACATGTCATCCTTGGCCTTTAGAGCAGGCTTCCCTAACACACCTAACACTAAGCACAGATCACTGTCATATTAGCCTGTGTAACAACTCTGGCCATTTCACAGAACAAGCTTTACTAAGAGTTAAACAGTGATGTGGGGGAAGGGCCTGTTGTTTGAATCAATAACACCCTCTTTTTAATGCCACGATGTTATCTTTATAATTTCCTTAAAGTTCAGGGGTATCACTAGGAGGAAATTTAATGAGTTTGTGTTGGATTTTCACAGTCCCTGAAATGTCTCTTTGGGTGACTTCTGCTCTTTCTCTGAACCAGTTTAAGAGTAATCACGATTTATAGTTTTATAACCAGTCAATCATAAATGAAATCAACCCTGAATATTCACTGGAAGGACTGATGCTGAAGCTGAAGCTCCAATATTGTGGCCACTTGATGCAAAGAGCCAGATCATTGGAAAAGACCCTGATAATGGGAAAGATTGAGGGCTAGAGGAGACAGAAGTGACACAGGATGAGATGGTTGGATGGCATCATTGACTCAATGGACATGAATTTGCACAAATGCTGGGAGATAGTGAAGGACAGGAAAGCCTGGCATGCTGCATTTCATGGGGTCACTTCAAGAGTCACTTCATGAACTTCAAGAGTTAGACAGGACTTTGCGACTGAACAACAATAGAGCTTTACTGTTTAAGATACTTCCTAAACATTATCCCACTGCTTTTTAACCCTATGTGAGAGTATTTCTAACTTTCTTACTTTACGGATGAGGAAGCTGGGGCTCAGGGAGGTAAAACTACCTCCCCACGTCTTGCAGCAGAAAGAACTGGATTTGCCTTTGACCATTCGCTGTGAGGTTTTAAATGATGCTGACCCTCCATACCACCACACCAGCCTCATTTTGTGATGGGATAAAGGCCAGTATTGTCTGTCTTATAGTAAAGACCTGGAAAACTTTCAGTGGAGGATAACAAAACACATTCACATGTGATAAGTCTGCCATCCCTGGCAAAACAGACAAGAAAGTGTTTTCTGTCCCCCTGCGTGGCTCCTGCGTTTGGTTTGTCTGTTTCCCTGGCCTCATGCTGGGCTCATCCCACTGCCTCTGCTCCATTGTAGGGTTGCATTACTGAATGGCAGAGCCACACTCGGCAGCCGAGTGGTGGCAGGACTTCCGCTGAATGACTCACCACCTCTCCAAATCAGTGTGCTTGATAGTAAAATGGAAATAAGGAAAAACACTGCACCGCAATGTACTATTAAAGTGCTTCATGCTGTTGTTAGGAAAGCGAGCCGGTCAGCAAAACTGTTCCGCACCAGGAAAGTGCCTTCAAAATTACCCAGGACTGAGCCCCACTGTGCAAAGAGCTAAACCCAGTCAAATTGTCAGGGTTTGTGGGAGGAGGTGGCCATCACATCCCTCCAGATTCTCTTCCACACACAGATCAGCCTGTGTGTCTTCCAAGACTGGAGTCTGTTTTCCCAGTCCTGTGAAAAGTTTTGTAATCAAATCCCGCTGGCCCTCAAGGTCAGATTCCCTAGGGATTCCCAGTCCCTTTGCTGGATCCTCAGGCTGGGAAGCCTGACATGGGGTTCAGAACCTTCACAAGAGTGGGAGAACTTATTTGGTATTGTTCTCCAGTCTGTGCGTCACCTGCCCGGTGGGTATAGGATTTGATTTTATCGTGATTGCACCCCTCCAACCATCTCACTACCTCTTCTTCTTTGTCTTTGAATGTGTGGTTTCTTCTTTGTCTTTGGACGTGTGGTATTGTCTTCTGCTGGATTCCAGCATCCTTCTGTCAACGGTTGCTTAATAGCTAGTTGCAATTTTGGTGCTCTCGCAGGAGAAGAACTCACGTCCTGCTACTCCGCCATCTTGAACTGGAAGCCCCACACACAGATCACACTCTGGGACATTCTGCCCCACTAGCCAGTCTAATCATTTGTATAAAACCCCAGGGACAGTTTCAGAAATGAGACTGAGGGGGACTGTGGTGTGTACTGGGAGTGGTTCAGGATGGAGATCCTGGCAACCCCAGCCCTGGGCTCAACAGGGAATGCACTTCACTCTGTTATTCTCGCTGATCCTTTGTGATCAGAGCAGGGCATGGTGCTCCAGTTCAACCCAAAAAGCCGAAGGTAAACCAAGCTGTGACTGATGGCAGAGAAACTGGCTCTGAGTCAAGATGTGTCAGGTAGAGCGAGCTCCCCATGGTAAATCTAAACTAAGTCTGTCCAAACAGGCTTGCTCTGTTTCCCACTCTGGGCTGACAGGTCTTTAAACAAAAAGCATAAAATTTAATCAAGCTCTCTTCCTCTTTCGTCTTTCTCCTTCTCTCCTTCTCTCTCCTCTTCTGCCCTTTCCCCCTTATTTTAAGCACAATGGCTGATATATAAAATCCTGCTAGAGATGAATTCTAAGATTGGTTTTCAGGGTTGTGCTCATAGCTATCCTAAAACCGAGGGAGTAATTCATTATATTAATAAATTAACATAATTAAACATTCCTCTCTGTAGAAACCGTGCGACAATTCAACAGCTGGTAGCTGCTGTTGGCTGAGGGTAGAGGTGGGGGCTGGAGGGTGGCAGCTCAGTGCAACCTCAGAAGTGGGAGCGTTTAAACGGGGATGGATTTGGAGGAGGGATGGTTCTCAGCGGACATCCAGAGCAGACTCTCCACTGGGGATGATCCTTTCTCCAGGTCATGACAGCGGACAATGCCAGCTCTCAGACAAAGGAGCAGATTGGGGCTGTACATCAGAGATGTTGCTAAAAGTTAATTAAATCTCCCTGGGATAGTGGAAGTTGGAGGCAAGTACTCACATTTACTAGGTATGTTCATCATCATAAATGCCAAGTCCTAACTGCTACTAAACTCCTAGAGGTTCTTGTCTAAAGTTTGCCCAGTAGGATTTATTTCTGACTCATTAGAGGAAAGAGGGTGTTTTTTTTTTCTCACGTCAAATTATTGTCTTTGCATAACAGTTGTACTTTTCACTTTTTCATCTCAGTAAATTAACACATCTTCAAAACACTCTTGTAAAGCAGATACCATCTCCACATTCATAGCTCACACCATCTAGAGTCTAAAAAAAGAAGCAGTGTACAATACTAAGCAGTTAATAGCAACACCTTAGATGCTCCTGGTTTCACCCCATCTATTGTTTTAGAATCTCTCTTCCTTGATTTAAAATTCACTTCCATGCCTAGTACCCCAGCTGCACAGTGTCCCTTCTATCTTACTTTCTGTATGTCTTCCTGAATGACATGGGCTGGAAAGACAGAATATCCATTTTACAGACTCTGCATGCAAGGGCCTGGATGGCTCATTATGATGAACTCTCATGATTTGGAAGGTGGAGGTGAGGTAGGAACCACCTGTCTGTGACCTCAGCGATAGCTCCAGGGAGTGGCAGTCCTGGTAGTACTAGGCTGCCTGACTCAGCATCCAGGGCTCAGCCACCTGCTCCAGGGGTGTAGAAAAGACACTGTGGTTCCCAACTGCCAGACAGCAACTGGTGACATGTTCTTGAACTCTGCTGCTCCAATGCTGGTCTCTTGATCCCCACTTCTTTAGCAGAGGTATTCATTCTTTCCAGTGGGCCAGTTTGGTTTTGCTCTGGGAGCTATCCTACTTTTTAGATTCCCAAGGATTCTATAGACTTCTTTTTTTAATTTATTTATTTTTTAATTGAAGGATAATTGCTTTACAGAACTGTGTTGTTTTCTGTCTGATACTGAATACTTTTTGTGTTGAAAGTAGCTAAGATATTTTCACTTTCATGCACTTGAACCCTGACTGATATGCACTCCTTCTCTCCAGGACTAATCGGATATGGAAGCTCCAACCATGTGTCATGTCTGCCTGTAGTCAGAGCATCCCACTTCCCAGGTGATGATGGTCATAGTTCCCAAGTTTTCTTCTCCTCCTGCTCCTTGTGATGACCCCTACTGCTAAGATGTCTGATGCCCATGAAGGCCTTTTGCTGCTTTCACTGATGTTGGAAACTGAAGGGCACTGAAGGTGCCAACCAATGCTCTGCTGGAACTCTTCTGTAGGGGTCATCCATCCTTTGGTTCCCTCAATATGGCAGCACAGTGGGAACTTCTGTTAAAATGGGAAGAATCTCTCTCTCTCACCCCAGTATCAGTTTGCCACAGCTGCTGTATTCTTCCAATGACTCAGAGACTGTTGCACAAATATGCTCTTCAGTTAGGCTTTGCCAACGATGAATTGATGCTTGCCATCTACTTCTATAAGTATCCAGTCATCAGTGCTGAAGCTCCTGGCCTTCAACAACCTCTGGAAAGAGTTCAGGGTGAAGATCAGGAATGAGGCACTCTGTGCTCTGGGAAAAACTGGCAGAATAGGTCTTTAGATAGATATTTTCAGGAGAGATTTTATGAACCTGATTATTGCATGTCCTCATATCTAGAAAAGCACTAAAATCATTAATGGTGACATCTGCTCCTCGTGACTAGCAGCAAGCCTATCAAAATGTGTGCTTGACTACATGCACCCACTTCACTAAATTCATATATGGCATGGACCTTCCCCATTACCTCTTTGGAGCAGTTTCTCAGAGCTATCCGAAGTGCTGTCTCCAGATTATAGTCTTCATTTTGCTCCAAATAAAACTTACAGCTCTCACGCTGCACATTTTTTTTCAGTTGACAACTTGGAGGTTTTCACTCCCTGACACTTGCCCTAACTTCACTAACTGAAGAACTTATTCCACATGTATTTGTAGGGCACTCAGTGTAAGGCAGGCATGAGGCTACATGTAAAGCCATCCGTTTATTCTGACAACTGAGAATTGCACCTTACAGAGTTTGTGTCTGGATGCTCTGTTCCTGCTGAACAATGTCCCTCGAGGCATGAATGAGTTCCTCCAGCCACCATGCAAATACTCTGCAGGGCTTCCCAGCAGGTCTGCCAGACACCCCTGCCAGCTATGGGGAAATACTATTACCTGGATGTCAGCCAGGAGGAGCGTGTGGAGGCTGGGGAGGGTACCTGTGGATGCTGGATCCTGGTTCCTCCCAGAGTGACCTCCCCAAGACCACAATCACTCATCCATGATGTCATCTCATGGATCCCAAGAAGTGTGATACAGTTGAGGAGGGGACTCTTTGAACAGCTGAGCTTAAGAAGTCATTGCTTTTGCTGACTCACATTACTACTGCCTTCCTGAACCCAGTCCATTGTTGGAAGATGAAACAAATATACCCAATGGTCTCATTACAAAGTTCGTCTCCTTGAAAGTTTCTCTAAGTATTGCACAACTCCCCTCAGTATTGTACATAAAATCTTGTTTGTTTCTTGTTTTGAAACTTTTTTTAATTTCTCTAATAACACATCCATCATTTTAGATATAATGATTAGGACAAAAGTTCATAGAATTAGAGAAGGAAAAAACATTTTAAATCTTTACTTAAATATTATTAAATTTGCATTTACTTGAGTTGTGCCATACTTTGCTATGGGGAGAAAAAACAAGAAAAAATAAGAGGAAACCTTTCCAAAAATGCTTTATGGGAGAAAATTTTCTCCAAAAAATATACTCAATAAGACAGAAAAGGGAAGAGAAAGGTCTTGGGAATCCGGAGGGGGAAAGTTGTTTTTAATAAAACAGCGATTCAAGAAATATTTATTTATTTGCCTGATTTCAGAAGATGACCTCCGGGACTGAGACCCTGAAGAGAGCAATGTGTTGTCTCCTGAGGTTGGCGGGGAAAGGGAGGCAGGGGTCTAACACATGAGAAAGCAATTCACAGAGAAGCAAAGTCCTAGAATTGGCTGGTGGCCCCTTGCTCCCACTGAGATCCAGAAAGTAAGAGAGATGATAGTTAAAACTGCAAAATGTTTCCCTGAAAGATCCAACTTTGAGACAAAGGGACTGTTTACTCTCTAAATTTGCATGTCTGGAGGAAATCTGATGAGTTTTGTGTGTGTACATATCACTATCTCTTTCTTGCTCTCATAGATTTTAAGATTTTTTCCTTTATCCTTTTATGTCCCAAACTTATACTAAAACATGTCAAAGTATGGATTTTTGAAAACATGTATTCTGCTTAGCACATTGTGAGTTGTTTTTTTTTTTTTTTTTTTTTTTTTTTGCCCTAAGGCCTCAGGCCTCTCTCTTTTCTCCTGGAAAACTCCCAGGCAACACTCTTCAAATATTGCCCCTCAAAGATCCTCTCTGTCTTCCATCTTGAGAACTCAGCAGATAAATATGGGAATTTCTAGATTAACCCTCCTTGTCCCATAGCCTCTCTTCCATATTTTCTTGACCTTTGCTTCTGTGTGATCCATTCTAGAAGATTCCTTCAGTTTCATCTTTCTTTCATAAATTCACACTCGAGCTGTACTCAGATTCTGCTCATCTCTTGGGTTTTTGTTCAATAATTTTATTCCTCATTTTCAAACTTTCTAATTTATTTTTATTGCAAACCACTCATTCCCAGTGGAGCTGTTTTTCTTTCTCTCCTCCCTGAAGATGCAACCACACTTCCTTCAGTTGTAAGCCGGTCCTTGTGGGCACTTCCTGCCTGTCTTTCACACTGCTCTACTTCCTCTTCCTTACTCATGTAGGGTCTGAGGGTTTCTGGAGAGATGATCTTATTCTCAATGTGGCTTTAGCCTGGGCTCTGGCAGGACTGGGTGTCTGGGTTCCCACACTGTGTGGAAGCTGGGCTCCAGCCCATACACGTAAGAGTAGTTTGCTGCCAGGCCCAGACAAAATGTGGGCAGTATATCAATAGTTCTTACCCCCAGCCTCTCCCGGATCTCCTGCTGGTACAGAGACCCAGCTCCTGCCCTGTGTGTGTGCCATGCTCCAGACCTGGTCCCTTTTGTGAATATGGGTCAACCCACACTTAGGATTGCGGGTTTCCTTCTGCCTCTGTCGTTTAGAGTGACTGCTTTGTTTCTTGGCTTTTCTGGTTTTTGCAAGTGCTTATAAATATATTAAAAAAAATTTTTTTGTATGTGTTGAGGAGAAAGGGAAGTTATAGCCTGTACTTTGTCCAACATCTGGATCCCTCTGACTATTGAAAGCTATGAGTTTCTCAGGAGAGGACCGAACACTTGAGGTTCAGTAAAGACAGACTTTCCTCCTCATCTCTTCAAATTCTCAGGGAGATAGAGATGGAGTAAGAAATAACACAAGAGCAAAGAAAAAGACAAGGAAAAGCAGAATATCCCCACAGAGGGCTAAAAAAGACAGCATGGGAATCACTGAAGATTGTAGGGGCTCAAGTTGAGTCTCTCCATCTTTCAGATTTCAGACACGATTTTGGTTGATACATTCTGAGAAAGGAAGTTGAGCAAGTGATTATTTGTAAACATTTTTCTCATATTAACTTCATACCATGACATATGTTCATAGAATTTAAGTTTTACAGAATAAAAGCTTTTTATTGACTGTGGTTAGCATAGTATATTTCATTGCTTCTGCTTTTATAATAAAAATTAAATGTAAGCAAAGTCCCTGTGGGTATTTGATAGGAGAAAGATGGAAGGTTGCCTTCCAACCTTCTAGAACTTCTTTGGAAGCCCCGCTAAAATTTAAATCTAATATTGAGGTTAATAACCTTGTCTCAGTGTTGCTGAGTAAGAGATATTTCTTTCCTAAGCCAAATATAAATGTTTGGAGGTAATAATTCAGGCCAAATTCAAACCCTAAGAGGATAAGCCTGGCTTGAAGCCCAGAGAGTCAGTAGACTTGGACTCTTAAATGCTATTTAGGAAAACCAGTCCCAAGACAAGAGTTCCTCATTAAAATGTAAAATCCAGAGACTTTTGAATTCATTTTTGATATTGCTACCCTATATACTACACAGATAAATACCCACTCTACTGGGCTGAACAGTGTCCTCAAAATGCAAGTCCACCAAAATGCAAGTCCCTCTGAAGGAGACTTTGTTAGGGAATAGGGTCTTTGCAATGTAAGTAACTAAGATGAGGTCATTCTGGACTAGAGTAGGCTATAAATCCAATGGCTGGTGTCCTTATAAAGAGGAGACAGACAGAAGAAGGCCATGAGATGATGGAGGCCATGATCACCAGTGCCAAGGAACACCACGGATGCTGACAACCAGCAGACACGAGGAAAAGATAAGGAAAGCTTTCCCCCAGAGCCTTCAGAAGGAGTGTGGCCCTGCCAACATTGTGATTTCAGAATTCTAGTCTCCAGAACTAGGTGAGAATAAAGTTCTGACGTTTTGAAGTCTCTCATGCGTGGTTTTCTGTTAAGCAGCCCTAGGAAATTAATACACTAGGGGGATGAGTACACACAGAGCCCATGTGACATATCTGATTAACATCCAGCCTTCAGCGCTAAGGAAGGCAAAGGATCTCTTTAGGGGAGGGCCACTGTCAGGCTCTTCTGCACTTTGGAGGCATCTGTCTGATGACCCAGGGTCAACTTTCATTATGGGCTCCCCATCACAGACTTGTGGGGTTCAGATTAGACTTACTTGTAAGGCTCTGCCCTTGAAAGCTTGCCAACTCTTGACCTGTACAAAGAGTCACAGTCTGACTTAGAGAAAATCAGACAAAGCCCGGGAAGATCATTTAGAGCAATTGCTTTGATGGTCTTGCTTTAACTGAAATACAGCATCAGAGCCCTCTGTCTGAGGCTTACCTCTCTAACCTACAAGTTAGGTGGGAGTTCCCATAACTTCTTTCATTAGTAAGGTCTTCTGTATGAAGTTTTTCTCATTTGTTTTATCAATCTACTTCACTGGGGAGAGGCTCAAAATGGGGGAAAAAAAGAAAGAGCTGTAAACAACATTAGCTCTTACTTTTATATAACAAGTTGGCAACATTTTATGATCCAAATAGTTGGCACCAGATTTCCTCTTGGGAAAGGAACTGTCTTTCCCTGAGAAAATTCCTTGATAAGGCTTTCTAGATCCCTTTGGACCTGCGTGCTGGTTGGTACCAAGGTTGCTCTCAGGAGAGTTTTGCACCATGGTTAGGCGAGCTATAGCCTATAGGGTCACAAAGAGTCAGACACGACTAATCGTGGTATGCGTACACACACACACACATACATATAACTGAATCACATTGCCATACAGCAAAAATTAACACAACATAGTAAATCAACTATACTTCAACAACATAAAAAATTTTTAACGTACTACAATGCCAAGAAACAACAAAAAATTAGCAGTTTGAAATACTAAGAGAACTTGAAGAGAAGTGAAAGTCGCTCACTTTCACATCATGTCTGACTTTTTTGCGACCCTATGGACTGTAACCCTGCCAGGCTCCTCTCTCTGTGGGATTCTCCAAGCAGGAATACTGGAGTGGGTAACCATTCCCTTTTCCAGGGGATCTTCCTCACCCAGGGATCGAACCCAGGTCTCCTGCATTGCAGGCAGATTCTTTACCATCTGAGCCACCTGGGGCAATTATTTAATCCAGCCCCTGTCATTTTGAAGATAAGGAAATAGACCTGGAAAATCTACTTTATTTTCACTTGGTGACATAACTAATTAGAAGTATAGCTGGTGTTAGAATCCGGTTCCTCTAAATACTGGAGATAAGCGATGGCAGCCTGTGAAATGTTAGTTACGTTGAATTGTAAGACTGTACTGTATGCTCAGATTTAGGCATTTCTTTCAAGTCTGGTTAAGGCCTAGTGTTTTCTGGCAGAAAGGGATTTATTGATTAGAAACCATGTGACTAACGAAAAATCACTATGAATAAGAAGGTGACTCTACGTATCTCTAGAACTCCAGAAGGAAGAGTTCATAAAGAAAGAAAAAAGAATCCAGAATGAGGAAAACAAAAACAGGACAGGAAAGATCTTAATAATTTCCATCATTAGCATTTTCTGAATGAATAAAAAAGTTCTACATCACCAGGACAGATTAAAATCTCTTCAAAGATAGGGAGACTAGAGAGGAAAAAAAAAGAAAAGCTTAGACAAAAGGAAAGACTCCCCAGAGGAAATGACAGCAGAATGAGGCAGGCAGCCACAATGGGAGATGACAAGGGGACAGCAAGAGACAGAAAGAAAGAATGCAAAACCATCAAAGTGTCCCCCTCACCCCCTCCCCCCCGCCGGGCCCTCCCTACCCGCCCCCCCCACACACCGCACACCTGGAAAAACAGAGTTGGCAAATCGGCCTCCAAGGCGCTGGGAAAAGCAATTTCTGACAAGGTGCATGCTAATCAGCCCGAAATGCAGGCTCAGTCGCTGCATCCATTATTCATGACTCTGTTTTACAAGAAATGCCCTCCTGCAGGAAGCAGGACGAAAGAGAGGTGATAACTGCCAAGCGCGGTGGGGCCACGTCCCTCCGTCTACACCCCAGTGACCCTCTAAGGATTCCCGGACACCCATCTGAGAGAAGAAATAAAAGGAGTCTCCTTGGGGGAGGTCACTTTAAAAGTGGAAAATGAACCAAGGCCTGAGAGATGAGGACCAAAGGCATCAGAGAGAGCTGAGAATGCGGTGGAAAAACACAGGCAAAGGGCGTTTGTCTCTGTCTGCCAGCTAGAGGAGCCTCTTTGTGCTGCCCTGATGACAAGAAGTCAGAAATAAAAGGAGAGCTTCCTGAAAAGAAACATTTTCCTGAAAGAGAAGAATGATTAAGAGCTGGGCTTTCATTTTCAGGGGGGCCCAGATGGCAAAAAGGTTAATAATTCACCTGCCAATGCAGGAGACACAAGAGATGTGGGTTCGAACCCTGGGTCGAGAAGATCCCGTGTGAAGGAAATGGCAACCCACTCCAGTATTCTTGCCTGGAGAATCCCATGGACAGAGGCGTCTGAAGGGCTATAGTCCAAGGGGTTCCAAAGAGATGGACACAGCTAAGCAACTGAGCACACACACAAAATCTGGGTATTTTAAATTTCCAGGGTGGTGCGGGGCCCCTTGGGGCTTCCCAGGAGGCACTGGGCCCTTGCGGGAGACATAAGAGATGCTGGTTTGATCCCTGGATCGGGAAGATCTCCTGGAGGAGGATCTTCTCCTCCTGGAGAAGGAGACTACTGGAAGCAAACCGCCCCCCCCTCCCCCAGTATTCTTGCCTGTAGACACCCATGGACAGAGAAATCTGGAGGGCTACAGTCCATGGGGTCACAAAGAGTGGTACATGACTGAGTATACACCACCACCACAATTGAGAAGGGTAAGGAGTTGGATGAGGTAGATGACAGAGCTGCATGAAGGGAATGTGACTGAATGAGTTTTGAAGTATGAGTGGGGTTTAATAAATGGAGGTGGAATCCAGAAGGGAGAGGAGCTCCATACGTGAAGGACATTGTGCGGATGTTCCCTCCTTCTTCAATCCTGCAGGCATTTCCTCTGCCAACACGAAGCACATGCCCGCCAGTCAGTGAATGTTGCCCCAGACGGCATTCTGAAGTGCTTGCTCTTTGCTGGGATGGTGAGCCCAGGGCGGACCGTCCCCCCCAACCCCCGCTCGTTGGCATGGCGAGGTCCCCTGTCTGGCACTCACGACCTGCCTGGCTCCGGTCTCACCATCGTGTTGAAATGTGACTTGCTCTTCTCTTGCTGCCAATTCTCGACAAAGAGCAGCTCCCAGCAGCCCTCAGGATGTCAGATTTGAGACCACATAATCAGCAACCTAGGGCTTCCCTGGGGGCTCAATGGTCAAGAGTCTGCTTGGGATGCAAGAGACATGGGTTTGATCCCTTGGCCAGGAAGATCCCCTGGAGAAGGAAATGGCCCACTCCAGTATTCTTGCCTGGGAAATCCCATGGAAAGAGGAGCCTATAGTCCGTGTGGTCACAAAGAGTCAGACATGACCTAGCAACTAAATCACCACCAATCAGCAACCTGAATGTCACTTCTGATCAAGGTAGATTGGAACAACAGAAATGAGTCAGGCACCAAAAACCATGGTCTGGCCTGTGAGTTACCTCTGCCTATTTGTGTGACATGCATGCATGCTAAGTCGCTTCAGTCATATCCTACTGTGTGACTCCATGGACTGTAGCCAGCCAGGCTCCTCTGCCCACGGGGATTCTCCAGGCAAGAATACTGGAGTGGTTTACCGTGCCCTCCTCCAGGGGATCTTCCCAACCCAGGGATTGAACCCATGTCTCTTACATCTCCTGCATTGGCAGGAAGGTTCTTTACCACTAGCGCCACCTTGGAAGCCCATTTGCGTGACCCAGAGTCCTAAACTTGGCTGGTTCCTCTAACAGTCTATGCATCTGTCTCAGCTGTGTGTTCTAACATCATATTCCATTTCCCTCTGTCTTAATACAAGACAAAGTTGCATTAACCTTTGAGATACCAGCAAAGAGAACATCTGGAATCAGAACTGTGTGGAAGGGGATCCCATGACAGAGACTGGAAAGGTAGTCCCTGGAGCAAGAAGAGAATCAATGTGAGACTGATAGGAAAGAAAACTGACCCCTCTGCCCGATACAAACAGTCATGAAACAAACAGGGATGGGATAATTCTAGCTTTAGTTCAGTGCCATCCGCACCCTCCTCTCAAGTTCCAGGAGGACTGACAGGATGCTGCAGTCACAAACGCCTACCTCTCTTCCATGTGGCATGAGCATCTTCCTAAATTTCAAGCTGGTGCTCTCTCCCTGGGTAATGCTCTTTTTTATATGCCTTGCAGGCATTTGGTAAGATGAATTAGAGATCTTCAAACCTAAATTCCTCAGAAGAAATGATAACAGTTGACTGCATTTCTGCAGCCCCAGTCTCCAAACCATCCAAACAGCTCACGAAAGATAATTTTTAAATCCCTGTCTAACACTTTCTGTATAAATGAAAGCAAGGAGAGTATAAATCTGATTCCTTTTTACAGATCCAGAAACCAAGACCCAGAGACCCAAGGTGACTGGGTACAGTTGTACCCTGATAAGACAAATGCAGTCATTGGACCTCGGATTTCTGATAGTCAAGTGTTTAAATCATTGGAAAACAGATCATTCAAGCTATGTGTGCATTGCAAGCGGTTCTCTTTTATTGCCCAGTGGAAAATAACAAGACTACATCAAGACAGGAAATATGCATTAAATTTTTAACAATGAAAACAAAGCCCAAAAAAGTAAGAAAGGAAAAATCCATCCAAACTAATGAAACTTTCTGATCAGCTCTCCTTAGGATGACTCCAGTGTTTACTTAAATTTGCTGAGAATGGCTAGAGACTGTAGGTGATGAACAAGAGTACGGTCTGCACTTGTTAAGAGTCCTCCAGAGCCTCAAGTGCAATTTAACTAGGAAAACATTTATAGAATCATCTTATTCAGCGTTTCCATGGTATGAGAATGACTGAGTGAGAAAATATCCTCAGTGCCACAGGCTTTTAAACCATGAGATGCCACCTTTAAAGGTCTCAGTCTTCGGACTTCTAATTGTCTAAGGCTAGCCCCAGCCAGACTGCAGGTGGCTTGCACCTTCTGTTGGAAAAACAAGCCCTCTTCTTCCAAAAGAGGCTGAAGGGTATGCACAGACCCTGGCTCCACCCAGGGACTGGGTGAGGTCAGTGGCCAGGTCCATCCTTTAAAGGTCATGGCCAAACCTCACATCTACATGATTGGCCTCTGGACAATTGTCTAGTTGAAAAGGACTGTGCCATATGGGCCCCTTCACCGTGATATGCATGAGAGTTCTCCCAAACCCCCTTTTCAGAAAACACTCCTACACACCCCATAGCACGTGTTGTCACATTTAGCACACATGTGTAAATGTGTAAAATAAACACTGATGTTTGCACTATGACTCCATTTGCAGAGAGCGTTCCTGTCTTTCCTTATTTTCACTCTCTACTCTGAGTGCCAGGCATTCTGTCTGCTAAGCTCTGCTCATGTATGACTGCACTTAACCCCCAACACAGCCCCGGCACACTGCCCTAACCCCCATTGTACAGAAGACGAAGCTGAGACTTGGTGATTAAAAAGTCATGCTAGGTCACTTGCCACTTAGTAGTGTAACCGGAGCTGCAAGCAGCTCTGTTAGACCCAAAGCCTGTGTCCCTGGTCACTATGGTGCTCTCTCTGTCTCTGTGTGAAACTGGTCAGAGATGCACGGGTCAACCCCTAGGAAAGTGGGAGAAAGCAGCAGGCAGACTCAGTCATCTTACCTTGTATACTGTGTTAGCACCACACTTCTTAGCTTAGTGCTGTTACTTTGTTCATATGTGTTCATGTGGATTTCCAAATGACGCAAGAAACACTTCCAAACTCATTTTACATGACCCTGATATCAAAGCCAAATAAAAACACTATAAGAAAGCTATAGAACAATATTCCTGAGGAATATAGATGCAAAAAACTCAATAAAATACTAACAAACCAAATTAAGTGGCACATTAAAAGGATCATTCTCCATGATCATGTGGGATTTATCCCTGGGATGCAAGGATTGTTCAACATACACAAGTCAATAAATGTATCTATAACATTAAAAGAAAGAAAGTAAAAATCATAGGATGGTCTCTAGAGATGCAGAAAAAGGATGTGACAAAATCTGACATCCATTCGTGATTTTTAAAAAATAACATTTAGCAAATTAGGTATAGAAAGAATGTATACCAAAGTAATAAAGGCCACATATGAAATATATGTCAAATAGGCCATATATGACAGCTAACTCCATACTCAGTGGTGAAAGGCTGAAAGCTTTTATTCCTTGGAATAAAACAAGACAGCCCATTCTCTGGACTTCTCCAGTGTTATTCAACATTGTACTGGAAGTTCTAGCCATAATAATCAGACAAGAAAAAGAAATAAAAGACATCAGAATTGGAAAAGAAGAGGTAAAATTGTCTCTATTTTCCAATGACATGATTTTGTATATACAGAAAATACTGAAAGACTGCGTTAACTAACTGTCAGATCTAATCAACAAACTCAGTAAAGTTTCAGCATACAAAATTAACATATAAAAATTAGTAGCCTTTCTATGTTCCAATATGAATTATCTGAAATAGAAATAAACAGAACATTCCCATTTAAAATAACATCAAAAACGATAAAACATTTAGGAATAAACTTAATCAAGGAAGGGAAAAATCTCCACATTGAAAACTATAAGACATTTATGCAAGAAAGAAAAGACACAAATAAGTGGAAAGATACCATGTTTATGGATTGGAAGGTTTAATGTTGTTAAAATGTCCATATGATCCAAAGCCATCTATAGATTCAATATAATCCCTATCAAGATTTCAATGATGTTTTTTACAGAAGTAGAAAAAAATAATCTTAAAACTTGTACTGAACCAAAAAAAAAAAAAAAAAAAGCTTTGAATAGCCAAAGCAGTTCTGAGGAAGAAGAAAGCAGGAGACATTACACTTTTGGATTTCAACATATATTATAATATCTTTATTCTTTTCTCTTTTTTTGTGTATATAGAGATGGAAATAGATGTTAATTAAGCTTATTGTGGTGATCGTTTCACAGTATAGGTAAATCAGGACATTTTGCCATATACCTTAAGCTTGCCTAGTGCTGTGTGTGGATTATATCTCAATAAAACTGAAAGTAAAAGAAAAAGACTCAAGAAATATCTCAAGGCAACTCAAACTTAGAGCAGCATCCTTTTTATTGAGTTTGGCACTCATTTGACTTAACCGCCAGGTGAAAAGGCATAATAACATTTTACATTGTTCCAAGAGAACCAAATTAGAGAATGATTTACTCAATTTAAATTCAGCCCATTGTCTTTCTGCTGTTCTTGGAATCTTAATCTCAGTGTTCAGGGCGTCCTGGCTATGTGTCCCAGTGTGCGCTGACAATTCAGCCAACTCCTTCCTCCTTCTCCTTCAAACTGAGGGTACTTTTATTAGAGAAAAAACAAAGAAATATGAGCTCATTTTCTTTTAACTTGCATTATGGTCCTGACAGTTAAGCTAACAGGTAGCCTTTGAAATTCAGAGACCAAACCAGTCCATCCTAAAGGAAACCAACCCTGAATATTCATTGGAAGGACTGATGCTGAAGCTGAAGCTCCAATACTTTGGCCACCTGATGCGAAGACCAATTCATTGGAAAAGACCCCGATGCCGGGAAAGATTGAAGGCAAAAGGAGAAGAGGGCAACAGACGATGAGATGGTTAGATGGTCTCACTGATTCAACGGACATGAACTTGAACAAACTCCGGGAGACAGTGGAGGACAGGGAAGCCTGGGGTGCCGCAGCCCGTGGAGTCACAGACAGTCGGACGTGACTCAGTCATTGAACAGCAGCAAGTCAAGCTCATGGGTAGCCTTCGAAATTCAGAGGAGCTTGTTTTTATGGTAAATTTGTTAGCTCAAATTCCATCAAAGCTATCAGAAACAGGTCAGGCTTATCCTAGCCACCATTTTTCTTTAATGTACCCAGATGCTTTTGCTTCTACAATAAATAAATCCTCCTTCACAATACAAAAGAAAAAAAAAGTTAAAATAAAACAGATTTTGACTCATTGCTTTCTCTTACCTTAAGACTCTTCCTTCAGGATGCTTGAGAAAAGTGTCTTAAATTTGAATGTGCAAGCATATCCCGTGGTCTGGATCACAAGTACTTTAAGAGTTTCTGAGAGGCTTTATGGAGGCTGCAATGTATGAATTGAGGCAGCTGGTAAAAAGAGGCAAATTAAATGGACTTACAAGTGTAGCTGCCACTAAAGCAAAACACTCTTTCACTCTAAGGGGAAGGTGAGAGGTTGTCGCTTTGTATTATTTATTTCAAAACTTTGGTTAGAGATGCAGTTTATGTACACAAATCATTTTACTTTTCACTTGCATCTTTGTGAGTCACTTAATTGTTGATCATTTAATTAAGAAATGGCTCATACTGAATCTCTGCTGTATTTTCTTCACTCACTTTGGGGATACTTTCTCTCCCCAAATTTGAACTTCAACATAGTTTATATAAAAATTTACATTGTAATCTTAGCATGGAGAATATGTAACACAAATGTCCATTGTTTCATGCATGCGTGTTAAGAGATAACCCTTTTGGTGGGCAAAATGCTTATAGGCAAAACTATTTTTAGCAAATTTTGCACATGCGTGTTGATATTAAAAAGAACTATTTTCTTTTTTATGGAGATATAATTGACATGTAACATTGTATTAGTTTCAGATGTACAATATTATGACTTGATATTTGCATGTATTG
Source organism: Dama dama (assembly GCF_033118175.1). Classification (NCBI taxonomy): domain Eukaryota; kingdom Metazoa; phylum Chordata; class Mammalia; order Artiodactyla; family Cervidae; genus Dama; species Dama dama. Next base: position 12,755,807 of record NC_083695.1, on the reverse strand, counting down.
TGAAATATTCACACGATAGTTTCAAAAATTTTCTTATGATGACAACTTTTAGGATCTATTCTCTTAGCAACTCTCAAAATACAATATAGTATTATTAACTATAGTTGCCGTGCTATACACTACATCTCCAGCATCTATTCATTTTATAACTGGAGATATATGCCTTTTGACCCTCTTTGCCCATTTTGCCCCTTCCCCACCCAAAGCTGCTTCTTTCTGACAGTCAGCTTAGTGTTACTGGCAAATACTCAGTTTGAGAGGAACTAACCTCCCAAGCTTGCTGCCCTTTCTTCTTCTATCTTCCCAGAGTTAATCCCTCCACTTCCAAACTGTTTCCCTTTTCTTGGCTCATGAATCTAAGTTTCTCTTGCAGGCAGCCTCAGCTCTGTTCTCCTGCAGTTACTTACTGACTATTCCCTAACCCCTCCCTTCTGTGTTTCTTCACTCTTTATCTCCCCTGTCACTGAAAAAAATTTACAAGGAGCCACTTTTTCTAGCATATTTAACAGACCCATGATTTGAAGACAGTGTCATTAAAATCAAAGCATCACAAAAGTCTGGGATAGAGCCATCCCCTCTCAGGGTTTCTTGAGGATCCACTGGGTCAGAACTGAACATCTTCCAATAATTCAGCTTCACCCAGAGAGAAGCAGCTAGAAGTTGACCTAAACTCAAGCTGAAGGTTTGTTCAGTAGATGCAGATCCTTCACCTTCCTTTTGCTCTTCACTGACCTCCCAAGCATGAGCTGAAACACATAAAATCCGGGATGAGAGGCTGCCAACAGCAGCCATTGCAACATAAGGCTGGTGCGCCGATGCGTTCCTTCCACCCTCCATGCTGGGATATGAGACTGATGGTGAGTTTCAGCCAGTCCTCGGGCACCAGGCCTCCACTGTGGGCTGTGGCACTAAGACACACATGGTTTTTTGTTTTTTTTTTCCTAGTAAAATGAAGCAGGAAGTTAAGCCAACTGAGCAAATATGTCAGCCAATTTCTCCTCCCACATCACACACGCAAGACATTGACCGATCATCCCCAAAGAATGCGTGCTGTTGTTTTTGTTGTTATTCAGCACTGAGTCGTGTCTCAGTCTTCATGTCCCAGAGGATTGCAGCACACTAGGCTTCCCTGTCCTTCACTATTTTCCAGATTTTGCTCAAACTCGTGTCCATCGAGTCGGTGATGCCATCCAACCATCTCCTCCTCTGTTGCCCCCCTTCTCCTCCTGCCTTCAATCTTTCCCAGCATCAGGGTCTTTTCCCATGAGTCAGCTCTTTGCACCAGGTAGCCAAAGTATTGGAGCTTCAGCTTCAGCACCAATCTTTCCAATGAATATTCAGGGTTGCTTTCCTTTAGGATTGACTATTTAAATGGCTAGAGAAAGTCTATAAAGTGTGACAAAATCATTGAAAAAACAGTAGAGGCAGGAATCTATCTAAAGAAAAAAAAAAAAAAACTTCCTTGAAAGGTAGCTTCCTCTTTGCAGTTGATTGGTTACCTTCCTTGTTCCTTAGGGTTTGCTTAGGTCCAATTGCCACCTGTAAAATACTGCCTCCAAAACAAAATAAAAGACTCCACCATCTTTCTGGTCTCAGAACCACCATTTCTTCCCCAAAGATTCTTTCCCTTTCTCTATTCTCCACTTCTCAGCCTTTTATGGCTACCTATATATTTGCATTTTATTTGCTTTTCATTGTCTCCTACGACAGACCTTCTAACTAGGATGCATCTTTTAGAATTTTCTTAGTGAGTGTCTATGGGTGGCAAGCTCAATTTCTGCTTATCTGTTTTTACTTTGCTATTTTTAACAAAATATATTATATAGAATTATAAGATGCTTCTTTCAGCACATGGCTTCCCTTGTGGCTCAGCTGGTAAAGAATCCGCCTGCAATGTGGGAGACCTGGGTTCGATCCCTGGGTTGGGAAGATCCCCTGGAGAAGACAACAGCTACCCACTCCATTATTCTGGCCTGGACAATTCCATAGACTGTATAGTCCCTGGGGTCTGAAAGAGTCAGACACGACTGAGTGACTTTCACTTTTCTTTTAGCACATTGAAGATATAATTCCATTGTTTTCTTGCTTTCATTGTAACAGTTGAGAAGTCATTTATGAATCAGGTATAAATCTGATTTATTATGATTCCTTTGAAAATAATGCTTTTTTTGCTGGCTGCTTTTGAAACCCTCTCTATTTCGGGATTCTGCATTTCCATGAAAATGTGCCTAAGATTGTCTTTCCTTTTATTTGTCTTGCTGGAAATTAACTGGGATATTTGAACTTGTGGACAGGTGTCTTTAACCAGTTCTGGGAAGTCCTCAGACATTATTTTCATAAATATAGATTTTTGGCTCCATTTTCTCTCACCTCTCCTTCTGGAAGTCTGATTTGATGTATGTTAGACCTTCTCTTTTCTCCATATTTCTTATCTTCTCATTTTAAAAAATATCTTACTTTTTGTGTGTGTGTGTTCTGCACTCTGGATAATTTATTCTGTCTTTCAGTATACCAAACTTCTATTTAACTGGGTTTAATATATTTTTATACACATCCATTATTTTCAAACTTCAATTATTAAAATTTTTCTGAAAGTTCTATCATTTTAGTCCTGCTAAGTCTTTTCAAAAATTTCCCTATTTCCTACATATATTTTAAAGCTTCCCTTTCATTGTGTTAAATGTGGTTGCTTTAGAGTTTCTATAACTTGCATTGTTCTATTATATGAAATCTTTATTCATCTGTTTCTGTTGATTCTCATGATACATGGTCACTTGTTATTGTAAGCTGCTCAGTTTTATGAAAAACTACATTTGAAATCCTTGGATTTCAAATAAAAGCACCTTTCTTCAAAAGGAGTTTGCATTTGCTTTGCCAGTTGCCAAGTGTCTTTATTTGTCTAAAAGTATTTTAAATTAAAATCACAGCTTGAGGGCTTGGAGATAACATACATGATATGATTAGGGTTGGGAATACACAAGAAGGACTGCTTGTAGCTACAACTTCCCAAAGACTTATTTTGTTGATTCTGGCTTTGCTCAGTGCCAAGGGTACTTTCCTTCAGCCTTTGGGTGCAGGCAGTTGGCACTAGTGGTTAAGAACCTATCTCCCAATGCAGAAGACATAAGGGACGGGTGTGAGTTGGATCCCTGGGTCGAGAAGATCCCCTAGAGGAGGGCATGACAACACACTCCAGTATTCTTGCCTGGAGAATCCCATGGACAGAGGAGCCTGGCGGGCTGCAGTCCGTGGGGTCACCAAGAGTCAACACAACTGAAGCAAGTGAGCACACACCCATACACGCTGTGGTAGTGTAGGAAATGTTGGCTCACCCAGATCCTAGTTATGTAGCATTTTGTGTTCTTGGTTTTAGGGGAAGAGGATCCTCTGTTAGATTCCAGCATTGGACAGCATCTTAGTGCACTTTCTTATAATCTCAACTCCTCCTCCTTCTCTCTCAGTTAGCATTCTATCCACTCTGGGCTGTCCTCTCTACTGAATCTACATGACCACCACGTGGAAAGGGCAGGATTGTTTTCTGGTTGGCCTCTGAAGGACCAGATGATGCAACACAGATGTGTAGGATGTTTCTTCCTGATGGGATGAAACTTGACCCACAGGTAATGGAGGATGGGACAAAGCCACACAGGTAAATTCCTCTTTTACTTGGACAATTCCAAGATGTGGGTCATTCTTAGGACCCTTTCCAGGAGTCCCACATACTACCTGAACACATCTTCTGTGTAGCCAGCTATCTCTAGTACCAGCTGGTTATGATGCCATAACCAACATGGAATGTATCTTTTCTTATCTCACTTTCCTCACTTTCACTGGCCCGGGCCTGCACCTCTTAAATCACCTGAGAGCTGCCCTGGCTCTGCTTTCACGAGGAGCTTGTCTGAGAAAACCTCCGTCATTGTGAAGTTCTGAGTTTTCAATTCTATCTGGTCTCCTCTGTGAGGGCATCAAAATTAAGTTTCAAGCCCCCTTGGGCTGATAAATTACCTCAGGGCAAAAGTGGTTTGATGCTCTGCTTATCTTGCTTCATCTCAAATCTTGGCTTGATAATTCTTGTCAGATTTTTGGTGCCTTTTAAGATCTATTCATATTTATCTAACATTTTTGAGTGCTTTTGTTGGAAGGGTTGATCTTGACAATCTAGGGCCCATGATTCCCCAATCTATTTTTCTCACAGCCATCAGAACGCTATTTTAAAGATTAATATCTGACAGTGCCCCCGCCCCCTTTGCTTAAAACCCTTTCAGAACCCAGAGTTCTCACAACGACATCCAGGACATTCATCATGGTTTCCATGATCATCTGATCTGGCTTCTGCCTCCTTCTCGTTCTCACGTTTTTTACTGTTGTCATACTGAGATTCTTTCAGCTCCTCCAATAATATGTCCCTGATGTGAGGCATTTGCACACACTGCTCCCTCTGCCAGGAATCCTTTTCTTCCATACCCTCTGCACCTTTCACTAGCTATCTTCTACTTACCTTTAAACTAAGCATCAATTCTCCTAAGGGAACTTCCCAGGGGGAACACTTTCAACTACATCAAGTGTCATTTCTCTATGTTTTTGCTTTTGTAGCATTCCTGACACCGCAGTTAGGTTTTTCCAGGACTCTGTCTATTGTTCCTGCACTGCTGTACCCCTAGGCTGATTGTCCCCAGCACATGGTCGGCCCCCAGTAAATATTTGTTGAATTGAATTCTTCCACCTCTCAAAGGCATCAGAAGTGATCTCTGACACCTTTAACCAGTTTATCCTGAGGTTACCCTGGTACCCAATAGGCAGAGTATTCTACCTTCAAGTCTGCTGCGGCCCATGAGTGACTTCTGGAGGTTCCACAGAGCAAGTCTGAAGGTTGTAAGAGCCCCTCAGGAATCTACACACTTGGCTGGAGTGATGGCTTTCCAACTAGGAGGTGGGTCAATTGGGCTCTTTGAGGAGAAATGAGTGTAGATGAGTTTGTCAACTGTGAATTGAAGACACTGATTTTACACCACATCAGCAGTTTCTTTAGAGTCCCTTGGATAGCAAGGAGTTCAAACCGGTCAATCCTAAAAGAAATCAACCCTGAATATTCATTGGAAGACTGATGCTGAACATGAAGCTCCAATACTTTGGCCACTTTATGAGAAGAACTGACTCATTGGAGAAGACCATGATGCCAGGAAAGACTGAGGGAAGGAGGAGAAGGGGGTGACAGAGGATGAGATGGTGGGATGGCATCCCTGACTCAATGGACACGAGTTTGAGCTAATTCTGGGGGAGAGTGAAGGACAGGGAATCCTGGCGTGGTTCAGATCATGGGGTCAGAAAGACTTGGACACAGTTTAGTGACTGAACAACAGTGACCAACAGTGGCTCTGAATGTCTGCTCTGTGTGGGACGCCGTGTTCACCCTGGACACGTTGACAGGTGATCGGCGTAGTGCTGCTGTCTTAGAGCTCTGAGCCTGGTTAGAGAGATAAGCTATACAGATAAGATCGTGGCAGTGCTAAGGCAGTTTTCCCAAGGGTCAGATGAGGATACTGAAGGGTTTGAGTCATTTCTGAAGGTTTCTTCAGTTGGAGATGGGTCTCTGAAGCTGCCTAGTTTTGGCATGTACTGTAGGAAGGAACTTAGCCAGAGGTTGGTCAATCTGGCCAAACTGGTGATGGTCACAAGCTCAAAACCTTGTAGAGAATAAAGGTCAATTAATGATGCAAGTCAAGAATACAATAAGGAGTAGTGGGGCCTGTGGCAAACCAGAAAAGAATGATCTGTCTAAAGGGAATGAAGGCATCTCAACTCTGTGACATTGTCAAGGTGTGAGACCACGGACCTTGGGATGCTACAGTTACTGCGTTTAAAGGAAATGCTGGAAATCAAGTGTCTATGTGAAGAGTCTCAATTTGCAGCCCTGTTCTAATTCCATTCCTAAAGCCATAACTGTACAGTGAAATTGACCCATAGGTCACCTGTTTTCTATCTCTACTTTAGATGAAAACCCAAATTTGGTAAATCACCTCATTTCAAAGTGTTTGCTCCTGTCTTTCTGCATAACTACCATAGTAAACTGGTAATTCCTGATTCCATATCTGCAATCACAGTCTACATCCTGAGCTTTATACCAATATTTATTTGCCTACCTGCTGTCTTCATCTGGCACCTCAATCTCAGTATGTCTAGAACTAAATCTTTCTGCCCAACCCCCAAGCTACTCCAGGTACTATTAATAGTACAGTTGTTTGACTTTGGGCCTCAGTTTTAAGTCTGAGGAATAACAGGAATAATAGAAATAACTTGCCCTACTTAACCTTGAGGGTTGTTTGGAAGAGTAGGTAAAATTACACATATGCTGGACAGAGACCACATCAACTATGATGTTACAAACTGCCTCTGAGATGACTACGTGCCCTGAGTCACACTTGTCCAGACCCATCTGCTGAGAGGAGACAGAAGAGAGAGGCAGAGAGTCAGAGATGTGATTTCATTTCACCTATTTGACTGTTAGCCTAGACAAAGAAGAGGCAATAAAACATGAGTTTTGTAATAGCCTTTGGGTATTCAGACTAGAATGTCCTCCAGAGCACCTGCGTGGAGGGTGGGGAGCATGGCTGAGGCTGTCAGTCATGAAGCATCTCACTGTTGCATTCAAGCAGCGTGAACTTATTGAACATTCTACAAAAATAATTGTAGAAACTGGGAAGGACTCTGTTGGCTTTCTGTTGTATTGGCCTCATCATCACCAATAAAGTATGGGTGAATCTTCCCAAAGTCAGGAGTCTAAGACCCACTGCTGGGTTACATGGGATGGAAAGTGAGTTGTGCCGAGGCTGGGTAATGGCTGCAGAAATAACCTATGATGACAGCAACTTCCATGGAGAGTGGGAGGAAAACACGGGCACACAACAGAGGAAAATCCTTTCTAAGTGTAGATACAAATATTAGAAATTATAGTTATTACTTTCCCATTGTTTAAGGTAAGGGTGTTACACTCAATGAATGACTTCAGCAGGAACAATCTCCACCAATTCTGTTATCCTTATTAGTCAAGTCAGTCAGGTACCCATTCTGTCACTGTAACACCTACATGTCTGGGATTCCACATTCCAGATCCTAATAAACCGGTATCCTTACCGCTGCCCCTATTCTAATATGGTTCTCACCATCTGGTACTGGACTGTTTAACATCTTTCTGATTAGGGTCCCTCCCTCCATCTCACATCTCAGCAATACATCCTCCACTCTATGACATGAGGTGTCTTTCTTTTTTTGGTATATATATATATATATTTTTTTTTTTTTTGGCTGAGCTGAGTCTTAGTTATGGCATGCAGAGTCTAGTTCCCTGACCAGGGGTTGAATCCAGGCCCCCTACACTAGGAGCACAGAGTCTTAATCGCTGGACCACCAGGGAAATCCTCTGGGTTATCTTGCTAAGCACACATCTAAGTCATGTCTCTCTAGCTCATAAAGCACTTTGTTTGCCACCTTTTAAGTCCCAGCTCCTGCTACCGTTTCACCCTCACTGAGTCACTTCCCACACACGCCCTGTGTTCCTGCCAAGCCTGATTGCTCACGAGCTCTCCAAGCACACCTGTATGTGTCAGGTGTCCTCCAGGGAGGTCAGGCATTTAGAGACCCAGACGCTCAGAAGTGGTTGTAGTGAGAGAGGAGAGAGGCAGGGAACATGAGGAGTCACTGAGACGAGGCAGGTTTTTCTGGACTCGTTTCCCAAGCCCCACCTAGGTTCTTCCTAGGATATCTGTGGCCGCCAGGGAGGGCAAGAGCATACAAGTCAATCCAGACTTCAAGTCGGCACATCTGAAGTAGAAGCCAGTCACCCAGCTTCATGTGAATTTCTCAAATGCCCCCTTATTAAAATATCAACACAAAATAAACAAAACTCCGATGACAGTTACTGATGCAAATATTATGAGATCAACATAAAGCTGTTGTAGTGAAAACATATTTACATACCAAACTTGCCCTAAGCACTAATTATTACTAATCTAAACTCCTAATTTATTCCCATCTTTTTTTGTTGGATATCTATCAATAGTCATTTCATTGCTTATTACTTCTATTCCTGCCTCAGTACACCCCTATCTTCATCTCATCTCCCCTCACCTCTCCTCCCAGATCATAGGGTGCATATTCCTCCAGGTGGGTTTAACTACTACCCCTTACTCATGATCTTTGTGGGGAAGTCTCCCAGTTCTCTGGAGAAGGAAACAGCAACCCACTCCAGTATTCTTGCCTGGAGGATCCCATGGACAGAGGAGCCTGGCCGACTATAGTCCATGGGGTCACAAAGAGTCGGACACAACTGAGCATGCACACACACACACACACACACACACACTCACACATTGCTAGCCCAGACGCCTCTGGGGCTTTTGAAACTGTCTGTCAACCATGCATTTCACAACTCTGGGTCTCACAACCATCTCAAACAGAACAGATCCCTATATGGAGCTTTCCACTTGAATGTCTCTTATCTCAAAAAGGCACCACTATCCTTTCCTCCATGTCATTCCTCGGTGGCTCAGACAGGGAAGAATCTGTCTGCAATGCAGGAGATCCGAGTTCAACCCTTGTATTGGGAAGATCTCCTGGAGAAGGGAATGGCAAACCACTCCAGTCTTCTTGCCTGGAGAATCCCATGGAAGAGGATCCTGGCAGTTTAAAGCCCATGGGGTCACAAAGAGTCAGACATGGCTGAGTGACTAATATCCTTCCCTCCATAACCTTCAGCTTCCACTGCCTTTCAACTACCCAACTATGGGACCCTGCTTCTTAAACATTACTCTGATCCATCTATTTATCTCTTTCTTCACCTTGGGTTCTTTAGTTCAGGTGCCACGATTTCTAGCCTGAGTGATTGCAACAGTCTCTAAAGTGTTTTGATGCCCCTTGTTTTGTCTCTCTGCATTGCACTATAAAGTTTGGCCACATTCTTTCCAAAGAGAAACAATGAAATACTGTCTGCTTCTTCCTCAGACTAGTCCCTTCAGTTCAGTTCAGTCGCTCAGTCATGTCCAACTCTTTGCGACCCCATGAACTGCAGCATGCCAGGCTTCCCTGTCCATCGCCAACTCCCAGAGCTTACCCAAACTCATGTCCATCGAGTTAGTGATGCCATCCAACCATCTCATCCTCTGTCGTCCCCTTCTCCTCCCACCTTCAATCTTTCCCAGCATCGGTCTTTTCCAGTGAGTCAGTTCTTCGCATCAGGTGGCCAAAGTATTGGCGCTTCAGCTTCAGAATCAGCCCTTCCAATGAATATTCAGGACTTATTTCCTTTAAGATTGACTGGTTGGATCTCCCTGCAGTCCCTTAGAGGGGTGCAAATCAGAGTCATCACACCACATCAACACGTTGTTTCATTTAGCCAACAGGTACTTAGGCTGACTCAGTAATAAGGGAAAATGATCACATTAGAGAAGAAGACTGAGTGATCTTTGTACTTTCCCGGGTGTTTCTTCTGCCATCCTTTGCAGCTAATGGTGACATCCTCTCAGGCCCAGCGGAGCAGAATGCTAGCTTGTAGAATGGTGCTTATAGAACCGTCTGGGTTTTGCACAGCATGGCTGTGGCTGAGCCTCAGAAAGAAGGCACAGGTGATCAAGGGGAGGGAAGCGAGTCCTTCCAGGACAGCCCATGTTCTGGCTCTGTGCTTCCCCCAGGAGGACACCCTGAAGGCAGAGCTTGGTTTTAATGAGATTAAACTGGAGTGGACAGAAAATCTGGTGTTGGAAAAGAATCAGGGAAGAAACAGTGAAGCTGCAGCAGGTTATCCTCCTACAATCCTCAGATCAAAGCCTCAGGCAGGCAAGGCACCCATCTCCCAGATGGGCAGGTACTGGTGCTTGGGATTAAAATACTCCCCTGGGGCCGGAGCATCCAGGGAGTGGGGACGGAATAAAGGAATGGAGTGCTTAAAAAGGAGCAAAACAAAAGGCCTCTTCTTAAAAATAAAGAGAAGACCCCAAACTGCCCTCCCAACAAGCCTGAGTTATAGTAGCAGTAAGCAGGCACTAAATAACAGTTAGCAGCAGTGGTGACCTGATCCACACATTCTGCAGAGCTCTTGCTGGCATCTAGAGCTGGGCGGGTGGGCACCCACCCCTCCTCCCTTGTACTATGTGGTGGCCTCGGCCTGCGCACCACCAGTCCCGCCCACCCTCTGAAAGCTGTCCTTCCACAACTGCCAAGCCCTGGCCAGCGGCGGTGTGCTCCTTCACATTCGTCACAGAAGAGGTTTGTGGGAAAGTGGGAAAATCTCTTCAGATCTCCCTCCAAACCAATGCCTGCCATTGCAAGTCTGCCCATGCCTGCATCCAGTCCCTGCTGTATTCATCCAGAGGGTGATAGGTCGTAACTGACCTCATCAGAAATAAAGAGGAACAGAAGGTCCACTCAGACGGTCCAAGAGCAGCATCATTTGAATGGGTTTAAAGGAGGCAAGCGTCTTTTGCAAATCAAGGACCACCAGGCTCTTTGCGTTTCAGATCTCACTGTTATCAATCAGACAAGCCTGGTTCCCTCACCCAGAGAGAAGTAACTAAGTAACACAGTAACTAAGTCAAGTAACTAAGTCACACAGCTAGCTGGTCTGTGGCAGGTCTCTCTGGCTCCAAGACTGTGACTGTTCTCTGTAGCAGGAACACGCGTGTCTATACCCAATGTCCATCCATGGCCAGTCTGTGAAGCCCAAAGTCACACACACGACAGGTACGTTACAGTTATGGTGTCACAGGCGATCCCTGCGGTCTGTTCTGGACCTGATTGTTTTCACCTTCTCTCACCGCGCCAGGCACTTGTGCCAGAAAGCTGAAATAAACACGCTCCCTGACTGCCAGGCACATCCTGTCTAAACAGATGGACCAACGTGTGGAAGGAAGAATGTGGAGGAGGTGGGAAAGAGTGAATAGGAGAAACAAGAAGAAGGCCGAGCCCCAGGTGGAGTAAATTATTTTATTAGTGTTTGATTTTGACTGAGGGCAGATGCATTAGAAACCATCCAAAGTGCCCACACAGTAGATATCTAACGAGAAGATGCACTTAACTTCAAAGGGCAGTTGATTCAGAACCACTCCATGCCATGCAACCCACGGGACCCATTTCAGGCCCTGCTCTTGACAGTGTTTGCTGTCTGCAGCCTTCTTCCCAACTCTGCTGAGACTCCAGAGAAAACTGCCTTGATTTCACAGGCTCTCGGGGCTGTCTTCTGGGAGTGACAACGTGGGACCATAACTGTGACAAGTCTCCAAACGGCAGTCATCACCAGCCTCGTAGTCATACATCTGTTCAAAGCTTTTAATGTTTTCACACATGCGACTTCACCCGATCTTCATAATAACCTGTGAGGCAGTCAAGGCAGATAACATTATGTATTATCATTATACAATAATGTGAGTGTGTGCTAAGTCGCCTCAATCGTGTCCGACTCTTTGCAACTCTACGGAATGTGGCCCGCCAGGCTCCTCTGTCCATATGATTCTCCAGGCAAGAATACCAGAGCAGGTTTCCATGCCCTCCCCTGGGTATCTTCTTGACCCAGGGATCAAGCCCGTGTCTCTTTACTTGACAGGCGTGTTCTTTACCACTAGCGCCACTTGGGAAGCCCGTTATGCAGTAATATGACATACTTAATAAGGTGGCATGGTATTAGTGTGACATCAATCTTATCCCAGAGGAAACTAGAGTTCAGTGAAGTGACACGACTTACTTGTGTTTGTACAGTCAATGTCAGAACCAGGATTCAAGCCAGACCTTCAGCTCTCTGTCTGGTAGGTTTTGGCTGCATATGTAATGCCAAGGTCAAATAGCAAGTTTCCTGGCTCGATTACAGATCTTGTTTCTTAACTTTCAAGGAGGAGGCAGAGGTTGAAAACTGTGATTCCTCTTGTTCCTTTTATTTGCAGTCTGCACTGTTAAGTCTTGATTTTCTCTTCCCTTTATGTGTATGGCTGATGCATGATGATCAAGACTTTATCAGCTGGACTTGTAACATACGGTCTATGATGGCAGAATGGGGTTGGGCCCCCTATTTCCATCTGAATTGACCTTCAGAGTCAATATATATCGAGATGAAGAATTTCAAAGGCTGTCCCTCCAGAGTTACCACAACAGCCCTTCAGCATGGCAACTTACTTAACCAATAGGATCCTTGATTTCCTTATCTTTACTATGGGGGCAGCAATGTCTATCTTGCAGGGACATTATGAATACTAAATGATAAACTAAAGATAAAGGTCTTGGTCCTAAAGAGATTCTCTGTCAATGATAGCAATTCTCCTTATCCTCGAGTTATTTCCCTTTATACTTAGGTGAAATTGACACTTCCCTCCTTATCAAAAGTGTTAGTTGCTCAGACATGTTTGACTCTTTGTGACCCCATGGACTGTAGCCCGCCAACCTCCTCTGTCGATGGAATTCTCTGGGCAAGAATACTGGAGTGGGTAGCCATCCCCCTTTCCAGGGGATCTTTCTGACCCAGGGATCGAACCTCTGTCTCCTGAATTTCAGGTAGATTTTTTACCATCTGAGCCACTAGGGAAGCCCTCCTTATCAAAAGTTGCTCAATATACAGGATTGGGAAGGCAGAGGGAGGGAGGAGGAGTAGGGAAGCTCTTTCTAAATAGCTCATCATTATTTTAAAATGTTCCATAATGGCAATTGACTTAGGCATCAAAGCTGAGTTCAAGTTTCAGCTCCAGGATGAGTCCTGGGAAAATCGTGTATTCTTTCCCAATGTCAGCTCACTCACTGGCTGAGTGGGAGCCACAGTGCCCACTGCACAACAGCTGTGACAATGGACGTGAAATGACTCTTGCCAAGAGCCCAGCCCAGAGGTACAGCTGGATGAGTGCCGCCTGCTGTTCTGACTTGTTTACAGAGGCTGAGCCCGTGCGACCTGAGGAGATGACAGTGGGGCCCAGTGGGTGCCTCTCTGGCTCCCATCGCTGCAGCTAGTGCTACGAGCACCTCCTCCCACTGCTCCTTAGAGCCCCCCAGGAAGATTAAGCTGGGGTTGTTCAGCTGGAGAAAAGCATCTTAAGGAAGCCTAGCCATGCTCTTCCCCATCAGTCCTCTGTCTCCAGAGGGACCAGAAACAGGGATGCGGGAATGACTTGCAGGAGGAGGGAGCATCAGTGAAAGGAAGAGCTTCCTGTTCAGAAGGCGAACCGATCCTAGAAGGACATCAGTCCAGGGATCTGGGATGCTGTTCAAGGAGACCTTTAAATGTGGGAATGACACTCACATTTAGTTCTTGATCAGTTACAAAACAGGGGCTGGGGCCAAAGGACTTCTGAGGATTTCTTCAGTTCATGATTCCATGGTTTTCTAGAGGTCAGAATCCCAAAGATGTCCTCTTAGTACGATATATGCTCAGAACAGGAAATCAGCCAGGGTGAACACACACACGCACCCGTTCATGTCACTCTGTGCAGGCAGCCCCTGTGAGGTCTCTTAGCCTAATGAGCTGGTGAGAAGAAGAGACAGGAAGGCTTATGCAGGAGGGACACTTGGGAACTGGACTGAAATAGCAGTCGGGGGGGGGGGGGGGGTGGTCTGTGCTGTGGAAATCGAGAGCCACCAGACTGTAGGTCCTTGCATGGATGGTGCTGTCAGCCAAGTTCAAGAACTTACGCCTGACAGCCCATAATGTGCTTGGCTCTCTCTTGGAAGCTTGGTGAGGCCACTGCGTAGATGAGGAGAGGGAGGCGGCTTGGTCTGTGAACCCCTAGTTCTGAGTTGGGCCGTTGAACTTGTCCCTCCCTTTTCCTGATACTCTTCCTCGGGCCCCTGTGTACCTAGCACCTTCTCATCATCACCTGGTGTCCTCAAAGGCCACCTATAGATGGCTCTGCCCCACAACCTGCTCTCTTCAAGCTCCTCAGGATGCGCCTTGCTCTCCAAAGTGTTTTATTTATTTGTTACCTGTTTATTGTCTTCCCTCTCCCAGAGGGTAAGTCCTCTGGGTCAGGGACCTCATGTCCTTTTACCTTTTCATTCCCTCAGTGAATCCAGCACACAGAAGTGCTCTATACAGACTTGTTGAGGGAAGGATGAAGCTGAATTTCCCCCAGTCCAACAACTGGAGAGGCCAAGTGGGCTGGTAGCTGCCCAGCCCTGTACCCCACCCCTTATCCCCACCTTCTGCCAACTGGCTTGCTGCTTCTGGAAGAAGTCAATAGGGTCAAAAATAAATCCTAGAGAACTTCCCTGGTGGTCCAGTGGTTAAGAATCCACCTGCCAATGCAGAGGACGCAGGTTCCATCCCTGATCCATGAAGATCCCACATGCCAAGGGGTCAACTAAGTCTGAGTATCAGAACTACTGAGCCCGTACTCTAGAGTCTGTGCTCCACAGCCAGGGAAGTCAATGCAAGGAGAAGCCCGGACGTGGCAACTAGAGATTAGGCCACACTTGCCGCACTAGAGAAAACACACGTGCAGCAATGAAGACCTAGTATAGCCAAACGTAAATAAAATAAATAAACAAATCCTAGAATATTGACCAAAAATCTTCATCTGGACCTGAGGCTGGCCCTGCTTGATTCTCCCCTTTAGCCCCACTATTCTAGAAGCTTCCTTGACTTTCTCTTCTAGCAGATATTTTGAAAACTTGTTCCCAGGTCAGTTTCACCTCTCACTGAACTTATTTCCAGGTCTGTAGCCTTGGGGCTCTTGGGTGTTGCCTGCCTCGTCCTGAGGGCACAGGCCTAAGGCAAGCTGAGCCTGTGGGCCTCGGCATCTCCTTGAACCTAAAGTGTCCTTCCTGACCTCTCCCAGGGCTGGTTCTTTCATTGAGAGGTCCTGGTAGGACCCTAGTGCTGGGGCTCAGTTCCTTGACTCCCATTTGGGAAACGATACTCCCATGGGGCAGACATTTGATGGCCAGAAAGGAGGGAGGCTCCCCCACCTCCCTTCCCATACTCTGTGCTGTGATTGTGAACTTGGTCTCCTGAGAACAAAACCAGCATCCTGTGTTTGCTCCCACTCAGTGGCCAGGCAGTCCAGCAGGCCATTTGGCGGTCAGCCCAAGGAAGGGAGTCTCCAGGTACCACTGCAGGGCAGGGATGGGGGGGGACGGGGTGGGCACCAGAAGGAGGACAATTTGTATTGACCTCATGGTCCAAAGGGCAAAGCAGCTGGGTTAGAGGGGCCTCTAACCAGAGGGAAGTGGGAGGTGCCTGGCCACTGAGATTCCCAGGGAGACCCTCAGATCTCTCATCCATGAGGAAAGAGCCCCAGCCTTCAGTCACTCCAGACCACCACAGTGGGGGCACAGAGCCGGAGCACTGGGGCACATTTATGCCTTTGCCTCTCTGACAGTCACCCCCACTAATTGTTGGGAAGGCAGCTGTGTGGGTGGGGACAGCAGGCATTACTGAAAATCTGTAGACGTGAATGGTTTGGGACATCCTGGCTGTTCCCAGTGAGTGGTTTTGTTATTTTTTTTCATTACCCACTTAGAGGAAAATAGAAACTTCTTTCCAGTTCTCCGGGGCCTAGACAGGGCAAGCTGCCAGACCTTTCTTCTAGGAAACAAAAAAGCTTGCAAAGTAAGGGTTCCCAGGAGATGTGATCAAATGCCCTCAAGTCAACCGGAGAGGGTTGTGACCCTGGAAATGGCACGACTCTTGGGGGTGGTGGGTCACCTTGAATGACTGGAGACCACCCCGTGGTCCAACCTCTCAGGAGACCACACGCTATCCCATACCCCAGAGACACCAAGGGCACACAGGCTGTGGTACCCAAGGAAAAGTGAGTGGCCACTGGCTTAATAGCGACTGCCACCTTCCTCCCTTTCAGGAGCAAGAGCTGTGGATCGGTTTTATAAAATGCACCAAAGTTCTGAAAACAAACACTCTATCAATAATAAATGGAATGGAAATAGGAGCAAACAAGTCAACAGAAGATGAGGTGGAAGAAAAACCAGTCAATTTTCTTTTAATTGCCCTCATATCCGTAAATGTCAAAGGAACAGAAACCCTGAAAGTTTCCTAGTCACACAGAATGCCAGGAAGAAAAAAAGATCTTTTGGGGAAGATGCAGAGAGACTTGAGTTTAACAAGCCAAAACTTATTAGCCAGAAAAATGAAACCTGCTGCAAAATTCAATTCTAAAAACAGAAACTGGTTATTGCAACTTTTTGAGCTCTCCAATTTTTTAGGACAATTTTTTTAGAACTCTATTCACAGACACAAATTGAAAAACAAGCATTTTAATGTCCAGTTAAGTTCAGTTAGAGTGGCTTTTTTTGGTAAAACATCTCTCCGCCAAACATCTCAACCATCTAAGGAAGACTCAGTTAAACTCCCAAAGGAAGTGTGTGCTAAGTTGCTTTAGTCATGTCCAACTCTTCACAACCCTATCGGTGTAGCCTGCCAGGCTCTCTGTCCATGGGGATTCTCCTTCAAGAACACTGGAGTGGGTTGCCAGGCCCTCCTCCAGGGGATCTTCCCGACCCAGGAATCAAACCCAGGTCTCTTATGTCTCCTGCGTTGGCAGATGGGTTCTTTACCACTGAGCCCCCTGGATGTGGTTGCTGTTCTTCAGTGGCTCAGTTGTGTCTGAGGCTTTGTGACCCCATGGACAGCAGCACACCAGGCTTCCCTGTCCTTCACCATCTCCTGGAGCTTGCTTAAACTCATGTCTACTGAGTCGTTGATGGCATTCAACCTTCTTGTCCTCTGGCACCCGCTTCTCCTCCTGCCCTCAATCTTTCCCAGCATCAGGGTCTTTTCCAGTGAGTCGGCTCTTCACATCAGGTGGCCAAAATATTGGAGCTTCAGATTCAGCATCAGTCCTTCCAATGAAGATTCAGGACTGATTCCTTTAGGATTAACTGGTTTGATCTCCCTGGTGTCCAAGGGACTCTCAAGAGTCTTCTCCAACACCACAGTTCAAAAGCATCAATCCTTCAGCACTCAGCCTTCTTTATGGTCCAACTCTCACAACCATACATGATTACTGGAAAAACCATAGCTTTGCCTAGATGGACATTTGTCTCTGCTTTTTAATACATTGTCTAAATTGGTCATAGCTTTTCTTCCAAGGAGCAAGCATCTTTTAATTTCATGGCTGCAGTCACCAACTGCAGTGATTTTAGAGTCTAAGAAAATAAAGTCTGTCACTGTTTCCATTGTTTCCCCATCTATTTGCCATGAAGTGATGGGACTGGATGCCACGACCCTCATCTTTTGCATGTTAAGTAGTAAGCCAGTTTTTGCACTCTCCTCTTTCACTTAGCACCACCTGGGAAACCCCCAAAGAAAGTATCTATAAACTTGAACATTCTCTTCAAAGACTTTTCCCTCCAGAGCCCTGGTTCTCACCTTGTGCCCCACTCCATGAGTATTTTCATTTAACACAGATCAAAGCTTTAGAGGACTAAGTCCTTTCTGACAACGAAATCTCAAACATCAGCCTGTGGATAGATAAGGAGTAGACAGGCATCAGTGTGCGCCACTGAAACCATACTACATACAGCTTTGGGTCAGGAGAGTTAAACCTTCCCCAAAACAAATCACTATCCAAAAAAAAAAAAAAAATCAGTGAATTTTCAGGAGAAAAATTAGGGCAAGATAATGTGTGTGCTGTGTGTCATCCATACCTATCTCTTTCCTCTAATGAAATTTGTACTAGTTCACTCGCTAATTGTGGGACTTCCCTAGTGGCTCAGATGGTAAAGAATCTGCCTGCAATGCAAGAGAACTGGATTCAAGCCTGGGTCAGGAAGTTCCCCTTAGAAGGGAATGGCAACCCACTCTAGTGTTCTTGCCTAGAGGATCCCATGGACCGAGGAACCTGTTGGGCTATACAATCCATGGGATCAAAAAGAGTTGGACATTACTGAGTGACTAACACTCACTTTTCACTTGCTAATTAACTTTAGAGACCTAGAGTTTTATTTAATCCCTAGGTATGAAACTATTAACAGCAAACATAGTGTTTTTCATAATATTTTGATAAAATTTTATCACTACAAATCTATTTGAATGTTTTATAGCATTATCATTATCATTTATTTATTCATCAAATATTTTTTTTATTCCTACTTGTGTGCTCTGGGAACTACAAAGATGAATTTAAGACCTAGTGTACTGGGAGAGTTTGCTAAACTTAGAATTTGAATCTACTATTATCAGCTGTAGAAATTATTATAACACAAGACAGTCTGTGGTAAGTGACGCTTAGAGAGGGAGCAATCAAGGGGGCCAGAGGGACAACTTCATTTGACCAGTGTAGACCCAGGGCTGACACATGGTAATCACTCAGTCAACATTATTACATTACGAAGGAACCAAACAAGGTAACAAGTGATGCTATAGACTGAAACTTTGTGGCCACTCAGAATTTATATTTTAAACGCTAATCCCCATGGAATTATATTCAATCAGTTCAGTTCAGTCACTCTGTCCTGTCCAACTCTTTGCGACCCCATGGACTGTAGCACTCCAGGCTTCCCTGTCCATCACCAATCTCCAGAGCTTGTTCAAACTCATGTCCACTGAGTCAGTGATGCCATCCAACCAGCTCATACTCTCTCGTCCCCTTCTCCTCCTGCCTTCAATCTTTCCCAGCATCAGGGTCTTTTCAAATGAGTCAGTTCTTTGCATCAGGTGGCCAAAGTATTGGGGCTTCAGCTTCAGCATCAGTCCTTCCAATGGATATTCAGGACTGGTTTCTTTTAGGATTGACTGGTTTGGTCTGCTTGCAGTCCAAGGGACCTCAAGAGTCTTCTCCAACACCACAGTATACCCAATATCCTATGATAAACCATATGGAAAATAATATGAAAAAGAATATATATATATATATAGTACATATATAACTATATATTAAAAAGAATGTCGTGGTGGTGGTTTAGTCACTAAGTTGTGTCCAGCTCTTTGCAACCCCATGGACTCTAGCCTGAAAGGCTCCTCTGTCCATGGGATTTCCCAGGCAAGAATACTGGAGTGGGTTGCCATTGCCTTCTCCAAGCATCTTCCCTACTCAGGGATAGAACCCATGTCTCCTGCATTACAAACAAATTCTTTACCACTGAACCACCAGGGAAGCCCAAAAAAGAATGTGTGTGTGTGTGTGTGTGTATGTGTGTGTGTGTGTGTGTGTGTATCTGAATCACTGTGATGTACAGCAGAAATGAATACAACATTGTAAACCAACTATATTTCAATAAAAAAAATCCCACCCTCTTATGTGATAATATTATGAGGTAGGGGCTTTTGAAAATGATTAGATCATAAGGGCAGGGCCCTCAGAAAATGGAGCAGTGCCCTTATAAGAAGAGATATGAAAGCTGGCTTTCTGCTCTCCTCCTTGCGAGGACACAGTGAGAAGCTGGCTGTCCATGAATCAGGAAGTGATTTCTCACCAGATACTGGATCTGCGGGTACTTTGACCTTGGACTTCCCAGCTTCTGCATCTGTGAGAAATAAATTTCTATTGTTTCTAAGCCACCTGGTCTATGGTGCTCTGTGTTAGCAGCTCAAACCAACTATGGAGAAAGGTCTTAGAAGAGGAATATGAGGAAACTAGGAGATGACCAAGTCACAGATGAGATTGTCTCAAGAATGAAAGCATGTAAGGTAGGGCTGAGAAAAGTTATTAAGAAGTGCTCAGTTTTAGCAAGGTGAAAAATAAATCCTCATGTTTGTTTAATTTTTATGTAGCTAGATAACATTTTGAAATTAATTTGAAAGTTTTTCCTCCTATATTGTCTCCTTTTCCCCCCCATTGCACATTGGCTGCTCTCCTCCCCCAGCCATTCAAGTGGAAGAAAGTCCTGCACTCCATTGCTCCAGGGAAGTGTGCCTGTGAGGTGTCCTGGCTAAGCTCAGAGGAGAAAGAGGATTCGCAGAGGCTATAGCAGAGAGCCAGGGCTTGGCTGAAAGAAGCAGAGGGACTTGGAAGAAGTTAGAGGCAAAGAAGCACTTGATGTAAAAGAAAAGAGAGGGAGAGAGCAGGAGAGAGCAAATTTCCCAGGACTGGGGAGGAGCAGAGAGACGGGTGTATGATGGAACAATGGATGCCCACACTGCCTCCAGAGACACAGCGAGCTCCCAGAAGGAAGGGTGAACCTGCGACAACACGGTCAGTAGCTCCCTGGTTCTCCCAGGTTCTATGTCCAAAGAGGCACTTGCCTTGGAAAGCCTCTGGTGGGAGAGGCAGTGGACACCCCAGCAGGAACTTGGATAAGCAGATGGCAATGACTAGTCACCATCAGCATCTGACTCACATGTAGCCTCACAATCTCAAAAAGACTCCAGGTAAAAAAGCCCAAACATGTGAGTCTAAACTTAATGTCAGAGCCCTCCCTCTTAATCACCATGCCTTTCTGGTCCTGATGGTTTAAAGGTTATCCAACTAATTTATACAGAAAAGAAAGAAATAATCAAAACATACATGAATGTGTGTATACACACACACACACATACCTTCGATAAGCATATAATCCTCCTTTTCCAGATTTTGTGGGATTTTACCTGCATCTTCTAGTCAACAATCAAGTCCAACATTTCTTTTGACATGGTCTAGAAAAAGTTGCCAGGATAGAAACAATAATAGTAACAATAATAAGGCAGACTTGGAGGGAAAAGTTCTCATTAGAAGAGAGATGAGAAGTGATGATTCATTTTCTCTGCTCATACCCAGGAATGGGTTAATAGTAGTCAGTGCGAGTCACTTTTAGTGAATAAGAAACTGATAGAAAGGGGAGAAACAAAGAAAGTGTGGGGTGGAGAAAAATAATGCAAATAAAGGTAGAGCAAAAAGAGAGAAGAAGCTTGATGTAGAGGAAAAAATCATGGAGGGAGGGATATGATGGGCAGAAAGCAAGGAGATGAGTGTGTCCCCAGCAATCCAGCCCCAGGAAATCCTATTAGGCAGCAAAAATGAGATTATTGTATTTTCACTTTGCCACTATATGCAAATGACTCAATTTAGCTGCTAAACATGTTGTTATTGAATTCTGAGAAATCCCCTTCATAAAATGTAATATTTTTGTGACAATATTGTCAGCAATACCAGATTGCTTTTCTATTTTGGTTAAGCTTTTATCCGAGTCTAGTATATGTCATCTACTCTCAGATTCCAAGTGATTGCTTTTATGTAATTTTTGTGTAAGTAAGAAATAATAACATGCTTAGAAATGTGAGAAACGTGTTAACCTTCCCATTATTTTTCCATGCCCAGGAGAATTAGAGGGTGGGCCAAAATGGGGAATGTAATTATTTCTCATGATGAATTTTTATTTATGTTAATATCCTTGAGAGCCTACATATCTGTTATTAACCACATTCATTTGTTTTGCCCTAGCCTTTATATCCTGTGGCTTTAATCCTTCTACTTTTAGAAGCTTTTTGCATAAATTGACAAAGACTTTTAAAGCCTGTAAACAAAGGATTGTGAAATCACACTTTCTATCTCTGACACATTTACTACTCTTTGGTCACATCATTGTAATTCCAACCATATTTAATAAAAAAAAAAGTGGAAACTCCACCCCTGCAGTCCCTAACACTATTCTATCAAAGTGGAAGTCCATGTATTTTTTATTTCCTAAATTTCTATTCATTTAGGTGACTACTCAGATGCAAAGCTTCCCCTCCTCCAGAATTCATCAGTGAGAATTAAGGAGGGAAGCAAATGGAGGGAATGTTTGGCGTGATCCATTAGTCATAAACAACGCACACATATCCAGATCACAACCATGCAGAAATCTGCTGTATCCAGCCTCTTAGTCTAGACAGTTCTATATGGTCAAGGACAACAGTGACTTTCTCAGGTATGATGACTTTGTCTGGGGAGTCAGTCAGCAACAGGATTAGTGTGATGACTAATCTTACGTGTCAACTTGGCTGGGCCACCGTAAGCAGATATTTGGTCAAACATTATGGCAGATGTTTTGGTGAAGGTATTCTTAGATGTGACTTACACTTAAATCACTGGGCTTTGAGTAAAGCAGATTGCCCTCCATAATGTGGTGGGCCTCACCAGATCAGTTGAAGCCATAATAGAAAAAAGACAAAGATCCCCTGAGGAACAGGGAATTATGCCTTCAGATAGCCTTTGAACATGAACTTACTACCTCAACTCCTCCCTGGATCTCTAGCCTGGCCACCTGCTCTCCAGATTCTGGATGTATCAGCCCTCAAAATTGTATGAGTCATTCTCTTAAGATAAATAACTCTCTGTGTATGCACACACATGCACACACACACACAACACTCACACTATTAGTTCTGTTTCTCCGTAGAACCCTGACTAATACGAATAGGTAGGGTCTAAGCCACAATTTTAAACCATTAATCAGCTGGGCTTATTGTCCACTACTGAGTCACTGCTGATATCAAGGTTTGTCCACAACTGAAAAGCAGGCACAAAATCATATTCTAATACCATTTTCCTGAATTACAGACACTCTTTTTTTTAACTGCCATATCAGCAGAGTTATCTATGTAAATTAAGATCTCTCAGGAGATACTTAACTCTTGCTTGAAGCAGGGTGATACCTGAACACTATGCATCCATTTTAAAGACCTCCAGCAAAGCAGGTGACCTCAAATGGGTCAGAGATATTGAGGCAAAAAAGGATAAAGGCCCTTGTATGGATATGGGCTTTCCTGGTGGCTCAGTGTAAAGAATCTGCCTGCCAGTCAGGAGACTCGGGTTTATTCCCTGAGTCAGGAAGATCCCCTGGAAGAGTAAATGGCAACCCACTCCAGTCTTCTTGCCTGGAGAATGCCATAGACTAAGGAGCCTCGTGGGCCACAGCACATTGGGTCACAAAGAGTTGGACAGGACTTAGCAACTGAGCACCAGGGTGATATTGATATAAACTCAGCCATTGAGGGTGTATCAATTAGTTTTTGCTGCGTAACACATCACCCCAAATATAAAGACTTAGCATTCTTACTATCGCTCCCAAGCCTGTGGTTCCCTGAGCAGTTCTGCAGTCAGCCCTGGGGCTGGCTGGCGCTTTGTCTAAGATGACTGACTCGAATATCTGACCAGAACGGTTGGCTGTCCACTGGTGCCAGCTGAACCCCATGTCTCTTGTTGTTCTTCAGGTTTCCTTGGTCTCATTCATGTGGAGGCGAGGGTTTCTAGCAGAAACAGAGGGAAATCCCAGGGCACGAGCACTTCCCAAGCCTCTGACTGTGGATCACATCACACCTGTTTATGGACCATGGGCTAAAGCCACACTGCCAAGCCCAGATGTGGGGAAATGGGAACAATGGCAAGCTCACATAAATAATCACTTCTTGATGGGAAGAATGGTAGTCACGTTGCAAAGAGGCATTTAGATAGGGATGGGAGGAACCTTGGGCCACATTTCACCACCCACAGACCCCTGAGTGGAGTCACGGTAGTGTACACGTGAGGAAAGGGTGGCCAGCTGGCAAATGACCTCTCTGAGAAATGCATTAAAAGAAGTGATAAAAAGTAAATGGAAGCTACAGTGATCAGGTGGGCCAAAGATGAGTTTATTTCTTACTTAAGTTCTTCTGAAAAGCTGAAACACAATGGAAAAGAATCAATGACATGTAAGAGACTCAAGATTTTGTAAAAGAAGAGGTGCACAGGTGAGGTGAGGTCAAGCCAGGGAAAGTCTCCTTTTATCTGCTTCACAAATTGGACTCTGTGAAAAATTCTGTTTAAAAAAATAAAAGGATTCCATTTACTGAAAAACCTTTGCATAAAGTCACTACCTTCATAAAGGGAGAGTACTTTTGAGACTTTGAGACTCAAAGGCAAATGGGCAGAGAGATTTACACAGAAAAGGACTGAGGTCAGAGGATGGAGAGACTATAAATGGGAGATGGAGTCAGCTCTTGAAGAGCAGCGGCAGGGGTGATGACCCTGGGGAGTGGGAGGGAATCATCTGGGGAAGAGCTCTGACTAGGGTGGCCTTGAGGGCACTGATGGGGGATGGATCAGAGATGGCGAGGTGAGTGAAGAGTTCAGCAGTCCTTTGTTGAGGGTAATATGTGCATTTTGCCATCTTTCTCCAGCCTTTCAACTCCAGGGTGGTCCGGGGTGTGTGGGGGCTCAGCCTCAGTGTACAGACTGTGGGAGAGCAGACTGGAAGTCAGGGAAGTTGGGATAGGGTGGGAGCCCTTCTAACTAGAAGGACCCCCAGAGCCTGCTCTGGTTGGAAGGCGAATCTGAGTGGTTGGAGAGGTAGGAGCTTACACATTGTAGTTCAGTGAGTGTGAGGCCAGAGTTGCTAACTGCTAAGTAGATTTTGGTGCAACTTGGCATCTAGATGGATGCAGTGGAAAATCATGTCCTATAAATCAAAATTCCAAGGGCGCTGAGGCTTTCTCTGTCTCACAGGCAAAGCATTCGATGTTTGAGTGCAAAGGAAAAAAATATTGCCTAAATCCCAGCTGCTCCCTTTGCTCTGCTGGTTGTGCTAAGTCGCTTCAGTCACGTCTGACTCTTTGTGACCCTATGGACTGTAGCCTGCCAGGCTTCTCTGTCTATGGGATTCTCCAGGCAAGAATATAGGAGTGGGTTGCCATGCCCTCCTCCAGGGGATCTTCCTCGACCCAGGGATCAAACCCTCCTCTCTTACATCTGCTGCCTTGGCAGGTGGGTTCCTTACCACCAGCGCCACCTGGGAAGTCCTCCCCTTGCTTCACACCAAGTGGTTTGATTGGGAAGGATCTTCTGATCTGTGGGCTGCAGATTTTAAATGAATCAGATGACACAGGCTTCTCATTTGCATGTGGTAAACTATTCATAATGGTAATTTCCTAGAGAACAAGGACCAAGGCTGGTGTGGATCTATTAGGAAAATGGTGTGCTAATTTGATCCCCTCCTTGTTTCAGCCCCATAGCAGCTCTTTCCTGGACTCTTTCCTAAATTCATAAAATGAGAAGGTTTGAGGAAATGAACTCAGCGGTTTTGTGCAAAGGAAAAGGCACAAACTTTGCCCCACTGCAGACCCAATTTTAAACCCTCCTGCAGTTTGGGGGAGAATGGATGCATGTATCTGTACGGCTGAGTCCCTTGGCTGTTCACCTGAAGCTATCATAACCTTGTTCATCAGCTATACCCCAATACAAAACAACAAGTTAAAAAAAAAAAAAAAGTGAAACTGGCCATCCTGAGTTACCGATACACAAGGGGCAGATGTCTGCTAACAGCTCTTGGGAGTCTGGAGAACAGCCCTCTCTGGACACACACTCTGCTGAGAAGGCCCCATCACACCCTCTCAATAGCAGTCGGCATGCAGCAAATTTTGCCCCCGGCTCTTCAGACTTTTGACAGACTGAGGAGTCATGAGCACCTGTTTCCACAGGAACCTGGTGAACTGAGAGTGGCCAGACTCACCCAGTGACAAGTGAGAGACAGCGGGTAGGGCAGGGGGTCCGCCAAGCTGGGTCATGGGCAAGTCAGCTGGTGGAGGGTCAGACTCCTGCTGCGACTCTGATGCACTGAGGGCCCAGCAGAGGGCCCTTTGGCAGACCTGTTTTTTGTTGATTTTTTTTTGTTTGTTTTGCTCTGTAAGAAAAAGAACTAGAATTGGGCAATAAATCCATCTCTTCTTGCTTTTCATCTCAGAATGAAGATCTGAGATTAATTCCCTGCCTGAAATGAAGATTTTCCTTGCCCTGCGGGCACCAACAAACCTGATGGGGCCCCAGTTTGAAGATTTCTCTGTGCCGAGGATCACAGACAGAAAGTTGAGGGAGGACCTTGTCCCTGCCAGGTGGCAGGGGTGTTCTCCAAAGGGACAGCTCTCTCTCCTCCCTCCCTCCCACAGGCCGCTCCCGAAAGATGATGCCTAAAGGGACCGGGGCTTGGCACAGACCCTGGGCACAAACTGGCTTAGGAACCTGCAGGTACTAGGACTGATCCCTAAACTGATGAAGCAAAGCATCCTTCCCCCAGTTCTTCTGAACTCTCACCGCTGTTTCAGTCCAGATAGGGGCAATTTCTGACTCTTTTCTCACATACTGAACACCAAAGCATCTGCTGGAAAGGACACGTGTGTAAATACACACAAAAGCCCAGCTAAGATCCTCTGCAATCCTGACCTACACTGTGAATTGTTCAGAACCCTCCTCAGAAGCAAGAAAGAACACAGAAAGACAGGAACAGGTTGGTTTTACCTAGCAGTTCTGGATTTCAAAGCAACCTCTTAACCTCCCAGCCTCCAACACGGTGCTGACATTGTGTGTGATTTCAGACCTAAAGCGGAGCTCTGTTCTTCTTTATGAGGCTTTGACCCTAGGGGCAGTTTTGTCACCTCCCAGTCCCATAATAAATTTAATGGGTTGTTGTATTACCTTCATGTGCCTGGAGCCTTAGCAAGGGTCACTGTCTATCAACTATAAAAAGACAAAATGCTGACTCTTTGGCCTCAAACTTTAGATTCCATTGTGATTGACTGGTCAGATGGATGAGACATGAAATTCAGCAGCTGTTTTGTTTTTTTTTCCCCCCCAAGAGACCTATCTGATGGAAATCATCTTTGACCTCAAAAAAACTCAAGTTTGTATCAGATTCCTCACCTGGTCACCCTTGGGTTTGGCAGCAGAATAAAAGAGCAATACTGGGGTGAGGAGTGACCAGTGCTTCCCAGAGAGACATTCCTCCTCCCACTACAGCCCCCTGTCCCCGCCTTTCCAGCTGGGATTCTGCAGGGCATGCCCAGCTGCTGACTGGCCTCTTTACATACATGTGCACACCCCAGCACCTTCACCCCCGTGGGCACCCCAACAGCCCCAGCTGCTACAGATTTCAGATTAAGGAGGTGAGTGGGGCTGGCTTGATCAAGCTCTTTGAGGGACCCAGAGAGAAGGAGCAGTTAAAGTCTTTCTCAACCAATGGCTAATGATGAAGGAATCCATATAATAAATGTTTTAAAAAAGTCTTTCATTTGGGGGCTTTGAGAAGAACAGTTTTTATTATTCACCTGTTTAAAAGGCTTTTTATGTGATAAGCTCATTGCATTCCAGGCAGAGTAGATCCTTCATTATTCAGAAAGTCAAGAGATGGGGGCCACATAGAAATTTTAATGAGTCTCAATTCTCAAACTTGATGGTGTAAGCATCACAGGGGAGCTTCTAAATACAGATTTCTGCGCCAGGGCCTTAAACATTCCAGTTCCAAAGGCTGAAGATTGGGAACTGAAATCTGCTTTTTAATGAACATCCAGATGATCCCGATGTAGGTGGGCTACGGAACACTGCTTCAGTTTGCAGTTTACCATTTGCAGATAATCCATATTCACAGAATTGTAATGTTTTAAAAGCAGATCCATGGCAGAAAACCTAATAGAAGAGTAATTGAAAGTGGCTTTGGGGTCAACCACCTGAGCATTCTGCTTTATCATGCTTCTCCTGAAAATAAAATAAAATAAATTCTATGATTTCCACAGAAATATCGAGTGATGGTCTCATGTGC
The DNA here is from genome assembly GCF_033118175.1 of Dama dama. NCBI lineage: Eukaryota > Metazoa > Chordata > Mammalia > Artiodactyla > Cervidae > Dama > Dama dama. The sequence goes on along the minus strand of NC_083695.1, from coordinate 12,728,366 downwards.
CATGGCTCCACCACACACATATTGGTATTCATATGGAAGGTCCCAGGGGAGGCTGGCTAAGGTCCCGGTGACATCCTAATATCACCCAAGCACTAAGCCAGCTGCAGGACCCACACCTCAGTCAGCCCCATCCCAGGGCCTTTCTTTCTTTCCCTGTCTTTGCCATTCTGACAGTCCTTGGCACTCAGAGAAACTTCTGAAGCCATCAGGCAGGTGAACCATAGAAGAAGCACTTGCAGAATCTTCTTTGTCTTGGAGCCCGTGGAAGGGGGCAGATACAGTGCATGGAACCGAGCAGTGTGACCTTGTCACACCTGTGAAAATTCTGGCCCAGCCAGGCCAAAGAGAAAGCACACGCAAGTTCAATCTCTGTGTGATTATCTGACGTGGCAGGCATGTTTGAGGACCTCCATCCACTGAAGGAGGAAGAGCAATGAACCCTATGTAGGGCAGGTTTTCATTTCCTGACCCCCAGCAATGACCAATGACCTTCAGTAGGTCCCTGTGACCAGAGTGACAGGAGGGTTATTCTCTGTCATTAATTCCTCCAGTTAGAGTCATTGTAGTAGGCGACAGGAAAAAGAGGTGGGGACCCAGGCCCTCCCCACTTTTGTGCAAGTACAGACAGAGGGAACAGAGACTTTTAACATCTGTGACACTGGCCCACAGAAACTCAAACCAGGGGGCCAGAGAACATACAGAAAACCTAAGAGCCAAAAGGAAGCCTAGAAATGTTTTAGTTTAATGGTTTTATTTTACAGTTGGGAAACCAGCCCACAAAAATAAAGTGACTTGTACAAAGTAAACTATAAAATTAGTTACACAACTAATGGAGATTAGCTGTTGAATTGTATCTTCACCCAAAGGAGCTGGATATACAAGTTTCTTTATCATAAATAAAATACTTCTCTTTCATGTAATTCCTCCTCAAATCTTGGTTGAATGGAGATAGAGATAAAGAGACTCCTGGAAAAATGCAATGAGTTAATTCAGCCTTCCTGAGGATGGTGAGCATTTGACAGTGTGAAATTTAAAGAGACATGAATTCCAGACACTGAATCTTTTTTTAAATTAATTAACTAATTTTATTTTTATTCATTTATTTAGCTGTGCTGGGTCTCAGTTGTGTCAAGCAGCATCTTTGATCTTGAGTGTAGCATGTGGGATTTTTATTTGTGACATGTGGGATCTTGCTCCCTGACCAGGGATCGAACCAGAGTCGCCTGCATTGGCAGTGCAGAGTCCCAGCCCCTGTGTTATAGCCACACTTTCCGGGAAACAAACTCACTCAGAAGGACAATACAGATAGTGGAGTGCAGTTTATTACACCGGCGGGCCCAAGGCAGAGTCTCCTCTTAGCCAAGGACTCCGACCAGCATTTGTGAAAATCTTTTATACCCCATGTGTACGTGTCCAAACCCACCACTCCAATTCCCTTGAAACAAAGGAAGGGTAAATACAACTACAATAACCCCATCATTCACGTGTTATATGTTCAAACAGTCAATCAATAAGCCCGCAGTTACATTCCAAACAGTTAATAATCAATAAGCTTGTGGTCACGTTCCAACCAGTTAATAATCGATAAGCCTGTGATTACATCCTGATAGATACTGAAAAAGTTTATGACCTGTCCGGAGACAGGGGTGATTATGGTATGTTTCCTCTTAGGCAATGAATAACCTGGATGTGATCTTCAAGATTCCCCTGTCCGGAGGGGGTCTTATCCTTCCATTGTCGTTCCCACAGGCACTAAGCAGAGAGTTCAGAGTCCACTGGAGAGGCAGCCGAGCATGATCAGCACAGATAGGCCTGAGATGGAGTCCTGGCCCTATGAATTCCTTCTTCAACTGGACCACCAGGGAAGTCCCCAGACTCTGAAATTTTATCACCTCAATTACCTTTGGGAGCCTGATGTTTCTTTCCTTCTGTCCCTGTCTCTGAATGGCCACTGAAATGGTCTTTTTGATGGCAACTCTCCTTATGACTGTAGCATGGCTCTTGACTACTTAGGCCAAGCATATGACCAGGAGCGTCAAAGGAATTTGGAGACAAATTCTTTCCAAAGCACTCTGGCCCAGGTAAATCAAGCCTTTGCTTGCATCCCAGGGCTGGAAAATCAGGCAGGTCCAGCTACCTGTCAAGTCAATGGGCAACAAGACCTAGTTAAGCTGACATGCATGCCACACACCCCACCCTGAAATATCTAGAAAATCTTGACACCATGCACCCAGAGTTGGAAGAGATGCCCCAGCAGGTTCACGGTGTAACCTTAGGTTTATTTGCTCAGTCACCCAGTCGTGTCCGACTTTTTCTGACCCCCATGGACTACAGCATGCCAGGCCTCCCCGCCCCTCACCGTCTCCCGAAGTTTGCCCAGGTTCATGTCCATTGTGTCAATGATGCTATCAAGCCATTTCATCCCCTGACATCCTCGTCTCCTTTTGCCCTCAATCTTTCTCAGCATCAGGGACTTTTGCAATCAGTAGGCAGTTAGCATCAGATGACCAAAATACTGGAGCTTCAGCTTCAACATCAGTCCTTCCAATGAGTATTCAAGGTTATTTCCCTTCCAATTGACTGCTTTGATCTCCTTGCAGTCCAAGGGACTCTCAGGAGTCTTCTCCAGCGCCACAGTTCAAAGGCATCAATTCTTTGGCATTCTGCCTTCTTTATGGTCCTGCTTTCACATCTGTACATGACCACTGTGAAGACCATAGCCTTGATTATATGGACGTCTGTTGGCAAAATGATGCCTCTGCTTTCCAACACACTGTCTAGTTTTGTCATAGTTTTCCTGAAAAGAAGCAATCATCTGATTTCATGGCTGCAGTCACCATCCTCAGTGATTATAGAGCCCAAGAAGAAGAAATCTGTCACTACTTCCACCTTTTCCCCTTCTATTTGCCATGATATAATGGGGCCGGATAACATGATCTTTGTTTTTTGTTTTGTTTTAATATTTAGTTTTACTCCAGCTCTTTCACTCTCCTCCTGCACCCGCATCAAGAGGCTCTTTAGTCCCTCTTCGTTTTCTGCCATTAGAGTGGTATCATCTGCATATCTGAGGTTGTTGATGTTTCTTCCGCCTATGTTGATTCCAGCTTGTAACTCACCCAGCAACTCACCCAGCCCAGCATTTCTCATGATGTGCTCAGCATACTGGTGAAACAAACAGGGTGACAGCAGACAGCCCTGTTGTACTCCTTTCTCAATCTTGAACTAATCAGTTGTTCCACACAAGGTTCTAACTGTTGCTTCTTAACCCACATACAAGTTTCTCAGGAGACAGCTAAGAAGGTCTGGTATTCCCATCTCTCTAAGACTTTCCCACAGTTTGTTATGATCCACACAAAGGCTTCAGCATAGTCAATAAAAGAGGTAAATGTTTTTCTGGAATTCCCTTGCTTTAGCTATGATCCAGCAAGTGTTGGCAATTTGATCTCTGGTTCCTCTGCCTTTCCTAACCCAGCTTGGACATCTGAGAGTTCTTGGTTCACATGCTATTGAAGCCTAGCATGCAAGATTTTAAACATGACGTTACCAGCATGGGAGATGAGTGTGATTGTCTGATGGTTAGAACATTCTTGGGAATTAGGATGAGGATTGACCTTTTCCAGTCCTGTGGCCACTCCTGGGTCTTACAGATTTGCTGATATATTGAATGCAACACTTTGATGACATCAACCCTGGGTTAGGGTGTTGTAAATTCCAAAACTTCATATTTTCTGATGCCTCAACAGCACCACAAACAGGCTGGGAGCATCCCCTCCAGATGACTAGGTGCCCTCGGGTGACGTGGCTGGTACCTGCCACAAGTTCCCCTTCTTCCCCTCCCCTAACAGTGGCCTAGTGCTGACATTCAAACACAATAGTGAAATGCCCTCACACTTTTGGTTGTGTTCTCCATTCTACCCCAAATAAAGACACTTGCCCACAGGTCCTCACTTTCTCGGCTCCCCATCTGCTTGGGTATGCCTGTTTTCTTACTTACTCTCGCCTCGGGTAGCCTGCTTATGGCATGGATCTGAGTATAATAAATTTTGTTGTCTGCACGCCCTCCCTCATGTCCCCTCTTGTGGCCCCATCTGACTGAACATCATGAAAAAAATACAAACAGCGGGAGAGGACAAGAAGCCCAGCATGACCCCTGATGAACTTTCCCTTGCCTTCCCAAGGGCACACCGGTGAGGTTTCAGCCTACACTGATGTACCACTGCCCACACGGGCTCACTCTGGGCTCGTGTGTCCACTTCAGGAGCATGAGGTGTGATTCTGGGTCTAAGGTCATAAGTAAGACTTTGGAAAATGCACCTCTTTAATGCCCTGGTAGAAAATAGTGCTTAGGGTGGTGAAAAACCCTCCTGATACTGACAAAGAAGGAACGATTAAAAATGCCAGAGATGTTTGCCTGGAGAAGATGAGACTGAACAGGAACCAGAGCTGTGTCAACAGATGAAGGACCATTGGAGTGAGGTAGTGAGGTGGGAGTCTTCTTATTCTCATGGCTCTGAAGAGCAAAACTAAGTACAGATTTCCTTCCCATAGAAACACACACTTTTTAACCAAAACTAAGCCTAGTTAAAAAAATTTGTAAAGTCCTGTTTTGCTGAAAGTTTTCATTTTCATCTTGGGTTCAAAGGATTTGTTAACAAAATTAGCCACCAACATTGAATTATCTAGCTTACGTTCAATATACTAACATTAAAAGAAAAGAGAAAGAGAAACAGCAGAGGATGCATCAGCAGTTGGGTTTTGACCAACATCAACACTCAACAGCACTGGGAAGTCCCGGCTCCTAGCACACCTGGAGGCCAGTTGGGAAAGGGTCCGAGGCAGCACATCCGCTCCATGGGTGAGACTTCGAAGACTGCAGCCTGAGTTCCTACCTGTAATCCCAAGACAGATGCGAACTGATATCATCATCAATCTGTGAGGAACTAACAGCTCTGGTTTCATGTTAATGCATAAAACTTGGAATGTTAAGTCTGGGGCCTGATCGGCCAACCCCCCTCCTGGGACTCAGCAATCTCGAGATTTGGCTCCTCTCTTATCTATGGTGCTGCAAGTCTTGCAGTCACTCACAATCAGGGCAGTGGTTAGAAGCAAAGTCAGAGGCCTGCTCTGCTTTGTCTCTGAAGCCTAAATAAGACTATTTATTTTGTTTCCCTAGCCATCACAAAGTCCTCCATACACGGGAGTCTAGAAGGAGAGAGTAGGAAATTGTATGCATGAGAATGGGCAGTTGGTTCCTCTACTAAGAGTGGATTCAGTAACTCTCTCCCTACAGGGAAAGGAAAGACTGCTTCTGAGTCAGTCAGTCCTTTCCTGTGTCCAGGGCATCCAGCTGTTTTGCCAAGTGGACCCTCAGTTGGGAAACTGACCCAGGTACAGAACCAACTAGACATCAGAAGGACACACCCAGCTGGATTTTGCGAGAGATGAAATGAAATTCAGAAAGGTAAGCAGCCTTTCAGAGACTGTGTCCCCCATGCCCTCTTCTTGTGTGAGACTCTTCCACTGAGGTCATTCTTTCTGTTACAGCTCTCCTTCATCTCCTTTTCTTCACCTCCCCTGCTCCTGCTGGTCCATGAAAGGCTTGTAGGAGTAGGAGGACCCCAGCTGTCACTGAGGGGTAAGGACAGGGGCGCATGGCTGCCAGCATCCACCTGGTCCACAGCCCTTCTTAAGAGAAAATGCCTCCTCTCATCCTGTACACTGTATTTTACTGTCTGTTTACAGGAGTTTGAAATGTAGCCTTGAAATAATTACACCTTTATCTTATGATGCTTCTGGAATCAGTATAGCAGGTAACACTTGGATAAAGAGGGGTCCTTCATAGCCCCATCTCTATGGAGCCTGAGGTTAAATTTTTCTTATTTTTTTTTAAACTTTAAACTTTTCATTTTGTAGTGGGGTATATCCAATTAACAATGGTGTGGTACTTCCAAGTGAACAGTGAAGGGACTCAGCCATACATACACATGTATCCACTCTCCCCCAAACCCCTCTCGCATCCAGGCTGGAATGTAACATTGAGCGGAGTTCCATGAGCTATACAGTAGGTCCTTGTTGGCTATCCATTTTGAATATAGCAGTGCTTTACATGACCATCCCAAAGTTCCTAACTATCCGGTCCCCCCAGCAACCATAAGTTTGTTTTCTAAGTCTGTGAGTCTCTTTCTATTTTGTAGGTAAGTTCATTTATATCATTTTAGATTCCAGATGTAAGAGATGTCACAGGATATTTCTCCTCTTTGCCTTGCTTCACTCAGTATGACACTCTCTAGGTCTATCCATGATGCTGCAAATGGTATTATTTCATTCTCTTTAATGGCTGAGTAATATTCCATTGTATGTATGTGCCACCTGTTACTTATCTGTTCCTCTGTCTATGGACATTCAGGCTGCCTCCATGTCTTGGCTGTTGTAAACGGTGCTGCAATGAACACTGGGGTGTGAGTATCCTTTCAGAGCATGTTTTTCTCTGGATATATGCAGGGTCCTGTGGCAGCTCTATTTTTAGCTTTTTAAAGAACAGCATGAGGTTAATTTCCTCTTCCTGGAAAATAACCTGAGCCATCTGGGAGCCAGGACTCAAGACCAGCTTCTCTGGAATGGTGGGCATTTGAGATGGGACAAGGCACAGTTTTATTAGACATAGTGTCTTATTTATGCTGAAGACTGGTCTGGGGGTTAACCAGGAACAACAGATGAGGATGAACTGCATCCCAGCATTTAATAACCACCCAGAAAGTAGGTTCCAGAAAAGCCAGGCTTGGGTAATAATAGGATTTCTAGGGACCTAATACAATAAGTTCTCCAAAAATGCAAAAATATATATGTGTGTGTGTGTGTGTATATATATATATATATATATATACACACACATACATATAGGCATTATATATTAATATACACATACACATATATAGGCTTTATATATAACTGCATTACATACACAACTGTCTTACACTGACATTGTATATACCCATATATATATAACTATATCTATATCTATCTATATATATAGTACTGATGCCCTGTACCCAGCACTTGGCTGGGCCAGATGCCCCTTTAGAGGTAGAAGGAGAGGAACATTTCACTGTACAAATGGATCATTCCTAACATTTAGAACTTTTCAGTAAATCTCTTTATTTTGAATTCATGTACACTTAGACACATCTCTACCCCTAACTCCCATACCATCCTAGTGAGGAAAAAAATCAGGAAAGCCTTGGGCCAGCAGGACTTCAGATACTGTCTGGACATTCCCAGGAGGGCAAAGTCCAGCAGTATCCTTGGCCCAGAGGCAGGAGCTGGAGGCCCACCTCATCGGCCTTCCAGGGAACTGCAGGACCAATAAGGAGAAGCCAAGCTCTTCTCAGTGTCTGCTCTGGGGTGCTGAAGAAGTTTCTTTGAAAACAGTAAAAAGCTTTCCAGTGTTAATCCATTTTTTTGCAAATACTTCCTCCTACTGTCTGTTTTTTTAAGGGTGAATGAAGATTGTTTATGTCATACATGTTTGGAAAATGCTAGAATGATAATAATGATTGTAATAATAAGAAAACTTTGCAAAAAAAATCTGGTAGTGTCAGACCAAGACGATAATTCTCAAACTGTGGCCTGAGCATCTTTGGGGACTTGTTAGAAATGCAGATTCTGGGGCCACATCCATACCTCATGAATCGGAAACCCTGTGGATGGACCCAGCTTTCAGGGGCTGTCACAAACCCAGGGGATTCTGACACATGGTCAAAAATAAGATCCTCTGGTATAAGGTGACTTTAAGCTGAACTGACTAACTTAGAGAAAATTAATTAATGACCCTTTCACTCAAGGACCCGGGGACGGGGATAGAGTTGAGAGGACCCAAGTGACCGCAGTGTTGAGAGCCTGACTGTAACACCATGCTCAGATGTGCGCTCTGACATTCCCAGGAAAGAACCACAGGCTCCTGGGTGGTCAGGCCCAACTCTACACTCCAGGTATAGAAAGAGGATGAGGGGAACTCTTTGCACATTCTTAGTGAGTACATGCAAGCTAAGGCGTTTCAGTCGTGTCCAACTCTCGGCTACCCTGGACTGCAGACCGTCAGGCCCCTCTGTCCTTGTGATTCTCCGGGCAAGGATACTGGAGTGGGTTGCCATGTCCTCTTCCTGGGGGTCTTCCCGACCTAGGGATCGAACCCACATCTCTCATGTCTCCTGCATTGGCAGGCGGGTTCTTAGCATTAGTGCCACATAGGAAGCCCTGTTAGTGCTTGACAGTTTGTGAAATCATGTAAGTTTTACAAGTCTGTGTTTTGGAATATTTTAACTCTATTTTACAAAATTTAAAAAATTGACCTAAATTTCCATTGACAGATGAATGGCATGTATATATCTTCACACACACACACACACATAATGAAATATAACTCAGCCATAAAAAATAACAAAATAATAATAACAAAATAAATAATGCCATTTACAGCAACATGGATGGGCCTAGAGATTGTCATAGTAAGTGAGGTAAGTTAGAAAGAGAAAGATAAATGCCACATGATATTACTTGTATGTAGAATCTAAAAAAAAAAATGGTACAAATAAACTTTTTTATAAAACAGAAACAGACTCACAGACATAGAGAACAGACTTGTAGTTACCAAAGGGGAAAGAGGGGGAATAAATTAGGAGTTTGTTATTAAAATATACACACTACTGTATGTAAAATAGATAACCAATAAGGTCCTATAATGGAAAAGAATCTGAAAAATAGCAGATGTATATATATATAGATAACGTATAACTGAATAACTTTGCTGTATACCTGAAATGAACACACGATCGTAAATCAGCTATACATCAATTTTTTTAAAAGAGGGGAAAATTCAACATTTTGAGACTCCAAAAGGCTCTCCCAAAGTTGCCTCACTAGCAGACTGTGTAGCCCCACTCTGAGGCCAGGCAACACTTGGCTCCTGCAAACCTGCGCTCTTAACAATCACTCATTCCTCTGCTCTTGCCTGCCTTTTATTCGTTTTATTCACCATTTAGTCATGTTCCTCCTGAAAATCATCAACTTGATTTCAACAGTGCTTAGTTTTCACAGAAGAACCTGTGAAAGAAAGTGAAAGGAACGTGAAAGTGAAAGTTGCTCAGTTGCGTCCAACTCTTTTTGACCCCATATAGTCCATGGGATTCTCTAGGCTAGAATACTGCAGTGAGTAGCTGTTCCCTTCCCCAGGCGATCTTCCCAACCCAGGGATCAGACCCAGGTCTCCCGCATTGCAGGCGGATTCTTTATCAGCTGAGCCACAAGAGAAACCCAAGGATATTGGAGTGGATAGCCTATCCCTTCTCCAGCGGATCTTCCCAACCCAGGAGTCAAACCAGGGTCTCCTGCATTGCAGGCAGATTCTTTACCAACTGAGCTGTCAGGGAAGCCCCTGGCCTGTGAAGCCACAGAGCAACTAAGGCTTAGAAGTTGAGTGCATTTGCTGGAGCTTCTGCAACCAAGTGTCGCTGTTAGTCTGGGAGGCCCATGGTCTGGGAAGTTCAAGATCAGGGTGTTTTCAGGGCTGGTTCCTTGCAAGGGCTGTGAGGGAAGGGTCTGCCAGGACCTCTCTCTTCAGCGTGCCCATGGCCATCTTCACACTCACAAGGCAATTTCGCTGTGTGTGAGTCTCCGTGTCTAAATTTCTCCTTTTTATAAGGATGCCAGTTAAGTTAGATTATGGGCCCACCCTACTCTGGTATGACTTATCTTAACTAATTATATCTGCAGCAATCCTATTTCCAAATAAGGTGACCTTCTCATGTGCTGGGGGTTAATATTTTGACATATCGTGTTTGGTAGACAAAATTCAACCCGTGGTGAAATTATGCTGGAAATCACTATAGCAAGGATATTGTTGCACTGGGCTGGTGCCACTGCCTTTTTGTCTTTAACCTAATTCACTTACTCACAAGGGGCTTCCTTGGTGACTCAATGGTAACGAATCCATCTGTAATGCAAAAGACACAAGAGATGCAGGTTTAATCCCTGGGTTGGGAAGATCCCCTGGAGTAGGAAATGGCAACCGGCTCCAGTATTTTTGCCTGGGAAATTCCAAGGACAGAGAAGCCTGGCAGGCTACAGTCCAGGGGGTCCCAAAGAGTCGGACACAGCGGAGCAACTGAACGCTCACACGCACTTACTCACAAAACAAGAGCGCCCACTAATCACTTGTTTGGCACATGTGCTGCTGCGTGAGTTTGTGCCCGGGTACCTGCATGGGATAAAGCAGAGAAAGCAGGGACAGGTCACCAGGGCAACAAGGCAGAATGGCCTGCCAAACTCACTCACGATGGTGAAGTCAACACCAGTAGCAATCCACAGTTTTCTAGTTTTATTCTGCACATGCCATCTAAGAAAGAAGAATCTGGAGGTGGTGATGTAGGCAGAACCGTTCACTCCAAATGCAGAATTGTATTGGGTCTCCCAGAAGTATGTGCATGTTAGAAGGGACCCTGCCACACACACAAGGGATGATGGGGAGCATACAGAATGATGGCATTCGGGGTTCCATTAAATAAATACTACTGGAAACATTTGGGGCCAGCCTTTCCAGCTCTCTGGAAATACAGTCAGGCAGGCAAAAAAGGCCCCCACACCACCCAACATTCAAAGCAGACTTTTGCTTCCGGGAAGAGTTGCTTTCTCCACCTAAGTATATAATGTGCTTCCAATTACGTTCTGTGCTTCCAATTACTGCCTGGGGGATAGAGGATCTGCCCTCCCAAATTTCCAAGGGGAGAACACTTTTAACTGTCAGAAAGAGGACCAAAGTCCTCAAAGTACAAGAACTCAGCTGTGTAAACTGCAAATAATAAATCTTAGATCTATTTGGGCTTGGTTTTTGTGAGGTTTTTTTTTTTTTTCCTTGACAATCTAAAAGTAAAAGGTACAAATTTATCATCAAGAAAGATAATAAGACATGGATAATGTGTGTTTTTCCCACCACCTCCTCACTCCCCCTGGTTCTCCAAGCCCTTGCTCAGCACAGAGCTCTGATGCTAAACTGTGGCCAGCCCCCTTCAAGGTGCCCGACTCACTGCTTCCTGGGTCAAATTTTCCAGGATCCTCAGTAATACGCATTTCAAGAAAACAAAAATACAAATGTTGGTAATTGGCTGCTCCAATCACACCTGCCCTCTGGATTTCTGCATGTTGTTAAGGCTGTGGCCCTGAATCCTTCAGGAAATAGTTCAGCTCAATATCTGTACCATATGGGGTCCATCTTTGGGCTCAATGACTTACAGTGACCTAAAGAAGCATGTGTACTAGGCCCCCTCAGTGCCCCAGAGCTGACTATCTCTCAGCCTAGAAACAAGTTATAGGCAGATGGTACAGGCATATCAGAGAGATGCTGTCCTGGTCAGTAAGCTGCCTGCGTGCCCATGCTTTTGTCAGGCCAGGACTGGAGTCTTGTTCTCATGAGTCCCACATGCCCTGGGAGGAGTGTGCATCCCAGCAGTCAGCTGTGTCTCATGGACCATTTGGGGAAGATGGTTCAGGTGGCCTAACCATCACCGCAGAGAAGCCCTCCTGCAGATAACACAAGGCCATTGCCTGAACCCGCAGCTCAATAAATCAGGCTCACGTGAGGATGTTCATCTCTTTTTCTTCATTGTACTCACTTCTGCAAATATACCCCCAGAGCTTAAAGGTGGCGTTTTCCAGTCATAAGAGTCCAATTGAGATAAAATTTATCTTTTGGCTTGTAAATGTCAGCCTAGTCAATCAAATGCAGAAAATATCTCCAGTCTATGAGAATCAGGCTAGGGTGGGGATTAGCAGACCTCTCGCAGACTGACTCCATCCACAGACCTCGGAAGGCTCTCCTCCCTGGCCCTGGGGGACACGACCTTCTCTTCATCCCTATGGTCACAAATAGACATGAGGCTGTTAACCTTATTAGGTCCAGGACTGTATCTGGCCTAAGAGGGATGCACTAAGCAACACCTCAGGCCCACATCAGCTGGACCACACACACCCGTGCAGCATTTTTAAAACGGTCTCTCTGTAGCCGTTTGTGGCAAAGGTCTAGGTCATTCCAAACAACACTGAGAGAGGATAGTGAATGCTTGCGTACATGCTCAGTCAGTAAGTCACGTCCGACTCTTTGTGATCCCCATGGACTGTAGCCTGGCAGTCTGCTCTGTCCATGGGACTCTCCAGGCAAGAATACTGGAGTGGGTTGCCATGCCCAAGATCCAGGGGATCTTCCTGACGCAGGGACTGAACTCGTGTCTCCTGCGTCTCCTGCATCGTAGGTGGGTTCTTTTCCACTGAGTCACAGGGAAGCCCGAGTAAACGCTTAACAGATACTAGAAGAGGAGCAATCTCGTGGACGAAGCCTAAGGGTGGATGGATAGCCTGAGTGAAGGGTCTGTTGCACTGACCACCTCTGCCTAGCAACAGGGAAATTGTCGGACGCCCCTCCTCTGCTGTCTTCTGGGCAACTCAGGGCCAACACAGGTGCTGAGTGGGAATGGGCAGGACCCCTGGACTGGGGCGGAGGGCCCTCAGCCTCTCAGCCACCCTCTCCCTGCAGGGGCTCCAGCAGGGATCAGAGCTCCAACAGAAAATGAACTGAGGCAGGATTTGCTCAGTTTCCCCAGGAATGTGGCAGAGCTAGGATCGTTGTAGACACCTAGGGGAGATGTGAGCATGCTGAACCCCTCAGGGCACAGGGAACCCAGGTAGGAAGATAGGGTCAAGTGGTGCGGGTGGTCAGAGCATCTCGTGGTCCTTCTAAAGCCCCTCCTCCAAGAAGCTGCAGAGATGACCTCCTGTGTCGTATGAGTGCCACTCTGGAAGGCCGACACCCCTGCTGGGGAGTGCTGTCAGAGGCCTTTAGTTCACATCTTGCCTTGGGATCCCTGTTCCCAAACCAGCAGTATCTCCCATTGGGCCAGCAGCAGCTGTGCTTCGGGGATGGGCCTGGGTCCGACCAGGCTGTGTGTGGGTGTCTTCTCAGACAGGAGTGAGCTCCCAGCCACTGCCTCTGCCAGCTGGTGAGGCTGACACTTCTCTAGTCCCTGGAGACTTGTTCCACTCAATGGAAGACTCTCATTAGCAAGTCTGATTCTAGGGAAGTTTGACCAGAGAACAACAGCCCCGTCTGTTCCCAAGTCAAAGCTTCATGTGCTGGGGGAAACTCTGACTAGAGATGTCAAACCAGTGGGCTTAGAGCCGGATACACCGACTTCCCTTCTCTCTGATGGTGAAGACAAGCTCTTGCCAATGTGAGTATTTCATCTCTTTGAACACCTCCGGGTGGAGAAGAATCAAGTTCACTACTAGTCCCTTCCTGGAAACTGATTCTCTTGCTAAACCCAGAAGAGATGGAGGGGTGGGTAGGAAGGACAGGCCAAGACATACATCCAGGGGTTAAAAAAGTCAAAGGGAAAATTTAGCTCACCAGTATAAAAAACATGGGTCTTCACTGGTGGCTCAGTGCTAAAGAATCACCAGCCAATGCAGGAGGCGCAGGTTTGATATCTAGGTCAGGAAGACCCCCTGGAGGAGGAATGGTAACCCACTCCAGTATTCTTGCCTGGAGAATCCCACGGACAGAGGAGCCTGGTGGGCTACAGTCCATGGGGTCACAGAGTCTGACACGACTTACCGATTAGACAACATTAAAATCATGTGGCTTTTATTTCTCCTAATTTATTTTATTTATTTTTTGGCCATGCCATGTGGGCATGCAGGACCTTAGTTCCCTGACCAGGGATCAAATCCAAACTTCCTGAAGTGGAAGAGCTGAGTCCTAACAACTGGAATGCCAAAGAAATCCCTCTTTCTCCAATTTTAAAGAGTAAAATTCATCTCCTAAATTTCACTGATTTCATAACGTGCAAAAGTAAAACTCAGTGGAAGACAGTGATTTTATCAAGAGGATGGGAGAATAAGACTTGTGCTTGGCAGAAGGGTTGCCACATGGAATCTGGGGTGTCCAGATTCTAATTTTAGACAAACAACGAACAAAGTATTTAATGTTAATATAAGTGTGTTCCATGCAAAATTTGGGACATACTCATACAAAAACTGGAGAAGCCAATGGCAACCCACTGTAGTATTCTTGCCTGAAGAATCCCATGGACAGAGGACCCTGGTGGGCTACAGTCCATGGGGTTGCAAAGAGTCAGATACAACAAAACGACTAAAAGCAACAGCATGCTAAAATGATCAGTTTATCTGAAATTCGAATTCAGTTGGGTGTTCTGTATTGGTTTCGTTTTCGTGAAGTCTGGTAGCTCTGCTTGGAAGACAGTCTACACCTAGAGCCTTGGAGACTGCCTGTCCCAAGTGTCTCCCCTCAGCTTGTCACATCATTTAATGAGGCTGTGCTCCATCCATTTACCTGAGGAGTGAAACAGAGCCATGCAGGTGGCCAATGTCCAGGATTTGTTTTCAAAGCCGTTCAAAACAAACCAGCCATTAAATACAAGGTGTAAGGCCAGAGAGGCCTATTTTGGGAGGGAGGGCAGCCACAACTGGTCCACGGCCATTCTAGCTACCGACTGATCATGCCTGACCTTGGCTAAGGGGGCCTCCCTGCTTCTAAAGCCAGCAGGGCCCCCTCTACAGCTAGAGGAAGGGGGCTTTCAAAGACATTCTTGTCTTTGTACAAACCTTGAAATTGTTGAACTGGTGAACTGGGGAACAGGCCCTGTCTGTGTCTATTTATAGGGGAAAGATCTCATTTTAAGGGGAGAAGAGAGACAAGAGGAGCTGGGCCCAGCAGGGAACCCAGACTTCAGGAGAGGAGAAGAGAGGCAGTTCTGAGGACTGCAGGGCTCTGCACTTAGCTGCCATCCCCAAGTCTGAGAGCTGGGAAGTTAGTAATGTTAATAGGAGGGAACAAGTCCAAAAGTGCGATCCACCCACCCCTCATCCCCACCAAAAAAAACAAAATATCAGGACCCAAGTACAACCTTCTTACAGAGAGCAACTCAAAGAAGGCAGGTGTCTTCCCCAGAGTCACCAGGACTGACTATGCCCTCCCGCAGCTGTGGCATTGTGTGGGCTCCAGGGCAGTCCTGGCTGCAGCCTAGGGTCCGCTGGGGCTGGCAGGAGCCAAGCGGCCCAACCGAGGGGGGAGCCTGCAAAGCGCTTTGGTTCTGGGGGATGGGCTGTGGCTCCCAGGGCGAGCAGTGATGGCCATTAGATACAGTGGCTCCAGTCACAGGTGGAGATGGCCATCAGATATGGTGGCTCCAGGAGAGCATAGTGCCAGTGGCAGGGAAGATCTGGGATGACCAGTGGATGACCTTGAGGGCAGAGGTGACACCTGGCTGGACCAGATGTGATGCCCAGGAGCCAAACACTGGGGAGGGTCCAGGCCTCACACAAAGTGGGTACTCAGAGGATGGGTGAATGAATGTGAGGTTTTGCAATGTTCACACAACAGGTATAAAAAGCCAACCCTTGGGACAGAAGGTGCCCAGGGGTCCCCATTCAAACTTCCATTCTAATTACACCTGAGGAACCCCGGGTATTAATAACTGTAAGGGCCAATCAGTCGATTTCCTTTTGGACACTGGGGGCAACGTTCTCCGTGCTCACTGAAGTCCCTGGTCCGCTCTCCTCCCAATCCACTACAATATTGGGTCTGTCTGGACGAGCCAAATGCTATTAATTCAGTCACCCTTTAAGCTGCAACTGAGCCTCTGTACTGTTTTCTCATGAGTTTCTAATCATGCCAACATCTCCCTCACCCCTTCTGGGGAGGGATATATTGAGCAAGGTCCAGGCCTCTTTTTTCATGAATATGGAGCACATTCTTTTTAACTGAACAAAACGTAAATCCTAGACTGTGGACTAATGGAAAAACTTTGGGTTGAGCAAAAAAATGCTGTTCCTGTCATTTTCAAGCTCAAAGACCCTCACCTATTTCCTCACCAAAAGCTGTACTCACTAAAGCTTGAGGTTAAGGAAGGGTTAAAGCCTATCATTGAAAATTTAAAGGAAGAAGGACTATTAATTCCCTGTAACAGTCCATACAACACTCCTATTTTGGGTGTGAAAAAGTCAAATGATAAATGGAAGCTAGTTCAAGTTCTTGCAGGTCAAGAAGCAACAGTTAGGACCAGACATGAAACAATAGATTGGTTCTAAATTGGGAAAGGAGTACATCAAGGCTGCACATTGTCACCCTGCTTATTTAACTTATATGCAGAGTACATCATGAGAAATGTTGGGCTGGATGAAGCACAAGCTGGAATCAGGATTGCAGGAGAAATATCAATAACCTCAGATATGCAGACGACACCACACTTATGGCAGAAAGGGGAAAAAACTAAAGAGCCTCTTCATGAAAGTGAAAGAGGAAAGTGAAAAAGTTGGCTTAAAACTCAACATTCAGAAAACTAAGATCATGGCATCTGGTCCCATCACTTCATGGCAAATAGATGGGGAAACAATTGAAACAGTGACAGACTTTATTTTGGGGGCTCCAAAAATCACTGCAGATGGTGACTGCAGCCATGAAATTAAAAGACGCTTGCTCCTTGGAAGAAAAGTTATGACCAACTTAGACAGCATATTAAAAAGCAAAGATATTATTTTGCCAACAAAGGCCATCTAGTCAAAGCTGTGGTTTTTCCAGTAGTCATGTATGGATGTGAGAGTTGGACTATAAAGAAAGCTGAGTACCAAAGAATTGATGCTTTTGAACTGTGGTGTTGGAGAAGACTCTTGAGAGTCCCTTGGACTGCAAGGAGATCTCCTTATCCTAAAGGAGATAAGTCCTGGGTGTTCATTGGAAGGACTGATGCTGAAGCTGAAACTCCAATACTTTAGTCACCTCATGAGAAGAGTTGACTCATTGGAAAAGACCCTGATGCTGGGAGGGATTGGGGGCAGGAGGAGAAGGGGACGACAGAGGATGAGATGGCTGGATGGCATCACCGACTCGATGGGCATGAGTTTGAGTAAACTCTGGGAGTTTGTGATGGACAGGGAGGCCTGGTGTGCTGCGATTCATGGGGTAGCAAAGAGTCAGATATGACTGAGGGACTGAACTGAACTGAAATAGCAGGGAGGGAACATAGCTCCACCCATCAACAGAAAATTGGATTAAAGTTTTACCAAGTATGGCCCTGCCCATCAGAACAAATCAGTGTCTCTCATCAGGAAGCTTCCATAAGCCTCTTATCCTTCTCCATCAGAGAGCAGACAGACTTAAAACCACAGTCACAGAAAAGTAACCAATCTAATCACACGGACCACAGCCTTGTCTAACTCAGTGAAACTATGAGCCATGCCCTTTTGGTGCCACCCACGGCAGACAGGTCATGGTGGAGAGTTCTGACAAAATGTGGTCCACTGGAGAAGGGAATGCAAACCACTTCAGTATTCTTGTCTTGAGAACCCCATGAACAGTATGAAAAGGCAAAAAGATAAGACACTGAAAGATGAACTACCCAGGTTGGTAGGTGCCCAATATGCTACTGGAGATCAGTGGAGAAATAACTCCAGAAGGAATGAAGAGAAGGAGCCAAAGCAAAAACCACAGCCAGTAATGGATGAGACTGGTGATGGAAGCAAGATCTGATGCTGTAAAGAGCAATATTGCATAGGAACCTGGAATGTTAGGTCCAAGAATCAAGGCAAATTGGAAGGGGTCAAACAGGTGATGGCAAGAGTGAACGTAGACATTTTAGAAAGCACCAAACTAAAATGGAGTGGAATGGGTGAATTTAACTCAGATGATCATTAAATCTACTACTGTGGGCAAGAATCCGTTAGAAGAAATGAAGTAGCCATCATGGTCAACAAAAGAGTCCTAAATGCAGTACTTGGATGCAGTCTCAAAAACGACAGAATGATCTCTGTTCATTTCCAAGGCAAACAATTCAATATCATGGTACTCCAAGTCTATGCCCTGACCAATAATACTGAAGAAGCTGAAGCTGAAAGATTCTATGAAGACCTACAAGACCTTCTAGAACTAACACCCAAAAAAGATGTCCTTTTCATTATAGGGGACTGGAAAGCAAAAGTAGGAAGTCAAGAAACACCTGGAATACACCTTGACCTAGGAGTACAAAATGAAGTAGGGCAAAGGTTAGTAGAGTTTTGCCAAGAGAACGCACTGGTCATAGCAAACACCCTCTTCCAACAACACAAGAGAAGACTCTACACATGGACATCACCAGATGGTCAACACCGAAATCAGATTGATTATATTCTTTGCAGCCAAAGATGGAGAAGCTCTATACAGTCAGCAAAAAACAAGACTGGGAGCTGACTGTGGCTCAGATCATGAACTCTTTATTGCCAAATTTAAGCTTAAACTGAAGAAAGTAGGGAAAACCACTAGACCATTCAGGTATGACCTAAATCAAATCCCTTATGATTATACAGTGGAAGTGAGAAATAGATTTAAAGGACTAGATCTGATAGAGTCCCTGATGAACTATGGATGGAGGTTCATGACATTGTATGGGAAACAGTGATCAAGACCGCCCCCAAGAAAAAGAAATGCAAAAAAGCAAAGTGGCTGTTTGAGGAGGCTTTACAAATAGCTGTGAAAGAAGAGAAGTGAAAAGCAAAGGAGAAAAGGAAAGATATTCCCATTTGAATGCAGAGTTCCAAAGAATAGCAAGGAGAGATAAAAAAAAAAGCCTTCCTCAATGATCAGTGCAAAGAAATAGAGGAAAACAATAGAATGGGAAAGACTAGAGATCTCTTCAAGAAAATTAAAGATACCAAGGGAATATTTCATGCAAAGATGGGCACAATAAAGGACAGAAATTGTATGGACCTAACAGAAGCAGACAATATTAAGAAGAGGTGTCAAGAATGCACAGAAGAACTGTACAAATAAGATCTTCATGACTCAGATAACCACAATGTGTGCTCACTCACCTAGAGCCAGTTATTCTGGAATGCAAAGTCAAGTGAGCCTTAGGAAGCATCACTACGAACAAAGCTAGTGGAGGTGATGGAATTCCAGTGGAGCTATTTCAAATCCTAAAAGATGATGCTATCAGAGTGCTGCACTCAATATGCCAGCAAATTTGGAAAACTCAGCAGTGGCCACAGGCCTGGAAAATGTCAGTTTTCATTCCAATCGCAAAAAAGGCAATGCCAAAGAATGCTCAAACTACCACACAATTGCACTCACCTAAGTAAAGTTCAGTTCAGTTCAGTTGTTCAGGCATGTCCGACTCTTTGCGACCTCATGGACTTCAGCACGCCAGACTTCCCTGTCCTTTGCCACCTCCCAAAGCTTACTCAAACTCATGTCCATTTCTCCCGGCAATCTTGATTCCAGCTTGTGCTTCATCCAGCCCTGCATTTCGCATGATGTACTCTGCATGTAAGTTAAATAAGCAGGGTGACAATATACAGCCTTGAGATACTCCTTTCCCGGTTTAGAACCAGTCTGTTGTCCAGTTCCAACTGTTGCTTCCTGACCTGCATACAGTTTTGTCAAGAGGCAGGTCAGGTGGTCTGGTATTCCCATCTCTTGCAGAATTTTCCACAGTTTGTTGTGATACACACAGTCAAAGGCTTTGGTGTAGTCAATAAAGCAGAAATAGATGTTTTTCTGGAACTCTCTTGCTTTATCAGTGATCCAATGGAAGTCGGCAAGTTGTTCTGTGGTTCCTCTGCTTTTTCTAAAAGAGCTTGAACATCTGGAAGTTCACGATTCACGTACTGTTGAAGCCTGGCTTGGAGAATTTTTACTAATGTGTGAGATAAGTGCAATTGTGCAGTAGTTTGAGCATTCTTTGGCATTGCCTTTCTTTGCGACTAGAATGAAAACTGACCTTTTCCAGTCCTGTGGCCACTGCTGAGTTTTCCAAATTTGCTGGCATATTGAGTGCAGCACTTTCACAGCCTCATGTTTTAGGATTTGAAATAGCTCAGCTGAAATTCCATCACCTCCACTAATTTTGTTTGTAGTGATGCTTCCAAAGGCCCACTTGACCTCACATTCCAGGATGTCTGGCTCAGGGTGAGTTATCACACCATCATGATTATCTGAGTCATGAAGATCTTATTTGTACAGTTCTTCTGTGCATTCTTGCCACCTCTTCTTAATATTGTCTGCTTCTGTTAGGTCCATGCGATTTCTGTCCTTTTTTTCTGTCCTTTATTGTGCCCATCTTTGCATGAAAATTTCCCTTGCTATCTCTAATTTTTTTGGAAATCTCTAGTCTTTCCCACTGCATTGTTTTCCTCTATTTCTTTGAATTGATCACTGAGAAAGGCTTTCTTATCTCTCTTGCTATTCTTTAGAACTCTGCATTCAAATGCATATATCTTTCTTTTTTTTCTTTGCCTTTAACTTCTCTTCTTTTCACAGCTATTTGTAAGCCCTCCTCAGACAACTATTTTGACTTTTTGCATTTCTTTTTCTTGGGGGTGGTCTTGATCACTACCTCCTGTACAATGTCGTGAGCCTCCATCCATATTCCTTCAGGCACTCTGTCTATTAGATCTAATAACTTGAATCTATTTGTCCCTTCTATTGTATAATCATAAGGGATTTGATTTAGGTCATACCAGAATGGTCTAGTGGTTTTCTCTACTTTCTTCAGTTTAAGTCTGAAGTTGGCAATAAGGAGTTCATGATCTGAGAGTTTGGTCAGACCTTTCTATTGTTAAGTCTAGTCTTGTTAATTTAAGATGTGGGAATGGGTCTGATAAAAATATATAAGGCTGTTATAAAACTAACAATGGGGGCACTCTCTGGCCCCTTTCTGATGTCTATGTCAGAAGCTTTCTCTGTCCTTTTTATTCTTTAATAAGACTTTGCTACACACGAGGGGAAGCACACTGACTGAAACTGCCCACCCTGGCCAGGCACCATAGTAACAATTCGCATGAGTTGTTTTATGACAGGAGGTCCTGGTAAGGAACATGGAGTTAATATGCCACCACCAACCAGAGGAGCTCAGGAAAGGTCAAAAGGAGACACCACATGTCTGACCACCTCCCAGAATCCTCTCTGGCATCCATCGTGGCTGAACAAGACATGCACCACCAGGAAGGACTCTGAGTCACTCAGAATGATTGGTTAAGGACAACCCGGAAACTAATCCCATCACCATAAAACCGGAGACTGCAAGCCACAGTGGCAGAGCAGTTCTCCTGGGTTGCCTGACCCTCCTGCTCTCCACCCAGGTGCCCTTTCCCAGTGACATCTCTTGCTTTGCCAGCACATGTGTCTCCTCGGACAATTCATTTCCAAGTGTTAGACTAGAGCCAAGTTTCAGGCCCTGGAAGGGGTCCCCCTTCCTGCAACACACACACACATACACACACACACACACACACTCACACACAAATCCAACCCAAACCCAAATCTGAAACACAGATTCTGTATCAGGCCAGGTCTTATAATCCCCACCCCTCAACGTACAGACACTGTAATGTGTCCACTGTGGCTAAAGACAACATCAGTACTCTTTGTTTCCGCTTCTATCTAGCACCTTTCTCAGTGGTAAACTGATTTCAGTATCTTTTTCAGAGCCTCATCACGAAGCTTCTATAGTTAGGTATAATTCATCAAGGTTAAGAATTAGCCCAGATTTCTCTAACTCCCTCCTTATTTTTTTTCACACAAGGCTTCTTGATTGTAGGTTCGGAACATTAAGATGCAAATGACAGAGCAAGGGAGCACATTTCAATGTGCAGGGGTGGGGGTGGGGTGGGGCATGGCAAGAGGCAGTTCCCAGAGGAAAGAACAGCAGTCCCCTGAGGCTTGTTA